>NC_057357.1:6748333-7383125 GCF_016509475.1 Prionailurus bengalensis
CAGGTTTATGCCCAGGGTGGAAATTGTGCAGAAGCACAACACGGCAGCCAGGAGACTGTACATCCGTGGGCACAACGGCAAGATCTACCCGTACCTCGTCATGAACGACGCCTGCCTGACGGAGTCCCGGCGAGAGGAGCGCGTCCTGCAGCTGCTCCGGCTGCTGAACCCCTGTTTGGAGAAGAGAAAGGAAACCACAAAGAGGCACTTATTTTTCACAGGTATGACAGGTGCGCTTTGGGGGCACACAGCCGGTCCCGTTAGCCTTTGCGGATTTTCCCGCGTGCCGTCTGGGGAACTGAGAATGCCCTGAAGCTCACCAAGCAGGGAGGGTTCTGGAATGAGGACCCGGTGCCGTGAAGAAACCGCTCCCTTCTCACTGCAAGACGGGTGCTCTGATGAGTGTTTGGGAAAGGGGGGTGCCTGCCTGTGCGTGCTGCTGGTTTCCCTCGCCCGGAACCCGTGCTCTGGGGAAACGTGCGCTGGCACCGGGCCTGTCGTGGGCGTGTTAGCAGCGTGTTGTGAGTGTGTTTAAGTGCGGTCTTCAAACGACTCCTGGAACTCACAGTGCACTGCACGGCCCCTGCTGGAGCCAGCCTTCGTGGAGTGAAATGCGGTGCAAGGGAAAGTCAGCAAGGCCTGTGAACGCCACAGAAATCGTGGCCAGGTGGCCACCAGCAGCCTCCGAGTAAGGCCTTTCCATACGTAGTTGTCCTGGGTGGTTCATGAGTGAGCCTTTCTGTCTGTAACGGGCAGAGATGAGATGCCTGTGATCCCGCTTAGAGAAGAGAACCACGGTCAAAACATTTTAGCATCTAAACTCTGAGGTTGGGAGCCTACTGCAATGCATATTAGCCAGTCCCATAGGGAACTTTCTTCTGATGGCTAAGAATCCAACCCGTTTTGACTTAAAATCTTTCACCCTAAAGTTCACTATCCCCCAAATAAGTCAATTGAGGAACTAGAGTATACAGAAAACTGTATGCATTTTAACATGCACATGATGTGATCTGTAGTGTTGATTACATCTGTGGGTAATAGATGATTCTTTGTCTTTTCCAAAGAAACAACCTCTTGGTCAGCACCAAATGACAGTCCAAATACATGCCCTCGAGTCACTGTGGGATGTCTTTATGGGTTGAAACCATGGAACAAGCCAGTAGCCGTGGTTTGACTGAGCTTAGACCAAATTAAACCTATGTTCGTTAAAAGTCAGAGGCATGTGTGTGTGTGTGTGTGTGTATTTGGAGGGGGAGGGTGTGTTTGTGTACACATACCACGCTGACACTCAGGGCAGGCACAAGTGGTTATTGTGGCCTAGGGACAGGCTGGTGCAGATACTGGGTCATAGCTCCCACTCCCTCCCCACCCCCGCAGCACCAGTGCGGCTGCTGCCATGACCCTGTGCTGGCACACTTCGTTTGCTATCTTCTGGAAATTACTCAGCTTTCTACAAAATATCTTCAACAAAATGTCTTAAGGGGCACCTGGCTAGCTGAGTCAGTAGAGTATGTGACTCTCGATCACAGGGTTGTGAGTTCAAGCTCCACGTTGAGCATAGAGCTTGCTTTAAAAAAAAAAAAAAAAAAAAAGTTTTAATAATATTTCCTTGATCTAATATCTTTTTTAACTTTTTTTTTAAACATTTGTTCATTTTTAGTATATGTGCTGCCGAAGAGAGCGCACATTTGTTCGTTTTTGAAAGAACGCGCAAGCCGGAGAGGGGCAGAGATAAAGGGAGACACAGAACTCAACGCAGGCTCCAGGCTCCAAGCTGTCAGTGCAGAGCCTGATGCGGGGCTTGAACTCAGGAACTGTGAGATTATGACCTGAGCTGAAGTCGGACACTTAACCGACTGAGCCACCCAGGTGCCCCATTGATCTAATATCTTTAAAGTGTTATTTAATCTACCAGCAACCCCATGGGTACATATTGTAGTCCCATTTATAAATGAAGAAACTGAAGTTCATACAAGTCCAGTGACCATTCCCAAGGTCATGTCACTGGGAAAACAGCCCTCGGGATGTGAGTGTGGACAATCTGGCTCCAGGGCAGCCATACCCAACACTTTCTGCTTGAGTGTGGTCATGACGTGGGTTATCCTCATGTGGGGTGAATTGCTTCATAAAGAGTGCCCATCACTGCCCATACAGCTCCACAAAGTGACTGGGCAGAATGACCAGGTTGGTTCTGGAAACTTATCTGAGGCACAGAAAATGATGTGAGGGATCGTTTTCCTGATTTCCTGAAGACGGGGCCCAGCCATCCCCGACGCCGGAAGACCGCCTGACAAAATCACACTCCTACCTCGGAGTGAGTGGGAGGATTGATTTCTCCTGACAGGGTGCCGATGGAGGAGGACCTCTGAAGAGCGGACGAGGTTGGCAGTCTCCGATTTTTAAAGATTGCTTTCTAAAGAATTTCCGTTCATCTGTGTCTTAAGCAAAAGGGGCTGGTGGCTCAGGCTCCGTCGCTCAGCACATTGGGCTTCGTGCCACGTGCTGAGTGGGTACGCAGTGTGGGACTTCCAGCTTTCCCCCAACCCCCGTCCTCTGCTCGTGAAGGGCCGAGTGATCTCCTCCCAAGACGGCCCTGGAGGTGGAGTCGAGCGCTGCCCCCTGGCGTCGTCTCAGTCATTTCCTCCTTTCTCCTCAGTTCCTCGAGTTGTGGCGGTGTCCCCTCAGATGCGCCTCGTGGAGGACAACCCCTCTTCTCTTTCCCTCGTGGAGATCTACAAGCAGCGCTGTGCGAAGAAGGGCATCGAGCACGACAACCCCATCTCCCGCTACTATGACAGACTGGCCACGGTGCAGGCACGCGGGACCCAGGCCAGCCACCAGGTACCGAATCGGGCCAGCTGCGCTCTGTGGCGGAGCTCCCCCGGCACGAGCGCTTAGAGGAGTAGCGGGCGGTTGAGAGGGACCTTTCTCCCTCATTAGACTTGTGAGTGGTCAGAATTAGGCGACCATGGCCCCTGATGTGGTGACGTTTGCTGCAGAATAACTTGACGGCAAACTCCTCTGGCAGCCAGACCTGCTCTGAGGGACATGAGGCTGCTTATCCAGTCCGCGTTCACGCTCCTCTGGTTTGCGGCCGGGGCCGGGGTGAACCACGGCCTCTGTGTTGTGTATGCTTTTTAAAATGTGGAAAGTGGCGAGCCCTGAAACGAGTCAGGCCCAGTTGTTTTGGTCGCCTGGTGTGGGAGCACAGTGCCTCCCACAGGAGTCCCATGCGGCTCTGGCCTCATCAGGTGGGTGGAGGGCCGTCCCCACCAGCAGATTCCTGCCCTTGCTAGAAAGCAGGGCAGGTGGGGGTCTGGGTGAAGAGGTTTTGCGCGGGATTGTGTGCATCACCAGAAGGTAGCTCTATCGTGGCCTGCTCCCCCAAAGCCACCGTGGTCCTTCCTGTGGCTCCCGAGAGGGCCTCGTGATTCTTAGGAGAGATGCCACGAAGCTGGAAGCTCTGATCTTGCTTCCATCCTCCCAGGGACTCACTTCAGTTAGCCTGGGACCTGGAAGACTGTTTCTAGGAAGATGGAGCCCACAGGGTGCTTGCCTCACCCGCCTGGGCAGTGCTCAGGGTACAGGCAGGGCCTGAGGCGGTCCGGGCCTCGGGCTCTGTTGCGAGCCTCCTACCTTTGTGCAGGCAAAACGAGTGGAACCCGTCTGTTGATGGGTGTCTGTGGACAGAGCTCGTGGCCTCCCTTGGGAATTGGTGTCAGGGCTTCATCAGGGTGCAGGTGACTGCCTGGTCACTCTGTGGACCGAGGACAGTACTGAGGTGTTTGTGCAAGATGAATGGATTCTATTCTTAAGACTGCGTTTATTTGTCTCTGACATTATGGAAACTGATGACCTCTATCTGCAAATACATATTTACATGAGGTTCCATGTGTTTTACAAACTATCTGTGTGATATTGTTTATTCTGAGAGAGAGCGAGAGAGCACATGTGAGTAGGGGAGGAGGACAGAGAATCCCAAGCAGGCTCTATGCTGTCAGCACAGAGCCAGACCCAGGGCTTGATCCCAGGAACCATGAGATCACGACCTGAGCCAAAATCAAGTCAGACACTCAACTGACTGAGCCACCCAGGCGCCCCGAAAATTCACCCTTTAAAATGTTCAATTCAGTGTTTCCGGCATATTCACAGAGTTGTGAATGATAACCACAATCTGTCTTTAAAACAGTTGAGGGGCACCTGGGTGGCTCAGTTGGTTAAGCACCTGACTTTTTTTTTTTTTTTTTTTTTTTTTTTTTTTGGGACAGAGAGAGACAGAGCATGAATGGGGGAGGGGCAGAGAGAGGGAGACACAGAATCGGAAACAGGCTCCAGGCTCTGAGCCATCAGCCCAGAGCCTGACGTGGGGCTCGAACTCACAGACCGCGAGATCGTGACCTGGCTGAAGTCGGACGCTTAACCGACTGCGCCACCCAGGCGCCCCTAAGCACCTGACTTTTGATTTCGCCTCAGGTCATGATCTCATAGTTGTGAAATTGAACCCTGCTTCGGTATCAGTAGTTTGTTCCTTTCTATTGCTTAATAATAGTCCCTTGTATGACTATATCACATGTAATTGATCTATTCATCAGTTGGTAGACTTTTGGATTGTTGATACTTTTTGACTTATGGCCAGTGCTAAGGACTGTAAGCATTTGTGTATATATTTTTACATGGGCATATGTTTTCATTTCTCTTCAATACATACCTAGGAGTAGAATTGATTGGTCACGTGGTAAGTTTTATGTCTATTACATGAACTCCCAGACTATTTTCCCAGGTGATTGCAGTGTATGAGGGTTCTCTTTTCCCTGCACTCTTGTCTACAGTTATTATCTCTTTTTCTTATAGTCATTCTCATTCATTTTGGTTGATAACAAGTGATGTTGAGCAACTTTTCGTGTGCTAATTGGCTGTTTGCATATTTTCTTTGGAGAAATGTTTATTAAAGCCTTCTGCTTATTTTTAAATTGTATGATTTGTTTTTTGTTTTTGATGCTGAGAATTCTTTGTATGTTCTGGATGCAAGTGACTTGATACGAGTGGTTTCATTTTATTTCCTGTGTATTGGCTATGTTTTCCTGAGCCTTCATTTATCTCGTTTTTGTTGAAAACTGGACATTTTTAATAATATATGTTAACTCTAGAAATCAGATCCTTTTCCCTAAGGTTTGTTATTGTTGTTGTTTGCTTAGTGACTTTCCTGGACTGATTTGTAAATTCTCTGTTTTCGCCATGTGCAGCCATTGAAGTCTCTGCTCATTTAGCTAATGATTTGACAGATTTTCTTAAATGCTTTGAACCAATAAGTCTTCCTTCCGCCTTTTTTGAGGGCCTCTATGGGGGGAGGGGGATGCCTTCCACTTGGCCAAGTAGTTTATGTTCTGCCTTAGCTTCTACTTCCTGTTTGTGCAGCTCCAGGTCAACCAGAAGTGGAAGCATTGGGCTTTCTGAGGTTTTTCGTGACCTTCTAGTGACCTTCTAGATTCTCAAGAATATATCGAGGCTTTTCGAAGCCTCCTGTGGTCATCGTACTCCCTCACTCTTCCTCTTGTCTGCCATCATCTTCTGTGCTGCAGCTGGTATCGCTGCCTTGGGCATCTGCAGGGTGACGTGGTCGTCACTGACTGCTTTCAGCAAACGCCTGTCGGATAGGGTGCTCCTCACTGGCTGAACTCGAAGTTCGATCAGAGACAAGCCCAATAAATGGGGCTTCCTCCTCCCCCTAACCCCACCCCCCACCCACAGGAAGCTGCCAGATAAGTCAAATAGTGGCACTTCTCTGGAGATGAGGTTTTTGAACGCATTTTGCCACTCCTGGCTGCTGGTTTCTACAGCTGTCATGGTCGCAAAGCCACTGTGGAGCTGGGTAGATGGGAATGGTATAATCAAACTGCCACAAAGATCACTGTCACCAAGATTCAGCCTTTTTTTCCCCTTGAGTAAAAGCTACTCGGATTTTTGTAATAAGCCTTTAATTTCCAGAATTTAAAAAAGTTTTCCAGGGGCACCTGGATGGCTCAGTCGGTTAAACGTCTGACTTCGGCTTAGGTCATGATTTCACGGTCCATGAGTTCGAGCCCCGCGTCAGGCTCTATGCTGACAGCTCAGAGCCCACAGCCTGCTTCGAATTAAGTTTCTGATGTTTGCTAATGTTCTCGATGGTGTTTGTGGTTCTTGGTTGCTTAGGGCCTGCATTTTAGTGGTAGTCAGAGCCCATAGGTAGGACTTAACCCAGAACAGACCTGTGCCTTTACCATTTGGTCTAACAGGAACGGAATTAACTCGGCAGACTTTTTATTGAGACTGTCTCTGAATTAGTGGTGTTTGAAATAGTGTTGTGAGTCCTCCAGCACAGAATTCACTTTAAAGTGTTGTGTAACATCTGCTCTACTTTGATAGACTAGCTCCTTCAGTTATACACCTTTCGTCTTTAATAGTCTAAGGTGTGAATTGTTGTCATCCAACTATTTGTTCTTTTTGTTAACCGGCCTAGCGTTTTCTCTGGTTAGCAGGTTACGGTATTCAGATTTTGCCTAAATTCTTGGCAGGACAGATATCACGCATCGTGCTCCTAAGGCTTTTATTCAGATGGCGGTGGTGTTGGTTTGAGCATATGGTGTGGAGCCCTAAGAGGGAAATTGACATCCCTGTATTTAGTCAAACAACATCACATACATATTTCTCAATAGAATTCATTCTGTTGGTGCCAAGTAAGTACAAACCTACAATTGGAGAGTTTTCCTTTTGGAGAAAAAAAAACGAGCGAATTGGAGGGAGGTATCATGGGGTGATCTGTCCTTGCAGGTCCTTCGAGACATCCTCAAGGAGGTTCAGAGTAACATGGTACCACGCAGCATGCTCAAGGAGTGGGCTCTGCACACGTTCCCCAACGCCACGGACTACTGGACGTTCCGGAAGATGTTCACCATCCAGCTCGCCCTGATTGGCTTTGCAGAGTTCGTCTTGCATTTAAATAGACTCAACCCCGAGATGTTACAGATCGCTCAGGTAAAGGGTGTGAGGAGACGGCACCTCTCCCCAGACCTCTCTGCTGTGTGGTTTCAGTTCCACAAGTGTTTCCTTCTGGTGTTTAGGACACCGGCAAACTGAACGTGGCCTATTTCCGATTTGATATAAACGACGCGACCGGGGACTTAGATGCCAACCGTCCCGTCCCTTTCCGCCTCACCCCCAACATTTCCGAGTTTCTGACCACCATCGGCGTCTCCGGCCCATTGACAGCCTCCATGATCGCTGTCGCCCGGTGCTTCGCCCAGCCCAACTTCAAGGTAGGCCACGGTGGCTGGTGTGGCGCGTGGCTGGGGTCACTTGTATGCGCGCGGCCTCACAGCTGCTGGTCTGCCAGTACGGAGGGAGAGTGTTGCGGCTGCACAGTTAAAGCTTCTGCATTTTGGAAAAAGCGTTTCAAGTTGTTGCTGTCTCAAAGCACTTACAAAAAGGAGTCAGAAGCCTCTACTGACCATTTTCCCAACCATCACTGTTGCTTGCCGGTTTCGTTTATTCCATTTGGTGTCCGTTTTGTGTTGATGTAGATCTTTCTTCTTTAAAAGGGCGGAAATACTGTCTGTAGGGTTGTGCCGTCTTCCTGGCACCGCGGTTATGGGTCCTAGAGGACAGTCGTGGCGGTAGGACATGCGACGGCCGCCCCGGCCGCGGGCGGGTGTGGGATGGCGCTGCCCTCCTCTCGGCGCCGTCCCTGCCCAGCACCGCACCGGCTGCTTCGGTGGCCTCTCCTCAGACTCTCCCAGCGGTTGTCCAGCTGGCGGGCAAGGTGGGCAGCTCAGAGCTCGTGCCGCCGGCAGAGGGCAGACTGGGATTAGAATCCGGTTCCCACTGACTCCAAGCCCGTCTTCACCGCAGTTATTCTCTCCTCATGGTTGGGAGCTGAACGCAACTTATTTTTCTTCTAGCTTAGGAGACGGGTTGTACCTTTTTTCCCACAGATGAGCAGTTTGTGTCTAGAGACGCCTGCAGATACCAGTTGCTTTTCCAAAAAATTTGCTCAGGACAGTTGTAAGATTATCAGCTAAATGCTTAACTGTGAAGACAGACTTTTTACATCAAACACATCTTGTGCTTTCAGTGCTCGCTTGTCTGTTAGCGAGGAGTGCTTTCTGGAACAGGAGTACGAACAGGGGGAAAAGCAGCCCTGTGGCTCTTCCGTGAGTGAGTGGTCTGTGCTGTGACCATCACTTAGCCGGGGCGTAGGCTTGGAACAGCAAGTCCTCACTTAGAAATGTTATGCTTCTGGAAACATCATAGGGCAGTCCTTACACTGGCATTTACTTTGAAAACCTTAAAAGAGAACAACGAAGGAAGCACTACCCGTATCTCAGGGGCCTGGTACGATGTGGAGTAGCACCGTGCATTGTTCCTTGTGTAGACGGTGCTGGCCAAGATGAGGAGGAGTCGGGCCACCTTCTCCAAACTCTGGACCCAGATTTCTTAACAGCCTAAATGTAGAGGATGCTTTTAAGTTCACTAAAACATAGACCATTTTGTACAGGAGTGTCTTTTAAAAACACATCTGGGAGGCTCTCTTACTATGCCCAGTATATAAACAGGGAAATTGAGACACAGAGGACTAAGTAAATCGATCAAGGTCACCCAGGCAAGAAGGTGGAGCTGGGGCTAGAACCTGAGTCTGTGCCGTGGCCACACGGAGGCCCGGGGATGGCCCTCCTTGACGTGAGACACATGTCCCGTGACACCCACTTGATTCCTTCCTGTCTCCACCCAAATGTGATCTTGTCACCAGCCCCCACCCCCTGCAAACCCCTCTGAGCCCGCCTTACCTGCTGTTTCTGCACAGTGCCCATCACCACCGGGCATGTTGAACATTTCTCTGTTAGTACCAGAGCCCCATAAGGGCAAGGGGTGTTCACTCTAAGCTTCGGTGCTGGGAACGGGCCTGCCCAACCAAGCCCCTGTCAGGTGTGCAGGTGCTCATTTAAACGCTCGGCACCAGGAAGCAGCGTGACAGCAGCAGGTGCCCCTGGACACATGTGCCCCGGCTTTGCAGAAGACCAGACCAAACCCTGTGCCTTTGGGCCCTCGCTGCTCCAAGTGAGGAGGTGGTTTGTACCCCTGGGGGCCAGCCCCCCGCATCTGCCAGGCACACGCCGCGGCCCGGGTGCTGGGGCTGACCGGCCGCGACGGCTCACTGTGCTCGGGCTCCGCCTCCTTAGGGAGCTGCCCCTCTGGGTCGCTCCTGGTTAATCCAGGATCGTCTCGTTCTCTCTTGGCACAGGTGGATGGCATCCTGAAAACCGTGCTTCGGGACGAGATCATTGCTTGGCACAAAAAAACGCAGGAGGACACCTCTTCTCCTCTCTCGGCCGCCGGCCAGCCCGAGAACATGGACAGCCAGCAGCTGGTCTCCCTGGTGCAGAAGGCCGTCACCGCCATCATGACCCGCCTGCACAACTTGGCCCAGTTCGAAGGCGGGGAGAGCAAAGTGAACACCCTGGTGGCCGCCGCAAACAGCCTGGACAACCTGTGCCGCATGGACCCCGCCTGGCACCCGTGGCTGTGAGCGCGCCCGCCCTGCCGCCCAGAATGGGAAGCACGCCCGCCGGCTGCTGGGCCTCCTCTCTGCTTCACCCGCCGTGTTCACGGAGGCCCGACAGCGCGTGTGCGAACGCAGGTAAATGGAGTTCTAGAGGAGCTGCCTGTTACGGCGGCAGAGTGGAAACGTCTAGGCTTTTAAAATTCCCTTGTAGGAACCAGGACTCTCCGGTCTGGGATTTCTTTGTGAAACCTTTTTTATCGTACTCCTTCCTGCGTGTGAATGTACAGATGGAACTGTAGGAGACAATTCTATATCGTCCGTTTTTAACTCAGAAATGACACCTCACAGGAGCCTTGTGCTTTTGTACAGACCTTTGTAACAAGTGTACAGAAAACCCACTTTGTTAGAGACAACAGGAAATTATGAACAAGTTGAGCTGGTTTTTCTCTAAGCACAGACTTTTATGCTGTACGTAACTGGCTCCGGGATCTCCTTGCGCATTGGATGTGGGTCAGCACGGCCTCGTCACCCTGCGGGGACGCCGTTCCTCACGCGGCGGATTCAGATCCCACCGGGAGAAAACTGAGCCCCGGGGGTGGCAGGTGAATCTGAGGCTTTTCATCGGCTGGCTCTTCGGACGCCTTCTTGACATTTACTATCATTGTACCAGGAAAAAAACCTTTTCCTTCCTAATTTAAAAAGAAACAGCAAGAAAAGTTTGTCCGTTCACTCCAGTCTGTCATGTTCACATTTTTATAAATATGAGCATTGAGAATGTTCTATCTAAATTTGTACAGTGTGATTTTTTTTTTTTTTTTAGAATAAATATTTTATAAAAGGATGTGTCTGCTCTTACATGTATGGAAATGCTTGTTTCCTCTGCCTGAACGTCCATCAGCCCCTCGGGGACCGAGCCCCCTGGGCCAACACAGCCATGCTTCAGGGTGGCTTCCTGGGGATGGACAGACAGGTGACGCCTGGGAGGGGTCTTGGCTTGGAACTTGGGGGTCCGGACCCACGCTCAGCGTCTTCTGTGATGGCAATGAGGCTGGTCCTGACTCCGACGGTGTGAGACATGTCTGGGAATCTGGTCCCTTTCGGCTTGGTTTCCCCACCTCAGGGTGGCTGCCGAGGGACCTGTGTACGCAGGGGGGAGGCGGCCCCGCACCACCAGTGTGGTGTCCTTCCCCCTGTGCATCCTTCATCCTGTGGGATGGGGGTGGACGGTGCAGAATGGAGGGGGAGGCAGTTCCTGAGCACGCGGTGTAACTCCTGTCCGAGGATGAGAAACGGCGAAGCAGGACTGGGGAGGGACGGCAGTTGCTGCTTTAATTGGAAAATGAGGATTCTGGATTTTAAGGACTCGCTCCATTGGGAAGCGCTTCATCTGCTGTGAGGACAGCTTCACCCAAGTCAGGGCCTGGCCAGCAAGACCCCTTCCAGGGCCAGAACTCCAAGCCCTTCCCAGGCATCACCTTTCGTTTACTCCTCGTTGTGCCCCGTTGTCCCCAGGCGAGCACAGAGGGGAAGCCTGCAGCTGATTTCGTGCGGTCTCACCACGCAGTCCAGTCCCAGGCATGTAAACCAGTGTGCCGTAAGAAGTGTAGACGATCGTGAGGGCTCCGGTTTGTGTGGGTGGCCGCAGGTGGGGCCGTTATACTGGGCGTTTGTCCTCAGAGGCAGATGGGTCCGTGAGCCCCGAGGGGGTGGCCCTCAGAGGACGGGTTTCCAGCTCAGAGTGGGGAGTAGCCCTTGGAGAGTTGGCCGGGGGGTGTGGTGGCTGCAGACGTGTGTGGATGGTGTTCGGAGAAGGGAAGTTGGTGTACCGAGGGCCCCAGGTTCTGTGCCAGGCTCACGACACCGTGCCCTCCATGCTGTCCCTGGTTTCTAGGAAAGCCAGCCCTCGAACAGGCAGGAGGGTGTTCCTCAGCGGAGCTCCAGCTGGAAAGATCAGGGACCTGGAGTTGGGAGGCCAGAGCACGGGCTTGTTTATGGGGGCCACACGTGGCGGGTGCCCCTTGTTCTCCAAGCACTATTGCAAGGTAAGTGCTGTTATTAGCCGCTTATTAATTATCGGAAAATAAACATAAAATTCACCATTTTAACCACTTCTGAGTGTCCAGTTCGGGGACATAAAGCACATTCACGTTGTCGTGTAACCCCCACCACCGGCGGTCTCCAGAACTTCCTTCATCTTGCCAAACTGAAACTCCGCACCCGTTAAACACTGACCCCCAGCCCCCATCCCCCACCCTTGTTCTTTCTGTCTCTGGATGTGTCTAGGAATTTCCTGTAAGTAGAACCACATGGTATTTGTCCCGTGCCCGGCTTCCTTCCCTCAGCATATACATCAAGGTGCTTCTGTGTCGTGGCAGGTGTAAGAACTCCCTTTTTAAGGCTGGATGATATCGCGTTGCGTGGATATACCGGTGTTTCGTTTGTTCGTCCGTCTACGGACACCTGGATTGCTCCCGTCTTCTGGTTACTGTGAATGACGCTGCCGTGAACGTCGGTGTGCAAATACCTGCGGGACCCCCGGCATTTGGGTCTTCCAGGACTACCCACAGAAGCGGAGTTGCTGGACCAAATGGTAATTCTGTTTTTAATTTTTTGAACGACTGCCGTGTAGTTTTCCGTAGCCGCCGCACCACTTTAAACCCTCGCCACTGGCGTGTGTACACGGGTTCCGGTTTCTCCCCGTCCTCGTCGACACTTGTTCCTTTGTTGTAATAACCATCCTAGGAGTGTAGAGTGGCGTCCACCTCCTTTGTGGCTTCGGTTTGCATTTCCCTTTGTGACTAGTGACTCTGAGCATCTTTTCACGAGCTTCCTGACCACTTGTGTATCTTCTTTGGAGGAAACGTCTCTTCACGTCTTTTGTCCGTTTCTTAATTGTGTTGTTTGGGTCTTTTTTTTAAGTTGTAGGAGTTCTTTCTGTGTTCTGGATACTGCCCTCCTTTTTTTATATTTATTTTGAGAGAGAGCGTGGGAGTAAGGAAGGGGCAGAGAGAGAGGGAGAGAGCGAATGCCAAGCAGGCTCTGCAGGGTCAGCACAGAGCCTGATGTGGGGCTCAGTCCCACAACCATGAGATCACGACCTGAGCTGAAATCAAGAGTTAGACTGAACCACCCGGGTGCCGCTGGATACTAACCTCTTATCAGATAGATGATTTACTATTTTCGCCCACTTTGTGGGCTGTCCTTTCATTCTGTTGATAGTGCCCCTTCATGCAGAAGTTTTAAATTTTGATGTAGTCTGATTTATCTGGTTTTCTTTTGTTGTCTGATCCATTGTGAGTTAATTTTTATATATGGTGTAAAGGGTTCATGAGGGTTCAACCTCATTCTTTTGCATGTGGATATCCAGTTTTCCAAGTGCCATTTGTTGAAAGACTGCCTTTTCCCCCATGGAATGCTTGATTTGACCATATAAGAGGGGGCTTGTTTATGGGTTCTGTGTTCTATTCCATTGGTCTGTATGTCTGGATTGATTGATTGATTAATTGATTATAATCTCTGCACCCAGCATGGGGCTCAAACACTTGAGATCAAAAGTCTCACGATCTTCCACTGAGTCAGCTGCGTACCCACTATATATGTCTGTATGTCAACACCAAACTATGATTATTGCTACAGCCTTGTCATATGTTTTGAAATCAGGAAGTGTGAGACCTCCAACATTGTTCTTTTTTGAGGTTGTTTTGGCTAGTTGTGGGGTCCCTGAGGTTCCATATTAATTTTAGGGTAGATGTTTCTATTTCTGGATTTTTGTAGGAGTTGCTTTGAATCTGCAGATCATTCTGGATGGCAAAGACACCTTAGCAATATTAAGTCTTCCAATCCATGAACCTGAATGCCTTTCCATTTATTTTGTGTCTTCTTCAATTTCTTTCAGTTTATGATTGTATAGTTTTGAGTGTATAAGTGTTTTGTTTTCATGGTTAAGTTTATTCCTATTTTATTCATTTTGATGCTACTACAAATGGAATTGTTTTCTTACTTTTCTCTTCGGGTTGCTCATTGTTCGCCTGTAGAAACACAACTGATTTTTGGTGTTGACTTTGTATCCTACAGCTTCAGTGAATTCGCTTTTTAAGTTCCAACAGTCTTTTTGTGCGTTTTTATCAGGAAGAAAAGACATTTCTTCCAAGATGGTGTTGGCATAAATTTTCTTAGGGGGAAAACCGTTTTAGTTGCCAGACAAACATGGTAAAAAGTCTGAAAAGATAGGTAGCTTTAGTTTAGATGGGGGAGAATAAGCTTGCAAAGGTGATGGGGGCACTTTAGGAGGGGAAACGAGTATTTTGACGGACACTTGGGCCCCTCTGGTGAATGAACCAGCTAACAGGGGCTGGAGGGGAGAAAAGGGTGAAAACCAGGGGGTGACAAACACTAGCTTATGAACGTCTATGAGTTGGTGCTGAAATTTTTGCCCATCAGTAGAAAAGTGAGAAAAATTAATGCATCAAAGTTGAGGTTTCTTATGGATAATCAACCATAGTCTTTTATCGTGAAAAGTTGTGCTGTTAAAATGTCCTTATGAAATGAAATGCTAGCGTTACAGATAATTGTTACTAATTTTTTATGTCATCTCTGACAACTAAAGAATTAATAAATATATGCCAGCCTAGGGGCGCCTGAGTGGCTCAGTCGGTTGAGCGTCCGATTTCGGCTCAGGTCATGGTCTCATGGTCTGTGAGTTCAAGCCCCACGTCGGGCTCTGTGCTGACAGCCTGGAGCCTGCTTCGGATTCTGTGTCTCCCTCTCTCTCTGCCCCTCCCCCGCTCATGCTCTGTCTCTCTCTCTCTCTCTCTCTCTCTCTCTCTCTCTCTGTCAAAAATAAATAAACATTAAAAAAATTTTAATATATACCAGCCTACTGATTATGGTCAGTATATTTTACTGGTCTGTAAAACAGAAGAGTTTGGGAAATATGAGTCTAAACAAGTCATAATTATATAGGATTCTGTATAGTAGTAAGATAGTTCTTATCTTTAGCTGATTTTTAATTACAAAATTGAATGACAAGTCTAAAAAAAAAAACGTGTGAACCTACATCGTGCATACATAAAAGATGAAAAATCTTAAAATGACACCAAATATAATTCAGGACTATTTTTACTCCTACACTTCATGAATGTAGGGTGACAAAAACTTTTACGTCTTTTAGAATAACATGCATTATTTTTAGTCAATTATCTAGAGTTACTGTACTCATCTCAAACGTATCAGTCTGCTTCCAAATGATATTATACCACTTCGCTTACAGTGCAATCCTACAACAGTAAACTTCTGTTTCTCCCCTTCCATTCTCTGTGCTATTGATATTATAATTTTTACTTTTACATACGTTATTAACGTCACAACACGTTATTTTTACACTAGGTCATACTTTCATTCTTATGTATGTATGTACATTAAGTAATCTCTACACCCAAACGGGGGCTTGAACTCACGACTCCAAGATAGAGTCACATGCTCCACTGACTGAGCCACCAGCCAAGCACCCCTAGACCATACTTTCTTTTTTTTTCTTTTTTAATTTTTTTTAGGGTTTATTTATTTTTGAGAGAGACACAGTGAGAGTGAGGGAGGGGCATAGAGAGAGGGAGACACAGAATCCAAAGCAGGCTCCAGCCTCCAAGCTGCCAGCACAGAGCCCGACGTGGGGCTCGAACTCACAAACCGTGAGATCATGACCCGAGCGAACTCAGGTGCTTAACCGACTGAGCCACCCAGGCACCCCTAGACCGTACTTTGTCAACAGGAGTAGTATTGTTCCCCTCTTATGGGGGCTGATTTGATAAAAAATACCTAAAAGGCTCCTTAGGAAGATGGTATATATTTGTTTTTTGTTCTAACAATTTTTTGGTATGTATTTTCTTAGGTTTTTCTGTATGTAGGATTATGTTGGGTAGTGTTCTGCAGGGGTCTTTTGGGTATGATGGGTTTAGAGTTTTCATTACTGATCTTCAGTCTGCTTGTTCTGTGTAGTATTGGAAGTGGAGTATTGGAAATGTCCCACACTTACCGTAGAGCTATTTCTCCCTTTGATTCTGTCAATATTGGCTTCACATGTTTAGGAGCTCCGATATTTGGTGCGTGTATGTTTGTACCTGTTCTGTCTTCTTAGGGAATTGACCTTTTTATCATTATATGCTGCCCTTCTCTGCCTCTGAAATAGTTCCTATCTTAAAGTCTATTTTGTCTGACATCAATATAGCTACTCCTGCTCTCCTGTCATTACTGTTTTGTGTGGAATACCCTTTTTCATCCTTTAACTTTCAAGCCGTGTGTGTCTTTCTATCTAAAGTGAGTCTTGTGGACGGCGTGCAGATGGACCCTGGCTTTTTATCCATTCTGCCAATCTGTCTTATTATCATGGAGTTTAATTCGTTTACATTCACTTTTGTGCTTGCTTCGGCAGCACATATACTAAAGTTGGAAGGATGCAGAGAAGGTTAGCGTGGCCCCTGTGCAAGGATGATACGTTTACATTCACTTTTTCAAATTAGTTAATCTATTTCTTTATTTTGGGGGCGGGACAGAGAGGGAGAGAGAGAGAATCTCAAGCAGGCTTCACGCTCAGCCCAGAGCCCGGTCTGGGGCTCGATCTCACAACCGTGAGATCATGACCCGAGCCAATGTGAAGAGTCAGACACTGTGGGGTGGCCCAGTTGGTTCGGCGTCTGACTCTTGGTTTCGGCTCAGGTCATGATCTTGCAGTTTCATAAGTTCGAGCCCTGGGTTGAGCTTTGTGCTGGCGGTGTGGAGCCCGCTTGGGATTCTCTCCCTCTCCCTCTCCCTCTCTGCCCCTCTCCCATTCACGTGGTCTCCGTCTCTCTCAAAATAAATAAACTTTAAAAAATTTTTGTAAATGAGTCAGATGATTTACTGAGTCACCCAGGCACCCCTCATTCATTTACATTTAAACTAATTACTGACCAGGGAGGACTTACTCTTGCCATTTCGTTACTTGTTTTCTGTGTCTTAGAGCTTTTCTCCCATTCACCCGGTTACTGCCTTCCTTTGTATTCAGTTGGTTTTTCGTTTGTTTTGTTTTTCTGTGGGGACATTTTAGTTCCTTCTCATTTGCTTTTCTATATATCCTACAGATATTTTCTTTGTGGTTACCATGGGGATCACACTTAATACCTTAAAATTATCGCAATCTCATTTGAATTGATAGCGACTTCAACCATATACAAAAACTCTACTTTTTTATAGTTCTGCCCTCCATTTGTTGTTGATGTATCAAACCACATCTTTAAACGTTGTATATCCACAAACATAGGTTTTACACACTTGGCTTTTAAGTCGTGTAGCAAATTAAAAGTCAAGTTACCAAACCGAATCGCCATATTTGCCCATGTATTTAACCATTACTAGAGAACTTTATATGTTCGTGTGGCTTTGATTACTGTCTAGCACCCTTTCATTCCAACATGAAGGCCTAAGCTGTTTCTTATAGGGCATCTCTAGTGGTGATGAATTCCTCTGGCTTTTATTTATCCGGAAATGTTTTAATTTCTTCCTCATTTTGTGAAGTTTTGCTGGATATAGAAAATTTGGCTGGCAGCTTGTTTGTTTGTTTTTGTTTTTGTTTTTCTTTCAGCACTTTAATCATACCACTCTTCCAGTCTCCATGGTTTCTGCTAGGAAGTCTGCTGATCATTTTGTTAAGGATCTCTCATACACGGTGAGCCACCCTTGCTGCTTTAGAAGATTATGTCTTTGGTTTTCGACAGTTTAATTATAATGTGCCCCAGTATAGGTGTCTTTGGGTTTATCCTCCTTAGAGTCCTTGAGCCTCTTGGATTTATACATCCATGTCTGTCCTCAAATTTGGGAAGTTTTCAGCCATTATTTCTTCAAAGAATTCTCTCTTTCTCTCTCTCCTCTCCTTCTGGGATTCTCATAGTGCCCATTTTGGCCCCCTTGATGGTATGCTAGACAACGCTTAACGCTTAGCCTTTCTTCACTTTTCTTCATTCTGTTTCTTTCTGCTTCTCTGAGTCAGTGATTTCAAATGACCTGTCTCCCAAGTTCACAGAATCTTTCTATGTTCGTAAGCTAATGTTAAGCCTTTGTCTTATACTGTTTCTTCAAGAACCATTTCTGGGTCTTTGGGGTTTTTTTCCTTTATTTGAACCATGGTTTCTTATTTCTGCCTTGTGATATTTTGTTGAAAATTGGGCATTTGAAACATGTCCCAGTTTTCAGAGACTGGTTCTGTGCAGAGGAAGACTTTTGCTGGTCAGCACAACATGAGGGCTTAAAGGTGTGGGTTTTATCTGGGTGTGCATCATCCCAGGGCCTGTGTGTGTGCCTAATCCTTCCTGGAAGCCTGGCTGCTTTTAAATGCCTTAATTTCCCAGAGGCGCCTGGATGGTCAGTCAGTTAGGCATCTGACTTGATCTCAGCTCAGGTCTTGATCTCAGGGTCATGAGTTCAAGCCCTGCATTGGGTACCATGCTGGACTTTAAACAACGAATGGATCAATCAGTCAGTCAATGAATGAATCAATGAATCAGTGAATGACTTAATGTTCCTGAGAGTGCCACCCCTGTCTTCTCGAGCCTCAGATGCCCTATCGTGTTCCTCAATCAGTAACCTTGTGCCGGGTGTCTGCAGACAGTCCTGTTGTGGGTTCCACAGGCCATGCCTGCTGCTGCTTGCTGCTTCCTATGCTCTGAGATTTGAGCTGTGCTGCTTTTGACTGGGCTCCAAGTTAAGGGACCCAAAGATCAGCCCCTCAGACAACCCTTGACAGGCTGCTTTGCTCTCTGGTTTGTAAAAAAGGGGGACCCGGGACCTGGCTGCCACTTCCCCCAAATCGTGCTGTGCCACACCAGGGAGCACGTGGGGGAAAGGGCACGTGAAAACACCTTGAAATGTTCTATCATTTTGAATGTAGCTTTTTCTTGGCTGGGCATTTGCTTACTTGCTGTAGATTCCCAGAGCTCCCGCAAAGGTATTTCAGCCGGTCTCTGGTTCTTTGTCACGTGTCAGGTGGTGGGGGTGGGGGAACGGGCCCGGAGCTTTCTAATCCTCCATCTTGCTGACGTCACTCTCTAGGCCTTTCGTTTAAATTTGTTACTTTTATTTTATTTTTAAAAAAATTTTTTTTAACATTTATTTATTTTTGAGACAGAGAGAGACAGAGCATGAACAGGGGAGGGTCAGAGAGAGAGGGAGACACAGAATCCGAAACAGGCTCCATGCTCCGAGCTATCAGCCCAGAGCCCGACGCGAGGCTCGAACTCACGGACCGTGAGATCATGACCTGAGCCAAAGTCGGACGTCTAACCGACTGAGCCACCCAGGTGCCCCTAAATTTGTTACTTTTAAATTGAGGTATAGTTTATAAAGGTGTAAATTAAAAATTAAAAAAAAAATTTTAACTAACCATTTATTTTTGAGAGACAGAGGGAGACAGAGCATGAGCGGGGGAGGGGCAGAGAAGGAGGGAGACACAGAATCCGAAGCAGGCTCCAGGCTCCGAGCTGCCAGCACAGAGCCCAACATGGGGCTCGAACTCACTAACCGTGAGATCGTGATGTGAGCCAAAGTCAGACACTTAACTGACTGAGCCACCCAGGCACCCCAAGGATTCACATATTTATAATGCACGTTTAGAAATCCTGTCCTGAGAATTCTAGTATTATGACACTATCATTTGAGCTATTATGGAATCATGTAAGTAACAGTGATAAAACTGAAAGAGGAAAATGGTCAAAATTGCCTTAGAAATTAGTGCTTTATTTATAGATTTTAACAGACTTAGTAACAACAAAAATTCTGTATTAATACTACCTTCAAATAGAATGAAGCGGAATCATTTAACTTTTAAGATTCACATTTGAGTATTCTTCTGTTATTAATCATTATTTTGAGAAAAATTTTATCAAGATTCTAATTTGAACCCCGCTATATATACTCTCTGAACTAAAAGAGCAAGGAGGCTAAAAGAGAAAAAAACTGAAAATTACTTGAGTGCATAAATAAAGCTACCTAGGTAAGGTCCTGGACCGCTGCGTTAGAAGGCAAATCACCACCTCGGACCATGTGGACAGAGGTGGAATCCAGCACCGGATGTAGACATTTCTATTGCCTGTGGAGTATGTGTTGGGCCAGCAAAGACCGCTGGAGGAGAGAATCCCTGGAGGGCAGGATCCTCGTTTTCCTGAACGAAGGGAAGGACAGGTGCTCTTGGTCTCAGTCCCTGGGACCTCTTGTTCCTGGGTGACGCCTGAGTCGGAAGGGAAGTCCAGCATCTCAGCCAGCTGTTGTGGACAGATGAGTGTCTGTGCGTCTGGGCCTGGGTTCAGGAGGATGACGCACTCAGTGGAGGGTCCCTTGTCCAGCGGGCCTGAGCCTGTGGGGGACGTGGTCACACTTGGACCCTGCACCTTTACAACTCCACGTTCCTTCTTATTCCTGAGGAGTCTGGTTCCAGAGGATTCCCTGCTGGGCCTCATGAGCCCCTGCCAGATGCTTTGCCAGAAACATTAGAGACATATGTTAGGCTTTTAATTTCTTCTGAGTAACTTTTGTCTGAAGTCTGCCTCACCTTTTTTGTTTCCTCATGGGAAATGAGCTGGCCTTGAGAGAGGCCATTGAGGATTTCTGACGTTTCCGGAAGAATTTTGGTCTCTTGACCTGGTTCCAGCTCTTCACATGTGTCTGATCTTCTAAATTGCTGCAGAAAGATTCTCCTTTCTCTTTACACAGGGAATTCATTCTTGATTAAATGGTCAGTGGAGATTCATTTCTTCTTGCAGTTTCTGCTGGAACTCCTTTCACTATCTGTGACTTTATTTAGGGAATCATAAAAGAAAATGGAAAGTTAAAAAAATTTTTTTTAATGTTTATTTTTGAAAGAGGGAGAGAGACAGAGTGTGAGCAGGGGAGGGACAGAGAGAGAAGGAAACACAGAATCTGAAGCAGGCTCCAGGCTCTGAGCTATCAGCACAGAGCCCGAGGTGGGGCTCAAACCCACCAACTGCGAGCTCATGAGACTAGAGCTGAAGTCAGACGCTGCACCACCCAGGTGCCCCGAAAATGGGAAGTTTTTAACATCCAGGTTCTATGCCCAGCACAAGCTTTCTTAGGTGATCACGAGTTAATGTAAGTTCTCTGACTCTAGAATTAGAACCTGGTTCCTCTAGAAGCAGTGATTCGGACTACACCAGCCCCATCAGGTAAACACCAAACCCATTTTGAATATTTTTCAAACCCTGGGGACGGGGGATGGGCAAAATGGGCGAAGGGGAGAGCTCGGAGGTACAGGCTCCCGTCTATGGAATGAGTAAGTCACAGGGATGAAAGGCACAGCACAGGGAGCATAGTCAGTGGTGCTGTGATCACGTCATATGATGACAGGTGGTAACCACACTTGGGAGCACAGCATGACGTCTAGAATTATCGAGTTCCTACGTTGTATGCCTCAAACTAATGTAATATCGTGTCAACTATACTTCCACAAAAAAAATATTATTTCAAACCCAGAAGATCCTATAACTCTCATATGTGAGTTATTATTGACACATTTTTAAATGTGTACTTTTTTATGCAAGTTTATAAATTTTCATTTTTTCCAATTTTATTGAGACCCGACTGACACAGAACATTGTATTCATTCAAGGCATGCGACATAATGATTTGATGTGTGTATCCATCACCGTGTTTTTGTGTGTGTGACTACAGTGAAGCATTCTCTGGGGATTTAAAAATTTTTTTTAACTTTATTTTTGAGAGAGACCGCAAGCAGGTGGAGGGGCAGAGAGAGAGAATCCCAAGCAGGCTCCACACTGTCAGCGCAGAGCCCGGTGCGGGGCTCAAACTCATGAACCGTAAGATCATGACCCGAGCTGAAACCAAGAGTCGGACGCTTAACCAACTGAGCCACACCAGGCGCCCCTCTCTGGGGAGTTTAAATGTGACCTGTAAGGGCACTGGTGGTTTTATCTTTCCTTGCTACTCTAACACACACGTGGTTTTGTCTTTTCTCAAGACTTGTGAAAGCATCTCACTGAGCCGCATCGGTCAGTTTCTTCCAAACCCTTCGTGACCTGCCTTCTGTGGGCTTTCCAGGTCCCGAAGGAGCCGTCCCACCCGCGCCCCCCTCCCTCCGTGTCCTCTCCATGACACCGGCCAAGACTTCCTGGGGCTCAGCTGCAGGACAGGCTGGGGGTGGCCAGTGTCACTGGGGGAACTGACCCGGACTCTGGGCCCGTGAACCCTCTGGGTTTGACTCTTCGATGTGCTGACCCTTGTCTCTTCCAGCCCCTCTCCTGCTTCTGAAAGAGGCTTTCTGCTTCCTTGGAGAGGACACTGCTGAATCCGGGCGTTCCTGGGGCTCATTCCTCTGCTGGCTTTTGGAGGCCGTTTTGGTTGTAGTCCCCTCGCCACTGGGTGTGTTTTGGGGCATCTTCCGACGACTGACGGCACCGTTGTTCCACACGCTGAGATTTCTCTTTGCTCAGTTCACCTCTGAAACTTGACATGAAGCCCAAGTACAGAGTAGGAGCTTTCCAGATCTTTATGAATGGCCTCCAAATTTCATTTTTCTTGATTTCTCTTCTGGTCATCTGGCTTCCATTAACTTTGTTCCAAGGCCTCTAGACTCTTCGGGTGTAAAGCTGAGCTCCTCCGGGGAGGGCACCTTGTCCTGTCTACCCAGAGCAGGCGTTCCGTGATGAACAATCAAGTACGACCCTCACCGTGGCCATCTCCCCCAGTGATCCGTCTCGGGTCCCCTGCCACCGTGTCACCACTGGGCACCATGACCAGCATGGCGACAAGCACTGCAGCCGTCAGCAGGCCACCGGGCGCTCCCCCGGCACCCACAGCATAGGACAGAGGAACCCCTGGGGCAGGTGGACAGGGCCCCGGGGGCCACAGGTGGTTCCTGGAGTTCGGGTCACCCCGGCCCTACCCGTCAGCCCAAGGGCTCAGGACACGTGTGTCTTATCACATGAGCCCATGAGCCGCGGGGGCCGGCGTGCCAGCCAGGCCAGCACCCTTCCTTCCCTGCATCATTCTGGGGCCCAAGGCCTTACCTGCCCTGCAGGGCGCACAGAAGACTCCTGCTCACGGGCCCCTCCTGGTTTGGGTCTGGCTTTGAATGGAGAGGCTTGTGGGAGGGGTTCTGGAGGGTCCCACACAAGTGACTGCACTACGGGTCCCTTAAAAGCCAGAGGGATGTTCAGTGTTCATGTCTCAGGAATGTGAGGTCTGGCTGTGAGCAAGGAAACCTGATTCTGAACCCATCCCGCAAGTCCTTGACGCTGATGTCACAGTGGGACTCCCAGGGGACGCTGATGTCACAATGGGACTCCCGGGGGGCCGAGTGCTCCTCCCAGGGGCCGGACGGCTGGGGCTGGGGCGTCTGGGTCCCGGGAGGCTGAGCCCTGGCCAGCCCCCAAGCAGCTCCATGCAGGTTCCCTGAGAGGAAGCGGAGTCTCCCTGGCTGAGCTGCCAGGCCACAGGCGAGTCTGCCCCACATCCTTCCATTCCTGTGGCAACAGAGAGGGTGCCCTGCGGTGACGTGTTCACAGCTCCTCTGCGTGTGGTGAGTGGAAAAGGGGGCAAAAGGAAGAGGGCAGTATGGGGGCACTGGGGTGGTCTTGGGGAGGTGCAGATGGACAGGCCTGCGTCCGGCCCGCCCCTGCATCCAGGCACCCCCCCCCCCAGCTCAAAGGTCACCCGGTGCCAGAGAGCACAGCCGTGGGAAGGCGGCTGGGGTGCAATCAGCTGCTGGCGCGGAGAAGGGCTCCCAGGGAGGGCAGCTGATGGGGCGAGTGTCAGCTGGGGAGCTTGCACAGCCCCGTACAGAAAATGAAAGAATGGTGGGGTGGGGTTTCTAGACCATATGCGGGCACAGAGTCTTCCCCAGGTCACCCAGCACTGCTCCTCTGTCCAGGGCTTGAGGCGGTTTGGATCTGGGGTCCCAGCCCTTGTGTGGAGACCAGGAGGTCTCTTCCAGGAGGAACAGGGCAGATGCCCCTCAGGGGTCTCTTCTGACAGGCTGTGGCTGCAGGTTTGAGGGTGGGCCCGTCCTCTGTTTCACTAAGCAAACAACTTGACTCTTAACATCTGTAATCACTCCCTCACCACCACCCAGACCAAGGAACCGTGCATCTCCAGGGGCCCAGAAGCTTCCTGCAGGCCCCTCTTGGACATCACCATCCTCAGACGGAAGGACTCTTCTGACACAGCATCACCTTACCCGAGTCATTTGTCAACGTTTCGAGAATCCTCTGTGTTGCTCTTTCGGAGGCTCAAGAATTAAGTAATCCCCCCAACGTCACATGGTTATGAACTGGAGCAGGATTCAAACTCAAGACTCTCCCAACCCCTCCTAATCCTTTCATCTCCTGGCCCAGGGCCCCGAAAGATGGTTGGAGACTCTGGTTCCCATCCGGCGCACTGGGCGGCAGGGAACCCTTGCCGGAGTTCTCTGCATCTCCTGGGGAGCTGTTTTTTCTGTCAGCGGCTGCCCAGGTTCCCAGGACAGCTCCTGGCCAGATGGGGAGAAGCAGCAGCAGCCCGCCATCCTGTGCCCAAGGTGCGCGAGGAGAGCAAGATGCAGAAAGGTAAGACTCTCATGTGAAAAGCGTTGCCTCACATGAACATTACGACAGAACAGTATGATCCGTTACGACAGAGCTTGTCTGTGTGCAACATATTTCAGTGGTGCACTACCCCTGGGAGAAAGATGATGTTTTCCCCATTTTACAAATGAGTAAACCGAGGCACAGGGAAGGTAACACGTTCAAGGTCAAATTACAAAGCCAGGATTCAATCCCAGGTCTTGCCATTCTGCCTCTTGAGGGCATTTTGTATCTATCCATCTGTTTCTGACCATCAGGTAAGACAGGTGAGCTGTTATGTGGCCAAAAATAAGAATATCGGGGTGCCTGGGTGGCTTAGTCAAGTGTCCAACTCTTGATCTCAGCTCAGGTCTTGATCTCAGGATCTTGAGTTTAAGCCCTGCACTGGGCTCCGTGCTGGGCATGGAGCCTACTTGAAAAAAAAAATTGTCAATAGATACAGAAGTTTTATACAAAAGAACCAAAAGAAAATTCCAGCACTGCAAGGTGCAATAACTAAAATGAAAAATCCCCTAGGGGAGTTCAAAAACACATTTAAAGCAGAAGAAAGAATCAATGAATTTAAAGATAGGACAATTGAAACTGAGAAAAAAAGTGCACAGAACCAGAGTCCCATGGGACACCATTAAATAGAAAAACATAGATGGTGGGAATCCCAAAAGAACAGAGAGTAAGAAAGGAGTCAAAAGAATATTTGAAGAAACAATGACCAAAAACCTTCTCAGTTTGATGAAAGATATGAATCTACAACTATAAGAAGTTGGATAAACTCAAGACAGAACACATTCAAGGACATACCAAAGAATCTTGAAAGCAGCAAGAGAGGTGACTTTTCTCATACAAGGAATCCACAGAAGATGAGCAGATTCCTCATCAGACTTTGAAGGTCAGAAAGCAGAGGGTTGATTTATTCAAATTGATGAAAGAAGGTGCCAGAATTCTATATCCAGCAAAATTGCTCTTCAAAAGTGAGGGAGTTTGTTACCAACAGAACTGCTTTACAAACAATGCTAAAGGAGGTCCTTCCATTTGAGATGAAAGGATACAGTAACTCAAAGCTGTAAGCAGAAATCAGAATCTCCAGTAAAAGTAAATACATGGGCAGTTATAAAAGCTATTATTATTATAATTTCGGTTTGTTAAGTCCACTTATTTTCTACAGGATTTAAAAGGCACATGCATTACAAAACCTAACTATATACAGATGTAATTTGTGACATCAGTAACAGAAGGGGGAGACGGAGCCATTCAGGATCAGGGACTTTTATGTGCTATTTAAGTTGGCACAAATTAGGTTGTTGTAACATTAGGATGTTAAGTGTCATCCCTGTGGTAACCACAAAGAAAATATCTATAGAATAGACACAAAAGGAAATGAGAAGAGAATCAAAATGTCACTATAAAAAATCAAATGCAAAAGGCAGCAGTGGAGGAAGTGATGGACAAAAAAAGCTATAAGGCACATAAAAAACAATAAAATGGAAGAAACAAGTTCTTTCTTAGGAGTAACTAAATGCAAATGTATTCAACTCTCTAATCAAAAGGCAGAGATTGAAGATGGCCAAGTAGGAAGCTCCAGGCCTGTGCTACCCCCATGGAAACATTGAAAATAAATACATAAAAGGACCTACAGACTGACTAAAATAACTATGGGACCTCTGGAAATCATTCCAAAATCTACAGCAACCAGGCAAACGCCCAATCGAGAAAAAGCCATGGTCAAAATGGTAGGGGATTTTGTGGCAGTTTTACTTGCCTTTGCCTCAACCCTTCCTGGCACGACAATGTGTGGTTGGGAGGAAGCAGCCTCCTCCTGGCTTCCTCCCTTCCTGCTGGAAGGAGGAGAGCAGAACTCATTGGCAATGTTCTGACCTGTCTGTGGACTGCCCAGGGGACTGGGGTTTCTGTTGTGCCCGACTTGGAGCTCAGACAGGGAAAGATGACCCATGGAGGGCTGGGGCACGCTCTCATGGGCAGAAGAATACAGTAACATCTAAGGTTCTGAGAAGAAGCTGGGGGGAGACTCTGGAAAACTAAGACTTTTGAAAAGCAGCCAGGTATACAGGCTGGGGATTGGGGGAAGTACAGGCCCAGGCGTAACACGTGCCCATAAAAGACCCAAGACTTAAGCCATTACCCTGGGTTGATCACAAGTCTTAGAACACACCCTGCAATTTAGTGAAGGTCTCCTGCCATTGTGCAAAGACTGGGCAGACAGGACTGTTTTTTCAAATGACTACTTTTCAACAAAGATCTCAAGGCATACAAAGAGACAGGAAAACAGGGCACAAAGAAACAAAATCTTTATCTCCAGAAACCACAGAAACCATCCCTGAAGAAACATAGGCATCCGACTTACTAGAAAAGACTTCAACCAAGTAACTGTTAAATATGCTCGAAGAGCTAAAGGAAATCAAGAAACTGATACATGAACAAAATGAGAATATCAGAAAGTTATGTATGTTATTAAGGGGCTCCTGAGTGGCTCAGTTGGTTGAGCATCTGATGCTCAGATCATGATCCCAGAATTGTGGGATTGAGCCCTGCATCAGGCTCTGTGCAGGGCATGGAACCGGCTGAGGATTCTCTCTCTCTCTCAAATAAAATAAAATATAAAATTAAAATTAAAATTAAATTAATAAAATCTTTTAAAAAATTCTGGAGCTGAAAAAATGCAATAAAGGGATTCAACAGCAGACCTGAATAGTGAAAAGAATCTGTGAACCCAAAGACAGGTCATCTGAAATCACTGAAACAGAGGAGCAAAAAGGAAAACAAAGTGAAGCAGGCCTAAGGGACTTATGGGACACCACCACACAGACAAACATATGCACTCTTGGACTCCCAAAAAGAGAGAGAGAGAGAAAGGGGCAGAGAACTTATCTGAAGAAGTAATGGACAAAAATTTCTCAAATTTGAGTAAAGAAATGAATATACAACTTTAAGAAACTCAACAGACTTCGACAGATAAATCCTGAGACACACACAGCAAACACTGAAAGACAGAAGGGCAAAATGGAAATTTTACATTACAGTAATCGGACTCTAGAACAACCAGGTAGGTCAGTAAGGAAAGACAGGACTTGAACAACACAACAGACCAAATGGACGTAACCAACATATATACAACATCCAACAACAGCAAAATATGCATTTCCCTCAAGTGCACGTGGAACATTCTCCATAATAAATGACATTCTGTGAGGCCACGAACCAAGTTTCAAAAAATTAAAAAAAAAAAGCATATAAAATATTTGCTCTTCCCACAATGTACTGAAGGTAGAAGCCAATAACGGAAGGAAAATTCATAAATATGTGAAAGCCAAGCAATAAATACATCGCAAGGGAAATTAGAACCCATCTTGAGGCAAATGACTGAAAACACAGCATACCCGAACTGAAAACAGTGCTAAGAAGGAAACTTAGAGCCATAAATGCTTACATTAAAAAAGAAGAAGGGCCTTAAATCAACCACTTACTTTATCCCTTATGGAACTTGGAAAAGGAGGAAGGTTAAGCTCCAAGCCAGCAGTAGGAAGGAAACAACATTACAGCAGAGATAAAATAGAGAACAGAAAACAATAGAGAAAGCCAATACAAAGCCAAGAGGTGGTTCTTCCAAAAAAACAAAAACAAAAAAACAACACAATGGCAAACCTTTAGCTAGATGCCTGCAGCGGGAGAAGAGGACAAGGACTCAATGACACAAGAGGGCATCTTACTGCAAATTTACAGAAATAAGGGTTATAACAGAGCTCTGTGAATAACTATATGCCAACAAAATGGTTAACCTAGAAGAAATGGACAAATTTCTAGAAACACACAACCTACGGAGACTAAATCATGAAGACATATCAAGTCTGGATAGACCTATAACTAGTTAAGGAGATTGAATCAGTAATCAAATACCTCCCGACAAAGAAAAGCCCAGGACCCAATGGCCTCATCAGCGAATTCTACCGGACATTTAAGGAATCAACACCAATCTTCCTCATACTCTTCCAAAAGAAGGAGGGAATGCTTCCTAACTCATTCTAGAAGGCCGGCATCACCCTGATACCAAAGCTAGATGAAGACACTACAAGAAAACTATTGGTCAGTATCCCTCATGAATATGGATGCAAAAAATCCCCAACAAAACATGAGCAAGTCGAATCCAACAATAGAATAAAAGTTTTATACACATCATGATAAAAGAGGATTCCTAGGATGCAAGAATCACTCAGTATACACAAATCAATTGATTTAATACTCCGTATTAACAGAACGGAAGGGAAAGTAAATACTCTCAACTGACACAGCAAAACCATTTGACAAAATTCAATACCTTCTCATGTTAAAAACACTCAACAAACTAGCAATACTAGGAAAATACCTCAACACGATGAAAACCATATATGAAAAACCCCACAGCTAACATCATACTCAAAGGTGAAAGACTGACAGTTTTTCCTCTAAGGTCAGGACAAGACCAGATGTCTACTCCCATTGCCTCTATTCAAGATAGTACTGGAAGTGCTAGCCAGAACAATTAGGCAAGCAAAAGAAAGGAAAGGCATCCAAATTAGAATAAAACTGTTTGCAAACAATGCAATCTTATATGTAGACAACATTAAGATTACACACACATCATTAAATTAGCAAAGTTGAAGCCTAGAAAGCCAACACACCAAAATCAGTTGTGTTTCTAGACACTAACAATGAAGAATCTGGAAAGAAAATTAACAATTCCATTTAAAATAGCATCAAAAAGAATGCAATACTTAGGAATAAACTTAACCAAGGAGGCTAAAGACTTACGCACTGAGAACTGCGAAACACTGCTGAGAGAAATCCAAGACCGCACAGATGTTACTCTGTAATGCCTTTTCTGGGTATCCTGGCTGGGTCAAGTCGACAAAGAAAATTATCCCACCAAGTGTCCATCAAATCAACGGAAAAACACAATGTGGTACATCCCTACAGTGGCATGCCACTCAGCCATAAAAAGGAGTGAAATTTTGATAGATGCTTCAACATGGGTAGACCTTGAAAATGTTACACTACGTGAAATAAGACACGGAGAGACCAATATTTTATGATTCTACTTACATGAAGTACCTAGAATAGGCAGGTTCACAGAGACCAAGTAGGACAGGTGTCGGGGGAAGGAGGAGCAGCAGTTACTGGTTAGTGGGTCTAGGTTCTAGTTTGGGAGGATGAAAGTGTTTGGGTACATTGGCAGTGATACAATATTGTGAATGTTTTAATGCCACCGAGGTAGACCTTAACCAGTGGATACACTGACAGATACTACGTGTATCTTTCTTACCACAATAAAAATATCTAAAAAAGAAAAATAAAAATGCAAACCAACAAACATGACCAGCATGTGAGGAACCAGTCAACAGCTTCAAAAATTTCTCGATCCCACAAGTTTCTGCTTTTGGTAGAGCACTTTCAACTGCCTGCCGTGTTTTTTCAGTTCCTTCTACAATTCTGAAGTCTGTCCTTTTTCCCTAGAAGGTCCTTGTCAGTATTTCAAGCCACTGACTTTCTTTTTTGCGGGACTGGAGAGAAAAAAAAGGAATCTCATCTCCACACCAAAGTATCAGACGCCAAAAAAATGTAAAGTCGTGAGTTTATTGCATATGTAACAAAATGAACCTGACCTCCTGGGTCCAGCCTGCTGTACAATCACTGTTTGTTTTGTGTTTCCAGCTGGTTCCATAACCACATTAAATAGAACTAGTATTTCTTTAAATACTTTTGATTTTGACATAAAACGGAACATTAGTGTACAATTTTCACAAAATAAATCAGCAATAAAAACAGTGGGAAGAATAACAAGGATAGCAGCAATACTTAAAAACAAGACATTACAAAATAAATTAAAAAATACATTATAAAGTGGTTGAGAAACAAAAATAAACAAATTTTAAAAATTCATACTATGTTTCGGGAAGGCTGCCGTGCGGCACGCGCCTGGCTGCGGACAGGGCCGGGGGGATGGGGCGGGTTCTCTGCGGAAGGCCACTCCTGACAGCTCAGGGTGGAGGACCCCCTCACCTGAATTGGGACCACGCGGCCGAGCAAGCTCGGGGAGCACGGGACTCCTGGCGGGCAGAGTCTCCCCTCAGGGAGAGCTGCCCTGACGGTGTCCCCCAAGCAGCCCCTTTGTTTCTCCTTCCTACAGCGCTGGCAGAGCGGTGGTTTGCTGCATCCCTGAGGGTCGGCTGATGACCGCTGGTGAGGGCAAGCCTGCAAGTCGGGCCCCTGAAGCATCTGGGCCAACGGGTGGGAAGGGGACGGCGGGGGCGGGGGGTGTTGGGGATCACCAAGGGCCACAAACGAGAGCTCGTGGGAACAGGGTCCACGTGGACCCAAAGTGGAGTCATCGGGAGCTTTTACCCACTGTCTGCCACACTGCTCTTTCCGTGGTTCAAAAGGCCTAATCCGAGGTTCTAGAAGTGCAATGCTACTGACGGGCCTGTCTGGCAAGAGTAAACCAGGGCTCTGGAAAGTTCTGCTCTTTCAGGCCCCAATGTAACGCACAGCTGACGAGGACGACTGATGAGGGAGGAAAGCCCCGCCTTACAGGCCGGTCCCGCGTGCTGGGCCCACGCCTGACACCCACGGGCAGCATGGGGCTGGCAGGCACGGGTTCTAAGGACTATTCCTCCCAACAGCAGGAAGATCGTCTTACAGGAGCCACGTGCCACAGTCCCGCTAGACCCTCGTCTCCCCGCTCATTCCTACAGCTCTGGGCCAAACCACAGGAACAATCCGTGGTTCCCCCGCTCGGTCTGGATGTGCCCTCAGCTCTCCGTGGAGGTCTCCTCCTCACACTGGGGGGTTGACGTGCACCTTCGAGAGAAGGCCTCTGTGGGGGAAGGGCCATAGCCGACATTTCCTTACTCTCGCAGAGGAAGGTTAAGAGGGAGGACTAGAGAGTCAGGGGGAGCCAGCTTCTAGAACGCCCTCTGAAGGACGATGGTAAACGAGCGAGACTCGGGGTAAGCCTGACCGGGGCAAGGCAGAACTTCTGACAGTCCAAGCCCATGATACGGCCTGGACTTCCTGAACGGATTTAATCTCTCCTCTGCAGCAGTCACACTTGACATCCTCTCTACCCTGGCACCTCCTCCGTAAATGGCCAGACGCGCGCTCTCTCACAGCTCTTGGAACCCACAGCCGCCAGCCCACGGCCCACCGAACCAGGTGAACTTCTTCTTCCGAGGGAGGGTCTATCTCCCAGGGGTTCCCGAGCTCCCGCACGGCAGCCACAGAATGCTTCGGGGCAAGCCGAAGAACCACACGGCAAGACCCACAAGGGTGAGCTCGCCTCCAAACTCACCTAGCTCCGGAGGTATCCGTGACAAAAAGAGAGTCACCCGAAAGCCTTCCAGACCCACCTCAGACCCGCAGCTGGATCCCAACGCTTAACTCCGAAACCAACGGCAAACTTGGGACAGTGAAATGTCTTCCTGATGAATTACCCCACATTTGCCCCCCTACCCCCCCACCAAACAAAACAACAACAAAAAACCAAACAGGACGATTGGCTGCTGCCCTTCACGGAAGTTCATCGCAAATCAAACCACCTTATTCAAATACTGTTGAACTTCTGTGCAAATTGGAAAATGGTGTTGGAAACTCAGGGTCCAGGCTTGCTTTGGCCTTGCTCGTCATGTGAGGACGTCTGGGCGAGCGAACTGAGTAGTAGCGATTGTTCGCGTCTCCACCCGACACCCGGGAAACGAGCAGAATGAGCCAGGGTGAAGGGTCCCCTCCACCGACAGGTTTGCGTTCGTGCCCTACTCTTCGTCAAACCGTAACTCAGGGTGGATTTAAGTCAGTGGGGTGGCCCGTTCCCTCTCTCCCTGTGAGGCTACTTTGCACCAAGCCAGCAGCTACAACAGCAGAATTCTGTTAGTTCAGCTCTTAGCAACTTCGGCACAACACTTGGTTAGTATTCAAGTGACCCAGCCGACCCTCCTCGACATACAGGTGGTGGGGGAGCCGCAGCCCGGGACTGGCTGCATGGATCTGAGGCTGGTTTGGTGTGTTCTTTTATAAGCTCTGTTATGTGGTATTTTCACTGGAAAAATATCTCAAGCTAGATAGATAATGTGGCAAAAGGGACTCTTAAAAGGAAGATCATTTTTCTCTATGCAAAACAAGTTTTTTCAGCCAGGATCCCCTGAAAAATACCCCAGGCCTCCAGCAAAAGCTGCCCCAGTTCCTTTACTTTTCCAAAAGGGAAGCACATTTTGGATGCAAGCTTCCTGCTGGGGCAGAATTCCAATGGACAATACGGTTATTTTTCAGTTAGAAATTAATCTGCTTCCCAGAGCAGGCTGCTAGGGTGTGACTGCAATTTGAGCTGCAGAACTTGAAAAGGGACCTCAGGACTGTCTGGAGACAGAAGAGCTACCGGTTACAAACCCTCAGTAAGCCAAGCTCAGTTCCAGAACCTGTGGGTCGATCCTCCTATAAAGACCACAGGGCAGTGAGCCTATCACCAACCATGTGGGTTACAGTCGCTGCAGGGTATCCTGTGTGACCGAAGCCAAATGCTAAACCTGGCTGCATTTTATTGGATGGGCGATGGAAGGGGGGGGGGGGGGGGGGGCGGGGATCACTGTCAGAAAGGAGGAAAATATGGGTGGGAGCCGCCAACCAAAGTCCCCCCACCCCCCTCGCTCCCCCAACGAAAAGGAGGGGAGAAAACCCTTTCCCTCGGGTCATCTAGGGTTCCCGGGCCTCAGCCAGCTTCGCAGGAGGCGCACAGAAAGCTTGCTTTTGGTCTGGTGGTCATGAGCTAGAATCTGTTGCCTTTGGTTGCTCTCTTCACTCCACGGCAAACCCGCAAGTCTCCTCCACGGCCGTCAGCAGCTTCTCGTAGAGCTTCTCGTACGACTCGTAAGGTGGAATGTCGATCCGATTAAAGCTGAAAGAGGACAATAGAGCGACAGAGTCACTGCTGGGGCCATCTGGACCTAGGCCCTGGTCCAGGCGGGAGCAGAGCATTCAGGGCCTCGAGCTAGCAGCATGTGAGTATACAGGCGGATGGGGCCAAGCATCTCATTGCCCAGCTGGGGTGGGGGGTACAGGCAAGTTTTCCACTCCCCCCTGGTGCTTTTCTGTTTCGAAAGCAAAGATTTTTCATGGAACACAGAACAAAATAAGTCCTAAGATCTTGAAAGCCAAAATTAAACCGATTACTATGTCCTGGTTATATCAGGACAAAGATCCTTCCTGATGCAGTGGTGGTTGTCTTCTTCGCATGTGGACCCCCGTAATCCAGACTGGCCGACTGTCGGATCACCACTGACAATCCACTGCCTGTCTGTCTAATCCTCCGTGACTTGACCTGAGACCAAATGGGGCAGTCTGGGATGTTTCCTGCAGAAACAAACTATTATCTCAAAACTAGTAAAACGTCAAATCTCTGATAGGAGGAGATAAATCAACATTTCCCTGGAGAAATTCTAGTGTTGTATTAAAAAAAAAAAAAAGACAGAAAAGGCATCCTTTAAGAAGGATATTCTCTCCTAATAAGTCAAAATATACAAAATTCTGACCGAGATAGTGACCTACTGAATTACTAGTGGTCAAGCAGTTAAGGATGGTTTTTGTCAAGAAAGAACTGGGCTAAACCGTGTGATAGTTTTTTTCTTAAAGTTGGGACTTCAGCATCTGAGGACAGTTCTCACATCCATTTTATTCTAAACTTTCAACTATGAAAGGGCAGAGTCCTAGGGAAGAAAGCGGCTGCCGTGGGTCAACACAATGCTGTGTCTGTAACGGCCACGCGGGGCTGGGCGCCACAGCCTCGGTAGGGCCTTGGCCATGTAAGCACTTGAACCCACACCCCTGGGTTCCCAATCAGGAAGCTTCTGTTGCAGTGTTACACATCTCGATGGCAAAGAACTGGCTCTCGCGAACCGGACACGCTGGTCTTTTTGATACGTGGTTTCTGAGACAAAGCGTACATAAGTGACTTGATTTTTAAACCGCAAGGGAAAATCATCTGCTACAGGTATGAGTGATGTTAAAATTTAGGAAAGTTAAGAAGTTTTCAATGTGCAAGATGCATCCATCACCAAGTTCCAAGAAGGAAAACACAGGAAGCAAAGACTGGGAACTCCGGATTGAAAATGACAACTCCCCCGCAGGGAGGTACGTGTGTGCACACGCGCGGCCCAGCAAAGGCAAGGCTGGAGCTGCCGAGTGCCGGCCGCCGTTAATCACATCTCACGACAAAACTGGTTTCACGAAAGAGACTTCCGATAACCCTCATGTGACACACGGCCAAGCGCTCATCCCACCTGACACTGGTTCCACGGCCAGTTGTCCTGGGGCGCAGGTAAAGGAAGCATGGGGAGTCACGCGCGGGGTGGCAGGCGCAGGGACAGGCTCCCCGCAATGCCACAGCGAGGTCCTTACCAGGTGTGGGCCTTCGGAAGGTTGTCTGTGTTGGCATCGATCAGGTGGATGGTGAAGAGCCGGGGCCCTGCCGCGCCTGTAGAACCTTACGAGACAACATTCTAGTTAATGCACTTCAGAGGCGGGCCCCGGGCCCCACTGCCAACCACACCCTCGGCCCGATGCCCGGGCAGGTCGTCCTGCCGGACGGCCGTGGGCTTCACGCGGCGGCACAGCCTGCACCTGGGTTAGGACACGCTGACCGTTCAGTGACCTATCCCAGCCATTCTAGAAAATCGCAGGGGCAGAGACACGTGAGAGCTCTCCTCCTGGACCCTGGCCGTGGGCCCACTCAAGTGGGGATATTTGAAGGACAAAATCCTTAAATCACCAGTGACGGTTTTTCTTTTTTTTAAACAAGATGTTTAGCAAGTGGGCCCGCCCCTGGCAGAGGACAGCAGGGTTATGACAAAAGCACGATACACAGTCATGAATCCCCCAGGCGGAGGGACGGTGGGAAAAGAAAAAGACACAAACACCTAGGACAACAGCCCAGGGGGATGGAAGTAGCTTCTGTCACTCAAAGAAGTTCTTCAAATCTGGAAAAGTCTACAGGGAATGTTCTCTACATGAAATACACCTGCTATCTCTAGGAACATGCAAAGGTCCATCTGCTACATTTTAACATACTAACATTCTTCACCTTTTTCCTTCTGGCTCTCAGGGCTATCAAAAATCTGGATATCAGGTTTTTTATCAGCATCGGAAGGGACCAGAGAGGGGATGGGTACCTACACCAGACAGCGGAGCCCCTCAAGCAGTGCCTCTGCATAGAGGAGGAAACCGAGGCTCAGGAAGGACCCCTGGAGCTCATGACCAACACGGCAGCAGGAGACTCCATCTCCTGGCGCTCAGGCCGGGCCGCTCTCACCTCAGGGCTGCAGTGAGACGGCTGCTACCAGAAGACTCAGGAACGAATCCATGGTGCACTTTAGAACCTCTAATTTCTTTCCCCAAAGCCTTGCTGCTATTTGTACCCTCCCTCTGTCCCCCAGTTCTGTAGGGGTGGGGAGGGACCGGCTCCATGGGGTCCTTCTTCGCTCAGGTCTCGCCCAACTCAGCCCTGGGCGGGCACCAGGCTGGCCAGCACCGGCCACAGCTGCGCGCCCCAGATGACACCCCGCCTGCTGGGCACGTGGGCTGCAGGGACACCGAGAAAGGTGGGTTTGACAGGAAGCTGGGCTTTGTTTTGCTGAGGTTCTCACCCCCTTTGCGTCTACAGGTATCTCCTCTCAGCTTGGGCAGAGGCTAGCACCCCCGGAGCACTGGGGGGCCGGCAGAGAGAATGGCAACAAGAGGGCCCCCGGGGGTGGGGGCGGCCGCGGCCGCCAGGCGAGCACCTCCACGCCCCCAGCGTTTGCTACGAGAAAACAGGCCGCGCCACTTCCTAGGAGACATTTCAGGAAAACACCACCATGGCGGTCCAGCTCTTCCTGCCGTGGCCGGGCAGGGGACATGCCTGGCGGAGACGCGTGGGGCCAGGAGCCCCGCCTCCACATCAGTCACCTTGCAAAGCCTTGAAGCCTTGGAGAGGGACCCGAGTGGACCCAGTCACGAACTGCAGCAGCCTGGCCCTCCTCTCCTCATCGAAGGTCTCCACGGCCTGCCAGAACCAGCGGACGATGTTGCTGTCGGCCACACAGTGCTTCAGCCGAGTGTTGGACTTCCAGTCGCTCACGTCGATCTTATCCAGGCCGCCTATGATCAGCTGCAAAGGCGTTTAGAGGCAAGTTATTTCTCAGAGGTACAGACCGGGTCATGGCAGCCTCCCGGGTTCCCAGCGTCTGAAAGGAGGGAATTCATGGCGTCCGAATAAACTAGCCAGAGACTCAGACAAGCGGAGAGGGAGACGGGCCCACGCTCCCAACAGCGCCTTTTCTTACAACCAGGTCTGCTCTCCTCATCCGCGAGGAGTCAGTACCAAAGGGCCGACCGGCGAGACTGAAGGGGCTGACTGTAAAACGGGGCCACCTCCCCGGGACCCCAGGGGCCGTCACAGCAGGGCTGGGAGGGGAGTGGTGTGCGAGTTTCTGCACCGGGTGGGAGGCCCACCCGGAGCTGCTGCCCGCCCACGGAGGCGCCTCGCCGCGGCAGAAAGACAAGGATTTCAAAGCCGTGAGCCACTTGGCACGGACGTGGGTAAGGGATGAATGAGTCTCTATGTTCACACACGCGAAGTGGGACACGAGAAGACAATAACACTTTGTGCGGAGTCTAATAATAGCTAGAACAGAAACACAAAGTTGACGTGCTGGCAGAATCTGGTTATACGCGAGAGAATTTCCTCGATCCGAGGTAAATACGTGGGAGGGGTTTAGAAACCGCCACGGCTGGAGATCTTGAACATGAGGATAAGCCACAGGACACCCCGAACAATGTCCGGAGAATGATGTGGACTCGTTGCCACCAAGCAGACACCTGTCCTTGTCATAACAGGCTCAGACGCCCTCGACACCCCGCTGGCTCTAGGCCTATTAGTCGGGAGCCCCGACAAACCCCCGGCCTTGCCGCGGGGACAGACAAGCCTCATTCTGCAGGCAGGTTGTAAAACAAGAAAACACCGATCTCATTTGCGCCCTTTAATGCCTCCTTGGCTCGGCCCGGCGAGCACGTACCTCCAGTTCCTTCTGGTCAAACGGCTTCAGTAAGTGTTGAGGAATGAGTTCATTAAACCCCTTCTGAAGAGCCAAGAACTGGGCTTCGATCCCCCGCATGAACCTCCAATTTACATACAACCTGAGAAACAAATTCACAAGTTGGAGGCAGCATCGAGTGGTTCATGAAAAAAAAAAAAAGTTTTCTCCACAGAAGGTTCTGACATCTGAACCTGGCACCCTGCCTGCCGGGCCTCCCCTTGCGGCGGGAGGAGGGGGTGGAGGTGGGGGCAGATGGGACGAAACCCCCACCGGCCGACGTTGCCTAGCCTCAGTATCAGGTTAAAAATAAGTCAGCACAGGCCCTTACACATGCTGATGCTTCGCTAAAAATAGCTGTAGGAATTAACCTGACCTGTTAGAGCAAGCGCCATAACTGAAAAGTAGACCTGAAAATGACACACAGGATACCGTGAGAACACGCGCCAGCCTGGCAGCCTCTGCACACGGACACGCCCGCATGCTTCCAATTCCCCAGTGCGAGCGACTGGACGTTTATTTGCCTGAAGAGGTAGGCGCCTGGGCGGCTCAGCTGGTTAAGGGTCCAACTCTTGATTTCAGCTCAGGACACGATCTTAGGGTTTGTGGGATCGAGCCCCACGTCAGACTCTGCACTGACAGCACGGAGCCTGCTTGGGATTCTGTCTCTTCTCGCTCTGCCCGACCCCTGTCTGCTGTCTATCTCAAAATAAACATTAAAGAAAAAAAGAAGAGAAAACAAACTACTATGGAGTAGACTTCCTCGAGACTGATCTCAAGAAAACTCCTAGGCTTCTATTCTCTCCTGCGTTCACCACCTTCACACCCAGGATTGGGAGGTCACCTGCAATCCCTTCCCCAGCTTGGGCTCTGGAGTCATTATCCTCCCTTCAATGGGCCGGCTCTGGTGGCACTAGGGGCACCTCTGTGCACAGCCCCCAACACTGAACCCGACCGTTGCTGGAAGTCTGTTCTGTTCCTGGGATTCTGGTCATAGGTGCCGGCAGGGAAGGGAAGCCTCAAACAGCCAAGGAGCCTTGACAACCTAAATGTGAACCCAGCCTTGCCCAGATGGTCCCAGGCACCTGGATGTCCCCGCTGGCAACTTCCAAGGTTCCCCAGAACATTACCGGACATATTCTTTCTTGTTGTCCTCTGTGACAGGAACGTTGCGACCATTGGGTTTCAGTTCATGCTGAAGAATCCTCCCGAAAGCATTGTGTTCCACACAGAAAGTGTGGTCTAGCACAGGGGTGATATCATTCTCTCTGTTGAAGTTAAGACACAAGATGGATGTCAGACCTCTGCCAGCATGCAGCAGCGAACAGAACCTTAGACGGAACGTTCCAGGAGAAAGACGGCACTTCCTGTCCATCACCCCAGAGCTGCAGCGGGGGAGAGGAAAACCTAGGTCCCAGAGCACGTGTGAGGGCAGGGGTGCGGGTACTGAAGGGGTACCACCGCTCCACTCTGCATGTGCCCGGACTCCGGGCTCCCTCATTCACAGGGAGGTGATGGTAGCTCTCTCGTTCTGGGATTTTATGAGACACGGTGGCCTGACTGCCTTGTAAACTGAGTCTCCGAACAGAAGGATTCACGAAGAGGAAACGGGGTCAAAGGAAAAGCAACCTGCAGAAGACACACCTAGAAAACATTCGCAACCCCTCCTTTAAGGCAGCCATTCCAAATGCATCCATTCAAACAAAGTAGCACTTGGAAGTTCAAGTGGACTCCTCTGCCCCCCGCATTTGCTGAGACGCAAGCAGAGTAAACGATTTTGTACAGGATGGAGGCCCTAACCCCCCCGGACTACCCATTTCCAGCCGGGGCACGTGAAGTGAGGCCGACCGGCACTTGGGGTGCAGCTGGCTCCAGCTCCCCCTCTCGCTCTCCCCCTGCAGAGCCTGGATCTCTCCCTCCTGTGAAATCGGCTCATTCACAAGGACCCGCAACCCCCGCGGTTACCACATGACTGTGCAGACAGCTTCCAAGAGAGTTCTAGGATAATTCTAAAACAAAGTCGACTAAATATAGTTTTTCCTGATACTTTCTCTTACTATCAAATACTCTGCCACTAATTTTGTGTTGGGTGCTTTCCCTCTCGAGATTCACTGGAGAGTCCAAAACAAAACCCACCACCCACCTATCAGGCCTGGGGATTAATTTTGTGGCCAGACCTTAATAATTTGAGGAAGAAATTAGTCTATGAAGTGAAACTGGCCAAACATCATGAAGGAAGAAAGTCAACTGAGTATTTCTTGTTAAATCCACTTTTATGTTTTTGGCTGTAAAACAGCATTTTCTTTACTTCTCTTCCCTGACTTCACACCCATCCCTCGAAAACATTCACATGCACGCACATCTGCACACAAAACAATTGTATTTGGTGGACAGTAAGATGGATGAGGCATCTTCCATCAACTGAACAGTGAGTCGGTACTTACAGAATCCACACTAAGCTCTTATGGAGTTCTGGGTCCACCGACTCCAAATCAGAGAGCTGGATGGGTTTCCCCAGTAGCTGCTTATAGAAGGGAACCGTGAAGCCCCCGTTTATGTAGTGTCCGTGGAATACGGCGAGACCCATGATCCGACCCACAAAATGGAAATAAGACAGATGGTCCTGTAGGGGGCACCAGAGAACACATTTATTAGGAAAATGATCAGCCAGGGGTGGATACCTTGTGCTTTCTCCAAGCTTCTTGGGAGACCTGTCCCATGGGCAACCCGACACTGACTCAGTTGCTCACAGGTTGTGCTCACGATCAAAGGAAAGAAGGCTAGTTAGGTAGTCAAAATTCAGAGCATGCGTTTTTTATAGATCATCTGAACATTTTACATGCCCTTCGTTCAAACATGTCCTCAGAACTGCTACATCATTTGTGGTACTCAGCCTAAAAGGAAAATGCAGAACTCTTTGCTCAAAAATTATTAAGAATTTCAACATGGCAGCCACGGAGAATCAAACCAACACAGGCGCTTCTAAGTGCCAGGCGCCCAGGTAGCCGGCCCCCCGTTTTCCCCACTGCACTACAAACAGAGCAGGGGGCAATTCTCCCTGAGTCCCAGGAGAAAGCAGAAGAGAAGAAAATCCAAAGGAAATAAAAAACCAAAGAGGAACATAGAGGAAAATCATGGACAGCCCAAGTAACAGAATCATTCTAAAACCAGAGCTGTTCTGGTTTTTAACTGGGGAACCTCACATCTCTGCTTTCGAGGTGGAATTATAAGCAGAATTAATGAAAACCCCATTTCCATTTCCTGCTCTACCTTTCAGTGTCTATTGACCAGAGACTGAGTAAGTCCACAATGGATAAACCAAGGACTGACACTGGACCTGGAAATCTAGTTAAAGAACTTTCCAATTCGCCCTCTCTTTATTCACGGGTACTTACGGGGTTGATCGAAGAATCCGGGTTGATTTGCAACATGTAAATGTTGTCCGTAGAATACTGGAAGAGCCCATAATACGGATTCAACATTTCATGGCACAATAAATAGAGCCACTCCCTAGGAACAACAAAATGACAACCATTTTATATGTGTGAAAATGTCCAGTTTAGGTCTTACCAAAAGGACTGACTCCCTGGGTCCTAGAAGGCCACAATGCGGGATAACCAGGCCCTGAGAAAAGGTGTAGATTGGGCAGATTAGTCTGAGGAAGTAACAACTTGCGTCCGGTCGTCTGAGAAATGGCTTTTCTGGCCCAAACTCCCACGGTGGCTCCGAAGCCGAGGAAGAACGGCGGTGGGCTTCACCCAGCACCACCTGCTACGGGCAGTGCTCTCGGCAGGGGGACTCATCAGCCTGCCAGAACCTCAGCTAAGGTGTTCTCTGGGACTCTGCAAAGACCAGATCTCAGGTGATGATGTCAATCGTGTGGTTCCAATGGACAAAAGAGCAATTAATAAAGAGCAGTCATATCCTTCTACTTATAAAGGGTGTGCATGCACGCGTGTATGTACACAAAACAGGAAAGATCTATATGCAGAGCAGAGAGGAAGAAGAGGAGGAAGAGGATTTACACAGACACTTGGACAGTAGTTAACTTTAGAATCAGCATTCTGGGGGATCTTCAGTTTTCTTTTGCCTCTTGCTAGAGAGTTTTTACATTTCCGACAGGAACATGTTATTCACATTTAAGTGAGAAGAAAACAGTTTGCAGTCCAGGCAGACAGGGATTGAGAACGACTTTCACCCTTTATGACTTTCTTTTAAAAAAAATTTTTTTTAACATTTATTTATTATCGAGGGACAGAGAGAGACAGAGCATGAGCATTGGGGGGGAGGGGGGAGCGGGCAGAGAGAGGAGGAGACACAGAATCCGAAACAGGCTCCAGGCTCTGAGCTATCAGCACAGAGCCTGATGCGGGGCTTGAACTCACAAACCGCGAGATCATGACCTGAGCCGAAGTCAGACGCTTAACCGACTGAGCCACCCCGGCGCCCTTACCCTTTATGACTTTCTATCTTGTCGATTCTACCTTTTGTCATAAACATTTATCATTTTTATAATTTTAAAAAACAAGCTGAATCCATAACAAGATATAATTTCATGAGTTCTGAAATCTGGACGAGATACATAAGAATAAATTATTTTTGGAATTCCTTTATATTCCAATCATTTCATTATGTATTAAAAAACAAAACAAAACAAAAAGCCCCAAATCAGAAACATCCAACAGGGGCGCCTGGGTGGTTCAGTTGGTTCAGCGTCTGACTTCAGCTTCAATTCAGGTCATGATCTCACAGTTCTGTGAGTTCGAGCCCCACACTGGGCTCTCTGATGTCAGCATGGAGCCCACTAAAGATCCTCTGTCCCCCTCTCTCTGCCCCTGTCCCACTCACGTGCACACTCTCTTTCTTTCAAAAATAAATAAACATTAAAAAAATGTTTTTAAGAAACAATCGTATGGAAGCCAATTTGACAATTATATTTAATTTTTTTTGAAAAAATAAAAAAAATACATAAATAAAATTAAAAAGAAACAATCCGGCAAAACAAGCACTCTCAACAGCATCTGTGTGATTTGGCTCCAGGGTCAGGGGCGAGGAGCCCAGGACCGGGGAAAAAGCTTATGCAAACACCTGTGTCACTTCTACAGTGACCCTTTTATTCTTTCTACTCAAATCTCCTTTCTAATGGATACATTTCGTTAAGACAGCAGCCCCAGATTTTATTCTGGAATTTCTTACTCTGTCAAACACAAAAGGCATGGAATTGAGATCAACCAGGAAAAGGATGAGCACACGTGCAAACGATCCAAGGCAACAGTGACAATACACAGAAAGGATCAGACTGCAAAAGATTACGTATCGAACTCAAGAGAACAGAAAGGAACTGGCAGAAACCAGGAGACTCCAAATGTCACACAATTCTTTACTAGAAAGGCAGAATTTCCCGGCTATAAGACCAAGGTTGAGAGTTTGGGTTTGAGAGGAATCCTTTTCAAAAGCTGAGGACCTGCAACTGTCTAGACAGGAAGTGATCAAAACACAAGCAAATATTCTGACCGAGTCACGCACAAGGGAGGGAGGCGTATTAGGGATGTTAAGGAAGTGGTGAGGGGAGAGCTAACTATACAGGCAAAAGGGATTTTTAACGATACAGGAAATGGTTGAGAACCAAACACCGGGGAAGTGAGTATAGACTGATTCTCATCGGCCAGATGATGAACGAACGAACACACACACACACACACACACACACACACACACACACACACGTGATTTAAATCTCTCTGCAGCTCTCTGAGACAGGTCTGATCCCCTGTAGATGTGAGGAAGGATCTGAGGGGTGAAACAATGCAAGATCACACTGGAGTAGGAAACCCAGGACTCACAGCTCTTTCCGCTAGACCACCGTGTCAACCAAGGGACCTCCAAAAAGGCCTCTCTGTGTGGAAGACTGGATAAAAACTGGGACATGCAGAAAGGAACAGAACTCCTATCAGATCAAACCAAGCTATTCACATGCGTGCCTGGGGATACATAATACAGCCACGCTAAGACGGATGGTAGGTTGGAACAGTTTAGGGTCCTGAATTCCTGAAACTGTAAAGGAAATAGCAGAGAAGAGAAAATGCAAGTAGTCTGATTTGAACTGTTGGGGCAAACATGAACATATAACTAGGAAGCTTCTCACCTAAAAAGGGGGCAGAAAGCCTGATCCACTTGGCAGGAAACAGAACTCGCTTTATCACGGGCAAACAGAAGTTATGTTTGCCAAAAGAAAGACGGTTTCTAGAATCGAGATGGAGATGATTAAGGAAGAACTCTGGGACAGTCTTTTTTGTTTGTGTTAATGTTTTTATTTATTTTTGAGAGCGAGCAAGACAGAGTGTGAGCAGGGGAGGGGCAGAGAGAGAGGGAGACATAGGATCCGAAGCAGGCTCCAGGCTCCGAGCTCTCAGCACAGAGCCCGACACGGGGCTTGCACTCACGAACCACAAGATCGTGACCTGAGCCAGAGCCCGATGCTTAACCGACTGAGCCGCCCAGGCGTCCCTGGGACAGTCTTGAAAGGGAAAGCATTTCCCATGGAGAGCCAGTGCCCGCTGTGAGCTCACTACTGGGGAGATGCGTGCCTTTCTGTGCCCTTCATCCCAGGTGGACTCAGGAGCAGCCGAGGGCAGGAGGATGAAGGGCAAAGCCAGGAGTGGAAAGAAGGTGGAGGAATGATTTTCTCCAGGGCCAAAGGGCAGATTGTGACTTCTAGCTAACACTAACCAGAGTTGGTGTTTTACATGTATTTGTGTAATTCTCTAATTAACGCCTGTACCTCGTCAGATTGAGAACGCCTTTGGATGGGGACTTTGGAGGGGTGAAGGGGGCAGAGAACATGTTACTTTGCTCACTACTGTATCTCTAGTACCTAGTACATGGTAGAGTCTCCATATTTAATGGTTAATAAATAAACACAATTCTTACAAGAGCATACAAATTTTAGGGGTGTTCTCCTTTAAGAAGATTCAATCCTGTAGGGCGCCTGGGTGGCGTTGGTTGGTTGGTTGAGCGTCCGACTTTGGCTCAGGTCACGATCTCACGGTGTGTGGGTTCAGGCCCCGCATCAGGCTCTATGCTGACAGCTCAGAGCCTGGCACCTGCTTCTGATGCTGTGTCTCCCTCTCTCTCTCTGCCACTCCCCTGCTCACGCTCTGTCTCTCTCTCAAAAATACACATTAAAAAAACATTTTTTTTAAAGATTCAATCAAGTGAAGATTCAATCATAGATAAGAAATTTTTAATTTTTAAAAAAAATTTTTTTTTCAACGTTTATTTTTGGGACAGAGAGAGACAGAGCATGAACGGGGGAGGGGCAGAGAGAGAGGGAGACACAGAATCGGAAACAGGCTCCAGGCTCTGAGCCATCAGCCCAGAGCCTGACGCGGGGCTTGAACTCACGGACCGCGAGATCGTGACCTGGCTGAAGTCGGACACTTAACCGACTGCGCCACCCAGACGCCCCTGAAATTTTTAATTTTTAAAGTGTTTTGTTGCAATGGAATCAATAAATTAGTATGTTACGATCACATAAAAAGTGAAAACAATGTTGGAGCGGTACAGCCACTGTGGGAACCAGTGTGGAGCTTCCTCAAAAAATTAAGACTAGAAATACCAGGCAATCCAGTAACTCCACTACTAGGTATTTACCCAAAGAAATGAAACCACGGATTCAAAAAGATATACGCACCTCTATGCTTACTGCAGCATTATTTGTAAGAGCCACGCTACGGAGCAGCCCAAGTGTCCGTGGACAGATGAACGGATAAAGAGATGCGGTATATACGCATGATGGAATGTTAATCACCAAAGAAAGGAGATCTTGCCGGGTGTGGCAACGCGAATAGACCTAGGAGGTATGATGCTAAGTGAAATGAGTCAGAGAAAGACAAACACCACATGATGTCGCTTTTATGGGGAATCTAAAAACACAACAAAACAAAGCAGAAACAGACCCATAAATACGGAGGACTGATGGCTGCCAGAGGGGAGGTGCTGCGGGGCCGGGCAAAATGGGTGAAGGGAAGAGGGAGGTCAGAGAGCGCTCCCTGTTGGTGACAGATGACGGCTACGCTTGTAGCGAGCAGAGTGTTCGACTTTTCAAAACGCTACGTTGCACACCTGAAACTAAAGTAACATCGTGTGTCAACTATGCCTCGTGAAAAGTAGGAACTCGGAGATGAGCGAGTAAAATCAAATAGACTGCCTAGAATCACCACTTTTGTTCAAGTAAAGAAAAAATCCTGAGGCACCGGAAGCTGAACGCTCCTAGAAGGTGGGGGAAAACAAGCAAAGATGGGAAACAAAAAGAGAGACCTGGAGGGTCCATCCAGGGAGTCCAGCATCTGCGTAACTGGCATTTCAGAAAGAGCAAAGCGGGGAAACAGAAGAGGGGAAACTGAGCAAGAAGCTGCTGCTGGTTCGGCTGATCCAGGAGGGAGGTACGCTGGCGTGGCAGGTGCTCGTAGGAGCTGGGGGTTCCGTGAGGAGGGGATGGGAACTGGGGTTTCAGAGAAGACGGGAAGGCTCCGAGTGCACGCTCTGTGACTGTGGGCCACGCAGCAGACCGGGGCCAGGGATCTCGGGATCTCGGAGGCAGAGAAGGCCCTGTCGGGGGGCGTGTGAGCAGACCCAAGGGAACAGAGGGAATGGGCTACATGAGGGTCTCGGAGACACTCTAGGCAGAGGGGAGGTGAAGGCCAAGGCCCGAGGCAGCCACGGCGAGAGTGCAGCAGCCGAGGGGGAGCAGCCAGGGCTGAGCCTGGAGCATCTGCGGGGGTTCAGCTGGGGGCTCGGGGACAGGGGACGATGGCCGAGTCTCCAAAAAGCTCACGCCGGCTGCTGCCGAGCAGCGGCCTGTGCAGGACAGTGAGAAGCAGGGGGCACGTTCGGAGGAACAACGACAGATAGGACAGATAGGCCCCGAGCGGGGGGGCCAGGGAGCTGGAGGGCAACATGCGGTCGGGGCAGCGCCGTCTGCTGAGGACCACGGACACGGGCAATGGGAGACGACAGGGGAGGGGGTGAGGGCGGGCACTGAGGTAGGACAAACGAGAAGCTGATGAGGGGCCCTCAGAGATTCGGGACCATCAGGCTTAGAAGGGTTCAGAAACCCCCACGGAGAGCCCAGGGCAAGCAAGTGTGGCGTTGACGGGAGCAGCACACAGACAGAACCCAGGGTGCCCTCGGCGACCCCGGGACTGAGCCGGGGGCCGCCGATGCTCCGGGTGAGGAGCACCCGCACGAGGACTGGCAGGGAGCCAGGGGGCAAACCAGGAGACGGGGGCGTCCGGAAACCAAGTGGAAAAAGTGCTTCGAGAATAGGGAGTGACCAGAGGCGTCACGTTCTGCTGACAGGCCAGGGGACGTAGAGGCCCAGGAGTCATCGCGGGGTCTGGGGGAGATGGAAGCCAAGGAGGGCATCCGAGGAAGCGGGGCAGGGGCGGTGTCGAGAGGAAGCAAGAGACATGGGAGCAGGACGAGGGATGCTCACAAGTCCCCCGAGGGCTCCTGCTTGAGAAAAAACAGGTCAATGACTGAGGCAGAAGCACCTTTGAACAAATTTGTGTTTTTCCTGGAATTTCTCTTTTCTTTGCTTTATTTGCCTCGAGTACCTCCTTAACATGTAGACAGGAAGGGGATCGCGTCCGGGCAAGGTTCAAGAAGGGCGCCGTCCTAGCGCACACACGCGGAGACTGACCCCACAGAAAGGAACACGGTGAGGAAGCGAGGCGGATACGAAATAAGAGGACACGCACTGTGCGGGGGACAGGGTGGCTCTCCTACAGGGGGCCGTGCAGGGAACACGGGGCCACGTGGGTAGAGGTGCCGACAGATGGATACTCGGTGGCGGTGGAGAGACTCCACTGGGGCCGTGTGTTGTCAGCGGCAGAGGAGGCGCAGTTGGCAGCCGAGGGTGAAGGTGTCGGGGCCGAGGCAGAGGCCCGGGGGTTGCACAGGCAGGGACGCAAGGAGCACAGCATGGCTGCACCGGCCGCAGGGACCTCCCGGGGCTCATGGGCGCCAGCGTGGGAGAGGCCACAAAGTGGAGCGCACCACCCCCCGGCCACCCTCCAGGCCCGAGGACGGGACTGTTCAGAGGCGGGGTTTTGCCAGGCAGGGGCAGCAGGCCGAAAGGGCGGCGAGGGGGTAATAGTGACGGCGGACGACGCGGAAGCAGGGAGCAGGGATGGGAAGGGGGGCAAAGAACAGAAACAAGGTAGCAGACTCCGAGGGTGACGGGTGGTCCTGGATGAGGCCAAACCACTTTGGGTGAAGTTAGGACTAAAATCAGATTGGCTCCAGACCACTGCTCGGTGACGCTGGGTGCCCGAAGATAGGACAGCGATGCCTTCAAAGTCCCGAATGAAAACTACTTTCTTCCTAGAAATCTATAAAAAGGGCAAACTGCAAATGAACGTTTTCCGTAAGACCTTGGAAAATTCACCTCCCACACGTCCTTTCTAAGAAAGCTGCTTGAGGGTACAGTCCAGTAACACAAGGGAGTAAACCAAGGAAGAGGGAACTACAGGATCCACAAAACCATGCTCTAACCCGGGAAAGCAGTGATGCCCGTGACCATGACTGTGCAGAAGACCTAAGGAACCACCAGTCAGACTGGGCAGTGTCCACGAGGGAGACACGCGGGGGAAGCGGGGGCGGGGGGTGGAGGGGGGCAAAAGATCAAGCTTAATTGGACAAAGTAAAGACAAAGCCTGGTTTTGAAAAAAAAAAAAAAAAAAAAAAAAGAAGACAAAGATGAAGAAATTCTTGGAAAATTAAAATTTGTTCTAAAAGCAAAAATCCTAGAAACCACTCAACCCCCTCAGTGAACAGTATTTAAACGGTCCTAATAACGTAAACAATGTACTGATTTTCAAATTAAAGACAAATTTTTTTTGTAATGTTTCTTTTTTTGACAGAATGCAAGCAGGGGAGAGAGAGAGAAGACACAGAATCTGAAGCAGTCTCCAGGTTGACCTGTCAGCATAGAGCCCGACGTGGGGCTCGAACCCATGAGATCATGACCTGAGCCGAAGTCGGACACTTAATTGACTGAGGCACCCAGGTGCCCCAATAATGTACTGATTTTCAACACAAAAATACTAGGTAGGTAAGCGCGGGGAGCTACTTAATTTTGGCTACAGAACAGACTATAAATCTCCAACCCTGGATGACAGAACATAGGAGGGGAGGGCAGAAGGACTCCTGGAGGGGAAGTCAAAAGTATTTATATCCTTCTTGCTTATGAAGAAAGAGGTCAAGAGACAATGTGTCCAGTTGACAAACCAACAAATAATGGTGAAAACACATCATGTCAAGTTACCAGGGCAATGATGGAAGATCTAAAAATTGTGACGGCGCCAGACTAGGAAGTGACAGTATTAAATTAGATCCAGTCTATCTGTGTCTGTGACCATAAATCCTGAAGTCAACGGATTATGCCTGAACTTGATCAGTTTAGTGACATAAAGTCATCCATCGGAAGAAACTGTTAAAAGGCAGTGGTCTCAAAGGTGAAAAGAGGCAGGACGGGAAACAGCAGCTTTTAATTCATCTACTTTTAAGGTCATTGGCACAAATGATCTTGACCAGCATTTCACTTGACAAAATTCCTTTGACACAAATGCAATTTACATGCCCTTCTCCAACCCTGAAAGTCCTCTACTGAGAAAAGTAAGGCTGTCTCCCTCCCAGACTAATTTCAGGAGCAGGCCTCTCACGTCTCAGGTTAGAGCTGCCAGATGAAGCGGAGGGGGGGGGGGGGGGGAGTTGAAAAGTTTAAACCAATCTTTCCACAAAATAACGGAGAAGGAGATGTGTCCTCCGGTGGTTCTCGGGACATGCTCACAGAGCCCCCGACAAACCCTTACTCCCAGAAGCACCGAATGCCATGCGGAGACACGCCCAGCATGAAGCGGGGCTGACCGAGAGCCTCACCTGGCCACTCCGCCATAATCCAAACCTTCTTCTCCCCGGAACTTGACCATCAGTCGCTTCTTCAGATCCTTTGGCCGCATCTTCATGATCTGGCGATAAGACTCCTGCACGGCAAAAAAAAAAAAAAAAAAAGACAGCGTCAGAGAGAAGAACGGGTCGCATTCTTACTGTTCTACAGAGTTTCAAGGTTGTTGGTAATGGAGCCCGAATCAGGATAAATAGTCATTTAAATCTGAGTTTGATCTGATTCCTGGTCAGAATGTTGGTCTGATGTCCAGTGTCTGATGTGGGGTAGCCCCTGTCGCCTGATCTCCCCGGGTGTCCCTCAGGAACAAGGAGCTCGTGCCGGGCAACGTCATACCCAAAGGAAACGCACGCCCCCATTTTCAGCACAATCGCTAAAGGCCTAGGGACAGACATCCTCACCAGAGTCCATTTTCTCTACACAAATTGATTTTAATGAGGCCATACTAAGAACGACTTGTGTATTGTAACCAAAAGGAAGATGTCACTGGAGAATCTGAATAGTAAAAGAATTCGGAGCCTGTTTTTGTATCTGAGGTGAAAAATCGCATAATTTCCAGGGAGTCAAAAAAAGCAAAAAAGTATTTAAAGTAAGATCTATGGGGGAATGCCTGGGTGGCTCAGTCTGTTAAGCGTCGGACTTCGGCTCAGGTCATGATCTCACAGCGTGTGAGTTCAAGCCCCGTGTCGGGCTCTGTGCTGACAGCTCAGAGCCTGGAGCCTGCTTCAGATTCTGTGTCTCCCTCTCTCTTGGCCCCTCCCCCGCTAGCGCTCTTTCTCTCTGAAAAATAAATTAAAATGTTTTAAAAAAATTTTTTTTTAATAAAGTAAGACCTATGGGAGCTTACCCAAAACACAGAACACAGGCGGCTAGCCTAACCTTCAGCTACTTTTTTGTTTTAAGTGCAACTAGCTAAACGCTTGTAGATATTTTCAGTGATAAGTCACTTCAGACTCTTCCCCTGCTTTCAATTTAATGTAATTCAAGCCTTCCCATCCCCAGAGGGAAAGGGGATGCTGAGTGGAAATGATCTAGCAGCAAAATGTGAAGAATGCAGCTCTTTTCCCTCCCTGCTCAATGGCCATTCTGGCCAGTCCATCCATTCGCCTAACCGTCGTCTGTGCCCGAGCATCGAACATGGCCCTGGGAGCTTTCAGCGCCCAGTGAAGACGGCACTGGGCTGCCTGCCGCTGTGTCTTCTGGTCTCACCCAGCCTCTTTTGATCACTCCTGCCCATGATTCCACAAAGGCAGGCAGGACGCAGCCCAAACATCACCGAGACTTTACCTTCCCATCACCTGCCTTGAGGAAAGGGCCCTGTCTACAGGAGGTCCCGCCTGTTTGGTGGCCTTGATCCCACAGGGGAGCTGTATGAAAGACAACCCTTTCCAGGAACCATCGGATCTTCCCATTTCCAGAAAAGACAATAAAGTGGCCACTTGGCCCCGAAGCTTGTCTGAGGAGGCGATGCCCTCAGGTGAGATGGCAAGAGCAGAAGGAGGGATTGGTTCTGGAGAAACCATGCGGACTGCAGGAATATATAACCGGCACACAGAAGAGGATTTACAGTGTTATTTAGTGCTAGTTTCTGTGTGAGTCTCTATATTTTCGTTTCAGAAGCTCTCTAGCTTTTAAACTCCTACCACAGGAGGAAGTCCAGTCTGTCTCTCTATATGGCCATCAATCCCGAAAAAGCCCTGCAATTCGCTGAGTGATAAAATCGGTACCTGAAACACCAAACAGAAAGAACCTGCTGTCTGTCGACAGGGTTTAACAGTCTATGCCTCCCTGCTGGTCGCGCCGAATTCCATACCTCAAATATTTCTTCTCTGGACACTTCGATGCGGCAATGACCAGCTTGGGGTTGCTGAAGCGAAAGCTCGTGTCTGAGGACCTTCAGCTTCTGGACTAAATCCCTCTCGTATCTCTGGGCGGGAAGCTCCTCATCCTCCACCGAGCCCTCGCTGGGCAATGGCAGCGGCTGGCTGGGCTCCTTTAGTTGGCACTGGTGACTTGAGAAGAACAGAGACATCAAGGTCACCCCTAAAGTAGCGGCCCAGGGAGCCACAAGCAATGCCCCCCACTGGTGAGGGACTGAGAAGCGAGCTCATCACACAGAACTGCAAGAAGAGATGTTCCCTCTGCTGACATAACCATGTATGAAGGCACATAAACACTGACAGTGGCCACCACTGGCCTAAATACAGAGGTCCAAATATGGCTTCAATCAAGAAGATACCCCAGTTCCAAGCAACTCGGTGGTAATAAAAACAGAATAAAAAAAAATTCACTGCTGTAAATAAAAACAGAAATTGCTGTCATTTATCACACATCTGGTATGTATCTGAGAGACTGACCGATGCATTACTAGATGCGCCTTGGTAGTCAAAATTCAATGGAGCTGACGTGAAAACTTTCACGAGCAGGTTATCGTACAAGAGCAAACAAGGCAAGTGGAATCTAATGGGAACTATTCCTCATTTTCACGACCGAGAGATTTCTAAGCCCACTCACAAAACTCCAGCAAAATCAAGGACTAGGACTAGTAGAGGGATGAAGTGGCATTCGTCTTGTCCAGGTTTGGCCCCTCAGGTCAGGTGTCGGTGAGAAGAGCCACAGGGGGCTCTTACGTTCTTGAGAACACGACAGAGCCAGAACCCTGACTGTGGAATCCAAGATAACTCCCAGTTCCAAGTCATCCAGGAAGGACGGGCCCAGGAGAAGGCTCTGGCAAGCAGCAATATGGACTGCGGCAGCCCGTCCAGATGGTGACGAGCGGGCACTAAGGAAGAGCCTGGTTTCAGGGGCTCTCGTGCCAAGGGCCACACACTCCCTCAGAGAGCCACGTGCGGGAGCTTTGAGCATGGAGCTGTACTGCCTAATGCTGTCATCTCAGTGACTTTTATTTAGGCTGCAAGCAAGAAAAGACGGCAACAATACAGTTTCAAAACTGTTCACAACTGAGGCGCCTGGGTGGCTCAGTCGGTTAAGCCTCTGACTTCGGCTCGGGTCATGATCTCACAGTTCGTGAGTTCGAGCCCCGCATCAGGCTCTGGGCTGACAGCTCAGAGCTTGGAGCCTGCTTCAGATTCTGTGTTTCCCTCTCTCTGCCCCTCCCCAACTCATGCTCTCGCTCTCAAAAATAAACATTAAGGAAAAAAACAAAAAACAAAAAACTGCTCACGGCTGTCCTGAGAGTTTAAAAACCCGCAACTGTCCACCAGACATTTATTATATTTCGCTTACACTTAACCTCCACTAACAACACAGTCGATAAATTAAGAGAAATATTAGTAGAAAACATTAAATTACAAGCGTAAGAAATCTACAAAGATTCTGTACAAGTCTTACTTCATGATGTGATGTAACCTTGGGTCTGTAAACTGGGTTGTTCGGTTATTATGATCTACAAAATATATTCTCCCCGAGACTGTACTTCTGACTTCCCAGCCTGGTGGCAGTGGTCCGAGTTCATCACAGTTCACGCTGTTAAGGTCTCTGCCGAAATGGAAGAGAACAGACAGGTTTGTCCGTCTGAGTGTGGAGGCACGAAACCAAAATGTCAGCAAGAGGAACCACAGGAGTCCCTGATCAATGCGGCCAACGTCCCATTCTGCTACGAGGGACAGTCACGGCGCGACTCACGCCAAACTCCCACCGAGTCCAGGACTCCGTGCTGCAGGTGGCAGTGAAACCCGACAGATAAAAACGGAGCTCTAGGAGCCCATGACCCTGATGGGGAACATGGCTCATGGTCTACCCGGGGAACAGCGTTTCTTCCTCGAAAGAGGGCCAAGTAGCAGGAGGTAGATGATTGTTGTCAGAAAACCATCTGAATTTACAAGTTAAATTAAATGCTCAAGGTCACAAAGGCGGCTTCACTTGAAAGGCTCCCAGAAGCGCAAGTTCAAGGGGATATACTGACACCCCTTCAAAATCTCACAGTTCAGAACAGCAGCACCGGGAAGCGGCATTCTCGTGCTTTCCTTGCCTTTGTTACACGCGTGTCTCTGATTCTAACCTCTCGGTGAATGATCTCAGTACAATCCGGCCACATGGGAACACAACATTACTGGCCAAGTTGCTTGTCTAATCAGCACAAAGCCTGACGTTTCTTACAGCGGGTACTAGAGACACCTCATTCGTTTGCAGGTAATATTTCCATTCTAATTATAGACACTGAATCTTAAATTCAACAGAGACTTGGAAAGTCAGCAACAAGAAGTCTTTCTCAGATGAAACAAGTGATGAATAAAAAGGATGTGAGCATTACTAGAAATGTTATTAGGTAGTAATGCTATTCTGAAACAAAACAAAACAAAACAAAACAAAACAAAATTTGGAAAGGAAAGCAAAACGAAGAAAAAAAAGAAGAAACTTAACTCCATTACAGGGTGGGGGAGGGACGGGGGTCTCTCTGACCTGGGCTCAGATGTATGGCCTTGTAGAAGGAAATCGCATAGAAAAGCTTCATCTCCCCCAGGAATGGTCCCCAAGGGACTGAGGCAAGAGGGACAGTAAAGTAGAAGAGAGAAAGGGTAATAGAGTCTTTACATTTCCTTTGTAACTTTTTATTATGGAAAACTTTAAGCATATAAAAAAGTAGAGAGAGACCACTAATGAATAACCAACCTCGACAATTATCAACTCGTCACCCTATTGCAAACCTAACCCCCCCTCCACTCCCCCCACCCCAGTTACTTGAAGCAAATCCCAGACGTGCTATCATTGCATCACCCGAAATGATATCAATATTGATATCAATACATCGTTGGTATTTTTAGTGTAAAATGGGAACAGCACATCTCGAAGGGCTTATTGGCTTTTCAAGCAAGGGCACGTGCGATTTCATCTAGAGCGAGGGTCTCTTTCAGTTACGTGATCTGATCTCAAGACACAGGTTTGCTTCCTAAAGGACCCACGGGCGGTACAGTAGCCGCCCACTGACCACGCGGAGTCTGAAGGGGGCAGCAGAGAGCCTGGGCCCGAGACCCTGGGATGACTCCTTCAAGCCGCAGGGGTGCTCCCTATCGCGGAGGGCAGGGGTGAGGGAAGAAGTGCTGGCGGAGGGGCGCTGACGGTGCACGTCCGTAGCAAACGTACCTTGGTATCCTGGGGTCGTGCCACGTGCTAACTCCAGTCTGCGTGTGCAAAAAGTAAACTTGCCCCTGCACCGTTGTCCTTTGCTCTGCACAAGAAATCAGAGGGCGCAATTAGTTCAATTCCAAAGAGTTTTCAACGAACCCTCTTAAGCACAGAGTCTAAGCCTCCTTTCAATATTCTTTAAAATCAGGGAGGAAAGGACAGTGGGTAGCTTCCGCCTGACCTCCCACTTGACAAGCCCCATGGAAGTATCTGGGCGGCTCTCACTTCTTCCTGCCCACACCTGCGGAGGCAGCGATCTCCTTACTTGGCCACACCCCAGGAGTCCCTTCCATCTTGGTGCTGACCTCACCTTGGCCCCGTCACCTCCGTCTGCTCTCACTTCTGCTGTTCTCTGCACATCTAAATTATATTCCTCCCTCACCGGGTTCTCCTCTCTGCGGCGGTCAGATGATCCCTTCCGTCCCTTCTTTCCCTTGTACCCGACGCCGAGCTTCCCACATTCAAATTACTGAACGCTCCATCCACCCTCATCCAGCCCACGCATCGTTTTGGATTTTTTTGGGTATTCATTTGCCTAAAATTTTCACACGATTGCTAAACTGGGAGACTGGAGTGATTGCTGACAAATTCATGATGCACCAGATTTATCACCACCTTTTTCACTTGGCTTTCTTCTGACACGACCATCGCACGGCCCCACTCTGTAAATGTCCACAGTTACCGCACGTACAAGTTACTAAAACAAGCTTAAGAAATGCAACCCTGCCGCTCACACTCCGGCGTGGCTGGGTGGGTTCTCTCACCATAGCCTTCGGGCAGTTCTGGCGACTGGTGGCCGTGGGGACGGTTCTGAGGTGTCTGTAGTGACCCCCGGACCTCAGGATTTCGAAGTCGCTGTGCCTGGAGCCTTTGATCTTGACTTGGGGATTCCACAAACCTGCAGTCCCCTCCCCCAGCCGCAGCACCAGTACTGTCTGTGTAAGGGGCTGGCTCCTCCATGAAGCAGCTGAGAGGCCTTCCAGGTCCTGAGTCTTCATACACAGTTCTAGAAAGGAGAGCAGCACAGCACACATGGGAACACCGGCCCAACACAAGTGCCCAAAGCCACACCCGTTTACTGTGCTTTTCTTCAACAAGATAGATGCCCCCAAGTGCCCAGCTGTACGAGATTCCTTCTGTCCCATCTAAACAGAAAGGTAGACTTTTTCATGAGGAACAAGCAGCCAGAGGGAGCCATCTGTCAAGTGCCAGAGAGGCCACGGGCGGGATCTCATCCTCGGGGAGAGTTGAATGATTCAAAAACCCAACCTTGTACTGTAAGGAGCTCGCAGAATGAAATTTCATATTTCTTGCTTTACAATCAAATCCACGGGGGCACCTGAGTGCTCAGTCAGTTAAGCGTCCGACTTCTGTTCAGGTCATGATCCCATGGTTTGTGAGTTTGAGCCCCACGTCGGGGTGCTGACAGCTCAGAGCTTGGAGCGTGCTTCAGATTCTGTGTCTCCCTCTCTCTCTCTCTGCCCACCCCCTCCCGGCTCTCTCACTCTCCCTCTCTCAAAAATAAACATTTATATATATATAGTCAAATCCATACTCCACTTTCCTTGTTACTTTACTCTCTAGTAGACCTTCAGGTTACATAAATACAGCAATGACTTTAAGTGCTCTCTAACATAAATCTTTACCTCCTAAACTTTTTTGAAGACAATTCACCTTAAAGGCTATTTTTTGAAGACTATTCACCTTAAAGCCTATTTTCCCTCATTAGCATTAAAAAAAATCATACATTGAAAACTTTCAAATATATACACAAATTGAGAGACTACCTCAACAACCCCCCCAAACTTGTCACCCAGCTACAACAATGGGCATCTCACAGCTACTCCTCCAGTGTCTCCCCTCTGCCAGGTTATTCTGAAACCAGTCCCGAAGTGTTTCCATTTCACCCTTAAATACTTCAGCTTATGTCTTGAGAAAACAAGGACTTCTTCCATCATCGTGACTAAAAACAGTACACTCATTTTTTTAAAATATCATCAAATACTAGTGTCCAAATTTCCCCAGCCAATTGTCTCATTACTCAGAATATAAACAAGGTCCCCAACGTACATCTAGTAGGTAGGTATGACTCTTTAAGTCTCTTTTATTATGAATTTGTAGATTCTCTTCCTCTTTATTTCTCTTCCAACGTAATTGTTGAAGAGTTGTCTTCTACACTCTCCAGAGCGCCCCCTTCTGGATGCTGCTTAGTGTTCGGCAGCAATTTCTCGGTCCTCTTTCCAAGGGGTGTGTTAATGTCAGATTAACTCTCTTTTGTGCTGTTTTAGCAGCTATTAATGGTTACTGCCCAGCTCCATTAAGGCATTGGGGATCACAAAACTGTGATAGTGACCAATGAGCTTTTAAGTTTTTCTGTGTGTGTTTTAGGGTTTTTCTGCTGAGTGTCAGTCATTATGAACTCAAGAATTTTAATATATTTGATTTGTTTCAATCCACTAGTTATAATTCTTTCTTTAAATTTGTAATGTTTATTTATTTATTTAGAGACAGATGCAGCAAATGGGGGAGGGGCGGAGGGGCAGAGGGAGAGGGAGAGGGAGAGAGAATTCCAAGTAGGCTCCGTGCTGTCCGCGCAGAGCCCAACATGGGGCTCAATCTCACAGACCCGATCATGACCTGAGCCGAAATCAAGAGTCGGAGGCTTAACTGACTAAGCCACCCAGGCACCCCTACGGTTATAATTCTTACTGATGCTCAAACACCCATCTTTGGCCAGCACAAACCTCTTTAAATTGGATCCTGAGTCTTATGAGCACAACCCCACTAGTCTTTACAGCTTCCTTTATAACAAGGAAACTGGACCCCAGTTTTATCCCAAACTGCATCTCAAGCATTCGGCACAAAGGTGTGAAGGCTGTTTCATAGACAGTGAGAGCCCAAGGCAGTAGAGAACTCAGCAGGCATCGCCACGGGGATACGTACCCTTCGTTCTCTAACAGTCCTCGGCAGTCTACCACAGACCCTCCAGTGCCTATTCTGTCTCGTGTCTGTAAACTGACTAAAACAGAAAAGAACGTCTTGCATTAAAATCCAGTGGCATTCCATACAGTTGTGATACAGTGAGCCATTGCAAAGGTGTAACTTACGTACAATATTATTATACAAAGCGAGGCACATGTATATCCATAAACACAGCTAGTCCTGTGCTTTCACGTCTGAAGCATTTACTCCATTACATTAGCTCTACACCACTGCATACTGTTTGAACATTCCTTGTAAATGTGGAGGAGAGGCTGTGTTTTCACGCTCTCCATAAAAATAACAAATGCCTGGTATTCACTTCCTCTAAGTTACCTCACTTTTTAAGAAGATCTTGACTCATGTTTAATAAGGACACAGAGAGCACTTTCAGTATCTGCAAAGTCTAGATGAATTTAAATATTTATTCTCTGTCCCTACTGTGAACAAAGACGTTTACAAAGTTGCTTCTAGTTACTCGTTTTTCCCCTGGCACATCACTCCACAGAGAAAAAGAAATCACAAACAGGAAAAGCATTAAGTGAGAACTTTCTCATTATGATAGTTTTCAGGATGCATACCCGCTGTTGACTTATTTTGGGTTAAATATATTCAAGACAATACCTAAAAGATTTGGGGTCGTGACTCACTCCGGTACACTGCTAAAATACGAGGTTTTCTCCGATTCCTTGCAATGCACACAGGCAACATTTGAATTACCCTAAAATGCTAATGAAATGGGGTGGATAACAGAACAAGCCACTTAACAGATAAATAAATCACTTCCAATGGAACACCTCCAGTCAACACTTGTAACACTAGCACATTTGATCTTTTTTTTTTATCCTAAAGAATTCACTCCTGACTCTATAAAATCCTATCACATGGAAGTCTTCAGAAGTCATCTTTGCCTTTTATGCATATTACAGGTCTTCCTGAAGAAACTATTTCTCAACTCTGGTACATGTGGCCACCACTCTTGTCACGTACACTTGGTTAAGACCGTGGCAAATTAATTGTCTATTAACGTGGTGATTAAAATTATATTTAAAAATTATAACCTGAAATCTTTTTGTAGCCTAGTCATTTTAACTCAACTTGGAATGACAGGATGAAGAGAATTCAATAAAATAATAAAACCACACAAGACGAAAGTTTCTAGCGCGGAAAAGATGGCCCCAGATGTGGCTCGTCCTTTGAAAATATGTCACCACGGTCAGTGCCCGAGTGCGCTTTCTCGGTGATGGAGAGCTGAATGTTAAATTTTGAAAAAGCATCTCTTTATACAGATGAGAAAGTTCTTACCCACTATTTGGCCACGAACTGCATCAGTATCTGAGGGAGTTAGTTTGCATAGATCCAAACGCTGGTCTGCAAACAAATAATTCAAAACTTAACCCAGGGAAATGTTAACTAGGGAGGAGGGCAGGAATTCTGTATTCGGTATTCAAAAGGAAAAAAAAAACAAAACGAAAAGATGCCTCATAACCCTTCTTCAGTTGTACTATAAGGCAGAAGAGCATTTTGGTTCTTACATCCAGTATCTTTTAATCTGCTGATGGCGTTGGAAAGCAGCCGCGCACAGCCCAGAAAGCCAGCTCCCTGCTTCTTGTGAATCTTCTTGTGGTTCCACACGCTGATGGTTATGGAATCAGTTTTCCCAACATATCTGAAAACATACAAACTCCTTTTTAATTGCCTCTTTGAATTACGATAGCCCATTGAGATTTCATCTGATTGACTTCTTAGTACAAAGGAATCCTTTTAAAATGACGTTGGCTCTATATACCCCACACATAACAGGTGCTCAATAAATACACATCTACTAACTTCAAGGGGCTGGGGAAAGGCCGACAGCCAGTTATGTAAGAAGCATACGTGCGTAACTACATCATGATAATCATCCTATAACAGAGATTCACTCTATTTTTATAGTTCCAAAGGACGATGACATAATTCATAAAATCTCACCAATTAAGCGTAACGTAGAATACTAGTTTGCAGCAAGGGCCTACTTATAAACCACAGATGCACCCAAAGCACATTAAAGAGTGCTTTCTACCTCCACCTACTCTTCATGCAAATCAACCAGAGGGCAGTTTTCGGGAAAAGGGGCAACAACCATCTCCCAAGCCACTTAGGATTCCTGAGTGTAACTAAAATGAGTCTTGGAATCTGGTTACAAAAAATCCCACCCAGACTCCATGCAATCTGTATTAACACAAAACCAATAACCACTCAGTATTCTTTTGATGACACTGTCTTAGCAGGGTATCTAAAATCATGGTGTATCTAAAATCATGGTCTTCAAAGTGCGATCCATCTTAGGAATGAATGTTACATCCATTCAATCATACCAGCTATATTTTCTACAACAAATCTCATCTTCTCTTGTAGAAAATATAGTTCCTACTAAAAAGTAGAAATTTTAAAAATCAATAGAAATATAAGCAATATATATTTGAATAATAAGTATGTACAATAATAATGCATTTTCAAAAAGATTTTATTTTTAAGTAATCTCTACATCCCACATGGGGCTTGAACTCACAACCCTGAGATCAAAGAGTTCCTTGCTACACCGACTGAGCCAGCCAGATGCCCCAATAATAATGCATTTTTAAAGTAAAACTCTACAACAAGCTTCAGAGGTTCACTGTGGGGGGGGGGGGAACAGCATACAAAGGACCTGAACTATACCCCTTTTTCTCCTGTCAGCATGGCCAGGAGATGGAGAAGTTTGAAAAACACAGTACGGAAGCAAACCATAAAAATCTATGAACATGTCAAATGCAAGAACTTCCAAGTATACAATAAAATTAGGCAATATGTATTCATTTGGTTATCAGTGAGAAGTTAGTAATCATTTTTATTTTATTATTAAGTGCTTCTCTTGAAAGCTAGATTCCTGGTGCTCCCCAAATGGCTTAACAGAATATTCAACTCACAGATCATAGTGCTGGTTCCATTTTGGGTCCAATGTGTTTTTCACAGTGTCCGTTGAGTGGCACTGCCCAGATCCATCCACCACAATCTTTGCAAAGGGGTCGGGGAGTCCTAAAGGAGAGGAGACGGCCACACCGGGATGAGACTACACATCCATCCATGTGACACAGAACACAGTCTCACAGGCTACAGAGAGCTTTGAGATCATCTAATTTGGTGAAGAACTTTACCCTGGGGCACTGTATTCTCTAATTTAGGGTTAGTTTGATCAGCAAAATAAGTTATTTCTATTTAGCTTTCTAAGAAAGGCAACCCAGTCTGACACCACAGATTTTTAGGGGCTAGAAAACTACAAAAACTAGGCTTAAATTTAGAATCATTTCTGATGATCACCAACTGGGCTAATTAAATGGAAGAAAAGAGATCTATAATTCATTATATTTATACCTCCTAAAAAAATAACACCTAGCAATCTTACTTACTGGGCTTTGTCTATTTTATCTACGAACCCAAGTATTCACCAAGTCTTAATTAGGTGGGTTCCTAAATGCTGGCGTATGAGTCGCACAGATTTATAGGATCAGAGAGGCGGCAAGTTAAGGGTTTTAGAGACATGCTTGATGGGGACCACTACTCTGGAGGTTCCCAGCTCCTTGAATAAGGCCTGTGAACCTAAGTTTCTTCACCTTTAAAGTGTGAATAATACCACTTAAGAACTGAGCTGCATTCTTGTGAGGATCAGAGAGTGAAGAAGTTCCTGCTGCAGGCACCAACTTGATAGTGGTGAATTTCTGCAGTTAAGGGGTGATTTCTCCCTTCGGAAAAAGATCCCCTCTGGTTTTTACGCTTCCTTTAATTATGAGGCTTTTAAAATGTGATTTCATTTCTAAAATTTGACTAACAATTTGACTCAAACCCAGCTCTTTTACAGAAAAGCGTCTCGTGTGTATTTGAGCTGAGAACACTTCATCCAGCAGAAAGCAACAGATTCAGGGCTAGAAAGACGGAGAAGACAGGGTGCGGCCGGAACAGGGAGTGAGACAGTTTCTCTTGTATGAGTTATAACGCTACGCCTAGGAGCTCGAAGCCTCCACATTGTTGCCAACTTGGAAATGAAGTTTGTCAAACCATGGGTCCGTTCGGTAGAAGGCAGAACTCTGAGGGGAGTATGTCCAGTGTTGCCTTTTTTTTTTTTAAGTTCAAATTACAAAAATATGTGAAGAATACTAATACTGTAAGAGAGCAAAAGCGGGTGTGTACTTACTGAAGAAATCTTTCTTTGCAAGGTTCTTGGCACATAACACTGAAAACAAACAGAAATGCTAGGGTTAGCATTTATGGAGAAGATTTTCATCGCACCTAGTTGCCATGGACTGGATTGTATTGGACCCACCCCTTGGCCCTCAATTCACGTGTTGAAGCCCTAACCCCACTGTGATAGCATTTGCAAGAGGCCTTTATAGGAGGTGCTTACACTTAGATGGGGTCATCAGGGTGGGGCCTTAAGTGGGATTAGTGCCCTATAAGAAGAGACCACAGAGCTCGCTCTCAGTCTGTTGTCCATGTAAGGGCGCAGCAAGATGGCTGTCTATATGCCGGAAGTGGGCCCTCACCAAGAACCAAATCTGCCAGCGCCTTGATCTTGGGCTTTTCCAGCCTCCAGAATGTGAGAAATAAAGCCATCTAGTCTATGGTATTCTGTTATATCAGCACAAACAATTGAGACACAAGTCTATATTTGCAACACAAAAAAAATTCTAAAAATTATCTTTGCCAATGATGTCTTTCAAGTTTAGTAGCACATCACACACACACACACACACACACACGCACGCACGCACAAACTGACAAGCAACTAAAAAGTATTTTCTCCTTCAATTGGGAGTCAGCCATAACAAATATAATTTTTTCTTTTACTTTTTTTTAATGCTTACTTATTTTTGAGACAGAGAGAGAGAGAGAGAGAGAGAGAGAGAGAGAGAAAGCACAAGCAGGAGAGGGGCAGAGAGAGAAGGGGACACAGAATCTGAAGCAGGATCCAGGCTCCAAGCTGTCAGCGCAGAGCCCAACACAGGGCTCGAACTCATGAGCCATGAGATCATGACCTGAGCCAGAGTCGGCCACTTAACTGAGCCACCCAGGCACCCCTAAAATGTTTTAATTTAAACTTGAAATCTGAAACACACAGAAATGGATTTATCAATATGCTCTTATGACTGCATAGGATCCCATGAATGCCAATTCAAATGAAGACCTACAATATTTACCTGCATAGCTCCTGCTGATAGCAACAAAAGGAGCTGTGCATCTCTGATAGTCTAATAAGTAAGACAATTTTGCAAATGCTAGAGAATAGAAAGCAAGGGGAGATTGATAGAAAATATTGGGCCATCATCAAGTGCTGTCAAAAGCAAATGAGAAAATACATATTAAGAATTTAGCACAGGGGTGCCTGGCTGGCTCAGTTGATTGAGTGTCCAACTTCAGCTCGGGTCATGATCTCACAGTTCATGAGTTCAAGCCCTGCTTTGGGCTCTGTGCTGACAGCTCAGGGCCTGAAGCCTGCTTCGGATTCTGTGTCTCCCCCTCTCTGTGCTCCTCCCCCACTCGTGCTCTGTCTCTGTCTCTCAAAAATAAATAAACATTAAAAAAATAAAAAAAGAATTTAGCATGGGGGTGCCTGGCTGGCTCAGGCAGAAGAGCATGTGACTCTTGATCTTGGGGTTGTGAGTTCAGGCCCCACGTCCAATGTAGAGATTACTTAAAAATAAAATCTTTGTTAAAAGAAAAAAGAACTTAGCACAATGTTGGCATAGAGACAGAATACAATTAAAGCGACTGTTATTATTGTAATAATGAGGTGGCATCAATTACTGTGAAGAAATTTTGTCACCTAATCTGTCACATGATTAAAGCTTACCAGATCAAGGGAAAATACACCAATGGCACTTTTAGAGTGCTTCACAAATTTTGCCAATTTTGAAGAATGTAGTATTTTTTTTAATTTTTAATGTTTATTTATTTTTGAGAGAGAGACAGAGCACAAGCAGAGGAGGAGCAGAGAGAGAGGGAGACACAAAATCTGAAGTAGGTTCCAGGCCCAAAGTGGGGCTCGAACTCAGAAACCATGAGATCATGACCTGAGCCTAAGTCAGACACTTAACCAACTGAGCCACCCAGGCACCCCAAGAATATAGTGTTTTACTATAAACATTTTAATATATTCATATGATATATTGCTCTGCAAACTTTTCACTTAATATATTTTTTGTGTAACAGCATTATCAGATATAATTCATACACTATACAGCTCATCTATTTAAAGTGTGTGATTCAGTGGTTTTTTTAGTATATTCACAGGGCCACAGGATTGTACAACCATCAATTTTATTTTATTTTTTTAAGTTTATTTATTTTGAGAGAGAGAGAGAGAGAGCACAGGAGTGAACGTGAGCAGGGGAGGGGCAGAGAGAGAGGAAGAGAATCGCAAGCAGGCTCCATGCTGTGAGCACAGAGCCCAAAGTGGGGCTCGATCTCACAAACTGTGAAATCATGAGCTGAGTTGAAATCAAGAGTCAGACACTTAACCAACTGAGCCACCCAGGCACCCCATCACCATCAATTTTAGAACATTTTCATCATCCCTCCAGATAGAGATCCCCTACTCATCAGCAATTACTCTTCAGTTAACCTCAACTCCCTCTACCCCACTCCTAGGCAGCCACTTATCTACTTTATGTCTTTGTGGATGTGCCTATCCTGGTCATTTCATATAAACGGAATCATACAGTACATAGTATTTTGTGACTGGCTTTGTCCACTAAGCAGGTTTTTTAAAGTTCACCCATGTTGTAGCATGAATCAGTGATACTCCATTGTACGGAAAGACCACATTTTCTTTATCCATTTATCAGCTCATAGACATTTGGGTTGTTTCCAATTCAGGGCCACTATGAATAATGCCATACAAGTTGTTGTGTAGACATAGATTTTTGTTTCTCTTGTTGGGAACCTACGAGCCGTTATGCTGCACATTTCGAGGACGTGTCCGACTGTTTTCCACAGCATCCGCACCATTTTATCTTCCCACTAGCGGTGTCTAAGGGCTCCCATTTCTCCACGCCCTCACTAATACTTACTGTCTCCGTGGCTTTTCATCTCTCTGGTTGTCATTTGCATTTCTCTGATGACTAATGACTTTGAGCATCTTTTCATGTGCTTACTGGCTACTGGTATATCTTCTCTGGAGAAATTTCTATTTAAAACTTTTTTTTTTTTGCCCATTTTTAAGTTGGGTTATTTGCCCTTTTATGTGAGAATTCTTCATTCTAAATATGTCGATATCTACAGACAAGATATCCTCATCAGATACAGGATTTGCAAATATTCTCTCATTCTGTGGGCTTTCATTTTCTTGATGGTGTTCTTCGAAGCAACAAAGTTTTAATTTTGAGAAAGCCGAATGTACCTATTTTCTTTGTCGCTTGTGCTTTTGGGGTCATGTTTAAGAAGGCCTTGCCTAACCAAAGGTGTTAGAAATTTACTCCTTTATTTTCTTCTAAGAGTTTTAATACTTTTAGCTTTTTTACACTTTCAGTTCTTTTTTATTACAAAAAAAATTTTTTAAGTTTATTTCGAGAGAGACAGAGACAGTGCAAGTGGGGTAGGGACAGGAGGAGAGAATCCCAAGGAGGCTCTGTGCTGCCAGCACAGGGCCTGACTCGGGGCTTGAACTCATGAAACAGTGAGATCATGACCTGACCCGAAGCCAAGAGTTGGCTGCTTAACCAACTGAGCCACCCAGGGCACCCTTTTACACTTTCAATTCTTAACTAGACATTTAGCCTATGATCTATTTTGGGTTCATTTTTGTGTGTGATGTGAAGAGGTCCAACTTCACTCCCTGACAGATGGCTATCCAGTTATACCAGCACCATTTACTGAGAAGAATATTTTTTCCCCATTGACTTGTCTGGACTCTTGCTGAAAATTAATTCCCTGTAAATTTGAGAGCTTATCTGTGGTCCTTCAATTCTAGTCCGTTGATCTACATGTGTTTCCTCATACCATGACCACACTGTCTTGATTACTGTCTTAGTCTGTTCAGGCTATATAACAAAATACTACAGATTAGGTAGCTTATAAAAAACAATTACTTCTCACAGTTCTTAAAGTCTGAGATCAGGGTGACAGCACAGTTGGACAAGGGTTCTCTTCCAGGATGCAGACTTCTTGTATATCCTCAGCAGAAGGGGCTACAGATCCCTCTGGAATCTGTTATAAGGCAGTAATCCTATTCTTTAAGTTTCCACCCTCATGACTTAAGTACCTCCCAAAGGCTCCACCTACTAATACTGTCACCTTTGGGGGGAGGGGGAACATAAACATTCAGACCATAGTAATTACCATTAGCTTTATAGTAAGTTTTGAAATTAGGAAGCATGAGTCCTCCTCCAATTTCATTCTTTTTCAAGACTGTTTTGGTTACTCTGGATCTGTTAAACTGTCATGAATTTTAGAATCAGCTTGTTAATTTTGGAGGGGCAGTGAGGGAAAGCCAGCATGGAATTTGAAAAGGATTTCACTGAGCCTGCGGGTGTATGGGGGAGTAGTGTCATTCCAACAAGCTTAAATCTTCTACTCCATGAACATGGGATGCCCCCCTCTTTCATTTAAGTCTTCTTTAACTTTGTTTCATAATTTTCAGAGTATCAGTTTTATACTTCTTTTGTTAAACATATTCCTAAGTACTGTATTTTAATCTTTTAGATGCTATTGCAAATGGAACTGTTTCCTTCATTACATTTTCAAATTGTTTCTTTTTTTTCTTTTTTAATGTTTACTTATTTATTTTGAGAGAGAGAACAAGTGAGCAGAGGAGGTGCAGAGGGAGGGAGAGAGAGTATCCCAAGCAGGCTACACACTGTCAACGCAGAGCCCAACATGGGGCTTGAACCCATGAACCACAATATCACAACCTGAGCCAAAACCAAGAGTTGGATGTTCAACTGACTGAGGCACCCAGGGGCCCTTCAAGTTGTTCATTTGTAGTATACAGAAATACAACTGATTTTTGTATATTCAACTTGTATCTTACAATTTTGAATTCATTTATTAGCTCTAATACTTTTATTATTTTGAATTTTCTGTATGTAAGATCATACCATCTACAGATCTAGCTTACTTCTTCCTTCCCAATCTGAATGATTTTCTTCATTTCTCATGCTTAACTGCCCAGTACTTCCAATACAATACTGAATAGAAGGGGTGGACATCCTTTATCTTGGTCCTTATTGTAAGGGGAAAGCATTCAGACTTTCAACCATTGAGTACGATGTTAGCTGTGGGGTTTTCGTAAATACCCATATTTAGTTGAGGAAATTTCCTTCTGTTCCTAGTGTATTGAGTGTTTTTATCATGAAGCACTGTTAGCTTTTGTCAAATACTTTTTCTGCATCTACTAAGATGATCATTTAGTGCTTGTCCTGTATCTGTAGGTATGAGGTAGTACATTAATTGATTTTCAGATGGTATGCCAACCCTGCATTCTGAGATAAATTCCACTTGGTTATGGTGCATCATCTTTTTAGTGTGCTGCTGGTATTCAGTTTGCTATGAATTTATCAACATTTTTTGTTCTATATTCATAATAGATATTGGTCTATAGATTTCCTTTCCTTTTCATTTTGTATCAGGGTGATAAAGACTCATAAAATGAGTTGAAAAGTGGACTCTTCTGTTCTTTCTCTTTAAGTTGGTGAAGAATTGGTATTCATTTTTCTTTTTTTTTTTTTTTAACGTTTATTTATTTTTGAGACAGAGAGCGACAGAGCATGAATGAGGGAGGGTCAGAGAGAGAGAGAGAGGGAGACACAGAATCTGAAACAGGCTCCAGGCTCTGAGCTGTCAGCACAGAGCCCGACGCGGGGCTCGAACTCACAGACCGTGGGATCATGACCTGAGCCGAAGTCGGAGGCTTAACCGACTGAGCCACCCAGGCGCCCCGTCATTTTTCTTTTTTTAAAAAACATCTTTTTAATGTTTATTTTTAAGAGAGAGTGCGCATGTATGCACAAATGGGGGAGGGGCAGAGAGAGGGGGACACAGGATCTGAAGCGGGCTCTGCGCTGACAACAGACATCCCAACATGGGACTCGAACCCATGAACCACAAGATTATGAGCTGAGCCGAAGTTGAACGCCCAACCAATAGTCACCCAGGTACCCCAGTATTCATTTTTAATATTTAGTAGAATTTGCCAGTAAGCCATCTAGACCTGGCTTTTTCTTGTGGAAAGTGTTTTCAATTACTTATCTAATCTCTTTACTTTTTATACATCTATTCAGATTTTTCATTTCTTCTTAAATCAGCTTTGGTAGCTTGTGTCTTTCTAGAAATTTGTCAGTTCACACAGGTTATCAATTTGTTGGCATACAGTTGTTTACAGCATTCCCTGATAATCCTTTTTATTTCTATATTGTCAGTAGTAATATTTTTCTTCAATATAATCTTTATGCCCTTCCTTCCCATTGGAAATACACATACACACACTTTCTCTCTTTTTCATCTTTTCTGTGGGTAGATCATAATTTATAGCTCCTGCTTGCTGTTTTGTTTCTGTAATTACAAAAATACTTGTAAAAAATGAAAACTTGGAAATGTGAGTAGAAAATGAATGCCCCTGAAATCTCATCATTACTCTTTGCTTAGGATTCTCCTGGCTAGTTACACATGCTTATCATTCCCACTAAATTTTAGGATCATTTTGGGGCGCCTGGGTAGCTCAGTCGGTTAAGTGTCCGATTTCAGCTCAGGTCATGATCTCATGGTTCATGAGTTCGAGGCCTGTGTGGGGCTCTGTGCTGACAGCTTGGAGCCTGGAGCCTGCCTTGGATTCTGTGTCTCCCTCTCTCTCTGCCCTTGCCTTGCTCACACTCTGTCTCTCTCAAAAAGTGAATATATGGTATAAAAAAAAAATTAATTTTAGGATCATTTTGAGCAAATTCAAAAAAATTACTTCATGAATAAATTTGAGGGGAATCTCTCTCTTTACCATATGAAGTATTCCTATTGTTGAAGGCAGTACATTGATCCATTTATTACATTCTTCTTTAATGCTCTTAAGTGATGTTTTAAAGTGTGTCATAAAAGTTTTCCACATTTCTAATTGCATTTATGCTGAACTGTCTTTTTGTTACTATTGTGAATGGGAGTGTCCCTTTCACTGAATTTTCTAATTGTTCTTTGGATATAGGAGAGCTATTAATTTTCTTCCATTAATTTAACATCAGCCATCATTTTCAACTCTCTTCAAATGCACCTGCGATGCTCTGTTCCCTTCAACTTCTCTTTTCTTTCCCACAATTTGAAAGTCTCAAAGGCTCTCACATCAAACTAAAATGTTCAAAACTGAAGTTGAAACCTTCCTACTCTACTTCCTACTCTCCCAGAATCCATTACTTCAGAGACGGTCAGCTACGCGCAACAGCTGCACAAGCCAGAAATCTATGCTTTTCCTTCTCCATCTCCCTCTAATGCCTTGACTCCTCACCATCTCTACCCTTGTTCAAGTCCCCAACATCGGCCATCACCAAGTACTCTTTTCAAAATTTAAACCTCTGATCTCTTTCCTTTTTAAAAATTCCATACTGGCTTCCCATTGCAAAATTCTGTCTGTCATGTTCTGACCCCAACCTACCTTGCCTTTCCAGCCTCAAACATTATCCACCAGCTCCAGGCCCTCGTGTTTCTAAGGTGCTGGTGCTGGGCTGCTTCTGAGTGGAAGAATTCTGCTCACGTCTCAAAAAGGTGAATCTTCGCTCATATTTACAAGACTAGCGATGTTTTAATTTAAGGCTCATTGTAGTGGAATTTGATGACATTGTGAAGTGGAGAAGGTCTCAATAGTGTCAGCAAAGATAATACTGCCTCAATTTTGTGCAAAGATCATTTAGGGCCATAGTGAATCTAGTTTGGTTAGTGGAATAAGATTTCTCCTACTAGAATAATTTTGTGATCTTGCCCACTCTAGGAGATAAAATGATGAAATGTAATTTATCACAGCATAAAATCGTACTCTATCTAGAACTACGACTCATTTTTAAACAAATATGTTAGACACCAATTCTGTGTGAGGCTCTGAGGATACAACAACGGACAGAAAAACGAAGCTTACTTCTTTCAGTGTAGACCACAGCGTGGTGGCTTCAACTCCCAACTCCTGGGTGCCCCTCTACTGTGGACACATCTTGTCTCTTACATTCCATAATTTCCTAATCACATACCACAATCTCCTAATGTTGGGGATAAGAGCAAATTACATAATGTTCACTTCGCGTCGGGAAATGCATGGAAGTTTTAACTTGAGGTATCTTCAATTAGTAAGACACCCTCTTCACTAGGTCGCTGACGAAGGCAGTTTCCCTAAAACACCGCTTGTGGTTTCACCCACCCCCAGGATGAGTGGCCATGGCACAAATTTAGTACTTTATTATAATAACCAACTTTAGAAATTTTCTGTCTTTTTTTTAAGGTTCTGTATTTTGAGAAAGAGAGAATGAGAGAGCGAGAGAGAGCAGGGTAGGTAGGGGCAGAGAGAGGGGGGAGAGAGAATCCCAGGCAGGGTCCATACTGGCAATGAGGAGCCTGATGCGGGGCTCAAACTCACAAACCATGACTTGACCTGAGCCAAAACCAAGAGTTAGATGCTTAACCGACTGAGCCACCCAGGTGTCCCAAGAAGCGTTCTAATTTGTGTCAATACTTCCACTGTTTTTCTGTTTCTGGCTGTCATTTTTATTCCCCCCTGCTCCTGTACTTACACGTGTCACCGAGTCCTATCTTTTCCTTCTCCTACAGGTCTCTCAAATTTGCCCCTTCCCCTACTTTTGTACCGGCTCTCCCATTCTTGGCTTCACTGACTCACAGCTCAATGGAAAAGCAATGGCGCCCTCCCTCCTCAGGACACTCAGCCGCAACATCAACCTTCTGAGACGCTATTTGCATGTCCCGAGGCTCTAAAAGCTCCAATGGCTTATTTTATTCCAATGCATATTTTACCGCTAATCTAAATTTCTCCCTGGGTTCAAAGGTGCTCCATTCCCTCATATCACTTGTGTTTCCCACCATTCTTCAAAGTATAGCTTGGTTCATCACCGCCTCCTACCACCCCAACTGTTACCACCTCTACGCCATTATTCTTCCACTCAACCCACTCAACAGCCTCCTTCTCTTTGCTGAGCTCCAGTCTTCACAGTCCAGGCAAGGCCCCTTGTCGGTGAAGCCACTCAGACCGGTATTTCCTGAATGCCACTCAGTGATAACACTTTCACTAGTGCCAAAATGAAAAAAGTGAGGACAATATGGTGTGGTTTTTGTAAAAGGGAACTAAATCATTTTAAATGCCTGTCCTGTGTTCTGGTGTTAGGTCTTTTCTCTATTTTTTCCCTATTACGATATCCCATCCTTACTGAAAATGAGGTAAGAGAAAATAGTGATAGTTTCACCAGTGACTTGGCAAAATAAATAGCTGACAATCTTATGTTACATTTACGTTAGTTTCGCCTGATCTGAAAATTGCTGCTCGTAACCACCAGCAATCTACTCCCTCGTCTTGCTCCTAGTTAGGAACCATATGGTTGAGTTGACTGTTACTTTTCACACAGGCGGGCCTCCCCCCCCCCACTCCCCCCCCCCCAGGTAAGAGAGGGGCTTCGACAGGGGTTTCATGTAGAGCTGGCCAAACAATCGACAGCCACGAAACATAGACTCTGATAAGCAAGAACCAAAAAGCCAGAGAGAGTAACAGTGATATAAATACAGAAAACTAAGGTATCTCAATCATTTAAAACATCTAAGTAGGGGCACCTGGGTGGCTTAGTCGGGTAAGCATCCGACTTCGCCTCAGGTCACGATGTCACGGTTCATGAGCTTGAGCCCCACATCGGGCTTTGTGCTGACAGCTCGGAGCCTGGAGTCTGCTTTAGATTCTGTGTCTCCCTCTCTCTCTGTTCCTCCCCGGCTCATACTCTGTCTCTCTCTCTCTCTCTCTCTCTCTCTCTCAAAAATAAATACATATTTTTTTAATTAAAAAAAAAAAAACGACAACTGAGTGTTAAGATAACAATTACATTAAAAATTTCAATTCAATGTGGCCAACACTGGATTCATAAGATCACTTAAATTAAAAAAAAAAAAAAAGATCAATCATGATCCAGCAATTCCACCCTTAGGCATAGAATCAACAGGAATGCACACGTATGTTCACCACATAGAATGGTTATAGCAGCACAGTTAGCAATAACCAAAGACCAAGAACCAATGAGACATCTATCAAGAGTACAATGAATAAAGAAGTTGTATTCACAAAATGGAGTATTATATAGCACTGAGACAGATGAACACAACTACACACAAAATTAGGAAGGAATCTCACAAACACGATATGAATGGAAGACACGGCAGATGTTATACACAGTGCCATTTACACAGAACACAGAATCCACAGAGCTAATATATACTGTTGAAGTCAGATATGGCCAGGCTCTGTCTCTTGATCTGGGTGCTAATGACACATGTGTGTTCAGTTTGAGAATTCGGTGAGCTGTACACTTAAATATTTATAAATCAATCATAAAAATCAATGGAACAGAAAATACAAATATAGACCCATAGGTATGAGATCAATTGATTTTCATCAAAAGTGCCAGGATAATTCAATGAGGGGGAAAAAAGGATAGTCTTCTCCAGCCTGGAAAATGGGATATCCAGTCTTCTCCAGCCTGGAAAATGGGATATGGGAAAATCGGATATCCTTAGGGTAAAAATAAACAAGCTTCAACTCCTACCTCACATCATACATAAAAACTGACTTGAAATGGAGCACAGACTTAAACATTACGTACCATTAAGAAAATGAAAAGGCATTTTTCCCCAGTCAGGGAAAAATCTTCAAAATACATATATCTGACAAAAGATTTGTAAACAGAATATATAAAGAACTCTTACAACTCAATAATCAAAAGAAAAACCACCCAACTTAAAAATGGGCAAAGAATGGGCACCTGGGTGGCTCAGTTGGTTGGGCATCTGACTTCGGATCAGGTCATGATCTCATGGTTTGTGAGTTCAAGACCCACGTCGGGCTCTGTGCTGACAACTTGGAGCCTGGAGCCTGCTTTGGATTCTGTGTCTCCCTCTCTCTCTGCCCCTCCCCACTCATGCTCTGTTTCTCTCTCCTTCAGATATAAATAAACATTAAAAACAATAAAAAAAAAATAATCACAGAAAACTCAGACACTTCACTGAAGAAGATATCAAATGGCCAGTAAGCACAATTAAACATGGCCAACATCACTAGTGATCGGTGACATGCCCCAGGTGTCACTACAGTACCCACTAGAATAGCTAAAACTAAAAAGACTGACAATACTAAGTGCTGGCGAGGATGTAGAAGAACAACTCTCAGACATAGCTGGTGGAAGTGTAAATCAGAACAGCTGCTTTGGACAACTGTTTAGTAGACATGTACCCTATGACCTAGCAATTCTACTCCTGGATTCTTGTCCAAAGAAATGAAAATATAATAGCCACAAAAAGATGTGTACGTGAAAGCTGACAACAGTTTTATTCATAATCACTAAAATGATAACCTAGCATCTATCAACAAGTGAACGGACAAATGGTGGTATCTCTATAAAAAAGAATGAATTACTGATACAGTCAAAACATGGGTAAATCTCAGTAGCATTAAAAACACTTTAGAGTACATGCCATATGACTGCATGTATATGATACTTTAGAATGGGCAACATTAATCATTATAAAAAGCAAATCACCGGGTGACTGGGTCCAGGGGCTAGGTGGGAAAACTAGCTGCAAAAGGTCATCAGGAACTTTCCAGAGTAATGAAAAGATTACAGATCTTGACTTGCGTGGTGGTTATATGAGTGCCATACATTTGTTACAACTCACTGAACTATAGATACACTTAAAATGAGTGCACTTTACTCTAGGTCAATTATATTTCAATAAAGGTCATTTTAAAAGTAAGAAAAGTCATAGTGGTGGACAAGAATACAGAATGACACGAGAAGATAATCGGTATATTTTATTGGAAAAAGTTAGGTTTCTTTTTTTTATTAATTTTTTTAAGTTTATTTTGAGAGACACCAGCAAGCAAGCAGGGGAGGGGCAGAGAAAATCCCAAGCAGGCTCCACATTGTCAGCGTGGAGCCCAATGTGGGGCTCAAACTCACAAACCACGAGATGGAGATCCAAGCCGAAAGAGTACGATGCTTAACCAACTGAGCCACTCAGACACCCCAAAACGTTACATTTCTACTATCATCGACCATTAAAAGAAAAAAAGGCTCCATGCAGAAATGTATGCTTCTAGGACCAGGACACGTAATATATACTTGTGAGCATCTTGTAGTGACAAAAAGTAAGAAAATGCTCCAAAAAAAAAAAAAAAAAAAAGAAAAGAAAAGAAAAGAAAAGAAAAAAGGAATGAAAGAAAAAGTAAACAAAGGGAAAGAAATAGAATCCCACCACACTTCCAACTTGGATAAAACTGACATGTTACTTACTAGGTTTCCAGAATGACAGAACACACACCAATAGGAATGATGAAATAGATACATAAGACACACATACACATAGCTCTGCACACAAATTAAAGGAACCTCTAAAAGATAGAGACGAAACAAGAAAAAGAGGAAAACTTTAGCCATAAACAGATGACACAGCCACAGGCAGGTGACTGTGACTGCAGAAGGTGGGACCAACATTGTGGCATCCCAGGCATGGCCACAGGAGTGGCGAGTCACTGTGGCAGGTGTGGCAAGGTTCCTCGTCAGGCATGCCCACTGTCCAATGGGAGCCAGCGACCCAGGGCCAGTCTCTGCCTCCAGCTGCGGGACTGACTGCAGAGTGTGGTTCTGGGACACAGGATGGTGTCTGGGCAGAAGCAAGGGGCGGGGTTCAAGTTCAGAGCTCATTCATCACACAGAATAACAGCTCTCCTGCAGCACGTCTCTCCCTCATCCCTCCATCCCTCTCACACCTTGACTGAGAAGCAGGAAATCCCAGTTGCAGAAAGAAATACATAACTAGGAATCACTAAATGTTTACAGAAGTTGCATCATGGGAGAGAAAATAAACTCAATAAAATCATTTTCCTTCTAAAACAGAGAATACCCATTCTTTTCGAACACATGTGGAATTTAGAAAAGAGGACTGTGTTCTAAGCCACAAAGGAAACTTAAACAAATTTCCCAAGCTGATAAACAGTCCACATTCATTCACTAAATGTAATAAAACATCCACACCAAATATATAGCCTAAACAAATCCTCACTTCTGGAAATTTTTAAATCTATTTTTAAATAACTCTTGTGGTCAAAGTGGAAAGGAGAAGCTATTTACAATCAAATGAAAACAAAAAATACTGTATGTTAAAATACATAGGCTTAACTTCATTAAAAACCCAGAAAGATGGAAAACATGTGAACCAAGCTTCCAACTCAAAAAAGATAAAGGGGCTCCTGGGTGGTTCAGTCCGTCAAGCGTCTGAGTTCACTCAGGTCATGATCTCACAGTTCGTGAGTTCAAGCCCCACATGGGGCTCTATGCTGACAGCTCAGAGTGTGGAGCCTGCTTCGGATTCTGTGTCTCCCTCTCTTTCTGCCCCTCCCTGCTCACACTCTGTCTCTCTCTCTCTCTCTCTCTCAAAAATAAACATTAAAAAAAATTTAAGATAAATAATCCAAAGGCAGTGAAAAGGAATTAATAAAGATAACAGCACACATTAATGAAAAAGAAAAGAGTTGCCAATAAAATCAGAAGCCAGTGCTCTTAGTTTTTTTTTTAATGAACAAATCTTTTTTAAGTAAGCTCAAGAGAAAAGAAAGGCAGCATAAATAACCCATGCAAAGACAAAAGGAGGAGATAAAACCCAAAGACTAAATTTTACAAATCGCAGTAGTACACAGGTGCAACTTTAAAGCAATGGTTAAAGTGGAAACTCTTCTAGGAACATATACATTGCCAAAATTGGGCCCCAGAGTAGTAAAACCCTGACCACTACTCATAGTTAGGTGAAATGGTAACTGAAAAGCTCCCGACAAAAATAAGGCATCAAGCCCAGACAGTTTTACAGGAGAATTCTATCAAGATTTCCAGATACAGATAATTCCCACCCTATAATAAGAGGAGCGATTCCAACCAAGTTCATGAGGCTGACGTCAAAACCAGAAACGACGAGAAAAGAAAAGAAAATGGCAGACCATGGTAGATATCCATAATGCTCCCCGTATCTGGTTCTCCTCTTCCTTAAGACAAATGGAAGACTACACTTCCCAGCTCCCTCAAGTTGGCTGGGACCATGTGACCATAGTACTCCTGGCAGAAGTGGTGTGTGTCACTTCTGGGCCAAAGTACAGCATAACTGGTAAGTTATCTCTGTGCCTCCATGAGATGGTAGACCAGCAGAACCCCTATCAGCCAAGAAAGCTGACTGACTATATGGAAAACAGCCCCCACTGACTCGCAGTGAACAGGTACAAAAAGTAAATAATGGTAACCTGAGGAGAGTGGGTAGGGAGGGTCAGCGAGGGGACAGAGGATGGTACAGGGAGAATACCAGGCTAGGAATTAATGGACTAGAGGGACTTTGGCCTGACATTTGTATTCTTCTATGAGAAGGATGTATTTATTTATATATTGCCTTTATTTATTTATTTATTTATTTATTTATTTATTTATTTATTTTTTAAATGTTTTATTTATTTTTGAGACAGGGAGAGACAGAGCATGAACAGGGGAGGGTCAGAGAGAGGGAGACACAGAATCTGAAACAGGCTCCAGGCTCTGAGCTGTCAGCACAGAGCCCGACGCGGGGCTCGAACCCATGGACTGCGAGATCATGACCTGAGCTGAAGTCGGCCGCTTAACCGACTGAGCCACCCAGGCGCCCCTATATATTGCTTTTTAAAAAGAGATCTCAGGGTGCCTGGGTGGCTCAGTTGGTTAAGCAACCGATTCTTGGTTTTGGCTCAGGGCATGATCTCACAGCTTCGTGGGTTCAAGCCTGGCATCAGGCTGTATGCCAGCAGCACAAAACCTGCCTGGGATTCTCTCTCTGCCCCTCCCCCACTCATGCTCGCTCGCTCGCTCGCTCGCTCTCTCTCTCTCTCTCTCTCGCATCAGGCTGTATGCCAGCAGCACAAAACCTGCCTGGGATTCTCTCTCTGCCCCTCCCCCACTCATGCTCGCTCGCTCTCTCTCTCTCTCTCTCTCTCTCAAAATAAATAAACTTAAAAAATAAATAAAAATAAAACTAAATCTCATCAGTCCCAGAAAAAAGAGAAAAAGATAATAGACACAGGAGAGGGAAAGAAGAAGGAAAACCTGAAGAGGGAAGAAATTCACTTAACATCTGGAGAAGAATCTCATAGTATTTGTAGAATCTTGGATTGGGAGAAATTTTGACATTACCCTTTTGACAGATTGAAACTATTTATTGATACTCCCCTCTCCTCCCCCCGTTTATCTTCTTCTTAAACCAAGGGGGAAATAAACATGGTATTTATTTTTCAAAAAAGTTTCCAGGTTTGATTTTGTGGGAAGCAATGTGGTGCAGACATGTCTGGTGCAGACATATATCTAGGGGTAAAGTGAATAATTACTAACTGTAAGACTGACCACAATTTCTGATATTTATTGAGCCTACTCTAGGCCACACACTATTAATAGCACTTTACAGATGATACTTTACCTAGTATTCACAACCGATAAGGGAACCAAGGTTAGGTGAGGTTAAGTTACTTGCCCAAGACCCAGCCCGTAGGAGGAAAATCTTGAGTCTGAAGCCCAAGCTCTATGCGGCATCATATTTTGCTACAGTGTGTTTTGAAAAGGTATAATTATGGTGACAAATTGACATACAACACAAGGAAGGCAAAATACTCGAGAGAAACATGTATTTTTTTTAAAAAGTAAACAAAGATGACTTAAAAAAAAAAAAAGGCAACTCTTCTAACTAGAGAAAGGAAAACAGTCGTAAAGTAATGGCACTTCATTAAGTATACATTTTATTTTTTTAATGTTTATTTATTTTGAGTCAAAGAGCAGGGGTGGGAATCCCAAGCAGGCTGCATACTGCAAGCGCAGAGCCTGACGTGGGGCTGGAACCCACAAAATGTGAGATCAGGACCTGACCCGAAATCAAGAGTCAGACGCCCGACTGAGACACCCAACTGCCACTCATTAAGTGTACATTTTAAAATACACCAACCTGTTAAGATATAATTCACAAACCATGAAAACTGTACTTTTAAAGTATGAATACAGGGGAACCTGGGTGGCTCAGTCGGTTAAGCATCCAACTTTGGCTCAGGTCATGATCTCTAGTTCGTGAGTTCAAGCCTCACATCAGGCTCTCTGCTGTCAGCACAGAGCCCGCTTCAGATCCTCTGCCCCTCCCCCTCTACCCCTGGAATAGCCAACTCGTTCTCTCAAAATAAATAAACCTATTAAAGAAAATAAAGCATGAATACAATTCAATAGGTTTTTAGTATATTCAGTTGTACAACCACAACCATTTAATGTCACAATATATTAATCATTTCCCAAAGAAGCCCTGGTCCATCAGTAGCCACTCCCCATTCTCCTTTTCCCCAGTCCCCAGCAACCACTAATCTGCTGTCTCTGTGCATTTGTGAACATGTCGTATACATGGAATCATACACATGTGTCGTTTATGATTGGTTTGTTTCATTCAGCATAATGTTTACCATTTCATCCTGAAAGTTTCATTCATGTTGTAGCAAACATCGACACTTCATTCCTTTTTGTTGTCAAATAATATTTAGCTATATGGATATTCCACATTCTGCTTAGCCAGTCATCAGATAATGGACATTATTGTTATTACTACATTTCAAGAGCTGTTTTGGCTACTATGAATGACACTGCTAATGCACATTCGTGTAACAAGGTTTTATGGAGACTGATGGGTTCAAATTTCCTGGGTATATGCCTAGCGGGAGAACTGTGGGGTCACAGGGTCTCTCTGTGTTCAATTTTCCTGGGTATATACCTAGGGGGTGAATTGCAGGGTCAGGGTCACTCTATGTCCAACATTTTGAGGAACTGTCCAGTTGTTTTCCAAAGTGGCCACACAATTTTACATACTCACCAGCAGTGTATAAAGGTTCCAACTTCTCCACCTCCTCACTACCTCTTATTATCTGTCCCAGCACCATTTGTTGAAAAGACCATTCTTTCGTCCCACCTAATCATCCTGACATCACAGTCAAGAATCCATTCACTATAAATGTGTGGATTTCTGGACTGCTCCATTCCATTCCATTGATCTACATGTGTCTGTTCTTACCGTGGACAACATTCTGTCTCGATTGCCATAGCTTAGTAGTAAGTTTTATAAGTGGAAAGTGTGTTTCCAACTCTGTTCTAGTTTTTCACAACTGTTTTGGTTATTCTGGATCCCTTGCATTTCTATATGAATTTTACAATCAGCTTGTTAAATTCTGCAAATAAAGCCACTTGGGATTTGGATAGGCAGGTCCTGTGCGGCATCCGTCCAGGAATCTGGAGAGTGCTGCCATATTAACGATTTTAAGTCTCCAGTTTATAAACATAGGACGTCTTTCCATTTACCTAGGTTTTCTTCAACGGTGTTTTGTTGTGGTTTTTGGCGTACAAGTCTTGCTAAATCTTTTTGTATTACTTTAAGGGGAATGGTTTTTAAATTTCTTTTCCGGTAGATTAGTGGCTGCAAAGGAAAGGTGGGGATGACAGCTAAGGGGTAACAGTGTTTCTTTTTGGGGTGATGAGAACGTTCTACAGTTAGTTGCATGTTGTGATGGTTGTACAAGTCTGTGAATATACTAAAAACCACTGAATGGTATACTCAAATGGGTGGATTTTATAGGATGCAAATTCTATCTCAATAAAAATGTTACAAGAGAAAGAGACAGAGAGTGACACATAGAACAAACCCTATCGGGTAGATGAAACAAACTTAGCATGTTGTACTTTCCCATTTATCTCAAAAGGAAAGACCGTTCCATTTCCCCAGGCCAATGTCAAAGACACTGTTAATACACTGGTGGTTGCTTAGAAACACTAACTCCTATTAAGTTGGTCTGCAACAAAGTTTGCCATGACTGCCATAATATTAAGCTAGGGGGAGGGGGAAAGAAAGCTTCTGCTGTTTACTTTTCTAATGTTGACCAAGTGCATTTCAGAGTGACACATTAAGTCACCTGCCCATTAAGCAAACCACCTAAAGGCAGCTGCGATGGTTTCAAAATTGTTCAGACAGCCTCTCAACTGAAATCCCTGCTTCCTCTGTTGGTTCGAATCCAGTTGTTCTTAAAACACTGTCAAAATCCTTTTTGATAGTATCTGAAGGGTCTCCACTGCCTACAAACTGCTTTCTTTGGCGTTCAAAGCACAACATATGGTTTCTCTTGATTTACTTTACCAACCTTATCACCTAAATACGGTTCATTTAACTGTTTCTAGACAACATGGCAATTTTTACACCTCTGGGCCTTTTTTCGTGTCACATGCTGTCCTCTATGACATCTAACCAATGTTTCCTGACCTATAATATGGGCTTCACAATAGTGCAGGTGCACGGTCGGCACTCGGTATCTGTTGAAGAACCCTACTTCCTGTTTGATGCTAGGCTCTGTCCCAAGCACTTCACCTAAGTTATCTCCTATTCCTTCCACAAACCCTGTGAAGAAACCCAGGGTCTGAGAGGCTACATGCACCGACCCGCTGTCTGGCGATAGAAATTCTACTCATTCTTGGGCTACAGCTGATACCCTATCTCTTCCCTGTTAAACCGACAGCAATTGCTCCTTTCTCTGAACTTCTGAAGTATTTCCTGCCTTTGACACGTAAATCTACCCTACCTGAATTTGACTTGGGGGAGACCTTCTTTTTTAGAGCAGTTTTAAGTTCACCACAAAACTGAATGGAAAGTACAGAGATTTCCCACATCCTCCCTGCCCACCCCCCACCCCACTATCAACATCCCTCACCGGAGTGCTGACACATCACGGTCACCCAAAGTCCACAGTTTTACATCAGGGTTCATTCTTAGTAGTGTACATCCTGTGGGTTTCGACAAATGTGTAATGACATGTATACAGCATTTTAGTAGCATCCGGAAGAGTTCCAGTGTCCTGATACTCCTGCACATTGCCTGTTCATCCCTCCCTCCCTGCTGACTCCTGGCAAGCACCGATCTTTTTGACTATGGGTTTTGCCTTTTCCCGAATGTCATATAGCTGCAAGTATACAGTATGTAGCCTTTTCAGATCTTCTTTCACTTAGTAACAGGCATTTATGGTTCCTCGTGTCTTTTCATGATTTCATAGCTCATTTCTTTTTAGTAGTGAATAATAGTCCCCTTGTCTGGATGTATCACAGTCACTTCCCAGTTTTAGCAATTACGAACAGAGCTGCCACAGACATCTGTGTGCAAGTTCTTGTGTGGACATTTTGCGTCCCCACCAGCAATGAATGAGAGTTCCTATTTTGCTCTACATCCTTGCCTGTACTTGGTGGCACTGGTGTTTTGGACTGCAGCCATTTTAATGGGTGTGTAGTATTTCACTATTGCCTTAATTTGCATTTCCCTGGTTGATATATGATAGGGAGTCTCTTTTCATATGCCTATTTGACATCTTTAGATCTTTGGTGAGATGTTCATTCAGGTCTTTTGCCATTTTTTAATTGGGTTGTTTGTTTTCTTGTTGTTGAGTTTTAAGAGTTCTTTTTATATTTTGGATTAACAGTCTTTTATCAGTTATAGCTTCCGAAAGTATTTTCTCCCTATCTGTGGCCCTTGTGTTATTTTTTTTTTATTTTTCACATTTTTATGTCTTATAAATTCGGGTTAATTTTTTCTTTTTTTCTTTTGTTAAAAGTAATCCCTATGCCCAACATGGGGCCCAAACTCACAACCCCAAGGTCAAGAGTCATCCGCTCTACTGACTGAGTCACCCAGGTGCCCCTGAGCTTAAATATATCAGTTATTTTGAGTAGCCATACTGCTCCTTCACCTTGGGAAGTAATACCACCCAATAGTTAAATATTTAATATTTAATGAAAAGTCTTATCTTTCACATAGAAGACCATGGGTAGCCCTTCTATTCCGTGGCAGCCATCAGTTACCAGGTGGATGGCTCATGGCACACTGGAAGCTATGCAGAAGAACACAGGCTTGCGGGCGGTACACCTGCTCCCCATGTTCCCATGCCTCTTTAACCCCAACTAACCCAATAAAGCCTCAGCCTAGGTACATGGCTAGTCCCGATTTTGTCATTTTGCAGATTTGTGTCTGCTGTGGTGGATGCAAGTGCCCAGATCCTAAGGGTGCAATCCACAGCAAACCTGGCTAACCATGGGTCCTAAACACCTGCAGCTCGCACATGTAGCTGGAACTGGTCACCTCTGGGACCTTAAGAGTCCTAAACTCCTACTAAGCTGGTGAAAATTCCACACACAAATTCTTTGAAGTTATCCTTACTGATTTGCAAACCAGAGTTATCAGAAGATATCAGGGGTATCACCAAGCCAATCCATAGACATGAGGAGATGCATGGCCAGACATCTCCTGGCTGCAACTATTGTGGCTTTGGAAAGGACTGTAAGTTTCAGGACACTATCGATAGTTCTCACAGTGTTGTGTGAGAAAGTCCCAATACTCTTCATATCCACAGTCACCACTAATTTAAGCAACCTCTGTAAAATTCAAACCTTAAATTTGATCTGTTAAAATGGGAAATGTCTGTACCTTATTTCATGAATGTGTTGTCAAACTTAAAAAATTAAATAGTGGTCCCAAGCCAGTTCAACGAGAAGAGAACAGTCTTTTCAACAGATGGTGCTGGGACAACTTGATATCCACACGCAAAGAATGAGGCTAGACCCCTACCTCACAACATTCACAAAAATTAGAAGAACTTGCAGGCATAAATCTTTATGACCTGGGACTAGGCAGTGATTTCTTAGATGTAGCATCAAAAGTATAAGCAACAAAATAAAAAATATATAAATTGAACTTCATCAAATTAAAAACTTTTCTGCTTCAAAAGACACTATCAAGAGAGAGAGAGAGAGAGAGAGAGAGAGAGAGAGAGAGAGAGAGAGAATCCTAAGCAGGGTTCACACTCAGTGCAGGGCCCAATGTGGGGCCCGATCCCAGAACCCTGGAACCATGACCTGACCCAAAATCAAGAGCCTGATGCTCAACCTATGGAGCCCCCCAGGCGCCCATGAATAGATATTTCTTCAAAGAAGATACATAAGTGGCACCTGGGTGGCTCAGTTGGTTAAGCATCCGACTTCGGCTTGGGTCATTATCTCGCGGTTTGTGAGTTTGATCCCTGCGTTGGGCTCTGTGCTGACAGCTCGGAGCCTGGACCTACTTCGGATTCTGTGTCTCCCTCTCTCTCTGCCCCTCCCCCACCTGTGCTCTGTCTCTCTTTATCAAAAATAAATAAATGTAAAAAAAAATAATAATAAAAAAAAAGATATATAAGTGACCAATAAGTCCATGATGCTCAACATCAAGTTATCATCAAGGAGACACAAATAAAAACTATAAGGAGATACCATTTGGTGTCACTTTGAAAAATACTCTGACAGTTACTCAAGCTGTTAAGCATACAGTTGCCATATGAACCAGCAATCCACCCCTAGGTACACATAAGAGAATTGAAAACACAATCCTGCACACAAGTGTTCATAGCAGCATTATTCATGATAGCCAAAAAGTAGATACAACCCAAATGCTTATCATCTGATGAATAAGGAAAATGTGGTATGTTCCATACAATGGAATATTATTCAGCCATAAAAAGGAATGAAATCCTGATATAGGATATATGCTACAGCATGGATGTACCTTGAACATATTATGTTGAGTGAGTGAAGCCAAATACAAAGGGCCACAAACTGCATGATCCCATTTATATGAAATGCCCAGAATAGGCAAGTCTATTGCTATAGACTGAATGTGTCTCCTCAAAATTCCTATGTTAAATCCTAATTCCCAACATGACAGTAGCTGGAGGCAGGACCTTTGGGAGATGATTAGGTCATGGCGTAGAGCCTCAGGAATGGGATTAGTGCTTTATAAAAGGGACCCCAGAGAGTTCCCGCACCCCTTCAGCCGTGTCAGGACACAGCGAGAAGGTGCCATCTATGAACCAAGAAGCCGCGCTCCCCAAGCAGTGAGCCTGCCAGCACCTTGATCTTGGCCTTACCAACCTTTAGAACTGTGAGAAATAAGTGTTTATTGTTTATAATCCACTCAGTCTGTGGCATTTTTTTATGGCAGCCTGAACAAACTAAGCCATCTATAGAGACAGAAAGTAGATTAGTGGCTCTAAGGGCTGAGAATAAAGTGGACAGAGCCTGACTGCCACAGTATGTGGGCTTTGTCTTGAGGGGAAGTGATGACAAATCCCGAAATTAGATGATGATTGTGCAACTCTGTGAACATCCTATACTACATTCAACACTGTAGTTTTTGTTTTTGTTTTGTTTTGTTTTTTGAGAGAGTGTGTGCCCACGAGCAGGGAAAGGACAGACAGAGGGAGAGAGAATCCCAAGCAGGATCTGCACTGTCATTGCAGAGCCCAATGCAGGGCTCGAACCCACAAACTATGAGATCATGACCTGAGCCGAAATCAAGAGTCGGATGCTTAACTGACGGAGCCACCCAGGCACCCCTGACTTGTAGAATTTAAAGGGTAGAGTTTATGGCATGACCATTATGTTGCAATTAAAATATTAAATGCACTAGTGGTTAGAGGACTAAGTGTTGTTCGTGTTTTGTAAGACAAACCCTTCAGTCTCAGCTTTCTCTTATTGGTAAGTTACAGGTCATTGTTTAACATGTTCTGCAGACTGTGTGCAATAATACGTGTTAAATAAATTCTTCAGGCGGGGCTAAAAAGATAATGGCCAGCTACAATGAAAGGAGTAGATGATGTAGTGTCTGTCCCAAAAGAGATTACAGTTTAACTCAAGAAACAAAACGCATCAACAGGAAAACCAAACAATAGTGCAAAGCAGCTCACTTTTGCTAACCAACATTCAATTACTCATCAAGTCATATCAATTCGTCTTTTGTAGTATCTTAAATCTATTCTTTGCAGTCCCAGCGCCATTGCTCAATTCCAGGCGACTCCGGTCTCATGTCTGGGTTCTTACAATAGGCTCTGGCATCTCTTTTCTCTGATTCATTTGAATCATGAAGTAATTATTTGTTGGATAAATGAATAGAACACTCTTCATTATGTAACTCCCCTACACATAAACCTCTGAGGTTAACTCCACTTCCAAAGTGAAGTACAAATTACTCCCTGCCCCACGCCCCTCCCCCCTGCACGTCCCCATCCCCCTACCCCCCACTCCTTTGCTGGGGTCCCTCCCACCACCACCTCCTCCTCCTCTTCACCATCCAGATCTCTGCTTCCCTCTGAGCCTAGTTCAAGTTCAAGGCTCTCTTCCTCCATCAGCCATCCCCTATCCTGTACTGCCCTGTCAAGTTACACTTTTTATTGGTTACTTACATAAGTCTTCAAACAGACTATAAACTCATTGAAAGTAGGACCCATGACAGAGGTAAATCTAAGACTAACATCTTGCTCAACAAACACTGCCATATGGACTCGAACTTCCAAATGAGCCGTACAGATGACCAGAATGCAGAGAAACAGAACATTATTGTGGGGATGCTTGGGTTGCATGTGCTTATTTCTGTGGAGGTGAGACAGGCTGAACTTCAAAGAGCGACAAGTTTTGGATATATGAAGAGGACGCAGTGTCAGAAATTAGATGGGGTGTGCAGGGGGAAGGAGGCGTATCACGGGACCCACGTGCCCAATGCTTGCGTTTCACAGGGAGGATCTACACACCGATACAAATCGAATCTTTAAAATACAATTAACTGGTTTTTTCGTCTTCAAAACCTTTCAAAACTCTACACTACTCATGAATATCACATTGAAAAGTAAACTAGCAATGATCCCCTGAATAATTTGGCACTTGCATGGACACAGAAGTCTACATTTTCTGCCTGTTACTCACCTGTAATAAGATTTTGGGTTAACTTTTCTGCAAATCCACCTACATGGATCTTTTTATCACACTACGAATTTCTGCTCAATTTAAATCTCCAAATAGATGGTATGTGTGCAGTAGGAAGGGGCTCATTCTTCATATGCTAATATTATTATAACTGCTTAAAGGACATTGGCCTTCATTTGACAGCATGTAAAAAAGAGCTTACTTCCTGAAAAGAAAAAAAAAAAAACACATGAATTTATGAAGACTGGAAACTACAAAAAAAAAAAAATCATGAACATAAATTAGTAAAAGTCAGTTTAGAAAAGGATGGTGGGAGGGTGCCTGGGTGGCTCAGTTAAGCGTCCAACTTCAGCTCAGGTCATGATCTTGCAGTTTGTGAGTTCAAGCCCCCCATCAGGCTCTGTGCTGACAGCTCAGAGCCTTGAGCCTGCTTCCGATTCTGTGTGTCCTTCTCTCTCTGCCCCTCCCCTGCCTCACACTCTGTCCCTCTCTCTCTCTCAAAAACAAGTATTTTTTTTTAATTTAAAAAAAAAAAGAAGAGGAGGAAAAAGATGGTGAGAAACAGGTGGAGAGCAGTTGATGCTTCTCAAACGTGCACCATTTTTCCCAGTAGAAGCTGCACACGAACACGTGACTCCTCTGTGACCTAGACCAGGTGGTGCAGGGGTCTGGGTATAATCTCAGGTGTTTTGAGAGGGGGGCATTAGAACAAAGCTCTCACAAAATGGATCTTCTACTCACTGATCATGATTAAAGCAACCGTCAAGGTCAAACACACTGCTCAGGGCTTGAGAGCTACCAGCCTGCCCTCTCTTTCCCTGAAGCTTACCACTACCTCAGCTTGTTGCCAGCGCCCCCCTCCCCACCACCCCGTGCTGCCCCCATCTCTTCTTCCCACATAAATCCATGCCCCTTACAGGCAGCTTCTGTAACCCAATGTGGGGGGGTGGGGAGGGGGAAAGATGGAAAAGGGGAGAGTGAAGGCAATGAATTTTAGGGGAAAACTAATTAGCAACCTCTGCCTTCTGTCCTGAGACATTAAATACCCCAGAGCTTATCATTAAATGCACAATTCGTAACAGAAAAAAAACTGGTGAAATGTGAGTAAGCTGTTACAGTTCCTGGTGTTTAATTTCAATTTTCTTTTCCTACCACCAACCAAAAATGTCCCATAAATGTAATATCTTGGTTTAGAATCTTTTTCTTAGAGCAAAAGTCATAAGAGATGACAAGTTTTCTATATGACGTCACTTTCGCTGCCCAAGGTTACACTGCAAATTTTTAAACGCTGCACACACAAAATTCTGCTAGGGTTTAACCCTACAAAGGAGTCAGCAATGTCTTAGAGTAACAGCTATGCTCTAGACCAGGGACTGGCTAACCATGGCCCGTGGGCCAAATTTTTGTAAAAAACAGGCCTTCTGCCGGTTTTTGTAAATAAAGTTTAAATGGAACACAGCCACGCTCATCTGTTTACTAAGTGTCTGTGGCTACAATGGCAGAACTGAATAGTTGTGACAGAGACCATATGGCCCACAAAGCATAAAATATTTACTATCTGGGCCTTTCAGAAGAAGGTTGCCAGCCCCTGCTCCAAATTTATAATAGTACTGACTGTATACACAGAATAACCTCAGTGGACAAGCTTCTCGAGGATTCATGAAGAAAAACATATCCCCAAAATACCACCCTGGCTTTTGACTACTTATTCATTTATTTATATGGATGCTAAATACAAAAACAATTTGAAATTTTCGCAATGCATATCCACCGAACTTGAACCAGATGTCAGACACAGTCATTCCACAAGAACACCATGAAGCATTCCTCTCAAATTGCTATGTTGTAGTCTACTGAAAACCATTTGCAGACTACAAGTAGAAAATGATGGAAAATGTCCATGTGTCTCTCCGAGAGTCTGGGCATTCACAACACTCAGCTCGGCCTTGACTCAGAAAAACGTGTCACTGTCCGAGGGGAGAGTGGAAACTGCCTTTCGGAGGCCTTTACTTCCCAAAATGCCAGGCCCTTAGGGCTCTGAGAACTGGGATGGTTCCCAATTCACTCCACCCACAAACACGAACTGTGTGAATACGGGAAGCCCTTCTCCAAAACCACCCAAAGAAAGGACCCATCTCTGGGCCCATCGCCTCCCTCAAACATAAGGGGTCCTTGCCCAGGTCTTCATGCCAACTGAGGCTAAGACCTCTATTCTTCAGAGCCTCCTTTGGCCTCTACCCCAATCTATGTTATGATAATTTTGTCTTTGTAGCCCAAGACTCGTCATGCAGATCACTCTGGGCTCTATCTCTCCCTAACGTCTCCCACTCTGGGCCGGAAGCATATGCTCCCTCCTTCTAAGACAGTCCTCTTTGCCTAATCACCTCCGCCCTCACCCGGATGTACAGATCCATCCCAGCTGGATCACGAGGGACCCAAAGCCATACAGAATCCTTCTTCACTTGAAATTATCAAGGCCTGGGTTCAAATTGCAGCCCAGCTAGTTAGCAAATGGGTAGCATGGAGCACACTACCCAACCTCTCAGGGCCTCCAATTTCTCATCTGTACCACAGAGATAATACTTCCTACTTTTCAGGGTTATTGTGAGCGTCAGAACAGGCACGTGATAAAGACAGTTGCTGTTAGAATTAACTATCTTACTAATTACTACTAACATTACTACTCATCAAGGACTTAACTGTTTATCTGACAATGTGACAGCAACTCTACTCATTTCAATTCACTAACTCCTGGTGTAGGTAATATTTATCCCCAGTTTACAAACATGAAAACAGACATAGAGAGGCGTACTTGCTTAAGATAACAATACATGTACTGCATGGTGGGTCAGGACCCAAGCCTAGTCATTGGAGTAGCTGAATCTCATTAGTCATGAAGTCTGTATTTGTGAATTTGCCTACTTGTTAAAATTACCGGCGAGGGGCGGGGGGGGGGGGGGGGGGGGGGGGCGGTGTTGGGTGGCTCAGTCAGTTAAGTGTCTGATTTCAGCTCAGGTCATGATCTTACAGTTCGGAGGTCCAAACCCCACATCAGGCTCTCTGCTGTCAGCTTGAATGCACTTTGGATCCTCTGTCCCCCTCTCTTTCTGCCCCTCCCCAGCTGTGCTCTCTCTCCCTCTCTCTCTCTGAAAAATAAACAAACATTTAAAAAAAAAAAAAAGGTGGGGGGGGAATGGAAGCTACACACTAAAAATATACGCCGTTACTCGCTGTTCCTTCCTACTTCCAGAATTATAAGCAGCTTTGTTAATCTCGGAAACCCCTATATTCAGAAAACATTTCCCAAAATGAATTACGAATTACTCAAATTTAAAGCTGCCTTCAATCTGGCATTCTCAATACTGTCAAATTTCCTTTCCTCTCACTGCAAAGCCAACCTCCTCTCTGCTCTCAGCTCTAGCTCTAGCAATTAGGACAGAATGCAGACAGTCCTACCACCACAAAGATGTATTGTGTTTCGTCCCGGAAAACAAAGATTTCCCTGGAATTCACTCCCCCAAATCCAATAAAATACAACAAAGCAAATACCCTATAACAACATTAAATTATTACCCAAATCACCAGAGCCCTACAGAAAAGGCACCCAAATTTTGAAGAGTTTTTGTCATTTCGTTCCTAAAATTCTCATGCAAAAAATCATTTTATGCCAAGCTAGGCACAATTTGACTTCTCTTCTCCTCATGTAAAGGACTACTCTTGAAGACATGGTCTTCATTTAAAACAAATTCTAAAATATATTGTCCTGTATGTACACTCTGCTGTATGTATACTTCAATTAAATGGGGGTGCCTGCGTGGCTCAGTCAGTTGAGTCTCTGTTCAGGTTCAGGTCATGACATCATGGTTCATGAGTTTGAGCCCCATGTCAGGCTCCACACTGACAGTGCAGAGCCTGCTTGGGATTCTCTCTTTCCCTCTCTCTCTGCCCTCCTCCACTCATGTTCCCTCCCTCTCTCTCAAAATAAACAAATACACTTAAAAAAAAAAAAAAGCCAAGTACATAACCCTAGGTTAAACTGAGATAAGCCAATTTTTCAATTACGAAATGATTATAAATAATCTGCTGAAATGAAAGCTTTGCAGGCAAAATATTAAAGCTTTGATAGTCTTTCTACATTGTAACACATTAATGTGAATTTTCAAAAATAACAGATAACAAAAGTCAAATTGTGGGTTTCATTAATAGCCCAGTTGATATGCATGAGATGAAAAATAATTGAAGAAAGCTGTTTGAAACACATATATCTCAAAATTACAGTCCAGTAGTTGTTACCTAAAAGTAACCTTAAATATTTCAGGACAGCAAATTAAAAATACTAAAACTACAAATGAGACCAAACTAAAAATTCATCTAGAGGTTGAAAGTGAGCATAAGTTACACGGAAAGCTTGCAGGATCTCCCATCAGTTGTTGGAACCCCCATCTTCTGTGCGCACACACATCAATTAAATAAAATAGTGATGGAATAATAAATTACAATAATTTTTAAAATTCATAAATATTCCCTCTTATAACGAGCAGCTTTGTAGATCATAAAGAGAATATCTCCTATTAATTGAAAATGTTAAAACTTAACAAGTTGAGGGCAATACTTATCAATTTTTAAGTAACTCCACAACTCTTTTTTAAAAAAAATTTTTTTAGTGTTTATTTTTGAGAGAGAGAGCGAGCGAGCGAGCGAGCGAGAGCGCGGGGGTGGGAGAGAGAAAGGGAGACACAGAATCTGAAGCAGGCTCCAGGCTCCCAGCTTGTCAGCACAGAGCCCAACGCAGGGCTTGAACTCACAAACCGTGAGATAAAAACCTGAGCCGAAGTCGGATGCTTAACTGATTGGGCCACCCAGGCGCCCCTCCACAACTCATTTTTAAAATACTTATAGCTCTGACTAAATTCGTGTCGTTTAAGTCACGTTAACCTCGGCAGCTGCACAGGACACTAACAGGTGAATTTGGAGAATACAAAAGGGAATTCAATTCAAATACCACCTGTTCTGCTGCGAGTTTCTGTAACACAGATGACCTCATGTTTGATTGGTAAGTGGGAATGACATCATTACAGCATGGAAGCGCCGCCGATTCATTTGTGAGTTTCCAAAGCAAAGAAGGGGAGGGAATGGAATTACGTGAAATCTCAGGCAAGAAAAAAAAAAAAAAACAAAAAACAAGCCCTCACCTAACTTGCCTTAGCAACAAGTTGTAGTTTAAGCAAGCTGCGAACGGGAGCCTGCACCCGGGCCTCACTCCCCAGAGGGGTGCGGCCACAGCCAGGCCAAGGTCTCACTCAGCTGGGCTGTGGCATTGGTTCCTGTCAACGCTCCCTGTGAGGCCGGCGCCACTGGCTCCGAACTCGACTTGTGTTTGCATCGTCAGACACCCACTATCCATGCACCAATTCAAGCATTGCTAGAATTTCCACTTTGCTGTTTTTGTATACTTTTAGTATCCATTTTAGCAACCTGTGCCTATGGTCCAGGTAATCAACTGAGGTACCAATTATGCTTTTGCTAGTAATTACTAAGCAGCATACATCTTGAGAGATCTGCCACAACCTTCCTTACTCGTAAGACACTTTCTCTTGAGAGCGTGCGTGCGCATGCGCACACTTGCACGCCTAAGCGGGAGGAGGGACCGAGGGAGAGAGAAAAGGAGAATCTAAGCAGGCTGCGCACCCAGCGCGAGCCCAATGCAGGAATCAATTCCATGACCATGAGATCATGACCATGAGATCCTGACCTGAGCCAAAATCAAGAGTCGGGCGCTTAACTGACTGAACCACCAAGACACTGTTTTTAGTGCATGATTTGCAGGATACAGGATTTTTCATGAACATAAATATTCCATCATAGCACAAAAAGCTCGCTTAAACTTCAGGACCTAAAAAGAAGATATTTTCTTAAAGATCTCAGCTTAGAGAAAGGACCGTCTCTTCATCAGTTTGCCAAAGCTGCCGTGACAAAGTACCAGGTGCTGGGGGCTTCAACAACAGAAAATTTAGCTCACATATCTGGAGACTGGAAATCCCAGATCAAGGTGCCTGCAGGGTCACCTCCTTCTGAGGGCTGTGAAGGAGAAATCTGTTGGACGCCTCTCTCCTGGCGTCTGGGGGTTTGCTGGCTCTCTCTCGTGTTCCTTGGATGACCGACACAACTCCTGATCTCTACCTTCATGCTCACATGGCATTCTCCCTTTGTGCTCGCTGCGACCAAATTTCCCCATTTGATAAGGATACCAGTCATAATTGGATTAGGGGCCTACCTGACTCCCTTTCACCTTGCATCTGTGATGAACCTATTTCCAAATGGGAAGACACCATTTTTTTTGTTTCTTTTTTTTATTTTTGAGAGAGAGAGAGAGAGAAAGAGAGAGACAGAGAGAGCGCACAAGCAGGGAAGGGGCAGATGGAGGAAAACACAGAATCCGAAGCAGGCTCCAGGCTCTGAGCTGTCAGCACAAAGCCCGACGCGGGGCTCAAACTCACAAACCGCGAGATCACGACCTGAGCTGAAGTCGGACGCTTACCTGACTGAGCCACCCAGGTGCCCCGAAATTGGAAGCCACCTTTTGAGGTACAGCAGGGACTGAGGACTTTAATATTATGAATTTTGGAGGGTCAAAATGCAACCCATAACAACCTGTATCTAATTCACAAACTGGAAAAATACTAAAAACCATCAGTATTTTCAGCCCCTGGTAACAGCAGATGAGGTAAGTCGATCTGCTGAAAACAGTGAAAGCTGCGAGAATATGACAAGCATGTTCCTAAAAGCACCAAATAGCTAACAAGGTAGGGAGGATGTACTGAACCCTAATTCAAGTCAGTACTTGACCCAGAGAGAACCAAGAAGTCCGGCTGCATCTTGCCCTTCAGTTATTTGCTAAAAGGTTGCCCTTTTAGGACTTGGGGGATGAGGGCTGGAATCTGTTAACTGCCAAGGATGGGGTCCTGGTGAACAGTATCTCAGTTTGGGCCGGCCCTCAAAAGGCAGCAGGCTGGGAGTAAGAATTCTGAGCAGCCCAGGTTTGTATTAGCTGGATGGCCAAGAAAATCTCAAGCCTTGACTCTGGACTACTAGTGACAACTTTCAAATACAAATGTCTAGTGCCCTTGAACTATGGGGTAAACCACTGGCCAAGCTCCAGGTGGTCACTTGTGGGCCACAGACAGGTGAGATACAAATAGCACTGCAAAGGTTGTGAACACAGAACTGAGACACTGAAACCACAACCCACAGAAAGCCGTTTGGAACACACACCCTGAATCCAACCAGGTCAACGCCTGCTAAAACAAATACATCAACATTCACCATAGGATTTAAACAAGACGCAGAGCCTCATAGCGTAACATTCAAAATGTTCAGGATGTAATCCAAAATTAGTCAGCATACAAAGAACGAGGAATTGCCACTCACATGGGGGAAAAGATAGACCATGCAAACACTAATGATAAGAAAGCTGGAGTGGCTCCATTAATATTGGACAAAGTGGACTTCAGAACAAAGAAAACCATGGGGGATAAAGAAGGACATTCCATAAGGAAAAGATGGTTAATTTGCCAACAAGGCAGAACAGTCCTAAATGTGTATGCATCTGACACCAGAGCTTCAAGACACATCGAGTAAAACCTGACAGAAGTGAAAAGAAAAATGGAAAAATCCAAAATTACAGCTGGAGACTTCAGCACTTCTCCCAGTAATCGACAGAACTGACAGACAGAAGGTCAGCAAGGACACAAGAGGACTGAGCACCCTCCACTAACTGTATCGAGCAGACATTCATCGAGCACTCCACACAACCACAGCAGTGTCACCTTCTTTTCAACACACATGGAACATTCATTTAAAAAATCTTAACAAATGTAAAAGAATTGAAATTGTAGAATTAGGTCCTCTGATCATAACAGAATTAAACTACAAAGCAATACAAAAGGTAACAGGAAAACCTCCAAACACATGAATAGTAAACACCACACTTATAAATAATTCATGGATGAAAGGGAACATCTTAAGGGAGGGGATAAAAAAATATTTAGAACGGAAAGAAAAAATTTTAATTACTGCATCAAAATCTGTGGAATCCAGCTGAAGCTGTACTTAAAAGGAAATTTAGAAATTATTTCTCGGGGCGCCTGGGTGGCTCAGTCGGTTGAGCGCCCAACTTTGGCTCAGGTCATGATCTTGCAGTTTGTGAGTTCGAGCCCTGCATCGGGCTCTGCGCTGACAGATCAGAGCCTGGCGCCTGCTTCGGATTCTGTGTCTCCCTCTCTCTGCCTCTTCCCCGTTCGTGCTCTGTCTCTCTCTGTCTCTCAAAAATGAATAAACATTAAAAATTTTTTTTTAATTATTTCTCTATTTTTCTAATGTAAAGGGCACAGTGGAGTCATAGCTGAAAATTAAAATTTAGTTACTTTCTGGGGCTTGATATCCCATACTGTAAAAGTGGGCAGAGGACCCACCAGTAGGTAATCACATTAAGATTAAGAAATCAGGGGTGCCTGGTGGCTCAATCGGTTAAGTGACCGGCTCTTGATCTCACTTCAGGGAATGATCTCACAGTTTTTGAGTTCTTTGAGTTTGAGCCCTGCATCGGGTTCTGCGATGACAGCATGGAGCCTGCTTGGGGTTCAGTTCTCTCTCCCTCTCTGCCCCTACTCCACTTGTGCTCTCTCTCAAAATAAACAAATAAACTTAAAAAAAAAAAACTTTAAAAAATAAAAAAAATCAATACCTACTAACTCTAATTTAAACTGCATTTTTACAATTTCTCAAAAGTCATTAAGAAGAACAGTAACAGAATATTGAAAGTATCTTTTGTTGAGTACATCAATGTCCAAAGAGTATCCCAACCAATTTGGCTTAATATTTCCAACACACACCATTTAAAAGGCTATGTTTCCAATCAAACTAAATAAAATACAGTAAAAGTAATAGAAAAAGATGGCACAGGAATTCTGAAGAAAAAAAAATCTCCATTAGCTAGCTTCTTGTGATAAAACATAAAAAAATTCACATCTTTAAATAACCAGAGGTCATGATCATTACCCATAAAATGTTACATACGAAATTTTTATTAGAAAAGTTGCAAATGGGGGCACCTGGGTGGCCCAGTCGGTTAAGTGGTTAAGTGTCCAACTCTTGATTTTGGCTCAGGTCATGATCTCATGGTTTGTGAATTCAAGCCCCACATCAGACTCCGTGCTGACAACATGCAGCCTGTTTAGGATTCTCTCTCTCTCTCTCTCTCTCTCTCTCTCTGTCCCTCCCCTGCACGCGTGCAGGAGCTCGCTCTCAAAATAAATAAAACATTAAAAAAATAAAATATAACAGATAATTGCCTTATTTTTAGTAAAGAAATGGAGGTTGGGAAAGGGAAACTATAATATTTTAATTCCAAAAGAATACCTTATGGACATTACAAAAAGCAGTTGCATTAGAAGGACATCTATGAACATGCTAACCAAAGAAAGAGGTAGAGAGATCATAAAACACAGTATGCCAGGTGGTCTTACAATGTAAAGGGAATAATTCTTAGAACTCTGACATTTTATCACTGGGCCTATAACACAGAACACTCCACTTCCTTGTTTTCATCACTAACTGATGCATATTTCTGCCCCATGTCACCACACATCAGCCCCCTATTCACAAATACTCTGCCTGGAGCTATATGGAACAAAGGACAGCAACAGAAAATGACACAGTGCACCTAGAAAGTGCACTGAACAGGGGCGCCTGGGTGGCTCAGTCGGTTAAGCATCTGACTTCAGCTCAGGTCATGATCTCACGGTTCCTGGGTTCGAGCCCGTGTCGGGCTCTGTGCTGACAGCTGGGAGCCTGGAACCTGCTTCGGATTCTGTGTCTCCCTTTCGCTCTCTCTGCCCCTCCCCCGCTGGCACCCTGTCTCTCTCTCCCAAAAATAAACATTAAAAACATTAAAAAAAAAAAAAGTGTACTGAACACTAATAAGCTTTGTGACTGATTAAAATTGGACAGATTCATGTCTGTACCATATCTGGTCAAGAGAAACTGCAGATAAACTTAACTGCATAATACAGTTTTCCATCCAGCCATGTATTAGGGATTTTCAACCCTTTGAACATCTTCCCTGTCCATTAAGATTATAAGGTCCTTTGAGCAGTTTACTCTACCTCATTCCTTTAAAATAACATTTAAGGAGCGCCTGGGTGGCTCAGTTGGTTCAGCATCCGACTTCGGCTCAGGTCACGATCTCACAGTTCGTGGGCTAGAACTCTACGGCTCTATGCTGACAGCTCAGAGCCTAGAGCCTGCTTCAGATTCTGTCTCCCTGTCTCTTTGCCCTCCCCCACTCAGGCTCTTTCTCTTTCTCTCTCTCTCTCAAAAATAATTAAATATTACAAAAAATTAAAATAAGATTTAAGAATTGCTTTGGCCAAGCCCTGTGCCACTGGAGAAATAGAGGTGATTGAGTCTCCGCCTCTCATCTTTGGCAGCAGCAAAGACATGTATAATGTGAAAAAGGTTGTGCAGACACTGCTGTAGGAAGACGAAAGAGGGGCCAGCCCCTGCCAAGCAGGAGACACAGAGGGAGGTCATTCTACATGTACGAGGACATGTTGGAGAGGCTGATACATTCAGGGACAAGGGTGTGCTTCTAGGGGATGTTGGTTTAGGAGGCAGAGAAAGGGCTGGGCCATATTAGAAAAGGTCTCACCAGCAACTGCTCAAGAATTTGGACTTTACCCTGTGGGCAATGAGGAGCCAAACAGGATCAGACTGGCTTTTTTAGGAAGCTATAAACTCTGGTACTGGAGTAGAAAATGAGAGGGAATGGATTGGAAGAGGCAGGAAGCGGGAAGACTGACCCATCTGGAGGCTGTTTAAATAGTCTAAGGAGATCTTATTTCGATTTCCTCCCCCTGCAGCAACTAGTACACAGTAACCTTATGCATAGTAAAACAAACAAACAAACAAACAAAAACAATGTTGGACTGAACTAACTCAAGAAGGAAAATACCTAAGTTGCTTACAACGTGCTTTTCTGTTTCCTGAGACAATTCCTTCCTCAAGACGGGGTGGGGGGAGGGGAGGAAGAAGCCACAACATCATATACACTCATAACCAATGCCTTTCACACCATCCTAATATACAGCTAAGATCCTTAAGAATCTGGGTTCTCACAGATTTTCCTTGTCTTCATTTTATCACATTTTCACTCATCTCAAAACATTAGTGGAAAGAGTTTTGAAAAAACCTGCTAAGCAAATACCCTGGCCAGAGCATGCCACATACACATTTCAAATAATGAAACCAAGTAAGGGGGTCAATGTATAGGTAGTGCCAGTTTGGGATATGCACTGATTTATCCATCAAGATATAAATCTTCAATGGATACTCCCAATAACTGTTCCAGAAGCTGAATGTAATCAATCGTAAAGATGTGGTAGATGATTTAAAATAAGATAGCATCTACCCAATGCAATCCCTATCAAAATTCCATCTGGTTTTGGTGGGGGTTTTTTTGCATAAATTGACAAGCTGATCCTAAAATTTGCATGGAAATTCAATGGACCCAGAAGCCAAAACAATCTTGAAGAAAAAAAAAAAAAAAAGAACAAAGTTGGAGATTCACACTTACCAATTTCAAAACTCACAACCAAGCTATGATAACCAAGCTGATGTGGGACTGATGGAAGGCTGAACATACATAGGTCAATGGAAGAGAACTGGAAGTCCACAAAAAAATCCTTACATTTATGTCACCTGGTTGTGGACAAGAGCGCCAACATAAGTTAACGAGAGAATAGCCTTTTCGACAGATGGTGCTGAGACAACTGGATATCCACATGCAAAAGAATGAAGCTGGAGCCTTACCTCACACTGTACATAATAATTAATTCAAAGTAGATAATCCAAAGTTAATGTAAGAGTTAAAACTATAAAACTCTCTTGGGGTGCCTGGGTGGCTTAGTAGGTTGAGCATCAGACTCTTGATTTTGGCTCAGGTCATGATCTCATGGTTCACGGGATAGAGCCCTGTGTTGGGTGGGCTCTGTGCTGACAGCTCAGAGCCTACTGGGGATTCTCCCTCTTCCTTGCTCTCTGCCCCTCCCCCACTTGGCACATGCTCGCACACTCTCTCTCACAATAAACATGAAAAAAACTCTATAAAACTCTTACAGAAAGAGAATAGGACTGAATCTTTACAATCTTGGGTTTGGCAATGGTTGCTTATTAGATATGATGCCAAAAGTGTAAGTGACAAAAGTAATACGTGAATTGTACTTGATCAAAATTAAAAAGTTTTGTCTTTCAGAAGACACTATCAAGTAAAAAGACAATCCACAGAATACTTCAAAACTATTGGAAAATGTCTGATAAGGGACTTGTATATGGAATATATTTAAAAAGCCTCTCTTATCAATGTAGATATAAATAGATGTTAAGAGGGATGCTTGGGGAGCTCAGTTAAGCGCATCCAACTCTTGATTTCGGCTCAAATCATGATCTCACGGCTTTGTGAGTTTGAGCCCTACATCAGGCTCTGTGCTGGCAGAGTGGAGCCTGCTTGGGATTCTCTCTCTCTCTCTCTCTCTCTCTCTCTCTCTCTCCCCCTTCCCCACTCATGCTGTCTCTCTCAAAATAAATAAATAAACTAAAAAAAAATAAAAATAAAAAATAGATGTAAAGATATCTATTTATAGATAAAGGGGATTAAGAGGTATGAACTTCCAGCTATAAATAAGTCACAGACATGAAAAGTACAGGAGAGAATATAGTCAATAATATTGTAATAATGCTGTCTGGTGACAGATGGGGACTTTACTTATTGTGGTGAGCACTGAATAACATACAGAATTATTGACTCAATATGCTGTACTGGAAGCTAATATAACATTGATTACTTCAATAAAAATGTTTTTAAAACTCCTAAAAATCAGTAATAAAAAGACAACCAATTTCCAAATGGGCAAAGGATTTGAAGACTTTTCTCAAAAGAAAACATACAAATGGTCAGTAAGTACATGAAAAGGTGCTCAACATCAGTAGCCTTTAGAGAAATATAGATCAAAACCACAGACACTTAACTACTTCACACCCATTAGGATAGCTAAAATAAAAATGACAATACCAAGTACTGGTGAAAATGTGGAGAAATCAGAACACTTAAGCTTTACTGGTGGGACTGTAAAACGTTTCAGCCACTTGGGAAAATAGTTTGGCAGTTCATCAAAATGCTGAACACAGAGTAGCATATGACCCAGCAATTTCCCCACTTAGGTATATTCCCAAGAGACCTGAAAACATGTAGGTCTACATAAAAATGTGTGCATGAATTTTTATCACCAGCATTACTTACAATAGCCCAAAAGTGAAACAAATCAAATGCCCATCAAGTGATGAATGAACTAAGAAAATACGGCATACCCACACAGTGGAATATTACTCTGTTATTCAACAATAAAAAGGAATGGGTGATCTTGAAAACTTCCCTAAAGTGAAAGAAAAAATGACATATTGTATGACTCCATCGTTATGAAACGTCCAAAACAGACAATGCCCGTACAGACAGAAAGCGGATTAGTGATTACAGGGGCTGGGGAGAGGGGATATGGGGAGTGACTGCCGGTGGGTACAGAGTTCTTTTTAGGCCATGAAAATACTCGTGCTCACTTCCGCAGCACATATACTAAAACTGGAATGATACACAGAAGATTAGCATGGCCCCTGCACAAGGATGACACACACACCTGTGAAGGTTTCTACATTGTTTTCTTGCCATTTGCAATGACATGGATGGAACTAGAGAGTATAATGCCAAGTAAGTGAAATAAGTCAGTCAGAGAGAGACAAATACCATAGGATTTCACTCATACGTGGAATTTAAGAAACAAAACAAACGAGCAAAGGGGGGAGAAAAGAGAGAGAGAAACCAAGAAAGACCCTTAACTATTTATTGAGTACTGATGGCTACCAGAGGAGAGGCGGGTGGGGGGACGAGTGAAATAGGGGATCGGGATTAAAGAGTGAGCACCAGGTGATTAAAATTAAAACTTAAAGGTTGGGGGGGCCCTGGGTGGCTCAGTCGGTTGAGTGTCTAACTCTTGATTTTGGCCCAGGTCATGACCCCAGTATCATGGGATCGAGCCCACAATCAGGATCGTGTTGAACAAGGAGACTGCTTAAGATTCTTTCTCTCCCTCTGCCCTCTCCCCTACTTGCAAACTCTCTCCTTCCGTCTGTAAAGAGAAAGAAAGAAAAAGAAAGAAAGAAAGAGAAAGAAAGAAAGAAAGAAAGAAAGAAAGAAAGAAAGAAAGAAAGAAAGAAAGAAAGAAAGAAAGAAAGAAAGAAAGAAAGAAAGAAATCTTCAAAAAATTGGTCTAAAACAAGACATGGTGATGGTTACACACCACTGTGAATATAATAAAAGCCCCTGAACTGTATACTTTTAAAGGCACATGAATTATATCTCAATAAAGCTGTTACGCATGTATATATTTTTAAGACAGTACCCACCTGTGGTTTATCAACTAGATCGGCATCTGCATCAATGGCTTATTTTTTGTTCTATTACCAATAAGCTTAAAAATTATTTAGAAAAATACTAAACCAGAAAATCATCACAAAGGTGGGATGGACAGCATAGAGATAGGACTCTCTGAAGATTTTTAACCTTAAATACCACCAGCATGTTATTCTCTTTCTAAACATATGCAATTAAGATCTATCTTAAAATTGTCGGGTTAATCTCTTCGGCGTGAACAGTCTGTTTTTACGAAGTCCAGAGCTATTCAGGCATGTGGGTTAACTAACACCAAAGGGGGAAAAGTACATGGTGAAAACGTGGGCTGTAACAACTGAACCAGAATGGTTTCCAAGGGACTGCAACAAACGATGCTTGAAACTAAACGAGTCTCTGCCTTGTATTTTTAACAATCAGTCCTGGGTCATTATTAACAACTAAGTTTATAAATACTTGTGAAAATTAATGAAGGGAAATCCCACGAAAGTGGATTCAGGATGCCAGAAGAGGAGGCTAGAGGGACACCACTCAATGTCAATTACAGACCGTTAACAGAAGAATCCTTGACAGGAAAGAATCGTGGATTCCAGGCCCCGATACTGAAATGTGCATTGCATCTCCTACAAGAAATGGACCATCCCAGCAACTCGGCCCATGAGAAATCGTCACCCTGAACTCCTGCCTTTCTCCACTGGACTTCCTCTCAACTTCCTCCTTCTTCTCCATAAAATAACCTTCTTGTCCTTTGTTGGACTGGCCTATGGCTTTATTGTAGCTTGTTTGTCCTGAAATGCAATTCTCTGTTTTTACCAAATAAACCTATTTTTGCTGGTAAAACAACTGTTTTATTTTTAAGGTTAACGTACTCAAACGTTAACTTAAAATACACCGAGGTTAACAAGCCAGATAGCAGGAAATCTGTGAATTTGGTCCCGGAAAGATGTTGCACTTCATCTAGTAAGAAAGAGAGCAACCAGCACCTCAATTTAAAAATGCAGTGATAGGGCACCTGGGTGGTTCAGTCAGTTAAGCCTCGGACTCTTGATTTTGGCTCAGGTCATGATCTCACGGATCATGAGTTCGAGCCCCAAGTCGGGCTTTGTGCTGACAGCGCAGAGCCTGGTTGGGATTCTCCCTCTCTCTGCCCCTCCTCTGCTCACGCTCTCTTGGACTCCCGCAAAATAAAAAAGAAAAATTAAATAAATAAAAATACAGTTCCAAATTCTGAGCCAAACATTATAGAAATATATATATATATATCTCCAGCCTTCTTGGGGAATGCATGAAAAGAAGCACATTTATCTGAGTAAGTTTTAGATCTTTGTTAGAAGACAATCATTAGCTCCCACTAATAGTTTATAAGTTAATACGGGACACATTCTATCAATGATCAAACAGACCAAACTCAAAGATTAGACAAGGAAGACTGCACAATGTGGACTGAAGGAGAGAGGAAATGTAGATAGACTCTGTGAAGCAACAAGAATATTCAGAATCAAAGACAGACACAAGATAATACTCATCAAATTTCAAGTCCAAATCCAAGAAACTATGGCTAGAGATAAATCTGGCAGGCCAAAGAAATCCTTACTTAGTAAAGTGATTTTAAGTTTATTTATTTATTTTGAGAGCAGAAAGTTCAAGCAGAGGAGAGGCAGAGAGAGAGAGAGAGAGAGAGAGAGAGAGAGAGAGAGAATGAATGAATCCCAAGCTGCCAACACAGAGCCAGATGCGGGGCTTGAACTCACAAATCATGAGATCATGACCCGAGCTGAAGTCGGACACTTAATGAACTGAGCCACCCAGGCACCCCAGTAAAGTGATTTTGAGACTAAAAAAAATAATTATGGGGCACCTGGGTGGCTCAGTTGGTTAAGCGTCCAACTTCAGCCTGGGTCATGATCTCACGGTTTGTGAGTTTGAGCCCTGAGTTCAGCTCTGTGCTGACAGCTCAGAGCTTGGAGCCTGCTTCAGATTCTGTGTCTCCCTCTCTCTCTGCCTCTCCCCGGCTCACACTCTGTCTCTCTCTCTCTCTCAAAATTAAACATTAAAAAAAAATTTTTTTTAAGCAATTAGATGAAGAGGTAACCAAATTTTAACTGCACTCTAATTTTTCTGCCATTTATTTTCATGTTAGAACTCAGTTCAATCTTCTGAAAAGTTACCAATGAACCTGATTCTTGACGAGCAATGCTACTATTACGTCCTAAAGAAATTGGGGGCGGGGGAAGGGGCAGTCATGGTAAGAATGTTCCAGCAATGTTAACATGCCATTTCCACTAACTTAAATAGTGGGATACTATGTTCCTGGCTCATACTTGTGTAGAGGTTTAAACATGCAAATAAATACACTACAGGAGGGGCGCCAGGGTGGCTCAGTGGGCTGGGCATCTGACTTTGGCTCAGGTCATGATCTCACAGTTCGTGAGTTCGGGCCCCACGTCAGGCTCTGTGCTGACAGCTCAGAGCCTGGATCCTGCTTCAGATTCTGTGTCTCCCTCTCTATCTGCCCCTCCCCCACTCACACTCTGTCTCTCTCTCTCAAAAATAAACAATATTTAATATTTAAAAAAATTTTTAAATACACTACAGGAGACATGCACAATTAAATTTCAAGCTGAAACGCAATAGATATATTTATTGTATGACGTGCAATCAATTTTTGCATTAGAAGTGTGAACTCCACATCTGAAGATCCAAACATTTTAATTTTACGTCAAAGGAGGAAAATAATATATACAAAAATATACAGTAACTTCGTTTTTCTTAGTTTGCATTCCCATGTCTAGACAAGCTTAAAAGACTATTTTAGTAGGATACTGGAGAGGGTGGGGAAATAAAAATACATATATTATGGTGTGGATTTGAAATAAAAAAGATAAGGAACCATAAGTTGGCTCCTTTTATAGGAGCATACTAGGATTATGAATTTTGATCCCATTTAAATCTATACTCTGCACAAAATACAGGCAAAATATGATTTTCTATAAACAGAAACTTGAAATTTTTATATCCTATTCTAAAATGTCACTAACATTTTAATGGAGTCATCTCAATATTTTTCTGTTCTTTAGGGGCACCTTGGTGACTCAGTCTGTTCAGCGTCCGACTTCAGCTCAGGTCACGATCTCACAGTTGGTGGGTTGGAGCCCCATGTCAGGCTCTTGTGCTGACAGCTCAGGGCCTGGAGCCTGCTTCGGATTCTGTGTCTCCCTCTCTCTCTGGCCTTCCCCCACTCATACTGTCTCTCTCTGTCTCTCAAAAGAATGAATAAAGGTTAAAAAAAATAATAAAAATAAAAATAAATAATATTTTTTTGTTATTTGTACATAGTACTAACATCCCATACATTTGTCTCTTAGGAGTTCTGAAAGAGAATTTATCTACTGTAGCCAAATCAATATTATAACAAAGGCATGCTGTATGGCGGTGGCGGGGGGTGGGGTGGGGATAAATTTCTGGATTCAGTGATTAAAGAAAACAAGGACTAGGGAGTAAACGGTCTGGTAGAAATTCACTGAGAGCAGAGACAATGTGCTGGTCTGATGTGCAGGTGCGATACTTAACAAACAAAAGTGGGCAGGGAGCAGTGATGGAAAAATTGAAACTACAGATGGCAGCTATCTTCTAGCAGAATCTACACAAACCTGGAAGTTCTCACAGCAGAGTCACAGCATTCTGCAAAATTAAGTAAACACTGAGAAGTGTATTTGTATTATCTGGAGTTACCAAAGGAACTAAAAGATGGAAACTCAGGGGCGTGGACAAAGGAAGGAAAAGGTATTGTCAATGTTTCAACCTAATCTCTTCGGTACTACTTTACCATTTTATTTATTACCAAATGCAGGTATTCAATTTTTAAGACCAAAAATTTTAATTAAGGATGAAAGAAAAGGACATTGTTCGATCTCCTTATACACACAGTAGATCTGTTTCTAATCTGAAAAACATTCGAAAACAGTGTTCATATGATCCCATGACAATAGAGTATGATAACAATGATAGTAAGAAATGTTGATACAGGCACAGAACAAAATCTGTAGGCTCATTTTTTTTTAATTAAAAAAAATTTTTTTTTAACATTTATTTATTGCTGAGAGACAGAGAGACAGAACACAAGCAGGGGAGGGGAAGAGAGAGAGGGAGACACAGAACCTGAAGCATTCTCCAGCTCTGAGCTGTCAGCACAGAGCCTGATGCAGGGCTTGAACCCACAAACCGTGAGATCATGACTTGAACTGAAGTCGTATGCTTAACGGACTGAGCCACCCTGGGCGCCCCTGTAGGCTCACATTTCAAACTCCTATACCAAATTATCTTATGGGTTAATGGGGCGGGAGCAGGGGGTAGGGGAACAGCAAGTAACTTTCACTTTCTATACCAAGTAATACTGTAACTTTAAAATTGAATATACCCTGGGGTGCCTGGGTGGCTCAGTTGGTTAAGCATCCAACTTCAACTCGGGACATGATCTCATAGTTCATGAGTTCGAGCCCTGTGTCGGGCTCCGTGCTGACAGCTCAGAGCCTGGAGCGTGTTTCGGATTCTGTGTCTCCCTCTCTCTCTGCCCCTTCCCTGCTCATGCTCTGTCTCTCTCTCTTTAAAATAAACATTAAAAAAATAAAAATATTCTATAAAAATGAATATATATTACTTTTGTCAGGGATCCTAAAGATAAAGAATATAAACTAAAACACGTACGCCTAGAAAAGTAACTGAGAGGGGCGCCTGGGTGGCGCAGTCGGTTAAGCGTCCGACTTCAGCCAGGTCACGATCTCGCAGTCCGTGAGTTCGAGCCCCGCGTCGGGCTCTGGGCTGATGGCTCAGAGCCTGGAGCCTGCTTCCGATTCTGTGTCTCCCTCTCTCTCTGCCCCTCCCCCGTTCATGCTCTGTCTCTCTCTGTCCCAAAAATAAATAAACGTTGAAAAAATAAATAAATAAAATAAATAAATAAAATTTAAAAAAAAGTAACTGAGAAACAAAATCAGAGTAAAAGATTAATAGCAGTATTTCTGAGAGAAAGAAAGAATGGGCAGGTTATTTTTTCCCTTCATGTTTTTCTGGGTTTTGCCCCAAATATCATACAAACCAGCTATATTCCTTTATAATGGAGAACTTGTATTTTTACAAACGATTTTTAAGAATATCCTCAGATGAGAATCTTCTAGTATAGGCATGTTGACCCACCACTTCCTTAAAAGTATCCAGCTTTATGGAATATCAACATATAAATATTTCATCAATTTTAAGGCCTACATATTAACATCTCTGAAATCAAGATGCATCTTACAATCAGCCAGTGACAGTTGGGATACAGTTGTCATTGCCTGGATGCGTGTGGCGATCAAAAGTACCAGCACTAGGGGTGCCTGGGTGGCTCAGTGGGTTGAACGTCCCACTCTTTTTTTTTTTTTTAATTTTTTAAAATGTTTATTTTTGAAGAAAAGAGAGACAGGATGTGTGTGGGGGAGGAGCAGAGAGCAAGGGAGACACAGAACCCAAAGCAGGCTCCAGGCTCTGAACTGTCACAGAGCCCGATGCAGGGCTCGAACCCACAAACTGTGAGATCATGACCTGAGCCGAAGTCAGACGCTTAACTGACTGAGCCTCCCAGGGGCCCCAAGCATCCCACTCTTGATTTCAGCTCAGGTCATGATCTCCTGGTTCATGGAATCAAGCCCAGTGATGGGCTCCTTGCTGGGTGTGGAGCCGGCTTGGGGTTCTCTCTCTCCCTCTCTCTCTGCCCCTCCCTCGCTCATACATGTGCTAAATAAATATTTTAAAAAATTAAAACATTAAAAAAAAAAAGCACCAGTAGTAAAACTTAGACAACAAGGTAAACACAGAACTATCATATGACCCAGCAATTACACTCCTGGGTATATACCCAAAGGAATTGTTAGCGGGAGCTCAAATACATACTTGTACACCCATGTTCACTGGAGCGTTATTCACAATAGCCAGAAGGTGGAAAGAGCCCAGGTATCTATCAACTGATTAACGGATTAACGAATTACAGCATACCTGTGCAGTGAAGTGGTATTCAGTCATACCATGGAAGGAAACTCTGACACACAGACATGAATGAACCTTGAACATTATGCTAAGTTGAAAGAAGCCAGACACAAAAAGACAAAATACTATATGATTCCACTATTTTTTTAAGTCCATTTATTTTGAGAGCGCATGAGTGCACATATGCACGAGCAGGGAAGGGACAGAGAGAGAGGCAGAGAGAATTGCAGGCAGGATCTGCACCGTCAGCACGGAGCCCAATGTGGGGCTCGATCCCAAGAACTACGAAATCACGACCTGAGCCGAAACCAAGAGACAGACGCTTAACCGACTGAGCCGCGCAGGTGCCCCTGTATGACCCCACTTTTATGAAATATCTACAGCAGGCAAATGCTTTGAGGAAGTAAATGAGAGGTTACCACGAAGCTGAGAAAAGTGGAGATGAGCAGTTATGACTTCATGGTCACAGAGCTTCTGTTTGGGATGATTAAAAAAAAAGTTTGTAAATACACAGTGGTGACATTATGAATGTAGTTAATGCCACTGAATTGTATACTTAAAAATGGTTAAAATGGTAAATTGTTAGATATTTTTACCACAATTTGTAAAAATTACTAATGTAACACACCAAAACCCACTGGATGGGTAAACTGTATGAAATGTGAGTTGTATCTCAATAAAGTGGTTTTTAAAACTTGGGGAGCTAAGAATAGCCCATCCTTCTGAAAAAGTGTCAGTGTCAACACTATGGCACAGCACGTGGAAATATACAAATTATCGGTGATTCTGTGCCAAACGGTTGAGGAGAGATGGACACTGAATATGAAGATATCTTAGGAATTCTTTCATCTCTCCTGCTTTTTCTTTTTAATTATAACGCACAAGAACACTACACGATAAAAATCTATATTTCAATGAGCTATCTGTTCAAGACTGTAAAATAAAAATGTCAGATCATAAGAAAGCCACGTCACTGTTTGACTCTCAGCATTTTGCTCATCGAGGGGCACCTGTAACGGCGCGTCTCGCAATCAGTGTGCACACGCCACTCACAGCACCATGTACATATGGGCCCGCGTGCACACACACATGGGCCCTTTCCCTAAGCAACCTGTGAAATCACACATACATTTGCATTCCCAAACAGTAATTTCTGAAAATAAAAAAGCACCAGGAAGACTATGTGAAATGAATACCATTTGGCCAAATTCCGTGTTGGCTGTTGCAAGCACTCAAAGAAGGCACTGGCTTCACATGGAGGTATGACACAGCAGAAATCTAATACAGATATAATGTCTATTACTCATTTGGAGCCATGACTCAGAGTATTTTAAAAATACATATGGAAACCAGAGTCTTTTCATAACTAGACTACAAACGAGAAACTCGTGCCAAGACGTGACAAACACAAATCTTAAAAAGCTTCACAGATTTGAATCTCCCATTTAAAACACAAACTATTTTATCAATGCTTTGATGTAATCCTGAAATTGCAGGAGCCACAGAGTTTAAAAGCCCAGGAACATTTTTCTGGTTTTGATGATGCTAATCACCTGTCCAATTAATGGTCAATGATCACTGCAGGACATATACAAGTTCAGGGAAACCCGCGTATTGATGGAGGTGATAATCGGGGTCTCTTGTTGCATATAAAAAGCAATTTGCAGTGGATACACCCGGACGCAACTTTTCAGCTGGAAGAAAAGTACTGCAAAACTTTCCATTTTTACAATAACTTAATCATTTGGGTCACTATAGAAGTGACGGATGCTCATCAGAAATCAAGAGTAAACAATAAAAGCGTACCATAATCTCACCACCTAGCTCTAACTTCCATTCCTGTTGTCACGTGGAGCCTTTCCGTGTAGGTCGGAGAGCGAGCGATGAAGTGCCCAAGGGCCCAGCTGTGGGCCGGACTTACAGATTCAAGTCCGACCTCTTCTACTCACTGGCTGAGTGATCATGGGCCAACTAGGCAACAGTTCTGTGCCTGTCTGTCAAGTAGGAATAACAGAAGCTCCTTCATCAAGTTTTTAAATATAACGATCCCACACATACAGTTTTGCTACCTGCTTTTTCGCTTAATAAAAAAAAGCGTGAACCAGTTTCCATGTCATTAAATACCCTTTATGTTTAAGGGCCACAATGCATTCCATTACACAGTTGTTCCACAATGTACTCTGACCCTCAGAGCCAGGCATTTAACCATTCCCAGTATGTCTGCTATTCCAACAGGCCTTTACACGAGACCAGGAACGGCTGGGAGGTAAACGTCCTAAATCTCAGGGACAGAGACCCTATGCACACACAGACCAGGCCATTAGCCTAGGAGATGGCCTTTGTGCCTCCCGGCCACCTGAGCCACCTTAGGCTTCTCACCTTTGGTGCCCAGCCTCCTGGCCATTCGTGAGTCCCCAACAGTCTTGCAATAAATTCTCTTATGCTTAAATTAGCCAAAGTCCGTTTCTGTTACTTGTCACCAAAGCACTTTCCTGATACACATGATAACATTCTCTCCCGTAATACTCCATTACACACACACAAATAATGATGCCACCATCCAACCTCTCCAAGTCAGCTGTGTCCCAGGAAGGAGTAGGTAAAACCAGACAGCTCTAGTGCAAAGCACCGAAGTTCTCTGAAAGATAGACATTTTTATCCCAGTGAAAATTCTGCTCTGAGAGTCTTCATGCACTTATAGGCCTGGGATGCTACAATTAATTACACAGAGTATATAATCTATAAAAAGACCAATCCAATCTTTCTCAGAGGAAAAAAAAAATCAAATTGCAAATACTACTATTACTACTAATAACTAGTAATATTTATGTACTGTTGTAAATAGCTTACCTGCTAGTCATTTAATCGTGGCAATAAATTTGTAAGCACTATTGTTATCCCCATGTTATACACAAGGAAAGTGAGGCATCAGAGAGACTGAGTAACTTGCCCGAGGTCACACAGCTATTCAGGATTTGAACCCAGGCAATCCAGCTTCAAAACCTATGTTTTCAACCACCATATATACTGCTTCTTGACTTTTGTCTCATAACGACAGATTTTTTAATTATGATCACATATTACGTCTTCATTATTATGTGTCAGAGTTGGATATAAATGGCAAAGGGAGATTTCCCACATAGATGAACTCCAGTAAGTACTTCATCTTCTACCGTGGCTTCTCCTGCTAAGACTATGTATGATCCCAGTACCTAAAACAATCTATGGGGCGTCTGGGTGGCTCAGTCGGTTAAGCGTCCGACTTCAGCTCAGGTCATGATCTCACGGTTCGTGGGTTCAAGCCCTGCATCAGGCTCTGTGCTGACAGCTCGGAGCCTGAAGCCTGCTTCAGATTCTGTGTCTCCCTCTCTCTCCGCCCCTCTCCCAATCGCATTCTGTCTCCCTCTCTCTCAAAAATAAATTAAAAAAACATTAAAAAATAAAAATAAACAAAACAACCTATCATTCCCCTTCCTCCCCGAACAAATGCCAAGTGCTGTTCCGTTTCTAAGCCTTCCCTCAAGCGGTTTCCATTATTTAAAACACCCTCCGAACCCAACACCCACCTGCCTATTCCCATCCAGGAACGAAATGGCAATCTCAAATGCCACAATCCCCACACACCTCCCTCAAGCCTATCCAGATGGAATGAATCCGCCTGCCCCCATAGTCCCGTGATTCTGTTTACCTCCAGTAGAGCATGCATTACAATCTGCTAGTTTTTTCTCCCCATCCATCCCTTCCCAATGTAAGGTTCTAGAAAGCAGAGACTGACTACATCTGATAAATTCTCTTCTTTTACTTGGTACCCTCCACCATACAGAAAAAAGTTATCGCAAGAAGTAGTTGCTCCATTAATGATGACTGAGCTTAAGGGAAGCAGGCTGTGGAAATCTATCGAGAGAGACTATCCCAAAGAAGCAAAAAGGAAAATATCAAAGAACTAGAAAAATTTAGCTTATCATTAAGCTACTCTAAATCCCTGTAAATAGAAATCTCAACACCTATCATTAAGAGACACTATCATTTGTGGAATTTTAACATGTATCTCAATAGGTCCTTTTATGGTCTGAATGTGCACACTGTGGGAAACGAACAAGGAAATTTTTTGGAAAACTATTTAAAACATTTGGTAAATACTGGGAACACAAGGTCATATGAACCACAAAGAAAAAGTCGAAACTCTGGCCACCACCATAGTAAGCAGTGAGGGTTATAACTGCAGGCAAACCAGACAGGTGGTCTGCTCTCACTTTAAGAAACCCATTGCCGGGGTGCCAGGGTGGCTCAGTCGGTTGAGCATCCGGCTCTTGATTGTGGCTCAGGTCATGGGATCGAGCCCCACATCGGGCTCTGCGCTGACAGCATGGACTGCTTGGGCCTCTCTCTCTCCCTCTTTCACTCTGTCCCACTCTCTCTCTGCCCCTACCCAGCTCATGCTCTCTTTCTCAAAATAGAACCCCATTGCCTTCTGTATCTCTTATCTTCCTTCTTTGGTTTTCCTCAAGTCATTTATGGATTAAATCAAAGCTAAGAAGCTCTTTGCATTTTCTGAATTACTGCTCATTCCTACAGTGAAGATGAAATATTCCCTTTGAGTTTTTCCCATATTGGAAAAGTAAATGTGGAAAATGGCAGGAAGAAATCCAAATAATTGTAATTATTAACCAAATGGAACTAACGTACTATTACCGTTGATTCTATGACAAGTTTTGGGGAAAAGAAGATTCCTGCATCAACAAAGACAACTCCCTGCCCACACCACCTGTGGATCAAACACAGAAGGAGCCCTCCTGTGCCATCTGTAGGAAGGGGTAGAAATGAAATCCACCCTTACCACCTGACACATGAAGTCCTCTGCCACCATGAGGAACCCTCGCCAGAAGGAGCATCTGAAAGAATGCATTCTTTTCAGAAAACTAAAGCCTCACTTTTATTATTTTTTGTGAAGATTTTCCTCTTAAGCAAACTCTACACCCAAAGTGGGGCTCAAACTTACAACCCCAAGATCAAGAGTTGCAATAAACTTATAAGTTTACTGCTCTACTGACTGAGCCAGCCAGGCACCCATCACCTCTCACCCCCAAAATAAAACCCACCTTGAGGTCTTTCTGATTGGACTTGGTTGATTCCTTCTGATTCACACTCATTAGGAGTTCCTGGAAATCCCTTGCGTATAAGACAACTAAAAACAGGAAAACAACTATCTTCAAACTCAGAGAAAGTTGCATACACATGACCTCCAACAGTTTCCACCGGAGATGATCTTTCTGTTCGATTTGCGAGACTGCCTGTGCCAAATAGCATACAGTTATAGGAAGCAAGCAATATTAAGCTGGTCCCAGCCTTTCCAAAGCCAATTCCAAAGTGGCACCAAATGGTATTCCCAGAGAAAAGAGGTTACCCTTAATGAAATCGCACTTGTTCTTTTGAGTATTAGTAACAACACTGGGGTAGTGAGACACATGATTGTCCACCTCGACAGCAAATTTATTTGCACTTATCTACACCTGGCCCAGAAAATATGTGACAAATATCCCGAAAGAGTGAAAAGGAGGAAAACTGAGGTTGTCACTCTAATTTGCCTATCTGAGAACACTTTCAAAATTGTTCTTAAAAAAAAAAAAAAAAAAAGGATTCATAATAGACATGTCTAAACTCACTTAAAAACTTTTAAGAAAATCCCATGAAAATGTGTGAAAGGCACTAACAACAGAGCTACTCAAACCACAGTGAAAGTCAAACCCTGCTCACAACCTAAAGAACACTCGGCCATTGTTGCTGTGTGGAGTCTCAACAGCTGGTCCATACCAGGCATTCCCTGTTACACCCTTGCACTCAAGACTTTCAATTTGTTTTTTAATATAACTTATTGTCAAATTGGCTTACATACAACACCCAGCGCTCATCCCAACAAGGACTTTCAATCTTTAAAAGATTAATAGGATCTCTCATCTTGAAAAGAAGCATTCTTTTAATAAAGAATAACAACACCAGGATGCTTGGGTGGCTCCGTTGGTTAAGCATCCACCTCCTGATTTTGGCTCAGGTCATGAACTCACAGTTGGTGAACTCGAGCCCCGTATCGGGCTCTGCACTGACAGCACGGAGCCTACTTGGGATTCTCTGTCTCCCTCTTTTTCTGTCCCTCCTCCCCACCTCAATAAATAAATAAATGAACATTAAAAAGGGGGAGGGTTCCTGGGTGGGTCAGTGGGTTAATCTTGATCTCAGTTCAGGTTCATGACCTCTTGATCTCGGTTCAGGTTCATGATCTCATGGTTCGTGAGTTCTAGCCCCACGTTGGGCTCTGAGCCTGATTGGGATTTTCTCTCTCCCTCTTTTTAGAGATGTGCACGTGCCTGGAGGTATGTGTGCACATCCTGTGAAAGCACATATGTTAAATAAAGATCCTTATATGTTATGTCTATGCAACTACATATGCAGTCACAGGCCCCTCTTGTTAACCTCAACCCCAGACTTTACTCTCTCTCTGTATGACTTCCCCACATGGTGACCAATGAATGACACAGCTAACATCTCAGAGGTTAAGTTTTCAAATTGCCTAGAATAGAACTATACCAGATAAGATGGCTTAAACATCAGTCAGATGGGTAAGTTTCAAATCCAGTGACCGCATCAACCAAACTAGGGCACGTTTTAGAAAAGGAAAGGGTACTATTATTGATTATGCCAGGACAGCAGGTTTAAAACAGAATTGTTCCAGACAGAAACAAAAAAATACAGTTACCCTAGAATATGCCCACCAGATGAAATTTTTTTCCACTTCCAAGAGACATTTCTACTGTTCTATAGATGCCAAAACATGCAATAAATCACCTTCTCTTAGGCATGCTATTTGATAATGGCAGATAAATTGGAACCTGGGGGAAAAGGAAGGCAAGATATGACTAAGTCTTGAAATATCTTGTCCAATAGACTAATGCAGAAACTGATAGCATTCCTGCTCATCCAAGATTTGAAAAGGACACAGAAGCATTGTCCATTAGATGCACATCACTTTCCAGAGTCATTTTTTTCAATTTAATCACTAAAGACACAACTGTAAGCCTAAAGTAATATACACACAGCTTAAATCAAGAGAGAGGGTTACTAAGAACCATGGGTGGAATTCTCAATCTACAAGATTAACAAACCTGTGTTGTGGAGAGATTAATTTCTTCTAATTGATATTAAGAACCTAATTTCACTTAATTCTAAGAAGTTGAAAATCAGTCTGCACCCTTGGAAATAAGATGTTAAGGGAATCAGATGATTTTTTTTAACGTTTATTTATTTTTGAGAAAAAGAGAGAAAAGTCACAAGCCAGAAAGAGGGAGACAGAGGATCTGAAGCAGGCTCCTTGTTATGAGTGCAGAGCCTGACATGGACTCGAACCGAGAGATCATGACCTGAGCCAAAATTAAGAGTTGGCCGCTTAGCCAACTGAGCCACCCAAGCACCCCTGGAATAGGATGATGTCTTATGTGCAACTATTTACCCATGTTCTCTCCTCTTCCCTACTCTGTTATACTCCATCCTGTGATACTGGGGCTAGGACTCCCAGATCCCATGCTGGCAGGCTCCCTGTTCACTTCTGCAATGCAAAGTTCTAGAGAGAGGGTGAGAGATGAGGAAGAAAAAGAGGCTTCTTGCCTGTTTCCCTATTTCTGTTAACATCGCTCCAGCAGCAGCTGAATTTCCAAATGTAGAAATTTATCCACAGATAGGCTTGCTGATGGGTAAACTGACACACATGCATTACAGCATTGTGTGTAAAAGTACAAGACTATAGACACCCTATATGTCCGTTAAAGATGGTCAGGCAATTTAACATAAATAAGGCAGTAATGGAGGAATAGAGTAACCAAAAAAAAGGGACGTAAGACATACAGAAAACTAATATCAAAATGGCAGGGGGGCCTGGCTGGCTCAGTTAGAGGAGCCTGCAACTCTTGATCTCAGGGTTGAGTTTGAGCCCTACTTTGGGTGTGAGATTACTTAAAAACAAAAGCTTTTAAAAAAATAATAGACATCTTTGTAATTTTTTTTTTTGGCCAGTGACAATAATTAGCATTTTATTTTCTTCACTATGGACCCGACAATAAAGCCCAAGTCTAAAAGCTGTACCTGGTTATAGTCTCCTTAGTATAATTGGCTATGTAACACAAATGTAAAAGCTTCACGGATATTGGTAGAAGTTTTTCTTTATCAGCAAATACATAAATGTATATTAAACTCTTCAATTGAAAGGCAGAGATGGATGAAATGGATAACAAAACATGATCCAACTATATGCTGTTCACAAAAGATTCATTTTAGATTCAAATACACAAATCGGTTAAAAGTGAACATATAGATGGGGCGCCTGGGTGGCGCAGTCGGTTAAGCGTCCGACTTCAGCCAGGTCACGATCTCACGGTCCGTGAGTTCGAGCCCCGCGTCGGGCTCTGGGCTGATGGCTCAGAGCCTGGAGCCTGTTTCCGATTCTGTGTCTCCCTCTCTCTCTGCCCCACCCCCGTTCATGCTCTGTCTCTCTCTGTCCCAAAAATTAAAAAAAAAAAAAGTGAACATATAGAAAAAGGTATTCCATGCTAACAGTAACCAAATTCAACAGCTAGAGTGGCTATATTAATTAATATCAGACAAAATAGACTTTAGGACAAAAACTGTAACAAGGGACAAATAAAGACCTTATGTAATAATAAGAGTCAATTCATGAAGAAGATAAAATAATTATAAATATTTATAAATATATATGCACCTAACAATGGAGCCCCAAATATATAAAGGAAAAACTGACAGAATTGAAGGGAAAAAAAAGGAAGTTCCACATTAATAGTTGGAAGTATCAACACCCCACTTTCAATAATGGATAGAACAATTAGAATAATGGATAGAACAAGGAAATAGAAGACTTAACACTACAAACCAACTAGACCCAACAGACAAATAGAACATCCCATCCAACAAGAGCAAAAAACACATTCTTCTCAAGTGCATTCTCCAGGATTAACTATACATTAAGCCACAAAAAAAAGTCTTAATAAACTTTAAAGGACTGAAATAATTCCAAGTATCCCTTCCAAACACAGTGGAATGAAGCTGGATATCAATAATAGAAGGAAATTCGTAATTCACAAATGTGTTGAAGTTAAACAATGCACTTTTAAAAAATTAATGGGTCACATAAACATTACAGGGTAAATTAGGAAATACTTTGAGATAAATGAAAATAAAAATACCACGTTTTGAAACATAGGAGATGCAACAAAAGCAGTGCAAAGAACTGGAAATTTATACCTATAAATGCCTACATTGATTGAAAGAGGAGGATCTCAAGTTAATAATCTAACCTTCCATCTAAATGAACTAGAAAAAGAAGGGCAAACTAAACCCAGAGGAAGCATAATGAAACAATAAAGATCAGAGCAGAGATAAGTGAAGTAGAAAATTAAAAAAGAAAATCAACAAAACGAAAAGTTGGTTCTTTGAAAAAGCCAACAAAACCAACAAATGTTTAGCTAGACTGACCAAAGGAAAAGACTACTCAGATCACTAAAATAAGAAATGGAAGTGAGGTTGGTCATTCTTGCTGATCTTAGAGAGATGAAAAGGATAAGAGAACACTATGAACCACTGTATGCCAACAAATTAGAAAACCTAGATGAAATGCAGAAAATCTTAAAAACACAGAAATCACCAAAACTCACTAGAAAAGAGCAAATTCCGAATAAGTCTAGAACAAGTAAAGATTCAGTAATCAAAACACATCCAAAAAGGAAAAGTCCCAGGACCAGATGAGTTCACTGGTGAATTCCGCCCAAATTTTAAATAAAAATTAACACCAACCTTCCTAAATTCTTTCAAAACTAGAAGAAGAGGGAATACTTCCTAACTCATCCCATGAAGCCTCTATCACCCTTATACCAAAGTCAGACAAAAACATCACAGACCAAAAACTTGTGAAGAGAAATGCAAATAATCCTCAGTGAAATACCAGCAAATTGAATACAATAACATATTAAAAGGATTCTATACCAGAACCAAGTGAGTTTTATCCAAGAAATGCAAGGGTGGCCGAACAATAAAAAATCATTTAATGTAATATATAATATTAACAGAATTTTTAAAACTGCAGTATCATTGAATTAATGCAGAAAAAGAATTTGACAAATTCCAGTATCTGTTCATGATAAACAAAAAATAAAAACACTCAACAAACTAAGAACAGAAGGGAACTCCCTCAACTGGAAAAGGGCAGCTATGAAAAACCCACAGCTAACATCATCTTTGGTGATGAAAGGCTGAATGGTTTTCCCCTAATAACAGGACTAAGATTAGAATGTCTACTCTTGCCAGATAAAAAAGCATCCAGATTGGAAAGGAGACAATAAAACTATCTTTTTCACATATGACATAATCTCATCTACAGAAAGCCCTAAAGAGTCCACACAAAAGCTATGAAAGCTAATAAATGAGCTCCACAAAACTGCAGAACACAAAATCAGCATACTAAAATCAGTTATATTTCTATACGCTAGCAACGAACAATCCAAAAAAAAAGCTAACATGCCACTTTACCTTATTGAAAAGAACAAAATACTTAGCAATAAATTTAACCAAAGAAGTACAAGACTTAGACGCTGAAAACTACAATACATTGTTACATGAAATTGTAAAAGACCTAAATAAATAGATATCCCTTTTCACGGATTATAATGTTCAATAATGTTTAAATGGAAATAATTCCCAAATTAATCTACAAATTCAAAGCAATTCCTATCAAGACCCACCTGCCTTTTTATAGAAATGGACAGATTCGGGGCACCTGGGTGGCTCAGTCGGTTAAGCGTCCGACTTCGGCTTAGGTTATGATCTCATGGTCCGTGGGTTCGAGCCCCGCGTTGGGCTCTGTAATGACAGCTCAGAGCCTGGAGCCTGCTTCGGATTCTGTGTCTCCCTCTCTCTCTGACCCTCCCCCGTTCGTGCTCTGTCTCTCTCTGTCTCAAGGATAAATAAACATTAAAAAAATTAATAAAAAGAAATAGGCTCATCCTAAAATTCATACAGCATTGCAAAGGATCCTGAAGTCAAAACAATCTTGAAAAAGAATAAAATTAGAAGACTTACACTTCCTATTTCAACTTACTACAAAGCAATAGTTATCAATATAGTATGAAACTGGCATAAGAAGAGACATTCTAGACCAACAGAATACAATTCAGAGTCCGGATATACAGCAATACATTTATGGTCAAATGATTTTTGACAAGGTGCCAAGTCCAATCAATAAGGGTTTTCAACAAATGGTCTTTCCAACAAATGGTTCTGGGACACCTAGATATCCACTTGCAAAAGGATACATTTGGACCCCTATCTCACAACATATACAAAAATCAATTCAAAATGAATCAAGGACCTCTATCTAACCGCGAAAACTATAAAACTCTGAGGAAGAAACACAAGGGTAAAGTTTTTATTACTTTGGATTAGGCAATGGTTTCTTAAATACGACACCAAAAGCACAAACAACAAAATTAAAAAAACAGATAAATGACTTTATCAAAGTTAAAAAATCTTGTGCATCAAAGGACCCTATAGGAAAGTGTAAAGACAACCTACAGATTGGAAGAAGATATTTGGAAATCATACCAAATAAGGGTCTAGAATCCAGAATATGTTTAAAAAAAACATTTATAACTCAAAACAAAAATACAAACAACACAATTGGTAGACATTTCTCTAAGGAAGATATGCAAATGGCCAATAAGCACATGAAAAGACCCTCAACATCTTTAGTCATTAGGGAAATACAAATCAAAACCACAGTAACACCTTATACCCATTAGGATGGCTATAATAGTTAACTCTTAGGAAGGAAGGAAAAAGAGAGGGAGAGAGAGAAGGAAAGAGACAGAGAGAGAAAGAATGAAAGAGAAAGAAAAAATGAATAAGCGTTTGCTAAGATGTGGAGAAACCGGAACCCTCATACACTGCTGGTGGGATGGTAAAATGATGCAGCCACTATGGAAAACAATTTAGCTGTTGCTTTTTAAAATTTTTTTTTCAACGTTTATTTATTTTTGGGACAGAGAGAGACAGAGCATGAACGGGCGAGGGGCAGAGAGAGAGGGAGACACAGAATCGGAAACAGGCTCCAGGCTCTGAGCCATCAGCCCAGAGCCCGACGCGGGGCTCGAACTCACGGACTATGAGATCGTGACCTGGCTGAAGTCGGACGCTTAACCGACTGCGCCACCCAGGCGCCCCTAGCTGTTGCTTTTTAAACACAGAATTCCAAATGACCTAGCATTTCTACTCTGAGGTATATATCCAAGAACACTGCAAACATATGTTCACACAAAAATTTGCACATCAATGTTCACAGCAGCTTTATTCATAACAGCCAAAAAGTGGGAACAACCCAAGTGTCCATCAACTGATGGATATAGAAAATGTGGTCCATCCATCCAATGGAATATTATTCAGCCATAAAAAGGAATGAAGTAGTGATACACACTACAACATGAATCAACCTCGAAAACATTATGCTAAGTGAAAGAAGCCAGACTAAAAAAGGCCACATATTGTATAGGACTGCATTTTTCTGAAATGCCCAGAATCAGCAAATTCATTGAGCTAGAAAGCAGATTAGTAGTTGCCAGGGTGAGGCTTGGGGGGCGGGGGGGGGGTGGGGGTGAGGGGGATGGAGAGTGACTGCGCAGTGGGTATTGGATTTCCTTTTTGGGATGATGACAATGTTCTGGAGTTCGACAGTGATGACGGTTATACGTTGGGAATGTACCAAAGCCACTGAATCATACATGACACCAGTATGTATCAATCAGACTGATATATATGGAAGCTTTCCAAGATATATTACTGGGTGAAAAAGCAAGGCATAGAACTGAGTATATGTTCCCCCTAAAGAAGAAGGGGTGCGCAGGGAGAGGAAAAATATATAAGCATTTTTATCTAATACACCTTTGCAAAGATAAACAAGAAGGTTACCACCAGACTGTCTCTGGGGAAAAGAACTTCAAGGATAGGGGCTGGTGTGAAAACACTTCCTTTTTAAAATAAGCCATCTTGTACAGTCTACATGTTGCTCCATGTATAGATCCTCCCCAACCCCTGCCAGAAAACAGCAACAACAACAAATTGACCTTTGTGAAAGGGGAAATATTTAAATAAAGGGGTGGTTATATAATGAAAATACACTAATGGGAAGATTGTTGACCCACACTGGGGCAGAAAGCGGGGTGGGAATGAGATTCTACATGTGTTTGACAATGTAAGGGACTGGTATACTGTTTTAGAATATAATTACACAAGTCCCAAATATAAGGGCATATGGATAGTGTGATGCTTGCACAACAGACACTGAATGGCTGTCTGAGTATGTGACAGCCTCAGTATGACCAGCCTGAGTCTGGCTGGTCCAGCTACAAATACTGCCCAGGAAGCCGTCCTCAGGCTCCCTGACTCCCTAGGGGCAGGGAAGCCTGGTTCCTCCCTCCTTCCACTTCAGATCAAGCTCTCCAGCTGGGGCCTGTGGGCACCAACAAGTAAGGTGTCCCATGTTGAAAGGATGTAAAAACATGTTTTCTCGGACTCTGGGAGAAAGAGGGAGATTGTGCAGCACACCCATGATTGCCATCAACGACGCCCTTTCAACTCTTTCTGTCAGCTTGAAAGATCTTGCAGCTGTATTGTTCTCCCAAAAAATTAAATGTACTGGCTTATTAACTCATGGCTTCTAAGTCTCCAGGTACATTTACAAGCATACAAAAGGAAGTCCTATCATTACCCATCACTACCTACAATACAACCTAGACAAAGTGCTGGTTTTAGCCGTACTTCCTTGGACTGGTGACTGTTTCCCATTTCTGTTGGATTACCATCAAATCTTGCCTCCTAACCTTTAAATTCACCACAGAAGCTGCTAGTGATTCTGGCTACCATGACAGAACCCCCTGAAGCAGCTGGGGGTGACAGCCAGTCCCTTCCTGCCCCATCTTCTTTATTTCTAGAGCAGGGGGAAAAAAACAACACCAAACCTGGAAGCCCCACATAGCAGCTGCTTTTGTGGTCTGTGACTTAATTTAAGGAAGTATTCTATGAAACCTCCAAAAAGAATCTAAATTTAGATCGAAGTCTTTCACCACCAATGCCAGCCTCTCCAGCTAGGAAACCCACACGCACAGCAGCACAGTAGGGGGGGGGGAAACAACAAATTTAAAATACACATAAAAGTGTCATCATCGAGGGATTGAAGCTAGAATTATTCAGTCCAAAGAAATTTTCTTCTGGTACTACCAACATCTTGGTTTTTGATAAAGGAGTAGTGATTACAGAAACTTTTAGGGAGAGGAGCAGTGACATAAGGGAGACAGGTTTTCTGTACGAGATTTCTACTAAGAGAGCTAGGAACTACTCTATATACCAGGATGTCTGTAATGACTTAAGTCCAGCATCGAAGTATTAAGATCAACATATTGCCTAAAAAGAGTTCTCTAACACTGAGTCAGACAGGAAGGAAAAACCACCTACTTAACACTACTATTTCCCCAACACCTCACTCTTCCCAAGTGTGTCAATTTAGACCTTGAACTCTGAGGTAAGTCACACTGGGATGACTTGATATTAATGGCAATTAACAAGGAGATAGCACTCTCTCCTCTGCATTATTTTTTCGCCTTGAAGAGTGAGTCTGTCTGATCCATTTATTTATTTTGAGAGTGAGAGAGCATGAGTAGGGGGAAGGCAAAGAGGGAGAGAGAGAGAATCCCAACCAAGCTCCACCCCGTCAGCACAGAGCCCGCTGCGGGGCTCAAACCCATGAACCGTGAGATCGTGACCTGAGCCAAAGTCAGACGCTCAACCGACTGAGCCACCCAGGCGCCCCTTGTCTGATCCATTTAAAAACTAATCTTCCCAATGTTCCACTCTCCCAATAAAATTAAAATACAATATATAATTTGAAAGTTAACATTCAACAGCCTATCCTACTTCATACCCCAGAAAGGTTCTATTTTGCAAGCCCTGTCTGTAGACAGATTTCAGCAGATAACTGTGTAAAAGATAAAAAGAGAGTGAAATTTTCTCTGTTCTTTCCGCCTTGCATCCTCCTCTTCTCCCCACCCCCCATCAGCTGGGAAACATTCCCAGATTCTTCTCAAGCTTAGTTTGGAAGTAAAGCTGAGCCTTGATAAACACGTAGCCCAGGAAATGCTCTGGATCACAGACCACTTAGAAGACTCGGTCTATCCTCTCCCAAGAGACCTCTTTCAAACTCCACTTGATAGGGTGGGCAGGCAGTTTTAGATTTTCACTAAAACCTCCTGGAACATTACTGAGTGATAAAATCCTAGCAGTCTGGCAACTATACAAATGGTGGAGAGAGCACCACACCCAAAACAAGCTCCTGAGACTTCAGGGAAACTATGGTTCCAGTGAGCTCCCCATGTCGTTTACCCCCTGTGGAAATCAGGGAGCCGGAAGGGGAGCAGTGTCCACTAACATCGCTTCTGCGCATAACTCCTACAAGACGGCTGCTTGATGCTGGTGGGACACAACAAAATAGCTACAGGGACCTGTTTTTAGTATTTCTGAAATGTTAATGTCCTTGGCCCAGCACTACCAAAAGGACGGACTCGATCACACAGACATCAACCATATTTCTTTTTCCATAATCACGATTTCACATCCTTTCTCCTGTGTCTTTTGGCTAACCACTGGTGTCACACTCGGTTTCTGTTAAAAACGTCTCCAAGACCCAACCATTATCTACGCTAGCAAATTTTTTCCTAAACTTGGTTCATGAGTTCAAACGCTGGATTAAGTGGAACCACAAAACGCTCTATCTCAGAGGGGCAACCAGTTTCATGATACCATTAAATAAAACATACCATTCTTTCACAGGGAGAGGGTGGTGATGAGGCCTGAGGACCAAACCAAATAGAAAAACAGCACAGGCACAGCCTGAACCAAGAATGCTCCAACTTTTACCAACTGACGGTTGCCAGAGGGAAAAGGCGATGGGGGGTGGGGGATGGGGGATGAGCAAATTGGGTGAAGGAGAGAGGAAAGCACAAGAAGGAGGAAGTCATAGGGATGAAAGTACAACATAGGGAATATAGTCAATGGTACTGTGATAGCGTTGTATGTATGGTGACAGATGATGGTGACATTTGTAGTGAGCACAGCATAATGTACAGAGTTGTCAAATCACTATATTTACACCTGAAACTAATGTAATATTGTATGTCAACTATAGTTCATTTAACAAAAGAGGGGGGAAAAAAGGTGACTTCAAACTTTTGGGAATCACTAAAATTTTACAGTTGAGTCTTTTTTTTTTTTTTCTTTGTCTTTTTTTTTCTTTTTCTTTTTTTTTTTTTCAACGTTTATTTATTTTTGGGACAGAGAGAGACAGAGCATGAACAGGGGAGGGGCAGAGAGAGAGGGAGACACAGAATCAGAAACAGGCTCCAAGCTCTGAGCCATCAGCCCAGAGCCTGACGCGGGGCTCGAACTCACGGACCGCGAGATCGTGACCTGGCTGAAGTCGGACGCTTAACCGACTGCGCCACCCAGGCGCCCCTACAGTTGAGTCTTGAAATGAGGGGATGGGGGGGGGGTTGGGGCACTGACATCCCCCATCCCTGTACAGTTGAAAATCTCTGTGTAACTTCTGACTCCCCCCAAAATACAACTACTAGTAGCCTACTATTAACTAGAAGTCTTATTGATAACATAGACAGTCAACTAACACGTATTTTTATGTTATATGTATTATATACTGTATTCTTACAATAAAGTAAACTAGAGAAAGAAAGTTAAGAAAATCCTAAGGAAGGAAAGACATTTACAGTCCTGTACTACATTTATTATATATAATAATATATATAATTCAACACAGTTCAAACCTATGTTGTTCAAGGGTCAGCTGTATTTATTTTTTAGAAGTGTAATTACCGAGTAATGTTACAGTGATAATATACGTGACACATAATAACAAGGCACAGTTTATTCTGATTTTTAGTAAATAATCAATAGGAATGTACGCCAACTAGGAAACGGCAATAAAAAATATTTAGTAAGAGGTGGTGGAAATTTGAGAAGATTCACTTTCCTTTTTATATTGTTACTCATCTCTGTCACAATAATGCCAGTGCCATTTGCCCCCTCCATAAACAATCTTGAAGCGATCACTTTCTGGGAAGGTTGGTTGAGAAAGTGAGCTCCTAACTGAATGATGTTTAACGGCGATTTTAATTTGAAGAAAAGAACTAGCTTCAGAAACAACGTTTACACCAACATAGAAAGTAAGAAGCAGGGGCGCCTGGGTGGCGCAGTCGGTTAAGCGTCCGACTTCAGCCAGGTCACGATCTCGCGGTCCGTGAGTTCGAGCCCCGCGTCGGGCTCTGGGCTGATGGCTCAGGGCCTGGAGCCTGCTTCTGATTCTGTGTCTCCCTCTCTCTCTGCCCCTCCCCCATTCATGCTCTCTCTCTCTCTCTCTCTGTCCCAAAAATAAATTTTAAAAAAGTTGAAAAAAAAATTAAAAAAAAAAAAAAAAAAAGAAAGTAAGAAGCAAAGTTAACTTCACAAAGCCGTCACCTTTAATCCACTTACAAGATAACTCAGTGAAGCCTTAGGCCAGGGAGCCTCTACCATATGCTGGGCAACAGCTGGGCACCAAATTACTTCATTTATTCCTTGCAACAGCCTTATGAGGTAGGTCTTATCTGAGGCTTAAAGCTGAAATGCAGGGCTTGCCCAAGGACACTGGTATTCGGGGAAACTGGGAGGACTGACTCCACAGTCTCCAAAATGAGGACAGGAGGAGTACCTACCTAAGTAAGTTTACTGAGAGGAAACTCGTGAGAAGTGCCTAGCATCGTGCCTTCCTGGCGAGTAGTAAAAACCTCAATAATTGACAAATAGCTTCATCATTACTGCCCAGAGTGACCCCAATCCTGAACAGCAAACCTGAACAGGAAACCCCGGTCAGGTGTATCCTAAAACCCACATCCAACCACAGCGCTCACCTTAGAATTCCACAGGATGTAGTTTGTATACCTGACCTAGTTTCCATAAAAAGAGCCAAAGGCCAGAAGAGGCACTCCAAAGAATAACGTCCCAACACTAAAGCTTCAAGCTGGCATTTGTCAGACTCTCAATCTAGAATCTCTTTGGAGAGACTCCAAACAGGGTGTGAAGGTTGTACAGCCCCCAGCATAAGTGATCCGGGGCAAGAGCCCTGGACCTTCCACGGGATCTGCCTCCCCACCTCAAGGAATTCCCTTCCGTGCACTTTAAGTTTAACCTATTTTGCCCGCAAAAAGATTTTAAACAGTACCTGACTGTAAATGGAAATAGTTCCAGTGTCAAAAAAAAAAAAAAAAAAAAAAGATTAAAAAAATCACTCCACAAACACGAATTTACCATCCATACTGGAGGAGCCATAGTTGGGCTCCAATTAGAATTTCTAAGAAGGATTCTCAGAAAGCATGTTGCAATAAACCAGCAAGATACTAAAGTGAGCACATCAGAGGAAAGGCTAAGGCAGCCTTCCCTGAACACCTGCTGTGTTTTATCAGGATGTTCAAGATCATTTAGTATTTACATCACTTAACTTGCTTCACAGACACTTATCTCCGACCCCCCCCACACACACACCCACCCAATTGGAATGGTTTTTCAAGGGCCATACAGGGAATCTGACGTTAACTTTGTAACAACGCACAGACTGGGTAAACAAGTATTTCCCTTCATCTGGTCTCTGACCCCTTCCTGGTGTCCAGTATGTTACTTTCCAGACAACCTAGCACCTAGTTGTTATTCAATAAATATTTGTTAAAAAGAAATTTTGTAAACCATTTAGTCTAAACTTGGCCCCCACAAAGGATTCCTGGTAAAGCCTCTAGAAAGACTATCATCCAGTATTTGCATAAAACAGCAACACGCAACACTCACTTTGTGAAGGGGCCGAATTTATTCCCTCATTAGACAGTTCTCACTGTTACCAAGTTCCCCTCCAACAGGCAGCTGCACACAGTAGGCATCACAACTGTCATTCTCCAAGCACTTACCCTGCAGACCCTTTTTCTAGAACTTTCTAGAGTTAGAAAGTGGCAAAGCCAGAATTGGAGCACAGGCCTCTAGCGTGGCTGGCTCTTAGCCATGGTACTACATTCACTGGATCCTGTGCTGCCCTCTGGACACAAAAGACCCCCTTCTACACATCAGAATTTATCAGGTCAGTTCCAGATCAAATCTCTCTACTGCTACCCAGACCCCTCGGCCTGTCACTGAAGCCTGTGTCCTCTGTTCCCTCTATTTGGCCACCCTCTTGCCCCATTCTGTCTTTGAATGTGCTATTACCCCACAGTCCCTGTCCCCATGCAGATCTTTCCGGAGCGACTTCAAATTTGGCCTCCCCAGCAGCTAGGCCTCTGTGGCCCACAAGGAGCTGTCTTTTCAATCTAGCACCTTTTTTTTTTTTTTTTTTTTTTTTTTTTTTTTTTTTTTTTTAATGCTTAACTGTTTCTAGTGCCTGTCTCACTCCCTACTGTACTGTTAAGTTCTGGGTAGAGACTATTTTTGTAACCTTTCTCTCATCCTTAACACCTGTAAGTATTGTGCTCAATCCTGAGTAACACAGTGAATTGACTTCGGTGCCTACCCTCCTTTGAAAATAATCTGACTAGAAAATTAATATCAAATTCGAATGCAAAAATTATAAACTATAATGTCAAAGAATGAAGCCTCACTCAAATAATAAAGTGCTTATTTCTTCTTTGTATTTTTCAATAGATATATATTCCCTTAAAGGATAGATAGGCTACAATGATGTAGTAACACACTGTAGTCACAATTTCTCTGGTATTTGTTTATTTAAAATGATTATTCTTTGGGGGCACCTGGGTGGCTCCATGGGTTAAGCGACTGACTCTTGATTTGGGCTCGGGTCAGGATCTCACAGTTGTGAGATCAAGTCCCATTTCAGACTCTATGCTGACAGCACAGAGCCTGCTTGGGATTCTCTTTACCTCTCTGACACTTCCCCCACTCTCTCTCAAAATAAAATAAACTTTATTTATTCGTGCATGCAAATGGAGGAGGGGCAGAGAGACGGAGAAAGAGAGAATCCTAAGCAGGCTCCACACTGTCAGTGCTGAGCACAATGCTGGACTCACAGTCACGAACCATGAGATCATGACCTGAGTCAAAATCAAGAGTTGGATGCTTAACCAACTGGACCACCCAGGCGCCTCTAAAATGGTTATTCTTTATTGAGATGCCCTTTTGTTCTTTAATGATAATCTGAACTGGGTTTATTTGGTGTTACGTATTTCACAGCTGTTAAAAAGAAATAGGCAACACCAATCAGGAAAGACTGACATGATGTAGAAACAAATGAACATAACAGAGGTTTCATTCTCTGCTATCATTACATGTCCAACACAGGTTGTGTTGTCATTGTTGGGGCGGGATGGGGGGGCGGGGGGGGGGGGAGTACATGGACCAGAGCAGAAGGGGACTCTCCGTGCCACGTAATCATTCAGGGACCCAGGCTGACAAAGGCCCCACCATGTGCCACATGGTCCCCAGTGCTCCACGGAAGAGCTGGAGGCTCTTCCTGTTTTGGCCCCACAGTGGGACGAATCACTTCTCACACTTCACTAGCCAGAACAAGTCACGTGGCCCCACCTAAGCAACAGAGATGTTTCTGCTACAGAGACAGCTCTGGGTGTACGGACAATAGAGCGATCCCTGATCTATATTATGTGAACAAGCAAGGTGAACAAAAGTGCACATCATATACTGTCATCTGTGTTAGAGAGAGAGGCGGGGGACAAAGGGAAATGAACAGAGACCCTTTGGAAGAATCCAAGAGAAACCAGTAGTGCGATGATAATAATAGCTACTTCTCTAGAGGCAAGTTCTTGGCTGACAAAAGACAAGGAGGGTAGGAGACTTATTTTTAATGAATACCCTTTTATATCATACGTGTACATCATCTATTTAAAAACTCCGACTGAAGTTTTTAGGCTGTGATGTATACACTTCAAATTAATGAGTTGTTTTATTTTTCTTTCCTGAATAAAGTCCCATCTATTCTAATATAAGAAATGCCAAATCCTTGACTCACACTGCCTGAAATTAAACACCTGGAGTAACACCGACATCATCATACCCTTTTGCAAAGCCTTGCTGAGAGATTTTGACTGGCTCCTGTCTATTCTAAACATAAACATCGCTACTGTACAGGTGATAAGTGCTGACATTGATAAACTGTTTCCTTTTGGAAATATTTTTTGTTGGTATTTCAACAGAGGTACCATTTCCTAAAGTCAAACTCCTTGTCTGAAATAAAACATAAATTTTTTTTTCCCTACCGTTAGGCTGAACCCTAGACAAAATCCAGAAGCCAAACCTGGGTTTCCAAAAAGAAAACACACACTGTTGTCTCAGAATGCATGAAATTATGGAATGTGCAGAGTGAGTCTTTTCCAAAATCATCACCAACACCCTCAAATACTATTTAAATACTTCATGTGCCAGATGTGCCTGAGGACAGCCTCTGGGGCTTATGACGAGGCTCGAGGCTCGAGGTAAGCCATCGGCACATCTGTTCCTCTCCTGCAATTGTCGTGAACAAAAGTGGAACCCCACTGACATTCAGTTTGTGAAGTAAGCCATAAATAATGCAATAAGTAAACAGGTATGACAAGTCTCCAAAAAGACTTCCGTGATTCATTTCAAAGTTAATATCAAAAATAGACCTAAAAAAAGAAAGAGAGAGAGAGAGAGAGCCAAAACAGGCTTACACTGCTCCCGTCACAACACCCGAAATATCAGGCTCCAAGAGAAACAGCACGCTATCGAGGCTATGTGCTATCCTCATAGATTTTTCTCTAAATTCCAGCGTAGCATATCACATAGCAACTTTTTACTGCACCAAGTTGGTACTTGAAGAGCCTGTGACTACTGCTCAAACTCTACAATGTGCTTCCACATTTAAATTTTACTGGAAAATCAAATACCACGCATTGCTTCCAAATATCAATATTATGCCTTCCAAACTGAATGTGTTTGCGTGTATCAAAGGCGCCTTCCTAAGCAGGCTCTCTGCCAACAACCTGTGCTGTTCTAAAACGTTCCGGGCACTATCATTTCAGCTACCTTGAACTTCTGATGAGTGTTATCCAACCAATTATTGATGATTTCCAAAAACATTATCTCCACTTTTTTCTAAAGCGCTGAAGAAAGCAAATCACCAGTTTCCAAGCCTATCATGGGTCTTGTATAATCCATTATTAAACCTACAGAATGAAGTAGCAATTATTAAACCGCCAGTATCGCAACACGAGACCAACACCAACATAAGCTTAGGACAAACACCAAAACGAAGAGAAATTTCAGATCACACCATGTCTTCAGTCTAAACTGAAGACAGATGATATTACTTTGTGGTACTTTGTGGGTGTGCACACAATTTCCAGGACTTGCAAGTCAGAGTAGCCATAATACCGTGAACCATTGATTCGAAGACATTTTCTCTTATTTTAACATCTCTGAAATCTTCAAATGAATCATGCTGTAGTGTTATAGTGGTGTTTCTTTTTTAGTGGTACATAAGGCAATGGTGTGACTTTCAAAGTCACCTTAGATTCACTGAAAGATGACAATATTAATATTAGCTAACATAGAACTATGTACCAGACACTGCATGTGGATTATTTCATTTAATACTCATAAACTCTAAAGCGGCTCCAACTATTTCCCACCGTCTTTTTTTTTTTTTTTTTAAGCTGAGAAAACTTAGAGATGAGGTCACTCATCTAAAGGCACAGGCTGGCTCCAGCCCAGCTCCTAACCACCCCACCTGGCTGGCTCCACAGAGGAAAGAACTTGCAGATGAGAGTGCCAACCATTCCTTGGAACATGGGTTCAAAGCTCAGCCATGAGCGCCCCCCCCCCCATTTTTTAAGCCTGTTTATAAGCCCCCCTCCCTGTTTTTTAGGAAAATGGCAAAGAAAATGCAGGGCTCCAAGTATCACAATGGATATTATTTCAAAGACTTTATTATAAAGAAGGGTTGGTAATCGCCTTATAAAAAATTATATTCTTGCATAAAGAACAATTTTTTTTCTTTCTATTCATCCTGAATTCAATGAACAAATAATTAACATGCATTTTTTCCCCTCTCAAAAAATACCCTATCATCTCTAGGGAAATGACAAGAATTTCTAGAATCTGTACCTGAATTTTGTTTAAGTCTTACTACTTGAAATAGTCCCAAATAACACAACAATCCAGAAACATTCTATAACATAAATCAACAATAACATTTGTTGGGGTAAGTTTACATATAAAGCTACCATTCCTAACTCTTAGCAAAAATATTTGGCACCTTTACAGAAATACATCTTTTGCTTCACACAAAGAAGGCATACTTATTTTTCAGAAGTTCATTAAATGGTAGCTTTCTCATCCTCATGTTCAGCATACACAAAGCCAGAATTATACATTTTTTTAATGGCATCATCTAGTTGGTTGTTGGTTGCCTGCCCAGCATCCATTTTTCTGTTCCCTCAAAATGTCCCAGTCCTGTATGCTGGGTAGGACTAACACCATTACTAGATGCCAAGATGGATCCTGACTGCCCAACCCACACATCCCAACAACCTTACCACAGTGGTTGGTTCAGAGATGGATGCATGACCCAAATCAGGCCAACCCAACAAGAGGATTCAACTCCAGGACTTCTACTCCAGCAAAGAACTATTGGAAAAGTGGACTTTTAACATCTCTGCTGGTTAAAGCCAGAAGGAAATCACTATGGGAGCATGTGGAGCCATCTTTTGATCACAAGAGAAAGAGACAGCCAAGAATGGTTCTGAGGTCACAGCACTGAGAACCAAAGAGAAACTGGGTCCTTGTCATACAGTGAAACTACTTTTGGACTTTTCAGTTAACTTACTGAATAAAATGCTTTCTATTGAACCAATTTAAGCTAGGGTTTAAACCACTTACATCTGAAAGCATCTTGTTTTTAAAAACTAATAAAAAAAACCCCTCAATGTCATGAAGTGTGGTATTGTAAATACATGGCAGAAATAAAAACGTGACACTGGCTGAACAAAGGAGGCAGGGTAAAATTCAGCGAACACCCTACCTGGTCAATGATGTCACTTACTAAGATGGTGTGGACTAGGATCAGAGCGCCTTGGGGAATGGCTGCCGTGCAAGGGGGTGGGAATAAAATCATGAGCTATCCAGAGGCAACTGGCTGCTCCTGTGCAAGAGAATGTAATGGCGCTCTGAACCATAAAGACTATCTATTTCCCCTTCTCGGTTCTTTCAAATAGTAGTCTTTAGTTTGGTCTCCTGATCTCCCTCCGTGGTTGTACACAGTTCAACTTGCCAGTGTCCATCCCTAAATCATCCGACCATGAGAAGCTCCACGACCCTGACAAAGACAACCGGCCGTCTTCACCAATGCTCCTGGAGCTGAAGCTAGAGGCAGTGAACACCGAAGCAGACGGTGACGGAGCCGTCCTAGCCAAGAGAAAGGACAATGTGAACAAATCTCTTTCCAGCTCCCCTTTAGAAGAAACGAAAATGAGGGCTTTTGTAGTTAATCTTTTAACATCTTGGAAATCGAGAAATAGCTGATGCTGTAGCAGGATGGTTTTGGATGCAAGTCACATTCAAATCGAAAAGGGCACGAGGCAGCTGTCTAAACAAGAGATGCTCGCAGCTTGAACTAAGAGAGAGGCAAGGGGCATAGAGAGAAGACACGCTCCAGATGAACCATGGCTGCAGAAACGAGAGGGCTTGAGGAGTTAGACACAAAGGATATGACAACATGTCTTGGTTTGGGGTTTGAGCAACTGAGTGGATTTAATGAAGCGAGCAAGACTGGGGACAGAAAGGTTTCTGGGGAGGAGAAAATCAGGAAGACTGGGACATGTAAAGTTGAAGGTGTCTACTAGGTGTGTGTGGGAACAAGAACATCACCTTTCCAATATTGCACAATCAAGGAGGAAAAAAAAGGCTACCTTACAAAAAAAAAACAAACAGAAAACACCTTACCTCATGTTGTGAGTTTGTGGATTATCCTCACTGAAGCCTAAGGAGAGTTAAATCAACGTCCCATGAGAACATGTAGGCCTTCTCCTGCATAGGATTATTGATTATTGTAAAGTATATGAATTTATTATAGTTTAGATTAAGTGTGCTTCTGAGTATTTCTGTAACTGCACATGATATGATTATCCATTTAGGACAAGAGGAACTATCCTTTTCTGTCCTGTAAAATGTGTTTTTAAAGAGTAAAACAAGTTGCCTGCTATCTTTTTTAACCTAGAAATAAAAACACATACAAAACAAAACAAAACATACAACGCTCTTGGGGCTTGGTTTGACAGCTTGGCTCAAGTGAGGAAATATACTTGAGAACTCTTTGGAAATGAAGAAACACAGACAGAGAAGGCATTGCTATTATTGACATGTACGAGCAAGCATCAAGCAAATCTCAAATCTATCATTTGTAGGTAATATATGTAGAAATACAATTCAGTAAAATTTAGACTTTTTATCCCAAAGATCTAGGAGAACTATAAGGCAATAAATTACAGATGGTTACAACTTTTTCTACTTTTATCGAGTCAGTTATTACTTCTTTAGGCACAGCTAAAATTAATAAGCAAGCCCATAAAAAGTTTAAAGCAAATATTGATCATAAATATTTAGGGAAAATACCAAGTTATTGATGCTGGTTTATGCAAGTTAGCATTTTTGTCCCCACTTTAGGGATGAGGCTATTTTCTGAAAATAGGTCAGAGGGAACCCCAAATGACATTCCAAATAAATGATATAAACCAGCACTGTTATTTAGAACCAAGACCCCAATCTTTCAAAGGGCTCACTGTAGAAAGTAGATCTCAGGGGCACCCGGCTGGCCAGTCGGAGGGGATGTAACTCTTGATCTCAGGGTCATGAGTTTGAGCCCCACGTGGTGTGTGGAGATTATTTGAAATTAAAATCTTAAAAAAAGAAAAAGGTAAATTTTTAAAGAGAGAGAGAGGGAGAAAGAAAGAGAAAGAAAAGAAAAGAAAACCAAAAAGAAAAGAAGAACGAAAAAAGATTGATTTCGGGACCAGATTTCTCAATCTGGAAAAAATTGGGGCTTACTTAGTTTCATGCTGGAACAATTTGTGTGTGAGTGTGTGTGTTTGTGTGTGTGTTTAAGTATCAGAATAAACATATTCTCTGGGAAAAAAGTTTGTTCAGATCTACAAAGTATGCAGAGTATTTTTCACTCTCCAGAACCCAGGAATCTTCCTGGGAAGAAATACATATAAGCATGGCTATATGCCTTTAGACACTATTTTAGCCTTTTAAAATATATTTGACACAATTATTTTGAATTTTCAGAACACCTGCATTTGAAAACAATTTCAACCAATGTACTAGTTGTCCTAAGAGATTAAGAGCTGTAGATTCTTTTTTGTTTTCAACATTTTTAATTGTTGAAAAGCAATCTATTCTCAAGAGGAAAGAGGGGGAGAGATCAAACAGTACAAAAGGAATACAGTGAAAACATGTCCCTCTCACCCAGATCCTCAGGCCCTGGTTCTCCCCCAGGGACAATCACAATCAGTATTTTCAGCAGTACCCTTGCAGTGATACCCTATACAAATAGGTCAATAAATTTCCCCTTTTATTTTTTATTTATTACTCAAATAGTATTACAACATTCACTCCTCTGAATCTTTTTCCCCCACACAATAATGTGTCTTAGAAAGTGCTTTGTATCAGAATCTTATAAGCACAGTCTTATTCTGTTAAACAGCTACACATCCTTGGGTATATAACATACTTGATTTAACTAGTGCTCTATTAATGGCACATTTAGGTTGTTTTCTCTCCTAGTCTCAAACAATGCTGCAATGATTTTGCATAGATGTGTTTTTAACTTATTTACTTATTCATTTTTAAGTGATCTCTATACCCAATGTGGGGCTCAAACTCGTGACCCCAAGATCAAGAGTCTCATGCTCTTCTGAGCCAGCCAGGCGCCCCTTGCATATATCTGTAAGACAAATTCCTGGAGGCAAAATTGGTCAATCAAAGGCATAGACATTTATTATCTGACAGTACCAAGCTGCTGTCCTTACTCTATTGTATCAATTTACATTCTCAGCCAACAATGGAAAAGAGCTTCCACTTTTCCACACCTTTGTCATCATAACATATTTTCAAACTCTTTGGTCTCTGCCAATCTGCTTAGTGAAAAACTGTTTCACTCCCAGTTTCAACTGGTATTTTGTTTGGTATGTAGGGCTGGGTATCTTTTCCCATGTTTGAAACCCATTCTCTGTCTTTTCTGAAGTGTTTGTATTCTTTGCAAATAGGTTATTGGCCTTTTTCTAATTGATTTTGAAAGCTCTTTATATATTAAGGAAGCTAGACTTTCATTTTCGTATAGACTGCAAATTATTTTTCCTAGTTTGTCTCTGCATATCAACTTCTATCCATTTTTTTTCTCACGGAGAAATTTTCTATCCAACTACTTAAGTCTTTTTAATTGCTTATAATTGTTTATCAGCTGATTCTTTTGGACTTCTAAAACAAATAATAGCAATTTTGCTTTCTGCTGCCTTTCTCTAGTTAATAACAATTTTGACAGAGCACATCCCTGTATTGTTCCCGATTTTAATGGGAATGCTTCCAAGGTTTCACAATTAAAGATGAGGCTGGCTTTGGCAACTAATGCTATTTCTCCAGGGAACTTTCTGAATGCATAGAGAATTTAACAATTTGTTCTTGAGTATTACTTTTCACGTTTATCAGTAGGTTTTATAGATTTTCTTCAGTGTCAAAGCATACCATTAGTGTTAGCACTGACATAATTATTTGGGAATAAGAAATAACAGGAACCTATGGCCCTCTATTTACACCAGGCTACCCTATAAATAATCCATAACTACGCATCAAAATATTTAATCCGCATCAAGTCCTTGTGCAACATGCAAAGGCAGGTATCTTGCATCACAGACAGGCAAACGGAGGCTAAAAGATTGTAATTCCACCCACCCCCTTTCTTCACTTCTGTGAGTTAAAAATCAAATTCAGACCTTCTGACTCCCCGAGTCAGTGTTTAAGCCACAAGAAAGTACCGTGCGTGGCCTTTAGAGAATCTAGCGAATGCCCAACGTACAAAGAAAAACGCAGGCCGCTGTCTACATCCCGCAGCCTCACAACGTTCTCTTCCAGACTCCTGAAAGCAACCTCCAAGTTGGACTCGGGAGCTGAAAACATCTGAAATGTATCACCCAGCAGCCGGCAAAATAGGTTCATGCTCAGTGATACACGATGTTGCTGACATTCCTCAGCCAATTAGAATTCCTTTCAGCTGCAATGGAGGTGAACACAGCTGGAATGAGAGTGGGGCGCGTCACCAGGCGCAATGATTGTACATTATTTAAGCCTTGTTTTAAAATAATAAAAGAGCTCCCCCCACTTTAATCCGGAAGCATGGAAACAACATTCCACTTAGTTTAAATATCCAAACGGATTACATTGCATCTATAGACACAACAGTAATTCTAACGTTTTAAAAAGAAGGTATTTCCAGTCCACATGGCTAGGTGCTTGTGTGTGTGTGTGTGTGTGTGTGTGTGTGTGTGTGTGTGTGTGTGTGTGTGTTTTCAACAGAGCTTTCCAGCTCATCTTTAAGTAGCATGCCTTAGGGACGTGGTCAGCTAGAATGAGGTGGATGACAAGCCAATTTAAGTTAGGGGTTGTCTCTCAATAACATTCACTTACAGAACAACAAGCAAACCAGTCACTTAGATTGTTCAGTGACAAAAATAAAATAAATAAATAACCACATATTTTTAATTCTCTACTGGTTTAAAAATATTTAACCTCTGAAACGGTTTGAAATTACAACAATTTGATCCAAGTAAGAATCCTAAAAATTAGGGTTTCTCAACCAGAGAATCAGAGCACTGCCAGGATACTAAATTATTTCATCTATTTCCGAAGGTTTTTGAACTTCCCTTTTGCTCTTGGCACTCAATAAAATGCACAATTCAGCTACTTTAACTTTTAACCAGTGTCCACAAACATGTTACAAAACAGCCAGTTTAGTTAAGTGGATCATTGAGCTGATGTTGAAATATTATGGGTCAGTCTTTTTTTTTTTTTAATTCATGAGGAAATACTTCTTCCCAAGTGACTCAGCCCCCAGAACCTCCCCTTACACACAGCACAACACGCCAGAACCCGACAATTCGACCAAACAGAGAAAATGAAAATTTGGGGACTAGAAGGAAAAACTCAAAGTTCAGACACCACTTTTATGGTTGCAGAAATAGGAGTTGTGAACTGAAATAATTAGACTTGAAGTCAAAAATTCTAGTTGGATATCACTACAATTACTATCGAGCTATAGACAGAAATAAAGTGTACAAGGTATTTCATCTCTCAGGTCAGTTAGGGGGTCAAGAAGTTTTAAAAAACGGATTTGAGGGGGAAAAAAAAAGGTTTTTCTTAAGACCTCTCCAATGTGGTCAAATCACAAATACAACCTATATTTGGCAGAATGTGATTCCTTTTCAAGTAAAACTGAAGCTTAACTTTTGCAATAGTTACTTGAGGTAGCACATCCCACACCCTTAACCAGCATTAATCCAGCCAAAGAAGTGCCTTCACAGTACCTTCATAAATCTGAGGCTGAGCCCGAGGAAAACTCAGAAGCAGCTCAGGGCTAAACACTGATGACTTATGCCAGCTTATCCCGGTTTCGTCGTTAAAAACCAAAGTGTTGCCTGCCTTACATAAGCGAGGTTCTCTGCTGCCATAAACCAATAAAGGGAACTCTCTTAACAGCCTTCTTAACCTTTAAGAGAAACAGAACTATTTCAAATCAATTAGACCACCTGTTATTGATCAATTACAGTTATTAACAGTTATTACTACAACTGTTTCTCTCCAAGTCACATCATCTGGACGCCAAACCCCAAGTCGGCCTTACTTTCCATGTGCTACAACTTTAAAAATAGCCTCCATTTCCATATGCTATCAAGGAAGGCCTCTTCCCTTCTCTCTACTTGGAATTAGAATTTTTCTCTTTGCAACACGCAGTCACGCTTCAAAAGATATAAAAACACAAGGAGGTCTGAGAGTGTTTCAAGGCCTAAATACCCAAAAAAGTTTAGGCATCTGCTATTTCAACTAACTGGTTAACATTGGAATAAAATTTAATTTGCTTTAAGAGCACTGTGGAACCCTTAGAGCCCAAAATTCCATTCTTTTACCCAAAGTGGCCTAAATTCATTTGTGTACCACATAAGAAACAAAAGTTTTTGCAAATCCTGCTTGAACTTAAAACCGTTTCCGAAGTGTTTGATTTGCCAGTGAACTCTAAATGTCTGCAAGATAATGTTAAGATCACTTTGATTTTGCACATATTATGCCCCAAACCTACTGAAACTATTTAAAAACTATTTTCCTGTTAAAACATCACAAAGACATTCATTAAAGTTAAATTCTTTTAAATATAAAGACTCAAATATTCTTCTACTACATAGGCCAGGCTTCCAAAGCAGCTCCATATACCACTCAACAGTTTTCAAAAGCTGAAAGGGCTCCAGAGGAAGGAAAAAAATATATCATAATCAATACACAAAATTAATGCTTAGCATAAATCAAACATAAGAGCTGTGTTTTACCACAAATTTCTGAATATCAGCATTGAGATTTAATAACACAAAGCATAAGTACCCAACATAATTTAGAATAAGTAGGTAGCCAAATGGAGAATCAAAGATGTTAGAATAAAGTTGAAATCTCGGGGCATCTGGGTGGCTCAGTCAGTAAAGCGGTTGGACTCTTGATTTTGGCTCAGGTCACAATCTCATGGCTCGTGAGTTCGAGCTCAGCTGTTAGCGCAGAGCCTGCTTGGGATTCTCTCTCTCTGTCCCTTCCCCGCTCACTCTCTAAATCTCTCTCTCCAAATAAATAAACATTTAAATAAAATTTTTAAGTTGAAATCTCATTTTATATGATGAAACTGAGACCCCAAAAGGTCACATAATTTGTTCCATATCATGCAGTTTAGGATAGAGCTGAACAAAATCAAGTCTTTTTTTCCCTAAGCAGGCTTCACGTCCACCACGGAGCCGAATGTGGGGCTTGAACTCACGACCCTGAAATCAAGACCCAAGCTGAGATCCAGAGTGAGACACTCAACCCACTGAACCGACCCAGGTGCCCCTCAAGTCTCTTAATTCTAAATCCAATGCTCTCTTCATCACCAAATACAACTGTGGACCCCAAAGTTCTAAATGCTCTTTATAACTCCCATGCCATCAGATGTCGCCTTGAATTATGCTCTGTGTGGTATTACTGACTGGTTAGAATGTCCCTCATTTTTAAAAATATTTTTTTCAAATATCACAGGTAGAAATAAACTCTGAAACCTGTAACAAAAGCATACAACTTTTAAAAGATGGCTATCCAACAGGCCAGAAGTGAAGGGAGTTCAAACTGCCCCTGAAAGCTTGAAGATGAGGCCAAAACCACCCCCTCTTCAACGAAATATCTGGTTCCAACGTTACAACATAAATGAACTTTCAACAGACAACTGCACGTGGGTCTACAATGACCACTCAACTCTCCATCCTGTTGCGGGGATGACCACACTCACAGATCATCTCAGACCGCCAATAACATCACCAGGGGTGAAGGGAAAAGGTGGTTTGGAAACAACACCCTTTACCTGATCCTTCAATATCAAATGCCATCCAAAACTCTCCAAAGCATTTCTACATCTGTGGCACCTAAATTTCTGAATCCAAAAATAATTTGGGAGGACAAACCAAGTCCCCCCCACCCCCTTCACACAGGAAAGGCCCAGACCTGCCAATTAGGCTTGATTAATATATATATTACACCTGACACACTCTCATTAGAACCTATTCCTTGTGAAACATTAATCATATTTCTACCAAAACTCATGAAGTCAGGTACTTCTGCTTTTAACAAAATGAAACCAATCTGATGTCAATTACAGTTTACACTGTAAATGAGAATCAAATTAAAGTTGTCAGTAATTAAAGTTTTACAAGCATCACAAAGTCAAAAACATGGCTTTCATGTAACCATAAAAATAACAATGTTATACATTGTATCTCCATAGTGAGAAGTGTTTCCTACAAGTCCTGGAATAAAGGATGATGTTTCTCCAGAAGCAAAGATCCCTGGAATATATGGCTGTCACTCCACAAAACCAGGGTCTGGATTTGGGTCCAAATCATCTGATCTGAACATATCATCTCATCATAACCTAATGTGACCTCTTTATAAAAAAAAAAAAAAATTATAACTCTTCTCTCGAAACAAACAAAAAATCATGCAACAACCATGTACCTTCAAAGGAAACTTTAGTTTTTAAACAATCACCCATTGTTGTTTTCATGGATTTTACCGACGAATTAGTGTTACGCATCTGCGATAAAGTGTCCAAAATGCTCATTCTGTCTGTGAAAGGATCTGACCAGACTCTGACTTCGGAGTCCTCACCACACGGGCCACCGAACAGAAAAATCCAGGGGAAAGCCCCCGTCAGGAATTAGCCTGAACTTTTTATTTCCTTTCCAGGGCTGGAAATATTCGAGTTCGGAAAGTCCCGCAGCAGAACCGCATCTGCAGCCCTACAATCCCGCCTCAGGTGTGAATGTGAGCTGGGAGGCGCGGCCGCGGCGCCCTAAGCCCTGAGGACACCGAGAAGGGGCGGGCGAGGGCGCAGACCGGCCCGGGACCTCCGGGGCCCGCTAGCGAGGGGCGCCTCCCGCAGACAGCTCGCGTCCACACTCCTCCAAACCCGCGCGTCGCCGGCCCGCAGAGCCTCGCGCTCACCCTTGAAGGTGGCACTACAGAGGCTCCTAGGAGACACGGGCATTTCATTGAAAAGACTAAACGGGAGCGAATCAAGGAGCCTGCGTTAGTGCAGCTGCCAGAGCCTCCAGTGGGGGGCGGGGCGGGGGTCCCTCAGCGCCTCGGCAGGGCTCAAGGATGCTGGGGGGAGGGGGGGGGGCGGTGACGGCAAAGTGCAATGCAGAGAAGGAAAGAATTGAAGAAGCACGGTCAGGAGTAGATAGTGGCCTGGCCTGAGGGCGAAAGGAAGTGGAGCAGACCGAAGAGGTCTGGACCAGCGGGGAAGTGAGGAGAACAGGACGGGGAGAAGCCACGAGATAGGACTCAGGAATTCGAGGCTGAAGGAAAGGGTGGAGGCAGCGAGACAGAAGCAAGGGGGCGGGGCCGGGAGATAAGCAAGGGAGGGACTAGGTAGAAAATGAGGGGCGGGGCTTAGGGGGAAAGTGAGGGAGCCCGGCCAAGGGAGAATAAAGGGGCGGGGCCGGGAGGGGAGAAGCCGGGGGGCAGGTGGGGGGGGTGGTAGCGGGAGGAAGGTACAGAGTGTGGGGGAGGGGGCGAGAGCCGGGGGCAGGAGGGAGAAGCTAGGGGGCACGTCCGAGGGCAGACAGGGGAGCGGGAGACGACGGGAAGGTGGTGAGAAGCGAGGGGCGGGACCGAGAGCAAGGGGCGGGGCCTGGAGGGAAAAGCGAGGAGGCAGGTAAGGGGAGAGGGAAGAAAGCGAGGGGTAGGAAAGAGGCGGGGGGGAGATGAGGAGTAGGGGCGGGGCCACGAGGGGGAGAACCGAGGGGACAAGGCGGGGATGAGGGAGGGGGGCGACCGGGGTGGAGGGGTGAAAGCAGGAGGGGAGAAGCGAAGGGGCAGGTGGGGGAAGGAGGAGGAAAGCGAGAGGGCCGCGGGGGGGAATCGGGGTGAGAAGCGAGGGGGCGGGGCCGGGAGCAGCGAGGGGGCGGGGCCGGGAGCGAGGAGCGAGGGGCACTCGCCGAGGGGGGTGACGAGGTCCTGGGACAACGGCCGGCGTGGGGGAGGGCCACTCCACCGGGGCGCTCTGCGGGAAATTCCGGGGCTGCTGGGGGGCCGTGCGGGGCGCCAGGGGGCGTCGGGGGAGCGGGGGGGGGCAGGTGGGCCTCCCACCGGCCGTACCTGTCAGACGGATCTTGATGCTGGAGCCGTTCCTGCGCGTCCCGGGGTTCGACATCTCCCGCCAACGATCGGGCAGCCGCGGATCCAGCGCCGCCGCCCCCCGGCCCGGCCCGGCCCGGCCCCGCCGCCGCCGCCTCAAGGTTACGGCTCCGGGCTGGGCGCCGGGGTCCGAGCCGGGACACAAACTCCGCGGCCCAGGCGTCCGGGCGGCGGGAGGATGGTCGAGCCGGGGGATCCGCGCTCGACCCGGCGCCCCCGACCCTCGCTCGCTCCCAGCCGAGCCCAGTCCGGAGCCGCCTCCGCCGCCGCCACCACCACCACCACCTCCTCAGAGCCGGACGCCCGCCGCCCTCGCCGCTTCCGCCGCCGCCGCCGCCGCCGCCTCCCGGAGCCGCGCGCGCTCCCGCCGCCGTGCCGGCCCGGCCCTGCGCGCGCCCGCGCCGTGCGCCCCCGCGCCTGCGTGCGTGCGCGCACCCGCGGACACGCCGGGGCGGGGCGCGCTGCGGGGCTACGTCGCCGGCCCAGCCTCGGGCGCGCGGGCTCTGGGAGCCGGGGCCCCCGGCTTCCCGCGTCTTCCCGCTGGGAGATGAGCGAAGGCGTTCGGGACTTGGGAGTCGAGCGCGCCTTGGAGGCCCGCGGAAAGAGGAACCGGGTCCGCCTGGGCCCGCGAGCCGTTACCCTCGGTCTTCGCCACATTCTCCGAGGGAACGGGTTTGCAGATGCGGACGGAATTGATTTTCCAGGTCTGTGTCTCAAGCCTCGGGGCCCCCGATAGCTATTGAAAAGAGGATTACGTGAAACCGTGGCCTGTCACTACACCAAGCACCTTGCACAAATAGTCATGCAACACTTTTTTTTGAGCAAAGGGCTTTTAAATAATGCACTTTCAACGGAGAGATTTCTCAAAGACACAGTCCCCTAGGTGTGTTCTGTGCAACTAGTGCGCTCTATTGACCCATGACAAAGTCTCCAGAATCGCAGGAAGTGTCATTTATGGCCACGGTAAACAAGATGGGAGAGAAGGATCAAGTTGAGAGGTGGATGTTTGTGATTATCCAATCTGCATACAATTCAACCCAACACAAAGGCAGCTTTACAGCCTGCCTTCCGCTAACGCTTCCCCCTATCAGACTTGCACAGTAGGACTAAAAGCTAACATTTCCCCTCCTCCCGAGTGGCAGGGTAGAACTAAATCTCGTTAGGCTTTCTCCAACAAACTCCTCTCTTTGTTAACCTGTAATGGAGAGGAAATACTATGTTAATAGAGAGGAAAAGCTGGGCGTGTTTACCAAATTTGTTTTTGACCAACTACCTAATTCTTTGAAAGCCTTTATTTGGTTTGTGTCTTAAGGAAACCAGGCTCTGAGCCATTGCAGCCAGGGAATTTTCCTGGAGTCACAGTTCAGACTAGAGCCCTCTTTCTAGCGCCCCTTGACATGCCCCCCTGCATGGGCTCATTGGCTGAGCCCAATGAGAGGGGAGTGTGTGCTGGGCTGGATTCAAAGCTGCTTCTTGAGTCTCAGTCATTCAAATAAAAAGACAGGCCTAGATCATTTCTATGGCCCACTTGCAGCTCAAACGTTCAATAATTCTAGTGAAATATCCAAGAATACAAGCTATGTTTAAGCAACAGAGCAGTAGTCCCAGAATCTAGCAGTTTCTCTGTAGGCGATTGTCACTATGAGTGAGTCCCTGGGGTCTGAATAAATCCTTTCAGAGTCTCTAATCCTCACCTCCAAGTGATCTCCATTCTTCTTTCAGTCCACCCCAGTATCTCACCCTTCTTTTCATTCCCACATTCAAGAAGTCCCTTCTTTCTCAACCAAGCTAAACCTCTCTCTCTCTCTCTCTCTCTCTCTCTCTCTCTCTCTCTCTGCTTACCTGAGTGGTGGCCCCTGTTCTAATCCCCAACTATTCCTGACCTAAAATCCTTCCATTTCTTAACCTTCCTGTTTTCTCACCTGCCTAGATGTCTGGGCCTTCCTTTTCCTGATCATTTGTTTCCCTAACACCTGAGGCAGGAGGTCACTTCTGGAGGTTACTGAAAGGCATTTCATTTACTCATTAACAAGTAATTGCTGTTGTCATTTAACCAGCTACACCTAATGGTGTCTTTCAACACAGCCTGCACTAGTAAGACTTTCCTAACTGGAAGCTAATGTATTATTCATCAGCAAACACCAGCCACCTACTATGTGGTTAGGGACAAGGAATACAAAATAAATAAGTCACAGCTGTAGCATTTCAGAGGCTCAGTGGACTGGATGAAACAGACAGGAGCAGCTGACAAGGACACAGTGACAGAGGTGTGTACCGAGGGCTAGAACATTGATTACAGGACCGTTCTACCTGGGAGGAGGGAGATGGGAAGATCACAGAAGAGTCCCAGAATACCTTGATCTAGGACCTAAACACAGTGTCCAAGTTCGTCGGGCAAAGACATTGTAGGCAGAGGGAGGGGCTGGCACAGAGGCATGAAAATAAATGTTTTCTCCAACCGTTCACGGCACAAGGACAGTGACACAGCTGCCGTATCTTCTATCCTCACACCTGACTCTATTAAAAGCTGACAAAGATGATAAAAGGTATTGGCCCATGTCAAATTCAACAGCCACAATTTTGGGCTAGGCCTGTGGGCCAGCCCTTATATTGAACTTCAGGTACCTTGATTTCCTTTGATCGTGTATCAAATTTGTCAAAAATACTATCTTCTAAAGACATCGGGAACAAATAGATGGGAAATGCTTAACAATTCTGCTGAGACAGAGATGAAATTTGGTGAGTGTCTTCAAGGATCCTCTTTGCAATGCCTTTACAAACGAGCAGTTTTGACCCTGCTTTCTTTGCAGGATTTGGCAGCTCATTTTATTTCTCCCAAATGTATCACTCGCCTTTGTCGGTGTTATTGGGCATTTGAAACGCTTTCCAGTGGGGGAGGAAAAAAAAATCTCTCTTTGGATCCAACGATGCAGTAGTTCTTAACCTGTCTTTGGAGTCCCAAACCTTTTCAGGGAATCTGGTGGAAATAATGGATCCTTTCCCCCAAATTCATGTGTGCAACTCTGCACCAAATTTTACATCCAATTTCAGTGGTTCATGCATGATCTCCTGAAACCAATTTGTGGGCCCTGTAAGGTCCCACAGCCCCTAGATTAAGAACTCCTAAAGGAAATGATCAAGCAAATCACACTGGGAATACCCCATTTATGGGTGTTGAGGAGCCAATACAGGGGTAGCCCCTTTTGAAGGCAGCGGGTATTCTTGCTAAAAAGTTTTAATTTCTCTGGAATAAGTGCCCCAGAGCTGTGGCCCACACACATCCACACTCTATCCTGGCTCCACCACGTTACCAATTGGTGCCAGAGCGGGTTCATTAAATTTGCCAAGCCTCACTTTGCTCATCTGTACAATGGAGATAATAATGCCTCTCACCCACAGTTATTGTGAGGTTTAAATTAGATGTAGATTTAACAGTCTACTAGAGCAGACACATGGTAAATGGTAGTTCTGATTAGTACAGGTAAAATACATATGCTAATCTTTCCCCCAAACTTGGTAGTACTATTACCCTAGGGAAATTGAGGCTATTATGCAAAGGATCCCTGGTGGCTATACCAAATACCCATTGAGAGCATACTGCTATACCTGAGCTGGTGCCTCTGTGGCAAGTGGCTAGATCAGACCAGCCTTAAGGTCTTGGTGTTGTGTTTTTTCTTTTTCTTTTTAACACTTATTTCTGAAAGAGAGAGACAGAGCACAAGTGGGGGAGGGGCAGAGAGAGAGGGGGAGACACAGAATCTGAGGCAGGCTCCAGGCTCTGAGTTGTCAGCACAGAGCCCGATGCGGGGCTTGAACCCATGAACTGTGACATCATGACCTGAGCTGAAGTCAGATGCTTAACCAACTGAGCCACCCAGGTGCTCCTAAGGTCTTTTCTATATCTAGGATCTAGGCCTCTTTTGCTTTTCACCTAAACATTAAGTTTTTAAAACAATCAGATATACAAAATTTATGATTAATTAGCACATTTATTTATTCTTTTATGCAGTTTCTCTGCATAAAAAGGAGAAGTCTTTAGGATCTTCCTCTAAATTACACCCTAAGCTTAATATTACCAATATGCAGGGTAATATCGTTGGCAGGGTTTATTATCATTGGTAGGGTCTTTTTTTTTAATACAACTGTTTATTAAAAAAATGTTTGAGATCACTGTAAATTGACATGCAGTTGTAAGAAATAATATAGAGAGATCTCTTGTGTACTGTGCCCAGTTTCCCCAATTGTAATATTTTACAAAACTGTAATATAATATCACAACCAGGATATTGACATTGATACAATCCATTAATACTCAGATTTTCCCAGTTTTACCTGGACTGGTGTGTGTGTGTATTAAGTTCTACACAGCTTTAACACCTGTGTAGGTTTCAAGTAACCACCACCACAGTCAAAATACTGAATAGTTCCAACACCTTCCCATCCTCATGTTGTCCTTTTATACCCCCACCTTTTGTCCCACCCCCCCAACACCTGGCAACAACTATCCTCCATTTCTAAAATTTTGTCAATTCAAAAATGTTACATAAGGGGAATCATATACAATGTAGAATTTTCGAATGGAATTTTCTCACTCAGCATAATGCTGGCAGACTCATCCAAGTTGTTACATGTTTCAGTAGTTTGTTCCTTTTTATTACTGAGCCCTATTCCATGGTTTGGATGTATTACCTTTAATACATGAATGTTTAACCATTCACCCTTTGGAGGCTAACTCTTGTTTTTGGTTATTACAAATAAACTACTATGAACATTCATGTGCAGGCATTTGCGTGAACATAAGTTTTAATTTCTCTGGAATACGTGCCCTAGAGTACAATTGCTGTGTCATATGGAAATTACAAGTTTAGTGTTTTAAACTCAAGTGGCTGTAGCATTTTACTTTTCTACAAGCAATGCTTCTTGGCATCCTTGCCAGCATTTGGCATTGTCACTATTATTCCTCTTAGCCATCCTGATAGGTGTGTAGTTGTGTTTCATGGCTGTGGAATTATTTGAGATTTAGATTATTTCTTCAAATATATGCAGCCAAGGGATTAAGGACAATTCTAGAAAAATGTAATTCTAAAGTCTTTCTTTAAAGATCCTAGTTGAACCCCACAGTCTATGTTCAGAAACAGCTGAGGTCAAAGTGAACATGAGAAAATGAACTGCTATTATACATTTTAAAATGTCGTTTATGGGGCACCTGGGTGGCTCAGTTGGTTAAGTATCCAGCTTTGGCTCAGGTCATGATCCTGCAGTTTGTGAGTTCGAGCCCCACGTGGGGCTCTGAGCTGACAGCTAGGAGCCTAGAGCCTGCTTTGGATTATGTGTCTCCCTCTCTCTCTGCCCCTCCCCACTCATGCTCGCTCTCTCTCTCTTTCTCTCTCCCAAAAATAAATAAAACATTAAAAAAATTTTTTCTTAATACAGTTTTGTCTATGGAGTGCTTCCCACTTAAATGAGCAGTGTTTTAAACAATTGACTATCCTAATAAAAGTAGTTAAGACACTATTAAGAATAAGCTCATTGTAAAAAATTCAGACATGACATTTTTCTCGTAAATAAACAAAGGTGATGTCCAGACTTCTGATCTACTCCTCCTTCAAAATCTCATGGGGGCTCCTGGGTGGCTCAGTCAGTTAAGTGTCCAACTTTGGCTCAGGTCCTGATCTCACACTTCATGGGTTTGAGCCCCACATTGGGCTCTGTGCTGACAGCTCGGAGCCTGGAGTCTGCTTTGGATTCTGTGTCTCCCTCTCTTTCTGTCCCTACCCTGCTTGTGCTCTCTTTCTCTCAAAAATAAAATAAACGTTAAAAAATGGTTTTAAAAATCTCATGATTTCTATTGGTCTAGAAAAATAAGATAAATATTCCCTAGGTTTGTTGTAGCTCATCTGTAATATATTAAGCAACAATAACCAGAGAAATCAACAAAACAAAAGGATTCCCAAGTAAGACCCTGAATCATTGTTTATTGGCTAAAAATTGATGCTAGCTTTTGGACAGAATTAGAGGAAGCTCCACTATATTCTGAGCTATTGGTTCTCAAAAGTATGGTCACCCAAAAAGCAACATTGCCAGGGAACTGTTAGAAATGCAAATTCTCAGGCACCACCCCAGACTTACTACATCAGAAACTCAGACGGTAGGTTCAACAATTCACGGTTGAACCAACCTTGGGGTGATTCTGATGCAGGCTTGGGTTTGAGAACCACTGTGAAAGGCAAACAATTACCTTCCTCTTGTTCTAACTCAAGGAAGACAGCAGTGATGTGCAAAATCCAAAGCAAAGGTATTTGGGCCACAATGTCAAAAACAACTATAGGTTGTTTAAGTTACTATAGGTAACTTAAGCAAAAATGGGATATATTAGTAAAGAGCTTCAGGGAGGTCACAGAATCCTTGCTAGATTTTATGATGGAAAATGGGCAGTGATCAACACATCTGAACAGCCAAGGAGCAGATTTTTTTCTTAATCAGAAACAGTATGGCCAGGACGACACCCCTAGAATTAATGCTCCCCTAGGAATTAATGCCATCTGTCCTTATGACTCAAGATTGTAAGCACCAGAAGGCGTTCCCGGTTGGCTAAGTCTAAACCAGGCCCCAAGCCCTGGCTGCCTGGGGATAGCGAGAAGGGAAGATAAAGCCACTGTTACTTTTGTAGTGGGAAACTGAGCCACCACCTCGTGCCCAAACGATGCACAGGAGGGCTTTCTCCCTAACAGGAAGGGAACTGAACAACCCCTACATGGCTAATGTCTGCCTCATGAACATGATGGGAGAGGGAGGGCAGCAGACTAATGTTTGATATGATTTGATTAAACTGATACCAATAACTTAGAGTTTGGTTTTTGATTCCCCAAGCACACACTGACTCTAAGGTGAAGACAGAAGAAACCTAACGAGAGGAAAGGCAGAAGGAATTCTATGATTTAAAACAAATTGGAAAATTCGCAAATCGCACACTCTTGCACTAATTATCAAAAAAAAAAAAAAAAAAGACTTGTAGTCTGTGACGATCATTTACCATGGTCTATGATGGCAAGGAGGTGCCCCAATTCCCCGATCCTCCAGATGCGCTGAACCAGTAACCAAATCCCTGCTCTCTCTGCATTCTGCACAGTGTCTGAATCAAACTCATCTTTCTGCCGAGATCCGGCAAGGCTCTAATCTTACCCTGATTGTGCAAAAAATAGAAACGAGTACAGATGAATGTGACAAAGATTCTCCTAGTACCAAGAAAGGGGCGGGAGCTGTGTACCTCATTATTTAAAGGCATTCATGTAAACAAATTAAGTTAATTTGCGGTTCTGGTTTGTGTGAGGGAGGGATGCTTATATAATTATTAGCTTCTATTCCTGCTTAGTGAACGTGATAAAGATTTTTGAGGATAGCTATTTCCAATCCAAGTTCACGCTTTCTTCAGTGCCCGTCCATAGAACTGTCCATGTACTTAAAGCAGACTCTTTGTTCATATATCCGTCTCTCTAGACTGCATCAAGCGTCTGTCTGCCCAGGATCTCCCTGGAGGGATGGGGGAGTGGTGGGGCTTAAGCCATAGAATAGCTCGACGATGCCCATTTTTTCTTCCCAGGAACGATATTTTAGAAAACACGGTCTAGTCATTTGTATGCACCGATTTATAGTATACATTCACTTTTCCTCTTTATTGTACTGTAGGATATAAGCAAACATTTATTAGGAAATTCAGTGTGCCATGCAATGTGCTAATGTGCAAGGAATTTTTTCTGCTATTAGAAACATTTTTGTTGGGGGACACGTGGGTGGCTCAGTCAGTTAAGCATCTGACTTCGGCTCAGGTCATGATCTCATGGTTCATGGGTTCAAGCCCCGCATCAGGCTCTGTGCTGACAGCTTAGAGCCTGGAGCCTGCTTCAGATTCAGTGTCTCCCTCTCTCTCTTCCCCTCTCCTGCTCATGAGCTGTCTCTCAAAAATAAATAAACATTAAACAATAAAATTATTAGAAACATTTTCGTTGTAAAATACAACACACGTATGGAAAAGTGAAACTCCTAGATAGTCACCAGCAGGTAAAGAAACAACATCTCCAGACCCCAGAAGACACCTGCATTCATCCTCCTGATTACAATCATTCCCAGCCTCCTCTCCAGGTAACCATTCTCCTCTTATAATAATTTCTTTGTTTTTATTCATAGTTCTGTTAATTATGAATCCCTAAGCATAGTTTTCTTTTGCCTGTTTTTGAACTTTCTATAAATGGAACCATACAGTAGGTGCTATTTTGTGTCTGATTTCTTTCTTTTACTCAACACTGAGATTCATCCATATTACTGTGTTGTGGCTATAGTCCACATGTTTTTATTGTTTGCATAGTATTCTTTGAATACACTTCAATTTATCCATTCATGGGCATTTGAATGTTCCACTTTGGGGCTAATGTAAACATTATGCTAAGCCATATTTTGACTAATATGAACATAATATTAAATAGCATTTCCTGATTACTAATAGGGTGTTACTTTGGCTATTTGGAATCCCTTTAGCAAAGCACATATGCAATGTTTTGGGTTTCTTTGTTCATTTTTCTGTGGGATTTTCTGCCTTTCTTACTGATTTATAGGCATTTGTTGTGTGGCTTGGATATCAGCTGTCAGGGTTTTTTTCCCCAATTTTTTTTTATTGTGGCAAAATATACATTATATAAAATTTACCACATTAACCACCTTTAATTGTAAAGTCAATGGTATTAGATACATTCATAATGTTGTGCTCCACCACCATCATCCATCTCCAGAACTCATTTCATCTGGTAAAACAAATTCTGTATCCATTCAACAACTCCCTATTCTCCCTGTTTTCCAGCCCCTGGGCATCACCATTCGACTTTCTGTCTCAGGGAATTGGACAATTCTAGAGAGACTTCATATAAGTGGAATCATACGATATTTATCTTTTTGGCCTGTTTCACTTCACATAATATCCTTAAGATTAATCCACATTGTAGCGTGCCAGAATTTTCTCCCTTTTCAAGGCTGAATAATATTCCATGGCATGGAGAGACCACACTTTATCCATTCATCTGTTGATAGACATCTGGGTTGCTTCCGTGTTTTAGCTATCGTGAATAATGCTGCTTTGAACACAGGTATACAAATATCGATCTTCAAGACCCTGCTTTCAATTCTTTTGGGTAGATACCCAAAATGGAATTGCTAGATCATATGGCAATTCTAATTTTATTTTTTGAAGAATCACCATACTATTTTCCATAATGGCTACACCACTTGACATTCCCACCAGCAGTGCATGAGGGTTCCAATTTCTCTACATCCTCACCATCACTTGTTATTTTCTGGTTTTTGATAGTGGCCATCCTCATGGCTGTGAAGTGGTATCTCATTGTGGTTTTGATTTGCATTTCCCTGATGGCTAATGATATTTATCACCTTTTCATGTGTTTGTTGGCCATTTGTAGGTCTTCTTTGGAAAAATGTATATTCAAGTTCTTTGTCCATTATTGAATCAGGTTGTTTGGCAAAGAACTTTTAAAGGTCAAAAAGGTATTTTCCCTGCATTTTGTGGCTCACCTCTGGTAGTGGAGACCATCACATAAGCAAATAATGTATGAATGGGGCAGAAGAAAGGCTTCCCTTTCTTGTGGACACCAATATGCTGTTGGTATCAGTAGACTAGGGCAAGGGTTTGGCTGCTTCACCTGGATGGATGTGGAAGGAGACTTGCTTGTTGAGTGTTTTTGCCATATACCTTAAGCAGCAAGTTTCTAAAGAGTTTCAAAAATTCACAGTGATTAATTCAGGAGCATCACCAGTTTAAATTTTATACCCAGGATGTATGATTGGCAACTTTATTTCTCATAAGGCACCCCTAAACCTTAGCTTTTTGAAGGACTCAAGCAGCTTTCTCAACAAGCCACATCTATTTCTGCTGTGAGTTTTCATCTTAGGTTGTCACTTAGAGGTATAATCAATTTAGACATTGTTGTTTGCTCAGCGAGCAAAGTCTGTGATGTCTTAACTAAGCACAGGACAGGGCTGCCAAGCCTCTCTCTAATAAGTGAGAGTCTTTGGAATCAAATGGGAATACAGTTTTATTCTAAGGAAAGCACTAGCCGCAAAGGAGAAAAACTGTACTTACTACGGTTGCATTTGTGAATTATGGTTGGATTCTCATCTCACTGATGAAGATTAAGAGGCTTGTTATGGGATGTATCTAACAACATTGGGATATTGTTATCCCAAATAAACTATATTGCATCTGAATGGAATATTTTGATAATAATGGGCTGTTCTTAGGAGGAGAATGCTTCCCATGGAAAAAGGGTAGAGCTAAGTATCATTAGAGATGTTTAATGGAACATATCAGTTAATGCCTCCTTCCCCTAAAGGAGTTTCCATGCTCTGAATGCAATCCTTTGCAGAATAATTCCTATGTAAGCAGGAGGGAAAATGGGGTTTGGGGATTGGTGCCAACAATCAATGACTTAGGAAAGCTGTGAATGTTCCAGTGCCTGAAATACAGCAACGGGGTAGCACTAGGTTGTTTCGCCAAAGAGCCATTTCTCTTCTTATTGGGAAGAATTGGCCTGCAAGTTCAAAAGACAGAGTTGCCAACTTGACCTTAGGGTCAGTCAGATTAGAACATCCTGGGGTTTTGACAGAAGAGTACCTGTAGTTAGGAAGCCAGATTTATGGCTGTGGGCAAAGAGAAAGCAAGCCTGTATCTAGAGCACACCAGCTTATTAGGGTAGGTATATTCCTTGGAAATCCTTCTAGAGAAGCCCCATAAAGTCACTTTCAAGCCTCCCATGTCTGCATCTGTGTCTTTACCTTTCCACCAGGGATGGTGGAGGGTCCTAAACAAGCAAACAAACAAAATCACTTTCGAACCTCCTTTGGATTCTAATATCTTGATCACCCAAACGTTACTTTCCCTACCTTTCCTTAAGACTAGAGACATACCACAATTTAACAGTCATTAGAGTTTCCTTTCCTCAAAATGCACAGAGAACTAAGAACCCAAGGCATATAAGAACCAGGATAAACCCAGAGCGATTAATTCCCTAGCAATCCCCACATTCGGGATACAACTGGGAGTGAATCTGGCTTCAGCAGAGTGGTCTTAAAATACTCTCCTATTTGCTGGTTATGTGATCATGGGTGAGTCTGTCTCTGAACTTCAATTTCTTCATCTACAGAATAGATACAATCCCAATATCATGCTGTTTTTATAAGAATTACTGGTATGGGAGATGTTATCTGTGAAAACCCTTGGTGAAAGTATCATTTAAATAATTGTTCTTAATCTAGGGTTATTTGTATCTAAGCCTGCAGGCTTCCAGAGAAGGACTTTGGTTTCCTTCATGAATTTACTCACCTGAATGTGTAGGTAGTAACCACACTTTATAAATAATAAAAGTTCCCATAGTTTTGCTAATTGTCAAATGTTATGATTCTCCCACTTGCCCTGCACGCCCCCCCCCCCCAAAAAAAAAACACTTAAAAAGTTTTCCAAACAATCACATTTTTTAAAGACAAGCAAATCATGGGGTGCCTGGGTGGCTCAGTCCATTGAGCATCCAACTTCACCTCAGGTCATGATCTCACAGTTTGTGAGTTCGAGCCCCGCATCAGGCTCTGTACTGACGGCTCGGAGCCTGGAGTCTGTTTCAGATTCTGTGTGTCCCTCTCTCTCTGCCCCTCCCCTGCTCACGATCTCTCTCTGTTTCAAAAATAAATAAACATTAAAAAAATCAAAGACAAGCAAATCAGAGATATGGAGTCTTTTCCCATTTATAATTCACCCAAACCCAGTGAAAGGGTGTTTACTTTGGAGAAGAGAAACTCACACGCTGAAACGCCTTGTTATTACTGGTAACTCCCAAGTCATTTCTCTGACTTTCATTGTATGGAATTATGCTTCAGGAATTTAGGACTCAAATTCATATTCATGCAGCACACCTTGAGAATACACAATTCTAATGTCTTCAAGGTTTTTTATTTTTAATTATTATTAAAACCCTAGCAATGACACAATTGGGACTCTCCCTCTCCTGTAGCCAGAGGTTAGCAGTTTGATGAATAGTCTCCCAGAATGTTTTTTCTACACATATACTACCAGATATGTAATATTCTTACAAATAATATATATACACTGGTATTTCTTACTTACTTATTTATGGGGGGGCGGGGTCAGGGAGGGGAGGGGCAGAGAGAGCCCAAGCAGGCTCTGCACTGTCAATACAGAGCTCCACGTAGGGCTTGAACTCACGAACCATGACATCATGACCTGAGTGGAAATCAGAGTTGGACACTTAACCAACTGAGCCACCCAGGTTCCCCTACACTGGTATTTCTTGATTTACAAAATTAAGACATTATCAGGCTCCCCATTGTGGAAGATAAGGAGTTCCCTTCTCCTGCCTCCATTTTTGTACATGCTTTGTATTTTTACTTCTTCTATTTGTACTTAAAAATTTGGGGGGGCTCGCGTTTGCTCTTTTATCAGCCCATATGTAATGCATGATCCCCACCATGTTTAGGTAAGGATATTGGTGCCTGTACCTTCTGCTCCACTTGTCCCACCTTCATATCTGTCAGCTGAACCCTGACAATGTCAAGGACGACAACATTCATATTCTCTTCTGCAGGCAGAGTTGACTTTCCCGTTTTGTCTGTTGGTTCCATGAGTTGACTATTTCAGAATCAAGATTCAAATCACACCACATTTTGTTTGCTTCCTGTTTGGCCTTGAGTTTCTTATGTAATTTTTTTACCTGTTATTTCTAATTGTCTTATTTTCTTCTTATTGATGGAATAGACATGTTTTCTTCAAGTCATGAACATGATCTGACTTCTTAATCATTCTATTACTTAGATCTATTTCATTTCTCTTGTTGAAAACATTCTACCTGGAGCTGCCTTTCTGTTCTAATATGGAACAAACAGCTTTCTAGCTTCACTGTTCAACTGTGATCCTGAGATTGCATTTCACTGGACTTCCTCATTGGTCGCATTATTTCTTGTATCTTATGTTTTTCTTTTTGGTAATGGGGGAAGTAAGATGGTTTTCATCCTTTTTTGATGGTGTACATTCTCAAGTAGCTTACTTAGAAAGTACTTGAAAGGTAATCCTCCTGAGTTTATATCTGAAAATACCATTATGCCTTATATGAATATAGAATTCTCATTTGTAAGTAATTTTCCCTCAGAACTTTCAAGGCATTGTTCCATTATATTCTACACTTTGGTGTCCCCAGAGAGAAATCTGATGTTAGTCTGATTCTCATTCTTTTGTACATAATATTTCTCTTTGGAAATTGTTTGGATCTACTATTTATTCTTGGTAGTCTGAAATTTCACAACACTGAATATAGATATTTGTCTTTTTCTCATTCGGCTTGGCATTCAGTTAGTCCTTCAACCTTGAGATTCCTTCAATTCTGATAAATTTTCTTTTATGATTTCTTTGATAATGTCTTTCCCTGTGTTTTCCCTCTCACTTGTTTATTTTTTTTGGAACTTCAGTTACTCTGATGGTGGTCCTCCTGAACTGATCCTCATTCTTCTCCCAACTTTTTCAATACTTTGTTCCTTTCTGGTCTGTAGTCTGGAATCTTTCCTTGCCTTTATCTTCAAACCCTTCCCATGAATTTTGTCCTGATAATTATTTAATCTCTGATATTGTTCCTGTTTCATAGCTTCTTGCTCAATGGTTACAGTCCCTGTTTTCTCAAATCTGTTGAGAATATAGAGAGCAATTGCCGTACCTTCTCTGAGTTGTGTCTGTTTTTCCTGCAGACAGTTTTTTCATTCACTTGGGTGTTTCTATCTTGATGGTTTTCTTCTTGTGCCTGATCATGCATATTTAAGAATGGGAGCGTGGGTTAATTTTTCTGGACAAATGGTTTGGATTTTTTGTATATACACATCTATGTGTTCCCATTAGGATTTTCCCATGAATAGATTAGCTGACCAGGTGTCGTATGGAGGTGATAAAACATTTCTTAACTGGCAGGTAAGGAGAAATGCATTGTGATTCTTGATCTTTTGTATATGACTTGTTTTTACTGTCTGGAAATTTGTAGGATCTTTTCTTTCACCAGAATTTTGAAATTTTACAATGATGTGCTTTGGCACAGGTTAATTTTAATCTATTTTTCTGGGCTACTCATTGGAACCTTTAAATTTGGAAATATTTACTTCTGCTTTGAGTTATTTATAATTTGCTATCCTCTATTATTTTTTGTTCTGTACTTCTGAAATGCTTCTATTCAGATTTTGGATTGCCTAGACTTCAAGATTCATATAACTTCATCTTTTCTAGATTGTTGTCATTTTTGCTCTGCTGCATGGGAGAGTTTCTCAACTTCATCTCCCAACCCTACTATTGAGTTGTTCGTTTCTACCATCATTTTTAATTTCCAAGAGTCCTTTTTGATCTTGGACTTTTTAATGTTTATTTTTGAGAGAGCAAGCGAGCAGGGGGAGGAGCAGAGGAAGAAACCCAAGCAGACTCCACGCTGTCAGCACAGAGCCTGACATGGGGCTCAGTCTCACCAACTGTGAGATCATGACCTGAGCTGAAATCAAGAGTCACACTTAACTGAATGAGCCACCCAGGCACCCCTGATCTTGGCCTTTTAAAAACAGAATCTTATTTTTGCTTCATGGAAGCAGTATCGTATCTCTCAAGTATGCTAATATTATTTTTTGTTCAATTTTCTTTCCCTTGCATGGCTTTTCTTTCAAACCCCCTGCCAGCACTATTTGTTTTTGTCTCTATCGTGTCAGAGATCTTCCTAAATATCTGTGGTTCTTGATCTATTTAAGAGTGAGATACTAAAAAGCTGATCAGAAGTGCTGAGACCTTGGGGTAATCTAGCTGGCTTGTTTCCTTGTGGAACTCACAGTGTCAGTGTCTTTAGGTTTTCCCTCTAGGGATGGTCATATTTCCCAGAGAAAGATCTTCTAGGCTCCTGCCTAGAGGATATACACCTGTCTGATAGCATTCCATTTACCCAATGAGATATGGGGATAAGTGGGGACTCACCATTCCCTATGCAATTTACTTAATCCCCCTGTATTCATCATGAATCTGTTTTTAACCTTGCCCAATATATTCTAGTACAGAGACTTTTTTTTTTTTTTTTTTACGTAATTGAGAAAACAAACTTCCAGTTTACTCCCAGAGTGGGGAAGGGTCAGACGATCAGCTTTGTGGAGTGAGAGAATATAATGGCTTTTAAAACATTTTTTTTTTATTGTACAGAATGAGAGCATGCACAAGTGGAGAAGGTGGGCAGGGGGAGGGAGAGTCTTAAGTGGGCTCCACACTCAGCACAGAGCCCAACCCCACGACCTTGAGATCATGACCTGAACCAAAATCAAGAGTCAGATACTCAACCAACTGAGCAAGCCAGGCACCCCTATAATAGCTTTTAAAAAAATTATTGGGAAATTCCTATATTCACAGGAAAAAAAAAACAGAATGGCATAATAATCACCAACCCCACCTGCCATTACCACATTGCCAGTTCTACCCATTTCTCTCTTCCACTTCCCTCATTCCATATTACTTTGAAACAAATTTTGAACATAATTCCATCTATAATCATTCAGTACAGATCTTGAAACTTAAGGACTTTTTAAAAAATATTTTTGAGAGAGAGAGCATGAACAGGGGAGGGGGAAACAGTGAGAGGGACACACAGAATCCAAAGCAGGCTCCAGGCTCCAAGGTGTCAGCACACAGCCCAACACAGGGCTGAAACCCACAAGCCGTGAGATCATGACCTGAGCTGAAGTCGGACGCTCAACCGACTGAGCCACACATGTGCCCCCCAAATTAAGGACTTTTTAATATAACCTTAACATGATTAAACCTGAAAAAATTAACACTTCTTTAATATCAAAAATAACACTTCTTTAATGTTCAAGTTTCCAATTGTCTCATAAACGTCATGTGTTTTATTTATTCTTACATTCATTTGTTGCAATAATAGAACTAATATCCACAAATTCTGGCTGGTCAATATTTTTTAAGTTTGTTCATTTTTAGAGAGAGAAAATGATGGAGGGACAAAGAGGGAGAGAGAATTCCAAGCAGTTTCCACACTGTCAGGACACAGCCTGACATGGGACTGAAACCCACAAACCACAAGATGATGACCTGAGCCAAAACCAAGAGTCAGACGCTCAGCTGACTGTGCCACCCAGGCACCCCATAGTTAATAGTCTTTTAAGTCTGTATAAGTTTCCCTCGTGTACAATTTTTTCATTGGAATTTACTCAATGAGGAGATAGAGTTGTCTTCCAGAGTTTCTCACAGACTGGATTTTGCTGATCGCATCTCTGAAGTGTAGTTTAACATTTTTCTCTGTCTTCTTCATTTTCTGTAAATTGGTAGTTGGATCTAGATATTTAACGGTTTCTTTCTACTGTTCTATCTTCAAGTTCACTAATTCTTTCCTGTCTGCTCTATTCTGCTGTTGAGCTCATCTAGTAAACTTTTCATTTCCATTATGTTTTAGTTCTAAAATTTCAATTTGGTTTTTCATCTGTTCTATTTCTTTGCTGAGACTTCACTGACCCTAGGCTATCATCTGAATGATGTCTTTTAAAATGTGAGCACATGGTAGAGTGGCAGAATGGGGTAGTCAGCCTCCAAGCTGGCTCCTAATGATCCCTGTCTCCTACTCTTCATACCTTTGTGTAACTCCTCCCAAATTCTACCAGGGTGAGTCTGTATAACCAATAGCATATGGCAGAAATCATAATGTATCACTTCTGACATTAGGTTATAAAGGACTATGGCTTCAGTCTTGAGCACGCTTTCTCTCCCACGCACACAATCTCAGATCATTTGCTCTGGGAGAAGCAAGCTGTCCCATGGTCAGGAGATTTGGGTAGTCTGTGGAGAGGCCCATGTGATAGAGAACTAAAGTCTCTAGCCAACAGCCATGGAACCTACTACCTATGACATAAGTGAATTTTGAAGCATGACCCCCCCCCCCCAGTTGAGCCTTCAGATGAAAATGCAGTTCTAACAGAAGCGTGAATGTAATCTAATGAGACTTGGAGCCAGAACCACCAGCTAAGCTGTCTGCAGATCCCTGGCCCACACAAAAAAATGTGTATGGTAATAAAGTTTTTTTTAAGCTGTTAAGTTTGGGGGAATTTGGTATATAGCAGATAACAATGCATCAAGGTTTGTACCTGATTCCCTGATCTACCACTAATTAAACGATGCAAGACATCTTGCATTAAAAGATGAATAGTCTTGTGAGCTCAGTTTCTTTCATTGGAGACCAATGACCATTTTTGCCCCACTTTTCAAGGTTGGTATGAGTTGCACATAAAATATACAAGAACATTATACAACTATCAAACCCAACATATTTTGCAGATGAAAACTGGAAGCCCAAAGGAATGAAAAGAATTGACAGATGAAGCATCAAGAAGCAGAGGAATTGCAGAACTTATCCAGGCTTCAACTATTTCAACAAAGAGCCAGGGAGCACCTGGCTGGCTCAGTTGGAAGAGCAGGTGACTCTTCATCTTGAAGTTGTGAGTTTGAATCCATGTGGGGTATAGAGATTAAATAAAAACTTAAAGAAAAAAAAAGCCAGAACTGGAACCCATGGCTCATGACTCCAGGTTCAGTTATTTTTGCTACTATACCTAAAATCTCATGTGCTATTATCATTAAACATGGTCACTCCACGTTTCAGGAAAATAGACAGCAGATAAATTATAGATCGTAGATGGTAGACCAAGATAATTCCATTTTTTCTAACTATGACAAACTCGGCATAAATGCGAGAGAGTCAGAGTTGTTTCAATTCAGCTTTAATATCGTAAAGCTGACAAATGGTCAGTTAACTCCTCCTTTCTGTTGCCCTGCCAGTCACCCCAACACACGGAGTTCAGGCACATGGGCACCCAGCCAGAAGGTGACTAACACCATCTCTTTGCACCCAAGCCATGTACAATAAGCACATAGCTCCTTTTCTTTTAAACCTCGCTGGACAAGTTGGTATCAGTATCTTTAAAATACAAATGCTCCTTTCTTATGCAATTTTAGTAAAAAATAGTTGACTGGGAGGAGAGAAAAGAGGCTAGTAGTATTTTGAACCAACAAGGTTAGACCATTTGGGCAACCATGACTCACCTCAACAGGGTTTCAAACTTTTTTTCATTAAAAAGTTTTCTCAAAATATTTTTGTAAACTACCTCACCTTCTGCCTTTCCCCCAACTTCAGTCTTCTGATAGGGGGTAAAAGTAGCATTTAAAAATGTTGAAAAAGGGGCGCCTGGGTGGTGCAGTCGGTTAAGCGTCCGACTTCAGCCAGGTCACGATCTCGTGGTCCGTGAGTTCGAGCCCCGCGTTGGGCTCTGGGCTGATGGCTCAGAACCTGGAGCCTGTTTCCGATTCTGTGTCTCCCTCTCTCTCTGCCCCTCCCCCATTCATGCTCTGTCTCTCTCTGTCCCAAAAATAAATAAACGTTGAAAAAAAAATTTTTTTTTAAATAAAAAAATAAAATAGAAAAATGTTGAAAAAGAAGCTGATCTCAATCAGATTAAAAAAATAGGTATATGTGGACTCAAACTGGCAGGGAAAACACAAGCATAAAAACAGTTGTGTTGATGGGGCACCTGGCTGGCTCTGTCAGTAAAGCATAGGACCCTTGACCTCAGGGTCTTGAGTTCAAACTCTACATTGAGCATTGAGAATAAAAATAATTAATCAATCCAAAATAGTTGTGTTGGAATGGTAGGATCATTTTTCCATTCTTAGTTTTGTTTTTAATTAAAATATATATTTATATACAATATAGAACTATATGTATATAGAACTATATATTTATATATAAAATAGAGTTATATATATGTTTATATATGATATAGAATTATATATATAGAACTATATAGTAATGTTTTATATACAATTTAGGTTATATTTTTTTTTAATTTTTTTTTAACGTTTATTTATTTTTGAGACAGAGAGAGACAGAGCATGAATGGGGGAGGGTCAGAGAGAGGGAGACACAGAATCCAAAACAGGCTCCAGGCTCCGAGCTGTCAGCACAGAGCCCGACGCAGGGCTTGAACTTACAGACCGGGAGATCATGACCTGAGCTGAAGTCGGCCGCTTAACCGACTGAGCCACCCAGGCGCCCCTAGGTTATATTTTTTTACACTGTATTTTTTAAATTAAAATTCAAATTTTATACAATGGCTTAACAGAATGGGATTTAATAAATCTTTTGGACTTAAATAATAACTAGTTATGGTTTAGTTTTTCACCCTATGTGTATCTTTAAAGATTCTTAAGTTGCAAGCAACCCAAACTAACTCTGGCTACTTAAACAAAAAAGAGAACCTATTCTAAAGAGTATGGGAGAGCAGAGAGGACTACAAAGAAGCCTTGGAGAAGCAGGAAGCAGGTAACCACAGAAAAATGTCCATTCCACTGAGCATAAGGCCCTGCCACTGGACTGAGTGAATGCTTTCCAACTATTTGTTTCTTCTGTGCTCAATCCCTAGGTCTAAGATTCAGAGTCCTTGGCCAGAGATGTGCCAAGCTAGGATGGCCTGAGCTGATAAATGAAAGAGGGAGTTGAAACGGAGTCTCTTGGGTCCACTTCCACATGGGAAAGCAAAACACCAAAGATCTCATCCCACCAACATAGCCCTCAGCAGCGGGCATAGTCACCTCAAAAGTTGATGAGGATGCTCATTGGAAGATCTAATGTCCACTAAATCGTAGCTTTGTTCTCACCACTAAAGGAGACATTTGTGAGAACATGAATGGTCTCTCAAGAGTATTTCTTTAAGGTATTTTTTTAAGCTTATTTATTTATTGAGATCCTGGAGGGGGGGTGAGGCATAGAGGGAGGGAGAGAGAGAATCCTAAGCAGGCTCCATGCTGTCAGCACAGAGCCTGACACAGGGTTTGATACAGAAACTGTGGAATCATGATCTGAGCCAAAATCAAGAGTCAAATTCTTAACCAACTGAGCCACCCAGGCACCCCTATTTTTTTTTTAATATTTGAGAGAGAGAGAGAGAGAGAGAGAGAGAGAGAGAGAAACATGTGAGCGAGGGAGGGAGAGAGAGAGAGAGAGAGAGAGAGAGAGAGAGAGAGAACGTGTAAGCGAGAGAGGGAGAGGGAGAGGGAGAGGGAGAGGGAGAGAGGGAGAGAGGGAGAGAGGGAGAGAGGGAGAGAGGGAGAGAGGGAGAGAGGGAGAGAAGGAGAGAGGGAGAGAGGGAGAGAGGGAGAGAGGGAGAGAATGAATCCCAAGCAGGCTCTGCACTATCTGTGCAGAGCCCAATGCAGGGCTTTATCCCATGTCATGACCTGAGCCGAAATCAAGAGTTAGATGCTTAACTGACTGAGCCACCCAGATACCTCCCAGCAGTATTTAAAAATTTTTTTAACGTTTATTTATTTTTGAGACAGAGAGAGACAGAGCATGAACAGGGGAGGGTCAGAGAGAGAGGGAGACACAGAACCCGAAGCAGGCTCCAGGTTCTGAGCTGTCAGCACCGAGCCCGACGCAGAGCTCGAACTCATGGACTGTGAGATTATGACCTGAGCTGAAGTCGGACGCTCAACTGACTGAGCCACCCAGGTGCCCCAGCCCCCAGAAGTATTTTAGACGGACACCCACACATCTTTCCTCCTCACTTATCAAGGACCAGCGAAGACATGCTTTGGGCATGACATTTTGGTGTGATGCTTCAGACCACAATAGAATTTGATCCCATCTCTACACTCAAATAATATAAATCAAGTCCAATCCTCAGAGCATATCCCACATCCATCACAACACTACCAAGTATTGTGGTCCTAGGTCCTTCCCAGCCCATTCTACTCTCCTTATGACCATCACCCACACAGCTTTCCCTGAAGAATGTTCTGTACTAACAGGCATTCCATGAAAAGGGAAGGGGAAAGAAATACGAATTACTGGTTAAATCAAGTCTACAAGCCAAAGTTTGTCTTAAATAGCTATAGACCATTTTACTGTTTTTAGTGTCTTCCTTTAAGATCCTTAAAGGTAACCACTAAACCACACATTCTTAGGAGATGAATTCCACATGGCTTTAAGACGCAATTGTTTTAACGGCGTTTTTGATAGATGGAGGTGAATGTGTCGAAACTTTTATTAACATTCAGTTTAAAAAGCTTTACACCTGCGGCATGCCAAGATCTAGAAGATTCTTAAAGAAGTTACCCATTAGGGTGTGGTCCTTGGTTTAGAAGTCGTGGGGCCTTGGTAATTTTTTGTTAAGTGGTTTAAGAATTCACAATCTTGGTCCAGGGCTGGTAATATTGTGCCATTTTCTTCTCCCTTCAGGGAAGAAGAGACACTATTATACCTGCAGGCTCCCAGCATGTTATTGCCTTACAGGTGACTCTTTAACATCTTCTATGGATTAACAGTTTGATCAAAATCAGCCTCAAGGCTCCCTCAGAAAAGAGGGTGAAGGAGAAAAGCACCAAAATATTTCTCAGGCTCTACCTTAAATACAGTTTATGTGTGTGGTAAAACATACGTGCCATAAAATTCACCACTTTTAACGATTTGTAAGTAGAGAGTTCCATGGCATTAAGTTCCTTCACATTTCTGTGCAACCACTACCATCCATTTCTAGAACTTTGTCATTTCAAACCCAAGCTCTGTACTTATTAAACACTAACTCCTTATTTCCTTCTCTTCCAGCTCCTGGCACCCACCATTTTCCTGCAGGCCTCTGTGAGTTTGATACTCCTAGGTCCCTGATGTAAGTGAAATCATATGGTATTTGTCCTCTTGTGTCTGGATTCTTTTTAAGTGCAGTTTTGATACATAGAACAGTGCCCTTACAGTGAGTAAGGACACAGTGTAGGTAGTTGTTACTTCTACATCAGAAGTCTTTAGCCTGGAGCCCTTGGATGAGTCCTAGGAATCTGAAACTCCTTTAAGAGATGGGTTTCCTACTTACAAAGTTTTGTAGGAGCCTTAACCCAGAAGATGCTGATTGCTGTTCTGGGTCCTCTCTGTTTTGAGAGCACCCCCTTGGTCCCAAACCAGTATTGACTGACTTCAGGTAGCAACAAACCACCAACATGGTCGTATTTGTTGTATGTCTCTGGATTTTGCTGACGATTCCAATTTGATGCCTAATGGAGTGTCACTCATTCCGTAAAACCCCAGCCCTATGTTTAGTGGGCCACTTAAGAACTTTGAGCTCACCTTCATATGAACACTATCTAATGCAAACGCAACTCAAAACCACAATAAGCCACAACTTCATACCCATTAGAATGACTAGGATCAAAAAACCAGAAAACAACACGTATTGGTAAGGATGTTGAAAAATGGGAACCCTTGTGCATTGCTGGTCGGAATGTACAATGATGCATTCCCTGTGGATAGTAGTATAGCAATTCCTCAAAAGTTAAAAATAGAATTACTATATGACCCAACAATCCCACTTCTGTATATACACCCAAAGAACTGAAAGCAGGAATTCCAAACAGGTATTTGTTTGGTATTTGCTCATACTCAAAGCAACATTATTCCCAATAGTCAAAAGAACAGTCCGAGTAAAGATCCATGAGGAATGAATAAACCAAAATGTAGTATATACACACAATGGAATATTACTCAGCCTAAAAAAAGCAAAGGTGATTCTGACACCAGCTACAACATGGATGAACCTTGAGGGCATTATGCCAAGTAAAATGAACCAATCACAAAAGCACAAATACCGTATGATTCCACTTACATGAGCTATTTAGAGTAGTCAAATTCACAGAGACAAAATGTTAAATGGTGGTTGTCAGGGACTTCGGGGGAGGAAGAATGGGGAGTCCGTGTTTACTGGGAACAGAGCTTCACTTCGGAAACATGAAAGACTTCTAGAGAGGATGGTGGTGACTGCTACCCAGCAACATGAAAGTTTTTTTTGTTTGTTTTGTTTTTTGAGAGAGAGAGAGAGAGAGAGAGAGAGAGAGAGAGAGAGAGAGAGAGAGAAGGAGCACACACAGGGGAGGGACAGAGGGAGAAAGAATCTTTTTTTTTTTTTTAACATTTATTCATTTTTGAGAGACAGAATAAGAGTGAGGGAGGGGCAGAGAGAAAGGGAGACACAGAATCCAAAGCAGGCTCCTGGCTCCGAGCTGTTAGCACAGAACCCAGTGCAGGGCTTGAACTCATGAACCTCGAGATCATGACCTGGGCTGAAAAGTCAGACACTCAATCTAGTGAGCCACCCAGGCACCCCAGAGACAGACAATCTTAAGCAAGCTCCACACTCCACTCTGAGCCGACTTGGGGCTCAAATCTTAAGACTTAGGTTTGATCTTATGATCCTAGGACCATGACCTGATCCAAAATCAAGAGTTGGATGTTTAACCAACTGAACCACCCGGGTACCCCTATGAAGGTACTTTTAATGACCCTGAACTATACACTTAGAAATGGTTAAAATGCTAAGTTTTATGTTGCACATATTTTATTAAATAAAACACATATAAAGAAATGTCTAATGCTGTCTGATCATTATTCCCTGCTCCTGCAGAAAAGTTAAAAGCCTTGTGTGCAGTTTATCCCAAACCCTGTGTTCTGGAAAGAAACAAAATGCAGTAAGTAGCAAAATCATTTTTCAGAAGCTGGGACTGCCTTAGTAGGGTTTTTCAGTAAAAAAAATAATAATAATAATTTCAGGGGTGCCTGGGTGACTCAGTTGGTTAAGCATTCGACTTTGGCTCAGATCATGATCTTGCCTTTCCCAAGTTCGAGCCCCACGTCAGACTCTGTGCTGACAGCTCAGAGCCTAGAGCCTGCTTCAGATTCTGTGTCTCTGTCACTCTCTCTCTCTCTCTCTCTCTCCCCCTTCCCTGCTCATGTGTCTCTCTCTCAAAAATAAAAACATTTAAATAGAGATAAAAAATAAATCACTTCAGCATCATAGCCCTTCCCTCCTGCTCCCTTCCTCACAAGAGGAAAGCAGGGGGAAAGACAAAAAAAAAAAAAAAAAAAAAAGAACAAAATTCTAAACCAGAGACAGCAGGGCAAGCCTTTATGGGACTAGAGTGATTTCCAGGAGCCGGGAAGCTGCCCCTCAAAGGCAGTCCATTCAACATGGACGGGGGGAGAAACTCAGAGCTAAGTCACAAGAGAAGCCCACCTGTCCGGTCACCCACCTCCCAGGGGCAGCACAGGCACCTGCCCAGTGATCACCTGCTAAGGGGCCTCACCAGGAGGTGTGAGAGCTCCTTCCCGCTCTGCAATCACTTACCTCACAAAAATGGTTCTCGATAATGTTCAAAGCAGTCAGGGCAACCTGAGGGTTCTCATGAAGTTGCAAGGCCTCAATTTTATCAACACCACCGATTTCTTCTATCAGGAGACACATGTTTTCCTTCTCTGAAAGCTTCTCTGCTGCCTGTGGGCATGTAAGAAAAAAAGCTCTTTGGAGGCGGAGCTTCGCCTCAGGGGAGTCAAGGGCTCCTGTTCCAGAATGGGCAGCCATAGTTTTATTTTTCCCTAATTAAGACTGCAGGATCTTACTCCTCTTTTGGGTATTTATAGTACACATATTTAGGTTTATATTAATTGCACAAAATACAATTTTTGCCAAGTAAGCTGCCCTCCACAAATACATTGCTGTTACTGTTTAATAGCTATCTCCCTTCTAATTAATGGAAATGGTTTAAAATACAGTTTGAGGGGGGCACCTGGATAGTTCAGTCGGTTAAGCATCTGACTTTGGCTCAAGTCATAATCTCACAGTTCGTGAGCTCAAACTCCACTTTGGGGGAGCCCTGCTTCTGTCTCCCCTTCTCTGCCCTTCGTGGTATTCTCTCTCTTCCCCTGTCTCTCTCCCCTTGCTCACTTGTGCCCTCTCACTCTCAAAAAAAAAATAGGAATACAGTTTGAAAGAATGTTCAAGTAATGCTTTATTTTTGAGAGAGAGCATGAGCAGGGGAGGGGCAAAGAGAGAGGGGGACAGAGGATCTGAAGTGGGCTATGCACTGACAGCAGTGAGCCCAATGTGGGGCTTGAACCCACAAACCATGAGATGACAATCTGAGCCGAAGTCGGATGCTCAACCGACTGAGTCACCCAGGCACCCTAAGTAATGCTATTTAAATACAGGTGTTCTGGCCCTACCCTCACGGTAAAGCCTTGAGAGGTAAGACTAAGGGGACCCTGAGCAACACCATGGCAAATAACCAAGTCTCTGGAAACAAATAACATGAGTGGATTTAATCCAATGCTGATCATCGGATTTATCATCTGGGGCTGTTCATTCATTCAAACACTTGTACATAGACTGTGGGCGAGGCCTACAAAACTAGAGCTCAAGATGGGATTTAGAAAAGGCCTTTTCATAACTCATTTTTGGGGCATACAGGTAGATAATTGTTGCAATACAGAAAGTAGAACACAGTAAATGATCAGTGGTTTACGTTATAGAAGATGTGCATAAAAGGCTTGGGAAGTAGCACACCTTCTTGAAAAACAGTGCTGTGCCAGGGCCAACCATAGGAAACTCCCAGCATTCCCAAAACAAGGAATGGCAAGGACAACTTTTTGAAGGGTTAAGTGTTGCTTATTAGGAGAAGAGGGAATAACCCAGCTAGCTAAATAGCCTATTTGGGGAAAGAGAAGTAAAGAGGCAGCTTTGGTGTCATCTCCGAAGGGCTATGCTCTTTATTTTGTGAGCAATAACCTCCTGTGGTCCAAATTAAACCTTATTTAGGTCACACTGTCTACCTGATGAGAGTCTGTACTGTCTTGTCTAAAGCTGGACACTCTTTGATCTATCTGGGGTCCAAAATGAGTTTTGGCTTTCAGTGAAGAAACCAAGGCAGGACCAATGAGCTAGGATAGCCTCAGAAAGAAAGCTGGGGGATGTGGGATGACCCAGGGCAAGCAGAGCCCTGGAGAAGGATTCTGGATGTTGGCAAAAGAGCAAACAGCCCCAAAGTCACTTCAAGCTGCACTCTGCCGGCCATTAGAGGCTCTCTGCTACCTTGTCCTCCTAACCTGCTATTCCAGTGCCTTTCTCTGATCTATCAGATGTGGTTTTCCCAGATGCCTCCAAGGAAAAAAAAATCCCAAATGTTTAATTCAAATGAAACAGATGAAGTTCAATTTCTCCAGCCCACAAGTGTGCTTTCACCAATGTGTTATGTCGTTATGTCCAACTTTGTCTATGGGCGGCCAAGTCTCTATGCTTCATCCATGTAATTTGTTCAGTCTTCATGTCTAATTGGGTGCTATTTCAAATCTGTTCTTGACTCAGGTCAGTTCTTTCTAAGACAGTTACATGAAAAGGATGATTAAAGTGAGCTTTTAAAAGGAATCCCCTGGTGTTACTTTGAAATTCTTCAAACGGCTTCGTCGCATATAAAAGGACCTTAACCAGATGAATATAGCCAGCCTTCAAGATGGCCTCAGATGATCTCTAACTCCTGATATTCACACCCTTGTATAGTTTCCTCCCATGTTGAGTGGGGCTGATCTGTGTAACCCATAGGACCATGTTGTTGGAATGACTTTCAAGGTTAGGTCATAAAAGCCACTGGGACGTCCACCTTGCTTTCCTAGATTGCTTGTTCCAGAGGAAGCCAGCTACCATGATGAGAATACACATAAATGGTCCTATGAAGAGCTCCAGGTCCAGGAAAGTGACAACTTTCCAAGCATATGAGTGAGCCATCTTGAAAGCTGCTCTTCAGCCTCCATCAAGCCTTCAGATGAAACTGCAGCCCCAGTTGACACCTTGAATCTCATAATAGACCCTGAGCCAGAACCATCTAGCTAAGCTATCCCCAGATTCCTAACCCCAGAAACTAGATGAGATAATGAAGTAAAAGCTTGGTTTGGGAACATAATTCGTTCCAGAAACATGCTCGTAATCCAACACACTTGTCTATCAAAGCTAATTTCCCTGAAAGAAATAATGGGAACTCAGATGAATCATTCCACAACCCCAAAATATTCATATAAAAATCATTAGAATACTGTAATATAATACAAAATAAATACAAGGTATAAAGAAACACTAATTAACCTGCACTTATCTTTGAAAATCTTTATGGCTGGTGTGAAGGAGACAAGGGAGAGGAGGGTTATTGTGTGGGACGAACTTCACTATCACTAACAGAATCACTGCTATCTATTGGCTCAATAGAATCTTTTTCTTTTCATGCAACTTTAACAAGGAGCCTATCCGATGACATTGCTTTTGCTCCTTTTGAGGATTTTGCAGAAATAACATTGCATTGTTGTTAAACAGATTAATTGCTCACACTGCTACAGTCTTATTTGTGTGGGGCTTTTCTACAAAATTTTGCACTGTCTCCCACATTTCACACATCTCCATAATCTCATTTGAAGTGAGGGATTCCTCTGCCTTTTTCTTCTCTCCTCTGCAGAGGCGATCTCCTGCAAAACCTCTTGCTGTTACTCACGAAGCAGACCCATCAGTCTGTCAGTGGTCAGCTCCCGGCCATGTTCCCCTACCAGCTCTTGAATGTCACCCTCCTTCACCTCCAGTCCCATGGCCTTTCCCAAGAACACAATTTCATCAACAACTGCTGGCTCCTATTCATAAGCAAGCCCCTCTAAGTCATGTCCAAGAATGCAATCGGGCCACAGTTTTCTCCAAGCAAAATCAAGGGTTCTCTTGGTGATCCCATACCAGGCTTTATCAATGATCTTGAGGCAGTTCATGATGTGCAAATGATTTTTCCAAAACCCTGAGAGGGTAAGGTTTGTTCCTTTGGTTACCTTGAAGCATTGCTGAAATAGTGCTTTGCTATGAAGCTTTTTAAAGTTTGAAATGAACCTCCTGATCCATGGGCTAGAAAATTGGAATGGTGTTGGGAGGAAGGAACTTGACCTTAATGAACTCAAGTTCCTTCAGTAAGTGGTCCTCAAAGCCTGGCAGGTGAACAGGAGCATTATCCATAACCAGTAAGGTTTTGTGTGACAAATTCTTTTCTAAAATTCTGCAGGACTGAAGGCCTCATTGATCCACCCAATGAACAAGATATGAGTGACCCAAGACTTACTGTTGGACCTCCACATAATGTTTAACTGGCTCTTCTGCACCTTGCATTTCTTGAAGACTCATGGATTCTTGGAATCATACACGAACAGGGGCTTGACTTTAAAATCCCCACTTGTGGGGCACCTGGCTGGCTCAGTAGGTTGAGTAGGTGGCTCAGTAGGCTGACTTCAGCTCAGGTCACAATCTTGCAGTTTGTGAGTTTGAGCCCCACATCGGGTTCTGTGTGGACAGCTCAGAGCCCGCTTAGAATTCTGTGTCTCCCTCTCTCCCTTTCCCTTATTCACACACACACACGCACACACTCTCTCTCTCTCAAAAATAAATCATAAAAAAATAAAATAAAATCCCCACTTGTGGGCACCTGGGTGGCTCAGTCAGTTAAGTTTCTGACTTTGGCTCAGGTCATGATCTCATGGTTCATGGGCTCAAGCCCCACATCAGACTCTGTGTGGACAGCTCAGAGCCTGGAGCCTGCTTCAGATTCTGTGTCTCTGTGTCTGTCTGTCTGTCCGTCTCTCTCTCTGCTCCTCCCCAGATTGTGCTCTCTGAATAATAAGTAAACTTAAAAAATTATTAAAAACAAAATAAAATCCCTGCTTGCATTAGCACCAAGCATGAGGGTGAGATGGTCTTTTGTGGGCTTGTGACTGGGCATTATGTGCTCTTATCTTGTAATGTCGGTCCTCTTTGGCATCTTTTTCCAAAAAAGCCCTGGCTCATCAAGTTAAAAACTTGTTCTGGCAGGTCACACTTGGAAACCATGAGCTTCTGGAACTCGGTGACAGTAGCTTTAGCTGCCTTAGCGTCAGAACTCGCAGCCTCTCCATGTCTTGCAACACTATGGATGTCACTTCTCCTCTTAAAGTTATCAAACCAGTCCCTGCTTGCTTTGAAGACTTCACTTTCTGTTGACATACCTGGCAGTTTACTGACAGGGTTGGTGTACAAGGCCTTTGCCTTCTTGCAGACAAAGTTCTTGGGCACAGCATCACCTGCTAGTTTCTTCTATCTAAAACAAAAGCAACTTTTCTACATCTTCCAGAACATGTGGCCATTGCTTTGATATTTGATATCCTTTTGCTGCATCCAGCCCCCTTCTTTCTTCTTTAATATTGTGCAAATGGTCAACGTCGACTTCTTCTAAAATCTTGCAGTTTTAGCCACTCACATACCTCGTTCATACTTCTTGATTTCCTTCTTCACTTCCACCGTAATCATCTCCTTATTACCATCTTTCTTTTCAATCTTTTTCTGCCTGGGGGCCACGTCTAAGCTCGCATGGATGTTGACTATAGTAATTATTAAACTCTTGTCATATACTGTATTTAATGTAACTAGCAATAAGGCATAGAGTAAAGGGTCTATATCTACAGGCAACCTGACCTAGAATGGGAGAATTCCTAAGCTTACTCTTGTATGGAAAAGCAAGAGTAAAGGGTCTATATCTACAGGCAACCTGACCTAGAATGGGAGAATTCCTAAGCTTACTCTTGTATGGAAAAGCAAAGGACTGTCCACAGGTGCTTTGAAGTGACAAAAAATAGTGCCAGTTGTGGGCACCTTCCAACATTCTGAAAAATCGTCAATTTCTGCCAAACACTGCAGCCTGAAACTGAGCATCCAAGCGTGGAAGATGATCGCCCACAATCCAGTAGCAAGAGAGAGAGAAGAAACATTGGCTCAGTTGTGATCATGGGACATTCGGCATCATGTATGACTTGTATTGCAAGGCATAGATTGTTTATCAGGTTAAAACTTATTATAAATGTTTGCTTGTCTTGTAGAACATGCACAGAACAAGTTACTCACAATCCAAGGTTTTATTGTATTTGTTTTAGACCAGTAGGGAGTAACTGATCATGCAGCAATATAGAACTGACACAAATGGTTTATGAACATTGGCTTAATTTGCCTTTATTTAAGAAATAAAACTTTCCTGGAGTTCTAATTCAAGGCTTTGTAGTCCAATTTCAGCATCTATCTCTGCTAACTTCTTGCTTCTCTTTCAGGTGTACCCTATGTTTTAGCCTTCTAGAAGAGCCAGCCATGTGGTGTACAGGACTGCTTTTCCCGGCTTCAAACATTTGATTGGTTTCTCCATCTCACTCAGAGTAAGCCAAGGTTTTCACATACCTTATGTGATATGGATGCTCTGAGCCTGACCACCACCTTCCATCCCTTTGCTCCCGCCCATCCTTGAGCCCTCTTTCCCCAGATATCCATAAGATTCACTCATTTCTCTTTGATCTTTGCATGCATGTTCTTCGTGAGACAAGTTTCTCCTGACTACTACATTGACGGGATCACCATTACCTTCCTGCTCTGAGCCATCAGCGACTGACCCTTCATCACATAAACTCCCAGTTGTTGGGTCTGTTACTCTCCCCATTAATATATAAGCTCTACCAGAGCAAGGACTTTGTTCTGTGGTATCCTGAGCATCTGAAACAATGTTAGGCATATGGTCACTCACTTGAAAAAATGAAGATGGGCCTTCTTTGAAAGGCCTCTTGTTTTTGTTTTCCATAGGATGCATGAATAGGAGGAGGGTTGGGGGAGTGGAAAGAGAATCCACATAGGGATTTTAAGAACCAAAATAAATGCCTTCGGTTTGGAGACTGCTATTTCAAAACCAACCTGCTTAAAAAAACAAAACAAAACAAAAAAACCCAACCTGCTTAGAGCAGCTCACCTTGAGGATAAGAGAGATAACATCAAGGATGATGGTAACAATTTTGGGGTCTTGGATGGTAAGCAGATTCACCAGTGGCTCCAAGACTCCAGAGTGGACAAGCTGGATCAACTGGTCTATGGTGCCTCCAGTTGTGAAGTTTGCCACGGTCCAAACAGCCTCTTTCTGGACTTTAAATTCTCCCTGAAGAAACAATGTTTACAATCTTTATGGATCCTTAAGAACTTAAATATAGCAATGCTAACTTAGTTCAATTTCTAGGTAGGCTGGTGACAGCCAAGACTGTATATATAATTTACGTTGAACACATCAGCAATTTGCCTCTAGTTCTTGAACAGAGGATAGCACCTTTGAGAAGCCAAGGAGCAGACAGGCTCCCATTAGGACTTAGAGGGAAGTTCTAAATTGGAATGGACTCATTTCCTTAAGTCAGGTTATGGGAATAATATAACGAACATAAACCAATCCAGATAATCTATATATATTAGAAATTATCCTTGGAATTATTTTATTTTTTAACTTGTGAGAGAGAGAGAGACAGAGTGTGAGGAGGGGAAGGGAAGATGCCCTTAGTCTTTCGGATGCAGGGGAACTATGGACAAGAAGCTCCATAGCTACAAAGCTGAGCACACAAAGTGATCTCAGGGAATGAGCCAGACCAGAGGTGTCAGAGGAAGACCATTGAAATATCACTCAATGCATTCCTTGCATTTGTAAGAAACACTTTGCCCAGAGATCTGGGAGTAATTTATCATAGATACTTCTATCCCTGTGCAGAAGGAGTTATTCCCATTTTATGGCTGGGGAAAACTGTGACCTCAGTGTAAAAAAAAGAAAGAAAGAAAGAAAGAAAGAAAGAAAGAAAGAAAGAAAGAAAGAAAGAAAGAAAGAAAGAAAGAAAGAAAGAAAAAAAAGAAACTCAATAACCAAAAACAACTTCGGGCTCCAAGCCAACTGTAGTTCAAAAAGCAATTTGAGGGGCGCCTGGGTGGCGCAGTCGGTTAAGCGTCCGACTTCAGCCAGGTCACGATCTTGTGGTCCAGGAGTTCGAGCCCCCCATCAGGCTCTGGGCTGATGGCTCAGAGCCTGGAGCCTGTTTCCGATTCTATGTCTCCCTCTCTCTCTGCCCCTCCCCCGTTCATGCTCTGTCTCTCTCTGTCCCAAAAATAAATAAAAAATAAATAAATAAATAAAATAAAATAAAATAAAAAAGCAATTTGAAGTAAGATTACTTCTTGATTCAAGGCTGGATGTCTTTTTAATTTTTTTTTAATGTTTATTTATTTTTGAGAGAGAGAGAGAGAGAGAGAGAGAGAGAGAGAGAGAGAGAGATGAAACAAAGAATCCCAAGCAGGCTCCAGGCTCTGAGCTGTCAGCACAGAGCCCAATGTGGGGCTCGAACTTAGGAACCATGAGATCATGACCTGAGCTGAAATCGGACACTTAACCGACTGAGCCACCAGGTGCCCCCATGACTGGAGGTTTCTGATGAGAATCTATATAGACTCATGGTAGCACACAGGATAGGAAGCATCTAATAGATCAAAAGATGCCTTGATTCAGGTTGCACACCTAGGAACCCACCATCCACCCGAGGACAGGAACACCACCGGCAGCTTCTCTTATCCCATCCTATTCCACTTGCCTCCCTGCCCCCAACCAGACAAAACCACTCCTGGCTTTTGTCACCTATAGATAATTAAACTGAGCCCATCCATTCAAAGGGGACAAAAAGAAATGCTGATGGATAGGAGTTGTCCTGGGGAGGGAAGTGGGAATCTGGAGGAAGAAGGAGGTTTTGTTTTACTTCTACTCTTATATCTGGATTTTCAGTATATATTACCACTCCAATCAATGTGATTTTTTACGCTGAAAAAAATCCAGTGTACAATATCACCATAACCCAATAGGTTCTTCCTCCTCAAACAGAACAAAACTTCCCCCTCTCTTGACAAGTAGAGTGGATGCCACATTCTTCTAACACCAAAGATAAGCCAATATTTACCAGCTCAGGATTTTTTTTCTGAATATTTGAGCTGGGGGGGGGGGCAGGGGTGGGAGGGGTCACCTTTTCATTGAACAATGCTTGTTTAGTCTCCTAAGTCTTTAATGGGTTGTCCAAAATGGATGCCTCTTCCTTTTTTTTTTTCCCAGGGAGAATTAGGAAACTAAGGTTTCATAGCTCTGTTGTGATCTCGAGTAATTTGCTTCTTAGGTGGTGTCTGAACTCCTGAAGGGGTTCAACGTGGGGCCAATTGGAAAACAGCCTTTTGTCACAGAATGCACCACTTACATTTTTTAGCAGAGCCACCAAGGGAGGCAGCGTGCCACAAGCAATCAGCTGCTGGATGTGCTGGCAGGGCCCTGCGGCCACATTGCTCAAGGCCCAAGCCGCCTCCTTCTGGATGGAAGACCTGGGATGCATCAGGAGCTGGGGCAGCACGTTCAGGATGCCCGCGTCAATGGCCACCTGGGTCTGGTGATCTGTTCCTGTGACAATGTTCCCCACGGTGCGGAGAGAGGGGGTCTGGAAGAACAAGGCTGCAAGTGTAAGCAAGCTTTGCCAATTTATCACAACAGAAGGGGACAGTCACACCAAGCTATGTACACTCCCAAATATGCGTCCTGCTATGTTGATGGTGCTCAGGAAACCTGTGAATGATGATCAAATCCATGATCTTTATTAATTCAGCACATCCATAGCCATTTGCATAGTCTGAAGGTACTTGCTAGCCTCTCAACAGTTCCAGGTTCAGTGAGACAGAGGTCAAGGGATGGCTTTATTAAGAAATGATGCTGTCCTTCCATAATCTTACACTGGGAAAATCGCTAAATTGATTACAGTATTTATAATGTGGTAACTTCTACTGAATTTGTATTTAGCAGGAGTGTCAGGTTCCTGCTGTATATTTAATTGGAGCTAATGAGATCCCAATGGCATTTGTTGATGTGTTCACAAACACCCTCTCAACTCTGAAGGTCCCCAGGATGGGTCTGCAATTGGGCTCAAGACAACAGTCCTCTGAGGGCTGACTGTGCATTCATTTTGGTTTCTCTGCACTGTAGTGGCTGCCCCAGCACAGACCACCAACAGTTCTAGAGCTTTCCTAGCCTTTCATGCTAGGTATCTGCTACTCAAGTGAGAGGTGGAATAGGCCAATCACAGCCTTGGAAGGATGGTTCCAAATGGGCCCTCGACACCCAGGACATACAGCTTCTTATTCTCTTCATACCCTCCCTCCTCTCAATATCATCCCCCCAAACTAACCTTGATGTCTGAATAATATTATGCTAATCTAGGCACAGATGATTGTGAAGCCTGCATAAATATACAAGGCTAGCCATAGAAGTCAAAAGGGGCACCCATGTTTTAAGGCATATCTTCAAGAAGCTTATAAGTGACATGTTTCCTATCCTAGCCAAGTATTTGATGTTGACTTTGTTTCATTTTTACCTAGACTATTTCAGTAGTCTAATAACAAACTAGGGAGAGGATAAGAGGGAATTTTCTTTTACCCTCGAGTAAAAAATTTAAATGTTATAATGAGCTTTACGTTAGCACACACACACACACACTCACGCATACCCTGCATTAGCCAACTGGTTAACATCCACATGCACGGACCACTGGAAGGAAAGGCCACAAAAGGGTGGAGGGACCAGAAGCAATTTCAATGTGCTGCTTTTCTATACTTTCTAGTTACCAGATTAAGAAAAAGTAAGTTACTTAACATCCACTAGGCTTTTCGATCAAAATACATTCAAGTCCTTGGCTAGACAGTAGCAGAGACCAGGGCAATACAGACCACAAGCTTTGTTCTAGGTAAAGTATTAGAGCTGATGGTGGGAGAGGTCTCACTCAAGTGAGTATGACTCCCACATTCTAGTTGGAAGGTTCATACAGAGACAGGCAGGACCAGGGACATTTACCAAGATATTGAGCTCTGAGCTGGTCATGAGCTGGACCAGCCTGGGTAGGACGCCCGTGTCTACCACTTGGCCGATGCGCTCATTACAGCCATCACTGAGGTAGGACAGGGCCCAACAGGTGTCCGAGAGAACCTCGCCATCTTCATGCTGCAGGAGGTGGAAGAGCACGGGCAACATTTGCTTCACTGCTCTCTTGCAGGGGTAAGGGCTCTTGTTTCGGCAAAGGTTGGACAAAGTCCATGTGATGTTCCGCAGAAATGTGATCTGTAACAAGGAGACTGCTTCCAGCATCAGGGGCAAAGGAGGAAAAAGGCCAATGGCTACATGTCCTTGCCATATTTCATCAATATTATTGACGAGTGTGAAGCAAAGAATTTGAGCTTCACGCAGACTTTGTTCTCAGTAGTGATGCACACTAGGGAGACTGAGAACGAGTTTAGGTTTCCTATTCAAATGTTATATGTAGGTTTCCTTGGATTCTTCAAAATGTCCCTCCCACCTGGACTCAGTTGATGACCCTGTTTTCACTTCTCATCGACAAAACAAAGGTCAAGCAGGAGTTGCTTGGTCTGCCTAGTAACCCTACCAACATGTGGCAACCACATTTCTGATCTTTGTTCAGGGGTCAGTCTTCCTACTCCACATCTGGATCCCATTTTTGCCTTTGAAGATTCTGTCCCCATGACCACCTTTCTGCCCTGGATCACTCCCACACTCTGGGACCCCTCCGTCTCTCTAGCCATGGTCCTGCTTCTATTTGTAGAGTCCAGCCCTCAAGGATGTGTCTATATTTGCATCTACCTTGCAGCTTCTTACTTGTTCTTCCACCCCTCTGGTCTGATTTCTGCCCCTACTTCTTTTTACTTAGTGATGAAATCAGCTTTTTCCAAGTCACCAAATCCAACAGCTGCTTTTTCAGTCTTAAAGTTACCATCCCTATCAGAGGTATTTAGTACCCCTCTTGAAAAAGCTCTTTTTGGCACCTATGACCCCAAACCTGCATTTCTATCGCCAAATGGGCTGTTTCTTCTCAGTCTTTGGGGTGGGCTCTGCCTGTCTTCGGAGTGTCAGAACTCTTGAGACTTAGTCACAGGCTCTCCTCATACTCTAGGTCAGGGGTTGGGGCAAATTCTTTCTATAGAAGGCCAGATAGTAAACACTCTCAGCTTTATGGACCATAGGGTCTCTCTGGTGCAACAAGTCATCTTTGCCCTTGTAACATTACAAAAGCAACCGACAATATGGGCATAAATAAATGGGGATGGCCATGCTCCAATAAAACTTTATTTATAAAAGTAAGCATCTAGCCCTGCTCTAGTTGATCTTGCCAAGCTGGATGACAGATGTGTGCACAATCATCTAGACCAACATTATCCATCCTGACATTGCTACGATGGTGTCTCTCACACTCTTCAACTTAATATGTACAACTAAGGCTCTGATTCCTTCTTCCCTCCATCTTCCCATTTCTCTAGGAGGACCGTCATAACAAGGTAACCCAAAACCAGAGGGCATCCTTGCTTCTTTCTATCTCCCATGTCCAACATGGCAGCATCCCATCTCTGTTTGCTATCATTTTACAAGCAGCCAGAAGGGTCTTTCTAAAAGATCAGATCACTTCACTTCCTGCCTTGAGATCCTTCAAAGCCTTCCCTCTGTCAGCATGAGGAAGTCTAAGTCCCTTGCCCTACTTTTCCTCTTACATTGCTCTCTCCTTGTGAACTCCCTGGTCATGTCAGCTTTTTTCTGGTTCCATTAGGTCAGGTTTTCTCCCACCCTGAGGGCTGGGTATTCCCTTGGCTTTTAGAAGCTACCTTCTCTTCATTTTTGTTTGAAGCAAATCTAAAACCCAAATTTATCTCCAGTGGGGTCGGGGTGGGGGAGCTCTATTGTTGCCACATCAATCAACTCTGACTCTAAGCTTCAAATCAAGACCCAGTACCCAGGAACATAACTGGAGACCCATTAATTCTATCTGTGCCCCTTGAATGGAGAGCTTAGTCATCTACTTTTGAAGGACTATAATTTTAGAAAAACTCTAATGGAACTCTTCCAATGCCACCCCCCCAAAAGTAAAATCAGCACTAGTGGCCCCTGGGGGCAAATTTCCATCAACCTCTACCCAAGGTGATATTCAGTCCTAGGTCTTGCTTATAAGTGCTGTCCTAAGGGGCAAGGCAGCACCCATATGACCTAACTGACTTGAAAATACTTCCACAATTTCAGAAACGTGTCACCTAGCTAGCTTTTCTACTTTAAAGACACTTACAGGTATGGTTGATGAAACCAGGGCCAGCAGATGTGGAATGGCATTGCTCGAGATAACCAGGTCTCTGAATTCTGGGCCATCACCTTCAAATAGATAAGAATGTGACATCTGAACAGGGAACAAAGAGAATCCTGGAGGTAAGCGACTACTTTTTTAAAAGCCTGTGCAAAGGGTGAGATGCCAAAATGCATTCCTGGGTTGGGCAAATACTTAGGATACCCATGAACTAGATTCTCTGTCTCCATCATGTTGGTTGGGTAGATAGACCAGATGTGTGCACCACACAGCAATGACTGTCATAGGCAGTCTGTGGACACATCAAGGAGCCAGCCAATAGCCCAGGAAGCGTCCTCGAGACTCTAAATGCCGATGGTACTTCATAGCATGGTTCTCAAGAAGATGAAGGCTATTACAGGCCAAATTGTCTTCCCAGAAGATGTTGACATGGGACAGAGGCTTCCAAAAGCAACTCAAAACCAAGTCTGGGAGATGGGTAGATGCTAGCCATCTGCTATCTGCTGCTCAAGTGAGAATACCAATTTGAGACCCTAGAAGTCTCAGTTTGTAATTCTTCAACCACCAGGACAAGGCATATGTTACTTTATACTACCCGATTTTGCCTGTTCCTTACTGAACCAGACAAAATGAGGGACAAAGTCTCTGTAATAGGTGCTTCATTTCTGCAAGCATTTACCACGCAGACTTACTTTATATTCTGCATTTGCTATCCCAATACCCTAAGTCCTTGGAGGTCTCATCACAGTGTTTGCTTCTGCTGATTCAGTCATGGTGGGTTGTTGACTCTCTGAACTTGAAACTGCTAACATTTGGCTGATCTTAATTTGTCAAAATCCAGAGGGGCCCAATTGAGTTCATATCCCTCCCAAGAGTATTGTATTTATATCCAGCCAGGAATGCTAGAACTTTCAACACTGTCGCACTAACTCCTCAGTTCGTGCTTTCCTGGCCCATGCAGGGAATACAGCAGCAAGCCCCAAACTCACAAGGCCATTTTAGGATTGCATTTTCAGGGAAGACTTTTACCCCAAACTGAGGAAATATTATCTTTTGTTACATTCCCTTGGCAACTTTTACTGGAGGTAGAATTTTTTCAAGGTCCTGCATTATGAATGGGTGCATCATAAATGTCACAGTGCATGGGTCAAAGACTGGTCTTCTGTTCCTGAGGCCATTGAGACCTGAGGCCGTAGGACCCCAGTATTGGCAGATGGCCTTAGGCGGCCTTTAGCTTTCAGTACGTACTGCATCATCTAGTTTCAGCTTTAATTTTCAGCCTCTGAACTTGACTCTGAATTTTGGAAAAGCCTGTCAGGCCTCCCCACTGTTTCTGGATATTTAAACTCAGATGATCAAGTCTATGATGCTACCCAAAGAACTCCCATAGCATGCCAGGCCAGGTGCCTGACCCACTGGTTTCCTAGCCCTTTATGAGGAGTGTCTTACCTGCTATATTACCAAGGGCCCACACTGCCTGTTCACACACAGTCATGTGGGGGGAAGACAGGAGCTCAACCAAAGGTTGGATGGCCCCACTTTCCACAACCGCCTGAGTCTGCTCTGAAGTCCCAGAAGCAATGTTGGTCAGAGCCCAGGCTGCCTCGAACTGCAAGCAGGGGTGAAGTGATGACTTCAGGAACTCCACCAGCCTGGGAATGAGCCCGGCTTCAACAATCAGTTTTAGAGGAGGGTTCCTTTCACGGGACAGCATTTTCCTTCGCAATCAGAGGGAAAAAAATAAAAGCAAGTCATGTGAGTCTGATATTAAGAACCTCCTTTATAAATGCTCTTGGCATTTCTAGCTATCAAACAAGACTAACAGCTGGGCCAGAGCCACTTAATATCCTAAAGTCCAGCCCATGGCACTTGGCAGTGATGAAGCAACATTTTTCCCTTCAGGTATTATCTATGAGCAGAGATTCCTATAGAGGCCAATTTAAATTAAGCAATTCATCTCTGACAACACTTGCATATCTTAAGATGTTCTCAAGGACAGTGTAGAGGAACAATTTAGTCTTGCTTTTGAACAGACTCACCTTCTCTTATGTTGCATGGGCATTTTGTCACTGCCACAAAACCAGGAAGGCCCCTGAAACTTATTCCTAGCTTGGAACCTATGAATAGCAGAAGTCTGTTTAGCCATACCTGGCTGCCTGGGTGGCCTGGAAACATAGGTCTGGATCTGAGGCATTCACACCATTGATTATTTCTTGCAGGTTGAGGCTGACCTGCAAGAAGAGATGCTTTTGGGTCAGAGTCTCTGCGAAAAGGAACCATGAAGGTCATCTGGTCTAACCATCTATCTGATTAGAACAAGCTGGCTTGGGCAGTATGCTGGTCTGCATTAGGGGAGAGAAAGACATTTGGTGGTCTTATAGGACACACAGATCTGTGGGACCCTTCCCATGCTCTGGGGAAGGGGTAATTCTTATAATCACTTGGATTCCCAGCACCTTGTCATTCCATGAAGAACATGCTAGTTATGATCAGCAAAAATACAGTAAGGATCTCCAAAAATTCTCTTCTCCAAAACACCACCACTACCACCACCAACAACAACACAAATAGAATCAACCTTCCAAACTCTAGAAACTAACCAAAGGCTTGTAGCCCAATTTGTTTTGAGCCAAAAAGAGATTATTCAAGAAAAACAGCTAATCTTGAAGAATTCTAGGAAACAAAAATGCATCAACGTATGAACAGGATTATACATCCTGATCGACTGGGATCCAATCTGGGAAGGCAGGGGTGGTTCAACATGGGAGCATCAATGTAGTAGGACATATTAATAGAATATTAATTCTATTAATAGAATTAATGGGGGAGGAACATAAAATTATCTCGATAAATGCAGGGTAAGAGCATTTGACAAATTCAACCACCCTTCCATGATAGAATAGCTGGAAATAAAAGGAAACTTCCTTAACCTCATAAGGTCATTTTTTTTTTCTATAAAAAAAATCCCCCCTCAAGGGAGGGGAGGGTGGGTGATGGGTATTGAGGAGGGCACCTGTTGAAATGAGCACTGGGTGTCGTATGGAAACCAATTTAATAAATTTCATATTAAAATAAATACATAAATAAATAATAAAAAATAAAAAAATCCCACCTCTCGCATCACAATTAATGGTAAAAGATGGAAAGCTTCCCCTTAAGATCAGGAACAAGACAAGGATACCTCCTTGCTCTTATTCAACATAGTATTGGAAGTTCTAAACAGATTAATTAGGTAAGAAAAACAAAGCCATCCAGATTGGAAAAAGAAGTAAAATTGTCTCTATCTGCAGAAGACAAAAACTTGTATATGGATGATCCTGAAGAATCCCCCCACATACACACAAATTAGAGCTAACAACCAAACATAGCTAGGCTGCAGGGTTAACATACAAAAATCACTTGTATCTCTATATAGTAGCAGTGAACACTCCAAAGCTGAAATTAATAATTTTATTTACAATAACATCAAGAAGAATAAAAGACTTGGGAATAAATTTAGCAAAAGAAGCACATGACTTACATGCTGAAACTATTTTAAAAAATTAGAGAGGGCCTAATATATTAAAAAATACCCCATGATCATGAATTGGAAGACTTAATGTTGTTAAGATGGCAATACTCTTATAAACTGGTCTACAGATTCAGTGTAATCTCCATTAAAATCCTAGCTGTCTTTTAAAAAAAAAATGAATTTATTGTCAAATTGGCTTCCATACAACACCTAGTGCTCATCCCAACAAGTGTCTTCCTCAATGCCCATCACCCATTTCCCTTCTCCCCTACCCCGATCAACCCTCAGTGTGTTCTCTGTATTTAAGAGTCTCTTATGTTTTGCCTAAATCCTAGCTGTCTTGCTAGAAGAAATTGGCAAGTTGATTCAAAAATTCATGTGGAAATGCAGGGGATTCCAAACAGCTAAAATATCTTGAAAAAGAAGAACTAAGTTGGAAGACACTTCCCTATATCAAAACCACCACAAAGCTACAGTAATCAAGTCTGTGCTACACGGACATAGGGTAAACATGTTGATCAATGGAAGAGAATCCGAAGTCTACAAATAAACTCTCACGTGTATGGTCAGCTGATGTTAGACAAGGGATTTAAGACCATTCAACAGGGACAGGACGGTCTTTTTGATACGGGGACAATGAGATATCCACACATGGGATGATGAAATTGGACCCCTAACTCACACCATTTACAAAAGTTTATTCAAAATGGATCAAAGGTCTAAATGTAACAGCTAAAACTATAAAACTCTTAGAAGGAAACTTGGACATAAATCTCTGTGACCTTGGATCAGGCAATGGATTTTTTTTTTCATGTTTATTATTTTAGACAGAGAACATGAGTGAAGGAAGAGCAGAGAAAGAGAGAGGGAGACGAAGGATCCGAAACAGGCTCTGTGCTGACAACAGAGAGCCTAATGCAGGGCTTGAACTCATGAACCATGAGATCATGAACTGAGCTGAAGTTGCTTAACCAACTGAGCCACCCAGGCACCCAAGGCAATGGATTCTTAAATATGATACCTAAAGCACAAGCAACCAAATAAAAAAGTAGATAAATTAAACACTTTCAAAATTTAAGACTTTTGTTCAAGGATTCTACTAAAAAAGTAAAAATGACAATCTACAGAGTAAGAGGAAATATTTGCACATCATGTATCTGGTAAGGGTCTAGTATCCAGAATAGACAGTGTAAAGAACTCTTACAACTCCACAAGAGAAAGACAAATTACTCAATCTTAAAATTGAGCAAAGGGTTTGAGTACACATTTCTCCAAAAGATACACAAATAGCCAATAAGCACATCAAAAAATGATCATTAATCGTTAGGAAAACATACCAAAATTCCAACAATATAGCCCTTTGTACTCACTAGATGGCTACAATCCCAGAATGGACAAGTGTTGGTAAGAGAGCCAGCATGTACAATGATACAGCTACTTAGGCAAACAGTTTGGCAACATATTTGTTTCCTATTGTTTCTGTAAAAATTACCACAAATTTAGTGGCTTAAAACACCACATCATCTTCTAGTTCTGGACATCAGAAGTTCACAATCAGCTTCACTGGACTGAAGGCAGGGCTGGCTTCTCCTGGCGGCTCTGAGGAAAGAATCTGCTTCCTTGCCTTGTTCAGCTTCTAGAGAGGCCACGTGCATTCCTTGGCTTATGACTCCCTCCCTCCATCTTCAAAGCACAATATGCTAATCTCCCCTTCTGTGGTCCTATCACCTGCTCTGACTTGTCCTTCATCCTTACTGTAAGGGCCGATGTGATTACACTGGGTCCATCCAGATAATCCAGGATAATCTCCCCATCTCAAGACCCTTAACTTAATCACATCTACAAAGTCCCCTTTGCCATACAAGGCAACATTTATAGGTCCTGGGGATTAGGAGATGGAGGTATTTGGAGGGGGAGCCACTGTTCAGTTTACCTCCAGCCTCAAAGAGTTAAACAGGATGACAATATGACCCCGCAATTCTCCTCCTAGGCATGCTCCCAAGAGAACTGAAAACACATCCACACAAACATTTGTGCACAAAGCACCATTATTCATTATAGCCAAAAAGTGGAAATGCAAATGTCCACCGACTAACGAATGGATAAACAAAACTTGGCATGTCCATACAATGAAATATTATTCAGCCATAAAAGCCATGAAGTCCTGGGGCGCCTGGGTGGCTCAGTCAGTTGAACATCTGATACTTGATTTCAGCTCAGGTCATGATCTCACAGTTTGTACGTTTGAGTGCCAAATTGGGTTCTGCACTGACAGTGTGCAACCTGCTTGTGATTGATTGATTGATTCATTCATTCATATTCTCTCTCTCTCCCTCCCTCCCCCTCCCCTACTCACATGTGTACACGCACATGCTCTCTCTCAAAATAAACAAACTTGAAAAAAAAAAAAGGAATCAAGTATTGACATATGTTACAACACAGACAAGCCTTGAAAACATTATGCTGAGAGAAAGAAGCCATGTACAGAAAGTCAGAGAATGCTAACAGCCATTCCGTTTAATGGCTGCTAATGTGTCATCAGATCTACTTGCCCAGATCGAATTTAGCTCTGCCCTGTAAGACTCCTAATCCTAGCAGGGTGCAATAATGCATGTGGATGGTTAAGATGGGACACAGACAGTGGCAGATCATAAAAGGATGTAGAGCCACGACTATCAGAGTCTAAGAAGAGAAACTCCCCAGTCAAGGTATTCTGGAAAGGACCCACGAAAGACAGCATTAGGCTGCACATCAACGCAGAATTTGCACTGAGTGAGGTTGGGGTGGATGGGGAACTGATGATGAAGGACAGCACTCGGGTCCTAGGCAAGACTTTATATGCTGAGTGACTAGATGTAACCCCTCATTTCTTATTTCTGGCCGAGGGATGGTAAGTTCATTTCCATTAGAAGCTGCACTTCATCTACCCCATCTCTCTCAGAACATAGATCCCAGACTCACAGCCACAAAGGTAATGGCCCTTTGCTTTCCAACACCACCAGCTTACCTCTACCCCCCTCCTTAAAGACCCGGGATTAGCGTTTCCAAGTTCCGAATGTATTAAACATTTTCAAGCCAGAGAAACCTGCTGAGCCACCGTCCTGAATGCCATATTCCCAATGTACGTACTCCTTTGGTTAGTTGTTCAGAAGCTGGGTCAGAGGAGACATTGGTGATATTTCTCCTCTTTAAGGCCTGCTCATCTTTCTTGGCCTTCCGGAGCTCCAGGCTGACTGCCATCCGCTGTTGCCGCCTCATCTAACGAGAAAAAAGAAAGAACCAGAGCCCTTAGAGCAGGGGAGTCAGGTTGTCACCCCATTTAGCTAAAACATGCCTCAAAGCATCTGATTTCACTTTTACAGTGACAACAGTAAACAGCCCAGAAGAGTTAATATTACACAGTAAATAGCACGGTTTACTGCCTCTGCTTTCTCCTAACACCACATCCAGAAAAGTAGTTAACTTTCTTCCCAAAGTGAAGGAAGCCTGTCTACATTCTCGGCAGGCCAGGACTCTCAGCTGTAGAACCATCCAAGCAAAGTGTACCATTGTCCCGAGTCTGAGCACATCTCTATCAGTACTGATTGGTCCCGCAAGGGCAGGCCTGGGCCTCCCAACTGGAGATCTAGGCAGGGCTGGGGACCATGGCCTCTGAAGACATGACCCACATGTCCCTGACCATTTCCACCATTAGAGATCAGTCTACAGGTCATTGGAGCCTTGATCCAGCCCTGGATGCCAGACCGAGGGAGAGTAAAATTAAAAACAAAACAAAATAGACCCTTTTATCTTGGTTCAGGACAAACTCCTCGACTCTATTGAGAATCCTGGGGGAAATGATCTAACCTGGGTTCCCCACATCACCTTCCCCTCCATTTCTGATACATTCCAGCCATGAGATTTTTACTGCACTACTGCTTCATAGGGCGAAGCAGTTGCTTGGTACTCACAGATGCATCTTTGCCTCGGTACTTAAATTTTCTCAGCCTCTCTTCTGGAGCATCCAAAGTCGGCATATTGACTGGAACAGTCAACCACCTGTAGGTAGGGCAGTTACCAGGAGATTTTCAGTGCCCAGTGTGTGGGCTCCTATGTGACGGCCATCCTTGCTCTAAGCCCCTAAGGGGCCCCCGGTGAATCGGAGAGCAGACTCAGGAGGCCAGCTTGCACGGGCATCACCATACCAGCTCAACAAGCAATGAGCACCGTGCAAGCACAAAGGAGACCAGCCCTGGGCTGCAGGAGTAAGGGATGCCTTTTAGATGCCTTTTGGCTTGAACCTGGCCTGTGGTGGCTGGGATAAGCTATAAGGCAAGCACAGAGCCATCTCACGTGGCTGTGTCCAAGGAGTTCTGTACAGAGCATACGTGCAGGCCGGTGGTGCCCAAACCAGGCTAGGACAGGAAGAGGATGGCCCTCTTCTCCCACACCCAATCCACCAGCCCTTGGGTCAGGATGGTCTCCAGCATGACCCGCTCGTTCTAACTCTGGTAGATTGCCTCCACCCGAACCAGGCCACCATCACCTTTCAGCCACACTAGAGCAACTGCCTCCCAATGGTTCTCCCTGCTTCTACCATTGCTCTATTCCAATCTGTTCAATACACAGAAGCCATGTGATCTCCTAAAGATGAGCATCTGATCATTTAATTCTCCCTGCTTTAAAACACTCTACTGGCTGCCTGCTGAGTTTAGAAGAAAACTCAGTTCCTGTGATACCCATCCTGCGTGATCTGGCCCAAGCTCACTTCACCTGCAGCAACACTTTGAATTCCTATGTAAGCATCTAAGGATCTTCTCAGTCTGCTCTATAATCTCCACAGATTTTACCACCCACCCAATATTTTCTTGTTTATCTTCCTTTCCCTATTCCCAATCACAATGGGGTCACATATGTCCTAGCTACGATTCCTCAGCCCTTTCACGATGCATGACATATAGTGAGTAGGTACTCAAATCTTTGAAGGTGGTGGGTGGTAGGTCACAAAGAGAGCTGGTCCCCAGTTAGAGGAGGTTATTCAAATCAGGCCACATTTTAACTTTCTACAAGGCAGCTGGGAATGACATTTCTTACAAGTGTGCAATGAACGTCCATCTGTTCCCAAGAATCCGGGATGAGCCAGACAACACTGGAGAGAAAACTGGATAAAGAAGACCAGAGTTGGGGTGCCTGGGTGGTTCAGTCTGTTAAGCGTCAGACTCTTGATTTTGGCTCAGGTCATGATCTCACAGTTCATGAGTTGGCCCTCCGTGCTGACAGTGGGGAGCCTGCTTGGGATTCTCTCTCTCTTTCCCTTTCTCTGTTCCTTCCTCTCTCTCTCTCAAGAATAATTTTTTAAGTTGTTAAAAAAAGAAGAAGAAGAAGACCAGAGTCTATTACCTCTATTCTTGAGCATATAACAGCTGGGAATAATTTGGCCAGGAAAGACTAATTCAGACACATCAGTTTGGATGGGACCGTGTAGGCAAGTAGAATTCCAGAAGTAGAGAGCCAAGACCGAGGTCTTAAGAAGACAGATGAACTCCGTTTGAGAACAGAACGAGAACAGAGTCTCGATGACATTCCTGGTAGGGCCTAAAAGAAAGAACCAGCAAGGGACCAGGCAAAAAGAGAGTTTGAGTCAGAACAAAAGAATGATAGTGTCTGAGGCACAAGCTGTAACAGCAGCTACCAGGCCACCGAGGACGATTCCCTAAACACAGTGCCACCGGCCAGCCACAGCTTGAAAGAGCAAGCGGGCTAAGCCTCAAGCCAGAGAGTAATCATGTTCTAGACTTTCATCTACTTTTAAATAATCTCAAATTCTGCTCCGTAAGAAAGAAGAGTTGCTTTTAAGGACCAAAAGAACAGAACATCCTTTTTTTTAAAAGTAGGCTCTACACCGAACACAGGGCTTGAACTTACCACCCTGAGATCAAGAGTCACATGCTCTACTAAGCCAGCCAGCCAGCCACCCCTGGGACACTCTTTAAAACAGCATCTCCAAAGAGTTTTGCTAGTCGGCTAGAATAACCAGGGTCAAGACAGTTATCAGCTGGAAACAGATTTGTGTCAGAGCAAGGAGCTTTACCTTACATCTCCAGGAGATAAGGCACGTGGCATTTTATCAGTCTGGAGTAGAGTCGTATTAAGGGCTCAGTTCAGGGAGCAATGGCCAAAACATTTATTGCATGCCAGGAATGTCGGACACTCGGGATTAAATGAAGCAACATTAACAGGAAGGTGGAGAGAGCCCCATTTTACAAGTGGGGAAACGGTGTCAGAGGTCACTTCCCACAGAAGCCCAGAGTGCCCACAGCTGTGAAACATCAGAGCCAGGACTTCAGCCTCAATCTGACTGTCACGTCTGTGCTTCGGATCACTAAGCTCTGTAACGAGGTCTGAGGAGGAAGACAAGTCACTACCACGGGTGGCACTCAATGCACGGGGGAGACGCTGGAAAATAGGAAAACGTAGGTTTTAGCGAGGGAGGCCACTTCATTGCCCTCTCATCCACTGTTCGTGGCCCGACCAGCTCAGTCCAGGAGACCCTCTGAATGTGCATGAGGCCAGTTTGGTACAAGGGGATGAAATGCTTTTGTTTCGGGAGAGACCCAAGGCAGTGCCTGCTCCAGGACTATTGCCACGGGAACCACACATCCTTCTGCCACAGCCCGGAACCTGTGGCCACAAGGGAGCTTAGAAGTAGATCCAGGGGTTCAGGTGATCGCCACCTTCCTTCCAAATCAAGTATCAAGCGAAAGGCCGGTAGGAGATGCCCAAGCAGAAAAAGTTCAACTTCAGATGGAACAGGGTCCTTTCCCCTCCCCCACCCCCGGGGGCATCTCGAAGGAGCAGTTTGAAAGTCACGGATTTAGCCAAACCACTCATTTGGGGATAGTCTGCAAAGCAAAGCAAATTCTTCTGGCTTTCGCAAGTTTCTCTGGCCTCAGCTCCAAGTGTGCTCTCTTCCCCTCACGTTCCTATTTGTAGCGTCCAGAGAGCCATTACCCTGCCACCTTTTACCAGTCGCAGGAAAGAGCCCAGGCTCGGAGGTAGGCACAAGATCAAAGTCAGAACCTGTCTTCGTCGGTTCTCAGAGTTTGAGATCCAAAGAAAGCCAAATTAGCTATTTAGGCAAACATCACCAATGTAGAGGCTTTACTGACCCAACCTCTGGCCACCTCTGCTGCTCCCCACACACTAGGAGACTCCTAACCTGAGGAGTAGGTGGCAAGGGACCCTGGCCAACCTCATGGTCTCCCAGGCTCCCAAGCTGCTCTTGACTTTTTGTTCCTTTTGGGGGAAAGGGAGACTAGGGGACTTCTAAGTCTTGTTGATGGCACAGAGTCACTTTCTCTGGTTGGGGCATTACAGGCCAATTTTTAAATACTTTTCTAGATCCAGCCGAGCTCTGACTGTTACCATCTTTCAGGAATTGAGAACTGTTTTCAATTAAGATCTAGATCATCCAAGAGTCAGCTTCTAGAAAGTATTTTTCAGATTTTTACACGCATTCATGGTATAGAAAATTCCATACCTCAGAAATGGATTGAACATTAACTTCCATAACCTACCCCTCCTCCAAGTTAACCTTTAAAAATTCACAAGCGTACCAAGGAGCTAATTATAGAAGGGGGGTTTGATAGACACAGTTTGGCCACATGTTTCTCCACTTGCCTGTACTGTGGACTTTTTTTTTTTTTAAGTAATCTCTACGCCCAACATGGGGTTCGAACTCACGACCCCGAGATCAAGAGTCACATGCTCTACTGACTGAGCCAGCCAGGCACCCCAACTGGGGGCATCTATTGACGTATATTCAGAACTGCATCACTAACACTTCTTTGAACAGTGGGATTTGTTTTAAGCTAAAACTACACATGGGGTTGGATCAAGGGTCATTCCCCGGGAAGGGCTGGGGTCACTGAGTGTGCATGGGTCCGAAAGCTCGCACAGCAGGGCTGGAGTACAGGGTGAAGAAGCAACCATGGGGGCATACAGGGCTGGGGGTGGGGTGCCACGGACACAGGGACCCCAACTTGACACTCACAGGGGCTTACCAACGTGGGCAAAACATGTCCAGACACTAAGCTTGGCGCAGGGAAACACACAGTCAGGTGTGCCTCCAAGGCTGGGAAGCAGAGGGCCCAGCAAGAAAGGAGTCAGGAGACCAGGTCCTCTTCCTGGTGGTCCTACTGTGAGGCTTGGGAAGGCTCTGGGAGGGGGCAGAACCACCCTGGGAGTGATTCCTACAGGTGAACATGTCTTGGTGGGCATTTCAGGGAGAGGTTACACAGGCACACAGACCTATAGGCTGCCGTGTGGTCAGGCCCCATGCACCGTCAGCCCCAACATGGGCTCTGAGGAGTAAACAGACACCCAACAATGGTCACATCCTCTTCACCCACCCAGAGAGCAAGCCGAGCACCACTTAGCACAGTTTCTGTAAACCAAGGCTGAGTTCAACAGGAAGAGACCTGGCCTAGCCTCCCTGGGAGCCGTCCCTCTACGCAGGCCGCAGGCTTTTGCAGAGGGGACAAGGCTGCAGCAGCCTCACCCAATCCCCAAACAGGAGCAAGGTGTCCCATCGATGCCCAGACAGAGGATTCCAGGAGGACACGGCCACACCCGGAACCCCCAGCGCCCACCCAGTCATTACTCACCTAGAAAGGAAGCACAGCCTCCAGCCCCCTGTGGGCCTTAAATGCCCTCAGCAATCAGCAGGTGTTTCGGGGCGTTTGGCCCTTCCCCACAGGGTTGGTTTCTGACTCAAGTCAATGGATCTGGGCTTTGGATGTGCATTGGAACCACATGGGGAGCTCTGAGCAGCTTGCTGCCTGGGCCCCAGCCCTGAGGCGGATGGAGTTGGTCTAAGAGGAGGCCCCGGACTCCAGCTGCTTCTCATGTCCGGATGAGGCACAGACGGGAGCCTTGGAGGCACCATGGACCTTCAGCCTCTGCAGCTGTGGCCTTTTGAGACCCTTATGAAGTATCCACAGAAAAGGGACAGGGTGGGGTGGGGATATCTCCCTCCAGGAAGGGGTTTGCATTCTGGGTGTTTAGGTATCCGGGATCTGGCTAGATTGGCCTCCTCCTAAAATGGGAGTATTAGGCTTAACACTGCTGTGGAACAGTTACCAAGTGTTTATTCCCAAATCAGACTGGGAGATTGGGTGCTGGTGAGAATGGGGTTGGCTTTCGCATCAAAATGGAAATGGGAACAAAATTTCACATGTTGATTCAACAAATATTTATTGAGTCCTCACTGTGTGGCAGACCCTGAGTGCAACGGTGAACAAGATGACTTGGTCCCCACCCTCCCATCAGAAGTAGACATGGGCCCTTCCCAGCCGAGTGGGAGCAGGACCACAATTGGGAACATAAGGCAACGAAGATCAGGGAGGGTTTCCTGGAGGAGGTGATACCAGAACCAAGTCTTCAGAAGAAGCAGGAGTTAGCAGGTAAAACACTGGGAGAAAAAGGCTCCAGGCAGAGGAAACAGCATAGGAAAAGGCACTGAGGCCAGAAAAATGGCTATGGTTCCCCTGGAAACAGAGGCCATTCAGGATTGCCAGAGGGGTGACAGGGTCAGGTGCCAGGGCAAAGGTGACCTGGTGTACAGGGGAGGGCTCCGTGGGGGTTGTCCGCTCTGGTCCAGGCAGTGAAGGCTGTGCTGTCTGAAGGGGACTTTATTTTTAGTTTAGTTTAATTTAGTTTATTTAAGTTTATGTATTTATTTTTGAGAGAAAGTGAGAGAGCACAAGCAGGGGAGGGGCAGAGAGAGAGGGAGAGGGAATCCCAAGCAGGCTCTGTGCTGTCAGCACAGAGCCCAACATGGGGCTCGAACCCACAAACCGTGAGATCATGACCTGAGCTGAAATCAAGAGTTCGACGCGTAAGCGAGGGAGCCACCCAGGCGCCCCTTTAGTGTGTCATTTTAGAATATTCAGCTAGCCTCGGAGAGCTGAGGAGGACTCTTTCTGGGGGCGGGGCTAGAGGGAGGAGGGGCATATGGGGGCGTGGCTGGTGGGGGTGAAGGTGGGAGGGTCTGACTCCAAGACCTCCTGGTTCCTGGAGGGGGAAGTATGGGGAGAAGCCAGGTTCTGAGTGAGTGAAGCGTGGAGCTTCAGGGTTGGACCCTCACACCCAGGTTCCTGGAGGCCATCAAAGTGCGGATGCAGCCAGTCGATTCAGGGCTGGAGCGGGACTTGGTGACCCACTGGATGTGGTGGTGGGTGACAATGACAGAGACACATAAGTTGATGTAGTTTCAAACCGAGGTGGCTGGTGAGTAGTGGGCATTCGGGATGATTTACAGGAGGCCTGAACTTGTGGGATCCAAGGCTATCAGAGGGACGATCCCAGGCCCCCTTGCTCTGCCCAAGGCATTTGAGATAACCCATCACTCTCCCTGCTCCAGAATCCCCCTCACATCCTCATCCCTGCTTTGGCCCGTGCCCCTTCCCCTTTGGGCTTTTCCACAGACACAGCTGGAGGGATCCCTGCAACATTTAACTCAGGTTATACTAGTGCTCCCCAACATGCCTACAGATCGCCTATGAGGCCCCGCATTGCCTTGCCTCCCCCCCCCACCCTGCCCCGTTCCACTCCTCCTGGCCTCACTCCCACTATTGTCCCTCTTCAGCCACCACAGCTTCCTCACTGCCAGTCAAATGCATCTGGCCAGTGCTGGCCTCAGGGCCTTTGCACCTGCTACTGCCTGTGCCTCCCTCACTTCCTTCAGGTCTTAGTTTTTAGAGACCATTCCTGGTCACCCTGTCTAAAATCAAACTTCACCTCAACACTGCATTCCCATCAGACTCCCTAGCAGCACTTGTTAACATTTAAATGCAGAACATTTACTTGTTTATTTTCCACCTCCTGCTCTGCCACCAGCCCCCAGAGCCTGGTGGTGCAATCTCTATGAGGGTGGGGGTGTTGTCTGTTTAACTCGCTGCTTTATCCCCACTGCCAGGAAGAGTCACTGCTCATTATATTTGTGGAATGCATGCATGGGCCTATGGGTCCCAGCGCCAGGCTCTCCCCCTGCCCCCACTGTGTTACAGGTGTCCCTCCTCCATCACTCAGAATGTACCCAGGATGTACAGTGGGCATGCTCAGTAACCTTCCCAAGCCAGGCATCGAGCCGGTGTCCTTTGAATAAATCGAATCAGCGTGCACACTGGTGCCCACAGCTGCTATGTGAAGGACTCAGAGAAGCAGGAGGAAAAGCAGTTTGGATGGACCCCGAGTCCTCAAATGGAAGTCACTTCATCCTCCCCTACGCCTAAGCCCCAGTCATGAGTAACAGCCACATCATCCACCAGACTGGGAGCCTGACATCAGCCCCCCACTCCCCGTCTCCTTCCTCCATCAGCCCGCCCTCCACTGAGCCCAGCTCCTTGGCCCTCCCGACCTCTGCTCTGCTGGCCATCAAGGGCCACTTGCCCACTGGTCTGGCGACACTTTCCTATAACACCTGTCCAACAAACTCTCACATTAAATTTTCAAGAGTGAATTACCCAGATGGGTTTATTTATGTGGTTTTTTAAAAATTATTCTTTAATGTTTATTTATTTCTGAGAGAAAAAGACAGTGCAAATTGCAGAAGGGCAGAGAGAGAGGGAGACACAGAATCCAAAGCAAGCTCTAGGCTCTGAGCTGTCAGCACAGAGCCTGACGTGGGGCTCGAACTCACAAACCATGAGATCACGACCTGAGTCAAAGTCAGATGCTTAATGGACTGAGCCACCCAGTCACCGCTACCTGGTTTGTTTAACCTGCCTTGACTCCTCTGATGTAGTAGGGATTACCAATTTGGTTTCACAGAGCAGGAAACTGAGGCTGCTGACATTGACTTGACTTACCTGAGGTTACACGATGGGGGAAGGCCAGGTCTGTGCGGCCCCATGTTTGCCTCAGGGCTCTGACCTGTGTTGGGATGGTGCCTGACTTCCTTCCTCCCTCCCTCCTTCCTCCCTCCCTGCCTCCTTCCTTTCTCCCTCCCTCCCTCCTTCCTTCCTCCCTCCTTCCCTCCTCCCTCCCTCCCTCCTTCTTCCTTCCTTCCTTCCTTCCTTCCTTCCTTCCTTCCTTCCTCCCTCCCTCCCTCCCTCCCTCTGTCCCTTTCTTCCTTCTGTCTTTTATGGTGGTAAGATACACATAACATAGAATCGACCATTTTGGGGGCACCTGGGTGGCTCAGTCAGTTAAGCATCCGACTTTAGCTCAGGTCATCATCTCGAAGTTTGTGAGTTTAAGCCCCGCGTTGGGCTCTGTGCTGACAGTTCGGAGCCTGGAGCCTGCTTTGGATTCTGTGTCTCCCTCTTTCTCTGCCCCTCCCCCATTTGCTCTCCGCATCTCTCTCTCTCTCTCAAAAATAAATTTAAAACATTAAAATTTTTTTTAAAAATCCACCATTTTGGGGCTCGTGAGTAGCTCAGTTGGTTGAGTGTCTGGCTCTTGATTTCAGCTTGTCATGATCTCACAGTTCGCAGGATTGAGCCCCATTTCAGGCTCTGTGCTAAGCATGGAGCCTGTTTGGGATTCTCTCCTTCTCCCTCTCTGCCTCTCTCTCTTTTTCTCTCTCAAAAATCAATAAATAAACGTTAAAAAAAAAAGAAATACCTGGCATATGTTTCCTAATTTCTTAAAAAAAAAAATCGACCATTTTAACCACTTTTGAGTATACAGTTTGTGTATGAAGTACACTCACACTGCTGTGCAACCATCACTGCCCTCCATCCCCAGAACCTTTTCATCTTCCCAAACTGAAAGTGTGTCCCCATCAAACCCTAATTCCACAGCCCCCTCCCCCAGCACTGGACACCTGACCTTCTACTTTCTGTCTCTAAGAGTTCGACTCCTCCAGGGACCTCATGTAAGTGGAATCGCACAATATTTGTCTTTTTGTTACTGGCTTAATTACACTTAGCATAACGTCCTCAAGGTCCATCCATGTTTTAGCATGTGGCAGAATTTCCTTCCGACTTCTTTCTTTGAAACAGGAACACGTTTTTGGGGGGTTTTGTTTTTTGTCTTTAGGAACATACTTTTTTACTGGCATCCCAAGGGCGGGTGGTGTGGGGCAGACGTCCTCCCAGACAGGAAGGAGTGTTTATCACTGATGTCACATCTCTTATAATGGCCAATGCGGGGGGGGGGGGGGGTAATAAAAGTAGGCTGATTTCTAGTTAGTGCTCATCATTGTCTCGAATCCTCTATGGTCAATGCATCGCCTTGTTGCCCGTGTTCCTGGTCAACTGCTCCCCCCACCCTCCCGGCATGGTCATTCACTGGTTATTTATAAATTTCTAGTCATCATATTATAATATAAAAGGAGTTTCAGAAAAAGAACTCCGGAATTGGAGAGCTGATGTAACAATTCCTCAGGGGATTTAGGAAAAGTTCTGTGATGGAAGTCAGTCTTTGGGAATCCGCTGCTCCTGACAAAAGCAGCTGTCAACATCCTTGGCCTCTGCATGTGTGAGTGTGTGTGTGTATGCGTGTGCGTCCACACACACATGTGTCAGAAAATCCCCCAGGGCCTAGGGAAATTTAATCCTCCAGGGTGATGACCCTTAGGAGCTAAGTTTAGATTCCTCATAGGTGCTATTTGGCCTAGAAGCAGGAGATGAGGAAAAAGGGGATCTTAAGGAAAGAACAAGGCAGGCAGGGTGGGATACTGGAAAAGGAAACCAAAGGCTGATACTTCATCAGGTCTGCAGGCTCTCTGGTAAAATCGGAACCTGAATTCCTCAATACAGTAGCTATTTCCTAAGAGTGTGTTCTGTTTAATGGCCTGGTCCAGCATCACTGCTCCCAAGTTTCCTCATCCACCTCATTACCCTAAGCATTTTCTTTTCTGGGAACGTGGGGGCAGTCTACCCAAGTTTCTTCTTTCAGGGCACCGGGGTGGCTCAGTCGGTTAAGCGTCTGACTCTTGGTTTCAGCTCAGGTCATGATCTCACGGTTTGTGAGTTTGGGCCCCGAGCTGGGCTCTGCGCTGACAACATGGAGTCTGCTTGGGATTTTTCACTCCCTCTCTCTCTGCCCCTCCCTGGCTTGCTCTCTCTCTCCCTCAAAAAATAAATAAATACACATTAAAAAAAAAAAAAAGAAGTTTCTTCTCTCTGGGACCTCTGATTAGCAGAGGCACAGATTATGCCCAGAGTCCAGGGTCATGTGTGGCTTTCATCAGACACCATGTGACCCAGGAGCTGGGCTGTGGACAAGGCTCCACAGAGACCAGCTACTGGACACCCACCCTATGCTGGCTCTGCAAGGTGCAGGAGTGAATCAGAGTCCCTGCTGCCAAGGAACTTAGAACTCACCTGCCATCACTTGAGCACCTGGACTCTAATAATCACACAAGACCTTTCCCTCTGTCATTAGCACCTCACCTATGCACCTCACCTAGCACCTCACCTTACAACTTGGTAAGATAGATATTATTATCATCCCAGATAACTAAATGGGGTAGGTATTCAATGACAGCACTGTATGTCCAGCATAATGCTCCTACTCCCTGTGATGGCTCTGTGGAGGATATGCTGTCTTCACAGAGTGCAGGAAAATAAGGCCAAAGTTCACTCCAACCCAGTCCCTGGCTCCAGAGAGGGTGCCCGCTGAATGGACAGATGGGTGATTGAATGGATAGATGGATGCAAGGATGATGGATGATGGATGGATGGATGGATGGATGATGGAGGGATGGTTGATGGATGAATGAGTGATGGATGAATGGATGATGGATTGATGATGGATGAAAAGATGATGGATTAATGGATGATGGATTATGGAAGAATGATGGGTAAATAATGGATGAATGGATGGACTAACGGATGATGGAGGAATGATGGGTGGAAGGGTGATGCATGATGGATGAGTAGCTGATGGATGGATGGATGAATGAGTGGATGATGGATGACAGATGAGTGATAAATGAATAGATGATGGACGGATGGATGGGTGGATGATGCATGAATGGATAATGGATGGATGGATGGATGGATGGATGGATGGATGGATGATGGGTGAATGGATGATGAGTGGACAGATGATTGATGATGGATGGATGAATGGCTAATGGATGAGTGGATGATGGATAATGGATGGATGATGGAGGAATGGATGATGGAGGAATGATGGATGGATGGATAGATGATGGATGAACGGATGAACAAATGGGTGATGATGAGAGAAGAATGGATGAGAGATTACCCAGCTGAGTTGGGGTTTGAGTTCCCCTGGGCTTTCCAGTCACTGGACTTTATTCAACCTTGGGAGATTTATAGAAAGTAGAGAGACTCCTACGGAAAAATAAGAATAAATACTTCCTGACAAAGAGGAATGATTCCCTGGGGGATGAAAAATTGGAAAGATTTTTAGATATTTTTTAAATAATGATATGAAAATGGCACTTCGGTGCCAAAAAAAATCAAATTGAGATATAAGTCTCAGTGTGGTATGAGAAAAAAAAAAGTGTGCAGTGGGAGAAATTGATCTTCAGCAGCCTTGACCACCATATTTCTGGGATACCATAAAATTCACCATTAATTAGGAAATCTCCAGTTGGCTTGGAATCAGAGACTTTTTAGGCTGGGCTGACTTTGGAGAACTTTTTGTCCAGGTTCCAGCTTGTCTCTGTCCCAACTGCAAAGCGCTGTGTTCAGAAAAGCCTGTCTTAGGCCCTCCCTTTTGTTTCAGAGCCTGCAAGGAAGATTCCAGCAGTGGCCTGCTGGGGCTCACCCTTCCCTGACATGACCCTGCAGGATTCCAAGGGTCTCTGGGGCGAGGGGCTATTTCTGGGCCCAGGCTCTGTGTCCATGTTTGGTCTTCAAGAAGCACACTGTGAACTTTCCTCCACCTGCCAAGACTTCTCCCCGCAGCCCTCCTGGGAGGACACTGGGCCCCTTTCCTCCAAGGCGGCAAACAACAGCTGAGAATGCAGCTTCTGGCCCTTACCAGGAAGGACCCTCCAACCACTGCCCTGGGGCAGAAAAACGAAGGGAGCCTCTTGAGACACATCGACTGACATTTGTTTCTTCCCCCCCCCCCCTAAAAAATAATTCGAGATCCTAAAAATAGTCTTCATTGAAAAAACTCCAGGCAACACTGATATGTTTAAAGAAGGTTTAACCAAAAAATCACCTGAAATTCTGCCTCCCAGGGCTAACCGGCATGATCATCTGGCTGAACATCCTTTCAAATAAACTCTTGGCGCATCTGTTCACACAGGTGCCATTTTGCAAAAATGGCTTCAAGCTATTCTATAATCTTTCTTTAAAAAAAAAAACAACAAACCCAACAGTATGCAGTGGGCTTTGTTGAATGCCAATGAATATGAATTTACATTGTCAGTTTAAAAAATATTTATTGTAAGGTGCCTGGGTGGCTCAGTTGGTTAAGTGCCGTACTCTGGATCTCAGCTCAGGTCTTGATCTCAGGGTTGTGAGTTCAAGCCCCACGTTGGACTCCATGCGGGTCATGGAGCCTACTTAAAAAAAGAACATTCATTGTACCTTAATTTAACTTTACTTACATGTACATAATTTATATTATTACTTGTATTCACTTTATTAACTAATCCCCTATGGATGGACATTTAAGTTGTTTCCAACGTTTTGTGGAAAGCCAGCTCAGAGCTGCCTGAGGAAGGGGGGAGGGAGAGGAGGAAAGGAGGAAAGGAGGAAGGGAGAAGGGAGGGAAGAAGGAAGGATGACCCTTGAGCTTCTAAAGAGGGCTGAGGCGGGAGCCTGGGGCTGGGCGGTGCCTGAGGAGAGGCAGCTCTGGGTCTAAGGCTGGAGGAAAATGCCAGAAGCCTCAGGCCTGTATCAGTGGCTTTTCCAGATCAGAGGGTTCCAGAGCCTGAATTACTCTAGGGCTGTGGGTCCAGCCCCATCAGCCTAACAATAACCACACACTCAAACTGTGTGGAATGTGGAGCTGGAACCGAGAGATGGCAATGAGATGCACCCCCTAGGGGGCAGGGATCAGGGTGCTAAGGATACAAACCCTGCAGATACCTGCAGAAGCAGGCTGAGGAACACGGAGGCATTATAAATATATTCCAATTCCGTTCCGTCTCCTCCCAACTCCAGCCACAAACCAGGCTATCAGAACTCCCGGCTCCAACCCTTGACCTTGCTCAGAGGAGTCCAACATCCTCCATGGAAGCATCACAGGAGATAAGCAGAATTAGATGGAAGTAGAATCTCTTGGCATCTCCATCCTGTGTCATTTGGGGAGACCCTTAATAGGTAGGAAGTGTATTCCCACTTGAAAGCATTTTCAAGACAAGCCAGAGGCTAAGAGAAAATATTTACAGAATACATATCCAACAATGCTTTTGTATCTAGAATATATAAAGAATTCTTCTTTTTTAATGTTTATTTATTTGAGAGAGAGACAGACAGACAGACAGACAGAGCACCAGCAGGGGAGGGGCAGAGAGAAAGGGAGACACAGAATCTGAAGCAGGCTCCAGGCTCTGAGCTGTCAGCACAGAGCCTGACACGGGGCTCGAACCCATGAACCATGAGATCATGACCTGAGCCGAAGTTGGACGCTCAACTAAGCCACCCAGGCACCTCAATATATAAAGAATTCTTAAAATTCAATATAAAACAAACGAACAAAACATGGGCAAAAGATCTGAATGGATACCTCACCAAAGAAGATATGTGGGTAGGAAATAAGCATGTGAAAATATGTTCAACATCAGGGGCACCTAGGTGGCTCAGTTGGTTAAGTGACTAACTTCAGCTCAGATCATGATCTTACATTTGTGAGTTTGAGCCCCACATCGGGGTCTCTGCTGTCAGTGCAAAGCCTGCTTCAGATTTTCTGTCTCCCTCTCTCTCTCTCTGCCCCTCTCCACATTCTCTCTCTCAAAAATAAACATTAAAAAAAAAGAGAGAAAGAAAATATGCTCAACACCATTCATTGGTGATGATTAGTTAAAAGTTTAAGAAAGCATTTTCAAGTCCATAATCCCACTTGATCATTTCATCAATTCTGTGAGATTAATAGTCGTTATTATTATTATTATTATTATTCCCATTTCATAGTGGAAAAAATAATGGCTCATGGAGCTTAAGTGACTTGCCCAAGGACAGAACTGAAACTCAAAGCCATGGAGCTCTTTCCACTTGGGAGGTTTCTGCGATCTAAGAATGTTCTAGAAGCAAGCACTTAGTATCTGATTGGATAAGGTCACACTTTTCATTTCAAGCAGGGAAAGAAGACCACGCCAGACCCACATACCTCCCACCTTCATGGATAGACAGGCTGACCTTGTAAGCCTAAGTAGGACTTAGAACAGGGCCTTCCCCTCTGGGTGCCTGGGAACATATGGAGCAAGTGACTGTTGAATGTCCAATAGCACAGCCTCTCTTAGGCTGGAACACCTACCATGTGGACCTTCCATAGCTGGCTCTTTGCTTCATAGAAAGGGGATCTGTTCCAGGAGCAGTTGGTTCCCAGCCCAGGGCCTGGCACACACGGGAGGAAATCTGTAGCTTTGACTTCCTGGTCCTGGATCTGGACAAGGGTCTGAGTTTCTTCAACATACCTTGACTGAGAACTCGGTTGCACCTGAGTTTCTGGGTCCTGGTCCTGGCACTGGGGGCAGCAGGGGGGGAGGCCTCATAGGGCACTGAGGTTGGGGGTCCTCAGGCAGACGGAACAGTGGACACAGGATTGATCAGGTGCCATTCTTCCACCTTTATCTGCTGTATCTCCTCTGCCCTCCCCAGTCCGTCTCCCATTATAGCACTTAGTACAGTGTTTTCGCACCAGAGGCCAAGGGGCAACAGTGCAAAGCCCTCGAAGGCAGAGAAAGTATCTAACTAATTGTCTATCGTTGCTAGGGTAGAGCAAAGAACTTAGCCCAGAGCTCACAGAACTGGCAGAAGGAAGGAAGGCGGGGGAGAGGTTGACGCATAAGGGCCAACGGCCCTATTTCCTAAGCCAGCCCTTTGGGGGCAGGGCCCAGCTCTTTGTGTGTCTAAGTCCAAGGGTTTCTGGATGTAGATGCCAAGAATAATTCCTATCTCAGCTGCCACCCGAACACAGTATTGTGCTTCGAGTCACTGTTCCCACCGTATGGTTCCAGCTTTCATTCATACAACAAATATTTATCGATCATCTCAGAGATGCCAGGTACTGTACATCTATGAACTCACTTAATTCTTAGAACAAACCTCTTTAGTAAGTGCCACTACCATCCCCATTTCACAGACAAGAAAATGGAGGCTTGGAGAGGTCACAGAGCTAGTAAGGGGCACTCTCAGAAAATCTGGTTTTAGAGTCCTGTTTTTGACCAACATACTCTACTGTCTTCCAGGCCAAGTCTCTGCCCTCACCACGCTTACATTCTATGAGGGAAAGAGCCCAGAAATCATCTAATGGATCCAAAATGCCCTCTTGAGAGTGATAAGTGCTAGAAAGAAAAATAAAGCCATGTCTCAGACGCTGACTCACTGTGTGTCTTTGGGCAAATTGCCTCACCTCTCTGAGCCTCTGTCTTTTTCATCTGCTAAAAGCAGGACCTTATTCATCTGCCCCACCCACCTGCCCAGGTCTTTGGAAAGATCCAAATGAGCTAATGGACACAGGAGCCCTTTGTCTTAATTGAATCGATAACAACCCATGACTCCAGGGAAATTTTTTCCCCTAGGGGATCTAAGTCAGCTTGCTTTCTATAGAAAGGCATAACCAAACTTCCCCCATATATCTTTATGAGCCAGATAATTCCAAGTCCAGTGCTATTCTTACTGTATTTCTAAAAGCAGAGAGCATCACGTGTCCCCACCTACTCTTGGGAGGTACTAGTCACCTGACAGTTGCTTCAAGGGCTCTCCCCCAACCAAGCACTCTTACTGAAATGGAACTTTCTGGAACACCGACCACTAAAAAAGTCCGCAGTGAGAAGCTCAAACCATGAGAGACCAAGGGGCAGGTGCTAGATACCCTATGGTTGCTCCAGATCTGTTTGCCACCTTGCCTCATGTTGCAGGAGGCTGACCCCCCCCCCGCCCCCGGCTGCCTCCCCAAGTCCCTGCTCTCTGGCTTCTGGTTGGGTGGGTCTGGTTGAGCAGTAGCCGGGCCTCTGAGGACCTCACTTTTCCCACAACCATATCTGGGGGGTGGTGGCTTTCTCGATGTCTCTCTACCCACTGTCAGTTCCCCTTAACCCTGGTCCACCTTAGCCAGTAGTCTCTCTATTAAACCCCAGGCTGAGTGTGCAGGTGCTCTCTCCTGCTGGGGCCTGGACTGAACAGTAAGAGACTGTAGGAATAAGCTGGAAGCATCCCTGCTTTGGTTGGGGCATTCCAAGGATGCACTCCAGGCCCCAGCTTCCCGCCACCAGCCCCCCGCCACCAGCCCCTCGAAGTCTCTCCTGGATAACTATCTTCAAAGGCCCCGGGGGAGGGTGGGACATGGGGAGGCCTCGACCCTTGCTCCACCCAAAGATGGTCCACTTACATATGTTGACAAACCAGACTTCTGTACAAAGATCTGCCAATTCAAAGTTCTGCCACTGGGCACCTGGGTAGCTTAGTCAGTTGAGCGTCAGACTCTTGGTGTCGGCTCAGGTCATGATCCCACAGCTTCGTGGGTTCCAGCCAGTGCAGAGCCTGCTTGGGATTCATTCTCTCTCTCTCTCTCTCTCTCTCTCTCTCTCTCTCCTCTCTCTGCCCCTCCCCCACTTGCACTGTCTCTGTCTCTTCAAATAAATAAACTTAAAAATCAAAGTTCTAAAGAAATTGAAAACAACTCTGTCAGGTGATCAGAATTTGGTTGGAATGGCACCTCAGCAACATCAATAACAGCCATGCTTGGAGGTGTCTCAGCCAAACTCTTATTTTACCTTTGGGGAAACTGAGGCCCAGCATGGGAGAAGGGTGTCAAGTATTCGGGCAGAGCAGGTGCTAATAAAGTTTCCATGTCATAACTGCTTATTAATACAATTCTTCATTGATGGATTCTAGTTTTCAGAACACAATAACAACGCCACAGGAATCAGCTGATAAAAGGGAAGTGTCTGCAAAATGTTAAAATGTACTACATTAAAAGTTATTTGATTACCGGGGCACTTGGGTGGCTCAGTCATTTGGGTGTCCTACTTCGGCTCAGGTCATGATCTCACAGTTCGTGGGTTCGGGCCCCCGTCGGGCTCTGTGCTGACAGCTCAGAGCCTCGAGCCCACTTCCAATTCTGTGTCTCCCTCTCTCTCTGCCCCTGCCCCCCTTTCTCTCTCTCAGAAATAAATAAACATTAAAAACATTGGAAAAAAAGTTCTTTGATTACCACAGTAATGTAGCTTCTTCACAGGCCCAAACCCAGAGAAACAAAAAAGGAAATCAGTTCTGTGCTCAAGTGGGTTCCTTTTTCCTTTAAGAGTGAATTAAGGCATCCACAACCTAAATATAAACTCTAAAACCATACAACTCTTAGAAGAAAACGTAGGGGCAAATCTTCATAACCTTGAATTTGGCAGTAGCTTCTTAAATATGAGGCCAGAAGCACACTCAACAAAAGAAAAAAAATAGATAAATTGGACTTTGTTAAAATTCACTTTTGTACATCAAAGGGCATTGTCAAGACATTGATCAAGCCTACAGAATGGGAGAAAATATTTGCAAATCATATATTTGATAAAGATCTAGTATCTAAAAATATATAAAGAGCTCTTATGACTCAACAACAGATAAGACAAATAACCCAATTAAAAATGGGCAAATGACTTGAATGGACATTTTCCCAAAGATATGCAAATGACCAAAAAGCACATGAAAAGATGCTCCACATCATTGGTCATTAGGGAAATGTAGATAAAAACCACAGTGAGATACCACTTCACACCCACTAGGATGACCATAATTAAAAACAAAACAAAACAAACAAATGACAACAACAAAAAAGGAAAATAACAAGTGTTGGTGAGGATACAGAGAAGGTAAAATGATTCAGTCACTGTGGAAACAGGTGGTTCCTCAAAAAACTGAACACAGAATTACCAAACAATCCAGCAATTCTATTCCTAGGTAAATACGTATTTAATTTTTTTAATTAGTTTATTTCTGAGAGAGAGAGAGGGAGGGAGGGAGAGGAAAGGGCAGAGAGAGAGGGAGAGAATCCCAACCAGGCTTTGCACTCAGCGTAGAGTCCGAAAAGGGGCTCAATCTCATGAACCGCGAGATCACCACCTGCGCCGAAATCAAGAGTCAGACGCTTAACCTACTGAGCCACCCGAGTGGCTCCTAGATAGATATATTTTTAAAAAACCGAAAACAGCCACTCAGACAAATAAATGTAACTATGTTCATAGCAGCACAATTCACAAAAGCCAAATTTGAGAACAACCCAAATGTCCACCAATGGGTGAACGGATAAAGTATGGCAGATACATACAATGGAACACTGTTCGGCCACAGAAAGGAGTCAAGTACTAACGTCTGCAACAAAGAGGGTGAACTTTGAAAACATGATGCTAAATGAAAGAAGCTAAGCCCAAGAGGTCACATGCCGCATGATTCCATTCACATGAAATAACCGAGAATAGGTGAAACCACAAAGACAGAAAACAGCCTGGTGGTTGCCAGGGTTGGGGAGAGGCTGTTTAAAGGCTCCCAGGTTTCCTTTGGGGCTGATGAAAATGTTTCGAAACTAGACAGAGGTGGCGGTTGCACAACATGGTGAATGTACTCAGTGCCATTGAGTTACTCACTTAAAATGGTTACTTTTATGTTCTATTAATTTTTCTCAATTCAAAAAACAGTGACTGGGGGTGGAGAGAAGGGTGATGACAGATGCCAGGAAGAAAGACCTCCAGACGCATGTTGCTTCCAGACTCAGAGACCATCTCTGACCTGGAGAAGGGTACAAAAGTCACTTAGAGTCCATTCTTCACACTTTACAGGTGGGAAAGGCAAGCCCAGTGAGGGCAATGACCTGCTCAAGGTCACTAAGTGCATGAGAAGCCACGGAGGAACTGGGGACCACCGGGCTTTAGGACTCAAAGCTGGAGTCACATCATGCTATCTCTGCTGGCCATGGTGGGCTGGAGGGGGCCTGTGGCCGCGAGCAAATGAGTGAAGTCCAAGCTCACACCGGCCTTCCAGGCTAATCATCAACCAGTTGGTTATCTGGGCTCATCCATGCCAAAGGCTTCAGATGACTCAACCTGGGTCTTCCTCCTTGAGAGTCGACTCCCTCCATGAGCAGATTCCCAGCTTTAAGTGGAAAACACATTAGCTAGCTGTTCTATTTCTGCCCACTGCCCGCACCCCTGGGCTGAGGTCATCAGTTTCCCCACAAGGGCAATGGGAGGAAGGAGGATGTCCTAAAATTACAGCATTCACTGATCCCCCCCTGAGGGACCTGGGAGCATCCAGTCAAACGCTGGAAGGTGAAGCCAGCTGAGCCACCAGAGCCCTGAGGGGGTTCTTTTCTTTTTTAAGGTTTTGCTGGCTCAGACCTGTTGGGCAGGTATAAAAGGGAATGGCCAGCCTCTGCTGGGCACCCAGTCTCTTCCAGTGCTGTCTCAGGTGGGTACCATGGGGGATGCGGGGGGAGATGGGAAAGGGGGAGGTGGGGGCTGCGGAGGGGCCACCTGAGGAAAGTGGGTGTAATGATGAGAGACTGGCAAAGGGGGATCAGGAGATGAGCATTTTTTTGAGCACCAGTCTGCCCCAGGGGCTGCAGAGGGAGCACCTCATTCAGTGCTCCAGGGGACGTGGACCTGAGGGTGAGGAGGCAGCTGCTGGGGGGCTCGTGCCACATTCCACAGCGAGACAGGAGCCATCGCGATTTGAACCCAGATCAGTCCCATTCACTGTACCACCTGCCTTCCCTGCTCTGGGGTGGGGGAGGAAGAAGGTGCTGGGTTCATGTCGGGCTCAACCCTAGCCCTGTCCTTCTGTCCTTCCCACCCTCTGTAATGCATCTCTGCTCCCCCTCTCCCCTCCAGGACCCTTTCAGCCTCTGCATTCCTTGACCTGAGTGTTTTCTGTGTGCTTCATGATTTTAAAAAATGGGTCTTAGGGGCATCAGGTTGGCTCAGTCAGAAGAGCATGCAACTCTTGATCTTGGGGCTGTGAGTTCGAGCCTCACATTGGGTGTAGAAATTACTTAAAAAATAAAAAAACCTAAAAAAATTTTTTTAATTAAAAAAAAAAAGAAAAAGTGGGCTTAGTTATCAAGGATGCCTGGAAAGAGCTGTTGTCTGGGGGGACAGGAGTAGCTTGAATGTGCAGGGGGTGCCTGGGAGGTGAGCTCACAACTGAGCAAGAGGCTGGTGGCCACTGAGGGGGGTGAGTGGTGTCCAAGACCTGTATAGTCCTTGGGGCAGTGCCTGGTTCCAGGGGTCTGTGCCCCGGGCCACCAGGTCAGGACAATAGCCACGATATCTCAGCTTGTGGTTCATGGCAAAACCATGAAGTGCACACATACGTGCACACTCACACACACACACACACACACACACAGCCTCACTGGAATAAACAAAGAATTTCTGGCCCTTCCTCCCACATTAGAGCAATTTTAAAAGGCACCCAGTCCTAGTCTTAAAAGTGGTTCTGTTTTAACAACAAGTCTAATGAATTTTAATCTGACTTTGCTGATACTTGCATTTTCTTTTCATGTGGATTTTGGTCTCATTTCCCTGGTGACTTCCATCTGTGTTAAACAGAAGCAGGAAAATGAGGCAGCAAAAAGACAAAGCAATTGAGCCATCGGGGACAACAAATAACAAATGGAAGTCTATGTCGCACAATCCTCTCTTCCAGAAAGGGGGTGGGGGAGGCCCAAGGCAGCCACTGAACTGCCCAAGGTGACTTGTGGCAGAGCCCAGGGAGACCCAAGTGTCTTGGGTGCTGGACAAACTGCTGGAAGCTCTCAGGGATACAGAGGACTCTCAGCCCAGTGCTCCCCTGGATGGGACTCAGGACGGGTTAGGCAGGCTCTCTCCCTAGGCTCAGGGATCTTCAGTGGGAAAACAGTTCCATCCTGATTTTCACATCCTTTGACTGGAATGTATCATCCCCACCCTTTATAATCTCAGTCACCCACACCTGTGACTTTGTCGGCAATGGAAATCACTGCTATTTTCATATCGCGGTACAATTGATGCAGAGAGCTCGAAAGACTGTCAGTTTCCATTGTTGCTTCAGAAATACAGTGGTTGTCAGAGCTGCGGTCAGATCGCGTAATTTGGTTTTTTTATTTTATTTTATTTTATTTTTAACGTTTATTTATTTTTGAGACAGAGAGAGACAGAGCATGAACGGGGGAGGGTCAGAGAGAGAGGGAGACACAGAATCTGAAACAGGCTCCAGGCTCTGAGCGGTCAGCACAGAGCCCGACGCGGGGCTCAAACTCACGGATTGCGAGATCATGACCTGAGCCGAAGTCGGCCGCTTAACCAACTGAGCCACCCAGGCGCCCCTAGATCATGTAATTTGATGCATTAGTGAAGGATTACGTGGATTGCCATACCACGCGTTGTTTACTATTTTGCTAATTATATTCTCATACCGTTTGTTTCCTTGGTGACCCTATGCATTTTACTACCTGAATTTAAAAGTGTGTCCAGTGGGAACACAGACATCACCATCTGGCACAGGAGGCCCACCCTGCTGGCCTCATTATTTCCTGTGAAAGGGACCCACTTTGGGCTTGGGGAACCCAGGCTGCAAGCAGAACTCTCTAAGCTGGGCCCACAGAGAGGTGAGACTAGGAGGAAGTATCTGGCTTCACCGCCACCTCTTGCCTATCCTGGATCAGCCTCTTTTGGAAACACCAGGGCCCCAGACAGGAAAAGCTGGAGCTGCCTGGAGGATAGCTCTGTGCAGCAGGGGCCTGGGAGGCACAGTCCTGAGACCCTTCCATCTCCAACTGGTTTATTTAGAGCTGGAGGCCATACTCAGCCTGGAGAACAGTGTTGCTTGTCAGAACCACACCCCTTCCCAAACTTTCAAGAAGGTTCTTCCCCTTCAAGATAAATTGGGATGCCTTGACTTCTCTCTTTGCTACCACGAGTCCCCAGTTCTCCTCCCTCCTGATGGTTTGGTGAAATTGTCTAGATTTGGAGACCAAGAGGCCCCCACTTGACCCTAGGCTGGCCTTGTCTTAAGACAGGTAATCATTGAATCTGGGCAATTATTCTGAACCGAGTGTTTGCTTAGCATCTGGTGAAGCCTGTAGACTTCAGCTCACATTAGTGTTTTAAAATACATTTAGAAAAAAAAAAAAAACTACATAGGGTTACAAAGGAAACCCAATTGTATTAAAATACAGTTATCAAAATATTTAAAAGTCAATTTGTGATATAGTAATTAAAAGTACACTTCTGCATAAGTAGATTTAAATAGCAACTAACCGAGGGTCTAATAAAACCATAATTTCAAAGTTGAACTGAGGGTAAATACTATTTTGAGATGTCTGCAACCACGCTAAAATGAAAGGAGACTAGCTGTGCTTTCTGTTGGGGACAAACCCGACAGAAACTGTGTGACTGTGGTATTAATGTGGCTTGTGGCCTCTGCTCATACCTTAAGGGAAAGCGGAAACCAAGTAGTTATTGTTTTCCTGTCCCAATTTCATGGTTGAAATCCTTACTTTAAAATTTTTAAGGCTCTCATCTTCTCCTCCATAAAATGAGCTTCCTGATCCCTACCTCACAGCCCCGGTGTGAGGGGCATATGAGAGAGGCAGATACAGAAGTGTTTTGTGGTTGGTGGGGGGTAAGCAACTCTGTGGAGTTATTACCTCATTTCTTACTCTCAATTATTAAGACTTAATGGCACCAGGGCCCCTGGGTGGCTCAGTCGGTTAGGCGTCTGACTCTTGATTTTGGCTCATGTCACGATCTCGCAGTTTGTGAGATCAAGTGAGTGAGATCAAGATCGTACTCTCTTTCTCTCAAAATAAATAAACATTATAAAAAAATTTTTGATATTTATTTATTTTTGAGAGAGATTGACAGAACGCAAGCAGGGGAGGGGTAGAGAGAATGGGAGACACAGAATCCCAAGCAGGCTCCAGGCTCTGAGCTGACAACACAGAGCAGCCAGATGTGAGGCTTGAACTCATGAGCTATGAGATCATGACCTGAGCCGAAGTCAGACACTTAACTGACTGAGCCACCCAGGCACCCCATCAAAATAAAAAAAATAAATAAAAATTTAAAAACCTAATGGCAGCAAGACACCCAAAGTGACATGAGAGAAGCAGCCCCATCTCTCAGGGCACTCATTCCAGCCTACACATGAGCCTTGGCAAAGTGTCCTTGCTTTTCCAACAGCACCCTGGGAAGTCCTGGTTCCCTCCCTCGGTTCCTTCCCGCTCCTCCCTTAGCCAAGCCGCGATGCCTGGTGGATACAAAGGTGAATGTGGGGACGATGTGGACCCGATGCCCTTTCTGGCACCTCCCGAAAAGGAGAGGATAGAAGCCATGAACAAGCCCTATGACATCAAGAGGTCCTGCTGGGTCAAAGACGAGAAGGAGGGCTTCATCGCTGGGGAGATCCAGTCTGAACAGGGTGACCAGGTCACCGTGAAGACTGTCAACAACCAGGTGAGTGAGGAATAATCTCCAAGGATGAAACTTTGGGAGTGGCAGACACCCAGGTGCTGCTGTCCATGCTTCTGCTCAAGAGGCAGAGTGGAAAGAAGAGTAGATGCCTCTTGGGTCCTCTGTGCCGGGTACAAGTTCAGACTCAGCTGCACTCAGACTGTGGCCCTGGGCAAGACACTTCCCCTCTCTGAGCTTTGACTCTCTCCCAATAGAGACTCCAACATGGTAGGGCACATGGAAGTACTTTGTATGTTGCAATAGTCCATTTGTGCACCAGATCGTCAAGGGAGTTACTTACCTTCAAAGTCCCAAATGGTTTTCAAGTGAAGGAGTGAGAAGAAGCCATCAGCAGGTGCACTATGTGCCCATGATGGCTTGAGGAGTGTGGGACAGGCCCAGAACACCCTGGCTGGCCCCGGGGGCTCTCCAGCTGTGTGAGCATAGATGGTGGCTTCAGATCCCCTTGCTGCACGGTGGCAGTGTGCTGGAGCTGGTTTGTCCTAGCTTGTGAGGACACAATGCTAAAACTCCAGGGGCTTTGCAGCTGCATATTAAACATTTAGCAGCTTGATGTCAACAATGGCAGATGTATGTACACCATGGGAATTGACAAATGGTATAAATCAGGGATTTCTCCCCATCCCCACCCCCTGTATAGCTGGTTTACCAATACACCGCTCTCTCTGCTGTGTATGACATCACAGTCTCTCACAGTCTCTCACTGTGTCTGACTGGGGGAATGACTTGAGAGAATGGAAAGTTTGGTTAATTAAACCCCTACCCCACAGCAGACTCCCAGTGAGGCGCTGGACATTTTGTTTAATCCTTTCAAGAATCTTATGTAGTAGGATTTTAGGAGTTCCTATTTTGTAAAGGATCAAGGAAACCCTAGGTAACTTGCCCATAGTCACAAAGACAGCAAATGATGAACTCAGATTCAAGCCTAGCTGTATCTGGCTTGAACACCCGTATGCCCCCACACCACCACATCACCTCTCCATGGTGGGCTATGCAGCAGGAGCGTGAGGCGGTCTTTGGTCACGGTCGGGAATACATGAGACCAGAGACCTTGTGTGATCACAACTTGTGGCATCTGAGCCTCGTGCTTTGTTTTGCTTCCAGGGGAGTGCAGGAGGGAGATGAGGCCATCGCTGGGTTCAAGCGAGTTGGAACATGAAAGTCCAGCTCACTTCTCCAGAGAAACTACTTTGCAGCAGGGCAGAGCATTGCAGTGTTATAAGGAGAGTGTGGAGCCCCGGAGGCCCCTGTCTAGATACACGTTAAGGACAGCACGTAACTTCTGTGTGAATCCGCAGGTTTGGGACAGAAAGACTGACTCACCTGGCTTCTGAGATCAAGGCAAAGGCCTCTGTCCTGTGCTGGAGCTGAGAGAGAAGTGTCTGCCTGAGGGCGAGGCCCAGAGATCTGGGAACTCCGGGGAAATGGACTCTGAATAGAACCCAGCTTGATTTACTAGGGGGCGTGGGGACCATTAGTGGGTAGATTTTCCAGAACTGTCAAGGTTTCAAATTATCTGCCTATTGGACTCATAAATTATTAAAAGTCCCAGAAAGCCCAGTATGTGTTCAAGCCTCCCACGTCAGGCTGTAGCAGCTCAAAGATGTTTGTTTTCTGGATCACATGTCTTGAGCTTCGGTCCCAGAGGCTGGAACTTAAGAGCTGCTGCTAGTTTTCATTTACAGATTAAGAAATTGGGGCGCGGAGGGGGGACGGGATTTGCCTGCCATGCATAGGCGCTCCAGACTCCCAACCCTGTGCTATCCTCACCCTGACACATGTACTGCTCATCACTCATTGTTGTCTTTGTTTTTTTTTTTTTTGTTTTTTTTTTGTTTTTTGTTTTGGTCTTGTCTTGTTTGCTTGCTTGCTTTCAATTTTATCTTTCAAAGTGGCTTGGTGGATTGGTAGGAGCAGGGAAATGTCTTCTTCTTTTCTTTTTTTTTTTTTTTTTTTAATGAAAAAGTTCACTGCTGTTTAGAAACCACCACCAATTCCCAAGGCAGAGATCCAAGAATCACACCTCTGCAAAGTGTCCCTGGGATCAAAGAGCAAGTTCTGATCAGCTACCAGAATGGACTTGGTGGGAAGAGAAGCAGAGCCCAGAGGTGCTCTGAATTTAGGAATGGGACTTGATAGCTCATAAGGTATTTTAGACACTCCCACTTACGTTAATATAATTCTCACAGCAACCAGCTGAGGAAGCTTCTGTCATCCCTATTTCATAGGGGAGGCAGTTAGGGCTCATATGGCCTTGGAGGTCCCTCCTCAGCCCAAGCTGCCCGGTGATGGCTGGACCAGGAGTTGGGCGCAATGGTCACCTGACTCTAGCTCCTTCCAGGATACCAGAGAGTATGGGGTACGTTGTGCCAGGAGCCCATATGGCTGTTGACAGTACTATTTCCTAATTCCTGCTGCGTCTTGACACTCCCCTCACCCAGACTGTCACTGTGAAGAAGGATGATGTCCAGCAGATGAACCCGCCCAAATTCTACCAAGCCAACGACATGGCGGACATGACTTTCTTGAATGAGGCCAGCGTCCTGAACAACCTGCGCCAACGCTACACCAACATGAGGATCTATGTGAGTGTCTGGGGCTGGGGTTGGGGATGAGGGGTGACTGCGGATCTTCTGCCCCTCTCCTGATGGGAAGGGCACAGCTGCTCCTCTACCTTCCCAGCAACCAACACACAGTATGGCTCAGACAAGGGCACAGGGACCATGCTCTTGACACGTTAGAACTTCCACTCCAAGCCTTCGATGTCTCCGTGACGGTGCCATCTCATGGGCAGCTTAAATACCTTTTGCTGAGGTTGTTATCCAGAAGTCTTCCTCCCCACCACACCCCTGCAAACTCTCCAATCAAAACATCATTTACCCCCCTGATGACTTCACACAGCCTTGTTAGATGTCACCCTTTGTCCGTCCGTCTGTCCATCCATCCACCTGCTGTCTGCCTTACCCCCACCCTGAGACAGGGCTGGCGGGAAAGAGTGACTCAGCACCAGGAGTTCCAGGGTAACACACTGTGTGTCATACTCTCAACTCCTTAAGTGGGTTCTCTCTATCTCATCTTTGTTTCTCTTTCTTGGGATCACTTTCTATGTAATAAGATATCTTTTAAAACTCATTATGTATATCACAGCTATGCTAAGAAGAAGCTGGGGCAGGGTGGGTGTTTATTCCCATCTAGGCCGAAGTGGAAGATTTCAGTTCAACTGAAAAGAGGCACGGGGGCGGTGGGCAGGAGTATCAGGTTGATGTGAGTGTCCAGCAAGGAGAAGGATAGTTTGGGACTCATGGATGGGGACCCACAGATTTGGCCTCACTTATTCTGCCCTCACTTATTCTCCCCTCAGACAATTTCTTCTACTACCTCATTGGTTTTTCTGATTTTTTTTTTTCTTTTCAATGGGTTGATTTCCTTATAAAATTGCCTTATAATGAAAAGAGAAGCTGGCATCTCTTCTTAAGAGTAGATCAAACCCTGCTGTCCGCCAGGAGGGGTCGTGTCCACACAGGGAGCACTTCGCAGCTGTTAAAACACCACAGAGGTCTCTCTGTGAACACTCACACAAAACCTCCCAGATGTATTAAATGGAAAAAGCAAGATAGAGAACAGTATTATAGAGAGCTATCTTTTGTTTTAAAAACAAGAAGGGAGCAATAAGAATGTATCCCTGGGTTTGTATGTATATGCAACAGAAACCACAGAAGGCAGGTATTAGAAATTAACACCATGTTTACCTGTGTGTGGGAGGAGGAGGGGAGCAATGTGTGTTGGTGCGGGTGGGGGCGGGCTTTCTGCTGCCTATTTGTCATACGAATTACTATGTTATCTATCCAAATAATTAAACCAAAATAAAATGAGACACATATATATGAAAGAGAAAGATGGCTTTGCTTACTGAATAGACGCTCAGACATAGATTTTGCATCCAGAGGGGACACCATTGTATCCCTCTAGGCTGGCAGTGACCTCCAGCCAGGCTGCTCCAGGGCAGGCTAGGGCCTGGAAGGAAGAGGGCACCAGGAGGAAAGGCCAGCTAACTGTCTCCCTTCCCTCCCACCAGACCTATTCAGGCTTGTTCTGTGTGACAGTCAACCCCTACAAGTGGCTGCCCATCTACGGGGCCCGCGTGGCCAACATGTACAAAGGCAAAAAGCGCACAGAGATGCCACCCCACCTCTTCTCCATCTCTGACAATGCGTACCATGACATGCTCATGAGTGAGTGGGCTAGGGGCTGCCGGGGCTCTTGGGGTGGGCAACAAAAGTTCTTTTGCCACTGGCTCCAAATGCATGAGAACCATGGGCTACCCAATCCCAACCTGGACTCCATGCCACCTGCTGACGTTCTTTGCTAAAGTGCTGAGCAGCAGCATGTAATGCTAACACTGGGTACCAGGGCTCAGTGAGGGTGCTTGCCAAGTACTGGCCCTACCTCACACCCCATCTCATTTAAGCTTCACAAAACACACAGATGCCAGGTTAAGCGACTTGCCCAGAGTTCAAGCCAACACTTAACCATTCCCTGTAGGACTCTGGCATGTGGCACAGCGGCTGGTGAAGCAATTTCTGTTATGTTGCTAATGACTTGGTAGCTATCTATACGGGATGGGGCTGGTGGAAAGAGTGGCTGGTAAATTCTTGGCCCTTCTACAAACATGCATGCTAGAGAAGGGGACTCCACAGGATCTGGGGGCTTTGGCCTCTGCTGGTCACTGCAGCCCACCTCTAAGCTGGGTGGGATGCAGGGAGATGCAGACTGTTTGGCCAGGGCGATGTCAAATGTCTAGTTCCTAAGTGATTCCTAATTACATCTTCCTGTTGCCGTTTTCTTCCCTGCAGATCGTGAAAATCAGTCTATGCTAATCACGTAAGTGTCCCTTCTGTCTCTCGGTCTATATACATATAATTAGGTCTGTGTCTTACACATGTAATTAAGCCTTCTTAGAATTAATTGGTGGGACTTGGTATGGAGATCTGCAGGCTGTGAATGGGCTTAGCAGGACCTTAAGGCTGCACTTGTGAAACTGAGGTTGGGGGGCGGGGGGTCTGTGTCCCCACTCCCCCACCTTTGTGTCCCGGCTGAGGGATGAATCATGGCAACACTCAGCCTCCACCGCTTATTGCTTTGCTTCTCTGCAGCCAAGCCCCTCCTTGCACTTCACTCTGCTCCTATTATCCATTTGCAGTGGAGAATCCGGTGCTGGCAAGACTGAGAACACGAAGAAGGTCATCCAGTACTTTGCCAATGTCGGGGGAACTGGCAAACAGTCCTCGGATGGAAAGGTAGGGCTGATGGGCGGACTCAGAGTCTGTCACCCCAGCCCACCCTGTCTTCAGGCACACACAGCGGAGCACACACAGGGTGGCACACATAGGAGGCACACACAGGAGGACACACACAGGGGGACACACACAGGAGAGCACACATGCAGAGCCCATGTGACCCTCATAGGTGTCCTGGGGTTTGGGCCATTTTACAGAGGAGGAGGCATCTTGGAGAGAAGGGTAGGAAGGATCACATTGGGAGGAGGAGGCCGCAGACCTGGGCCTCCCCCTACAGGATGTATTCTGCTGCCCCCCCCCTTTATGTCTGTCCCCAGAGGGGTAGGTGGCAGAGCCATTTGTGCCTGGCAGGGGAGGATGGGGGACATCAGCTCCTCATCAGCTGCTTCCACAGGCCCCCATGGCCCCGGGGCCCAAGGAGCAATAGCCGGGCCAGGGGCAGCTACAAAAGCCGACAAAGGAAAGGCTCATGAGGAAGACCAGGGATGCCCAGGGAAGGGTTTTCAGGCTCACTCTGGAGTCTCTCCAGCACCAGCTAAGAATCAGGGCCTGTCATCTGACAGGTGGCCGTCCGGTGTCAGGGCCATAGGGGGATGGTCATCAGGGGGTGGCCCTCTTCACAGGTTCCTTCCTGCCCTGATTTCCAGGCCTCCCCAAGGCCATTCCCCTCCTGGTTCCCAGCTCACAAGCCAGAGTCATTTGAAAGCCCTGAATCCCCAGGCAGCACCCAACTTTGTGTGTGTGTCTCTCTCTGGGCCAGGGGTCCTTGGAGGATCAAATCATCCAGGCAAACCCTGTACTGGAGGCTTTTGGGAACGCCAAGACCATCAGAAACAACAACTCTTCTCGCTTTGTAAGTGTGAACAACAACAGTGGCCCCTGGGGGTGGTGGGACAGGTGCCATCACCCTATTCCAGGTAAGCAAATTGGGGCTGATTTAAGCATGCAAATGGAATGAGGCAAGTCACAGCATCTCCTTCCCAGAGAGTTTTAAGGCCTTATCTGTCAAGGTCTACATCACACATAGCCCACATCAGTACTGAAATCAAAGAGCTTGAATGCAGAGACTTGGTAACAGGGTGATGAGGGGCTGCGAAGTCAGACGGGGGAGCCAGAGATTCACAGCGGCTGGAAGCTGTGGACAGCTCTTCCCATCCCCCCAGCTGCAGACAACTCTGCCCATCCCCCTGCCGGAGGGATGCAGGAAGGGTGCCGTCCATCCGAAGGGCCCTGGTGGATTCTGGAACCAGCTCAGCTCTCTTGTGGGACCTCTACCGGGGCACTATGTGAGGGGCTTCCTTCCTGGTTCCCAATCTCCTGCTGGGGGGCCCCTCATTACCAGGGCGCTGGCGGGGAGCCTAGGTAAACAGGGCTGGGTAGGGAGGAAGTGGAGGCAGGTGAGGAATAGAGGTGAGCAGATGGGCCAGGAGGAGCAGAGGCGGAGACACAGAGAAGCCTCTTTCCAGGAGAATTTATTGGTGGTTCTGCCAAAGGGCAGGGAGAGGAATGTGGTGTCTCAATAAAGAGACTCAGTAGTGTGCCCCCCACGCCCGCTGGTCAAATTCTCACCATGCCTGCCTCTAAGCTGACTTTCCAGTGATCCCAGTCCCTCCTGCTGGTGCTCCTCTCCCCACAAATACCCTGTGGGGTTACCCCACGGACCTTAAATTTAGCTCCAAGCCCCATCTAACTCCTCTGCACGGGAAATCCGCGGCTCCACGTACAGCCATGTCTGGCCCAGTTACATTCCAAACAGCGCCCTTGGAACTCAGGGGGGCTGCCAGTGGGGGACTGTGGCCAAACCCGGCCCACGTGTTGGTCTAGCACCACACGCGTCCTCCCTCACGGCCCTTTCCTCCGTGCTCAGGGCAAGTTCATCCGAATCCACTTCGGAACTACAGGCAAACTGGCTGGAGCGGACATCGAGAGCTGTGAGTCAGGCCCCTTTGGAGGGTTCTTCCGGGAGGGACCAGCTGCATAGCATGTGGGGCCCGGGGTAAAATGAAAATGAGAGGCTCCTTTTTTAAAAAAAAAAAAAAGTATTTAAGAATTTGGGGTGCCTGGGTGGCTCAGTCGATTAAGCATCAGACTTCGGCTCAGGTCATGATCTCACGGTTTATGAGTTCGAGCCCCGCATCGAGCCCACTTTGGATCCTCTGTCCCCCTCTATCTCTGCCCCCCCCCAACTAGTTCTCTCTCTCTCACAATAAATAAACTTAAAAAAAAAGTTTTTAAGAATTTCAAAACAGCAACAGAGGAACATGAAACCAGGGCAGGGCCCATCTGAAGGCAGCCTGCTGTCTCATGCCCAGGGGGCTGGCCCTTCTCCCCCCGGGGGTCCCCTCCGTGGGCAGTGAGGCCCCCAGAAGCTGTGTCTGGGGTGGAGAAAATGGCCCCGGAGCTGGCTATCGCATGGGACTATACGGAGAGGGGAGCCCTTCTGCGATGGCACCCTGCACCCCAGACAGCATGGGTCTGTGTTCATGTTCCTGTACTTCCTCCTCTCCAGATCTCTTAGAGAAATCTCGTGTCATCTCACAGCAAGCAGCTGAGAGGGGCTACCACATCTTCTACCAGATTCTCTCTAACAAGAAGCCTGAACTTATTGGTAAAGATCGTGATGTCTGTCCACCTGCCCCTTAACTTGCTTCTCCTCTTGTTTCAGTAACAAACAGACTCCCGAACGCAGAGGGTCTGGTGCCATCCCTTGTGGTTCTGCATGAATTTCTTACAGTTGTGTGCATAGGCTACAGGGAACTTGCCTGAGGTTCTCCTCACATCTCCTCTTCACAACAGCCTCATGAGACTTAGCACCGCTGTTGGCCCATACCACAGACGGGGCTTTGGAATGCCTGCAACTCAGGGCCGAGACACAGACCTGAGATATCGGGCTTCCACCTGCTGCCTCTGGGCCCAGAGCTAGACAGGAGCAGAGATGTCAGCCCAGGACCGTTGCACATGCAATAACAAGAGGCTCCCCTCTAGGTGGACAGAGCCCACAGAGTGCATAGTCTGATGAGCAGAGTATACTCACTCACTCACCTAGATGCTCTTGTGCAGGCACCAACCTGCTCAACTGTTCATGGCAGACCTGCTCAGGGTATAAAGTCAGGGGAGAGATGAAGACTCACTCTTCCACACACACACACACCTTCTAACCCCACCAAAGACTAGGGACCTCTCCCCACTCACAAGTGGGCTTTATTTGTGTTGGACACACTGTCCCTTTTAATTAACGGACGGCATTTTGAAATTGGAAGACTTCACATAAAACAAAACAAAACAAACCACCACCCTTGGATTTGAGGCCACTGGCTTGTTGATAAACTCACAAGCGTGGGTAGTGTGCTCCATGAGGGGCAAGTCTTTCACTGACAACACTAGGGTCTCTGAACCAATGAGTGGAATTTGATAGTAATCCCTGTTGTAAGTAAAACAAGACAAAACAAAAACATCACCAACTTCTTGTTTCTCTGAAGTTATAGAAGATCCAGCAGCCATGGCCCTGCCCTCCCACACGGCTCCAATCAAGGCAGTCGGATGGTGGTGGCCCCTTCAGATGGGGCTCAAGCTCTCCTGGTTGCCACACTCCCCACCAAGCCCCACTGCATCCCTGACCCTCGAGCAGGGTGACCGCCCACATTTATCTTCCTTCTTGGGCTCTAGTTTTTCTCAACAGTAGAGATGTAGGAAAATTAAAGTATTTCTTGCACCAACGTCTCCTCCAAAAGCAGAAAAACAAAGACAGATCAAGAGGGGCACACATTTGAGGAAAAATCGAAGTGTGTATCTTTCTTTGTAAAAGCACAATCTTCATGCTTCTTACGTGCCAGTGATTGTTACTGCCCGCTGCAATCATTGTGTTACCTTCTGCCTTAGAATGTAAATGGCTTTTTCTAGGGGAGAGGAAGGGGAAAATAAATAGGAATTAATTTATTCCCCAAATATCTACAGGGCGCCCAGGAGGTGCCAGGTACTGGGCCAAATGATGGAGGACACAACCAAGTTCCCGAGACCCTCTTGCTATCCTAAAACTCCTCAAGTACCCTTTTCAAATCTCTCCATGACTCTGGGTGATCCCTGAGGGTAGGGATCATATCTTATTCAGCTCTGTAGCCCCATGATGCCCCCTGCATCATGCCGGGCACATGAGAGGCATTTAGGGGATACGGCTTAGAAAGGAAAGAGAAGAAAACCGCAGGTCACCAAGCTGCTAATCTGCTTTCCTGCTCTTGGCAGAGACTTTGCTGCTGGTCCCCAACCCTAAGGAGTACCACTGGGTGAGCCAGGGCGTCACAGTGGTGGAGAACATGGACGACGGGGAAGAGCTGCAGATCACAGACGTGAGTGGGTGGGCGTGGCCGGCACACCACAGGGACAGCCAAGACGGAAACTGTGGGGCCCTGCATGCGCTGCCACTGGAATTGGGGTGGGGCCACCCAGAGCAGCCAGGCAGCGGCCCAGATTCTCCCCCCGGGGGTCTCCCGGGCTGCAGCTGGCTCTTCTCTCCCGCCCATCACAGCAAGCAGAATTGAACTAGGATTCCACAGAACCTAAGGGGCCATCTGCTTCACGTCCTGGCTAGAAGTGACCCTCCAGTCTCTTAAGTTCCCACCGCACCCTCTCTCTCTCTCTCTCTCCTCTTCTCACTCCAAGCACCTGTAACTTCTGTTAGGGTATTTGTGTCCACTCTCCTCTTTGATGGTAGAATTGATTCGTGATGCATCTTGGCCTTTCCCTCTCCCAGGACCTAGCATGAAGCCTGAACAGTAATAATGATGGTAATAATAATGCCACCTCCAATGTGTTATTGTGTATCTAATTCTCACTGTGTGTGAAGTAATGGCCTAAACATTTACACATCATTTCAGTTTATCCTTATGACCACCTACTGTCCCCATTTTGCAGATGAGTAAACAGAGGCCGGGGAGGTTAGATAAACACAAATGACTATAGTGCACAGCATTTGGTCTGGGCTCCTGGGAGGAAAACAGACCTGTCTCTGGCCAGGGTGTGTCTGACCTCCAGAGCCCACACCGTATCGCAGTGGCCCATCAGGGCCAGCCCACAACTGCAGTGCCGTGGCCTCTGTTCTGTGGAACAAGAAGCCAGGAGTTTCTTGCCTTTCTCTTCCCTGTGGACTTGCAGGTTGCCTTTGACGTGCTGGGCTTCAGCGCCGACGAAAAGATTGGCATTTATAAGCTGACCGGGGGCATCATGCATTTTGGCAACATGAAGTTCAAGCAGAAGCCCAGAGAGGAGCAGGCTGAAGTGGACACCACGGAGGGTAGGTGTTTGGCTGTTCAGGGAGGAGGCAGCACCAGTGGCGGGGGCTCACAGATCTCTGAGGCTTTGTGAACATTTCAGAGACATGCTATAAACCAAGAATGTTCCTTGGATGTCCAGACATCAATAATCTCAGAGAGACAGGACAGAGAGTCAGAGCCATAGTTTCGGTTTCTTTACTCTGCTTTGCCACTTGACCTTGAGCGAGTGTGGAAACCATCTCAGACCTCTGTTTTCTCATTGGCAACACGGGGTCTCTGCCACCCTGCCCCCACCCCCTTCCCTAAACACAATAGATGGTGCCGGGCTTCTCCGGGGTAGGGCATCATCTTTCTTTCACTCGCCTGCTTTTTCTGTCCCTACTCAGTGGCTGACAAAGTTGCCCATCTCATGGGTCTCAATTCCGGGGAGCTCCAGAAGGGCATCACCAGGCCCCGGGTCAAAGTAGGCAATGAGTTTGTGCAGAAGGGCCAGAATATGGAACAGTGCCACAACTCCATCGGGGCTCTGGGCAAGGCCATCTATGACAAGATGTTCAAGTGGCTGGTGGTCAGGATCAACAAGACCTTGGACACCAAGATGCAGAGGCAATTCTTCATCGGCGTGCTGGACATCGCTGGCTTCGAGATCTTTGAGGTGTGCCTGCCCTGGCATTCTGTTTCTGCTTTGGGGTGGCCATTTTTCTTCTTTACCGTGGTTCTCTGGTTTCTCATCTCGGACCTGGGGCGGGCCAATCTCAGTTATTTGCTCTTTATTTATTTATTTATTTATTTATTTATTTAGAGGGGGAGGGAGGGAGAGAGCGAGTGAGCAAGCTAATGTACCAGCACAACACTGGTGACCTCTCACCTTTTTCCTACACAAGAGAGACTCGGGTCTCATCCCAGGCTAGTGCAGTGGGTCAGGAATATTTTAGCTTTGTAACTGAAGGCCGCATGATTAGGAGTCAGTCGATCTGGTTCTGGACTCAGGTTGGCCATCAACTAGCTATGTGGCCTTAGGAAAGTAGCTATCCCTCTCTGAGCCTCAGTTTTCTCAAGTCTAAAATGAACCAACGGGGAGAGATGATCTACAAAGTCCATTTCACTCCACTATCCTATTATTTTAAGAATTTCTACTGGCCACAGATGGATTTAAAAAAAAAAAAAGCTTACTCCAATTTCTTTCAGGCTCTAAAAGGCTAATTTGGCTGCCGTTTCCAAGAGAGTCATTTAATTTCGTAGGTAGAAGGAGGCTTAGAGTTTCTGGACTGTGCTCCCTGGTATCCTGGGGAGCCTCTGAGAGCCAGCAGGGGAGGGACGAGAGGAAGGGAGGATGACATGTGCCAACAGCAAAGTGTGTGCTATAGACAAACAGGGTTCGAATCCCATCTTGGGCCACTTCCAAGCCGTGTGCCTCTGTTTCTCCACGTATTAATGGGGACACTAATCATTCTTGCCTCGTCAGGTTTCAAGCAGAGGCATCTCAGTGCAGGGTCTAGCACGTGTGTGTGCTCTGGGACTACAATGGCACCTCTGCTTTAGCCTGGGGTTTCATCAAGAGAAAGCACTCTCTGGTTTTTTGTTAAAGGCTTGTAAACCCCTCAAGCCCTTTCATCCTACAGATGAGGATTAAAAAAACTACACACACAGAGAGAACTGTCCAAAGGCACACAGCAGGGCAGAATCCATAAAGCCTCTCAAATGATTTCTATCCTGGAAAAAAAAAAAATGATTCTTCCCGCAATGATTTTCTTTTTCTTTCTTTTTTAAGTTTATTTATTTTGAGAGAGAGAGAGAGAGCCCAAGCAGGGGAGGGACAGAGAGAGGGAGAGAGAATCTCAAACAGGCTCCGCACTGTCAGTGCACAGCCTGATGTGGGGCTCAAACTCACGAACTGTGAGATCATGACCTGAGCTCAGATCAAGAGTCGGACGCTTAACCAACTGCACCACCCAGGCGCCCCTCCATAATGATTTTCATTAACTACAGGAGACGGCATCCAAGGTTTGGGCGCCCCCTGTCCTCCCCTTCCCTCCTACTTCCCTCTGCCCCCCCCTGCCCCCACCCTCCTCTGCAGGTGCTAAGCTGCTCTATGCCTTTGCAGGGGATGGTCACCGAGAAGGGCTTCTTGCAGGGCTGATGCAGCACCGTCCCGGGGTCGGCATTCAGGCATCTGGGCAGTGCCTGACGCTAGTTGGCCCTCGGCAAATTTGAGCTCTGCTTGTCACTTGTCCCTCAGTCCCGGCCCCCGGGAGGCTCTGTCTGGGTCCCGGCTGACACTCTGCTCTCTGCCCTCCCTCCTCAGTTCAACAGCTTCGAGCAGCTGTGCATCAACTTCACCAACGAGAAGCTGCAACAGTTCTTCAACCACCACATGTTCGTGCTGGAGCAGGAGGAGTACAAGAGGGAGGGCATCGAGTGGGTCTTCATCGACTTTGGCCTTGACCTGCAGGCCTGCATTGATCTCCTGGAAAAGGTAACTCGCTGCTCAGAGGAGGGGCTTCAAGAGAGAGGCCAGGACCCTGATCAGGGCTTGCCCCTCAGAAGGGGACTTCACGGGGACCCGCAGGGAAGTGACACCAGCAACACCACTAATGACCTTGGTTGGTCTGACCTCTAGCTTCCTCTCTGCAAAATGGGTACAACAGTGATTGCAATGGTCACCATTAGTTGGGCTGTTGTATGCCTCAACTCATTGGATCATCACAAGCTACCATATATATGGCAGGGTGTGTGTGTGTGTGTGTGTGACACAATACAACCATTTCACAGATGGGAACATTAAGGCACAGAGAAGGGAAGAAACTTGTCCAAGATTATACACCCTGTGAATGGCACAGTCAGGTTCTAACCCAGACAACCTAATCGCCACCCCTGTAGTCACACCATCAGGAATGTCCTAGCAAATGGCCTAGTTCAAGAATATATACTGTTCAAGCAAATGCAGAAAAGGGACAGGAAAAGGACATTGACAGGACAGATGACAAAATGTGAACAGTCTGTTCATAGTATTGTATCAATGTTAATTTTCTGGTTTTCATTGTCGTTACCAAGGTTGCATTAACATTTGGAGAAGCTGAATGAAGGACGTGTAGGAATGCTCTGCACTCTTTTGCAAGTTTAAAATTATTAAAAAGTAAAAATTTAAGAGATAGGAGAAAGAATATATGTTGTCTCTGAGACTCAGCCTAGGGGTGAGAAAGCAGGCTGGGGTCCCCGATGTGAGCGCAGCCTCAACCTCCCAGGAAAAGAGTCTCCCCAAACAGGCTGCACACACAATCCACCTGTCCTCTAACACCGACAAATACCCCCCTGTCCGGCTGTCACAGAGCCTGAAATGTCCCTCATGTTTGAGCTTTGGGGTTAAGCACTGCCCTCTTCTAGAAATTTTTAGAAATCCAGACCCTCCATAGATATTAAGTCACTGACAGTTTTATGAGCTCCCATGTGAGCTCTCCTCTTCTGTGAGAAGAACCATATGTGGTTCTTGGTAGCCGGGAATGTCACGGAGGGCAGGAGCGGATAACAGAGAATTAAATGCAGAGAGGACGGGTGTCACTGATTTCACCATTTCCCTGAGGGCCAAGGCTGCCTGGCACCACTGTTTGGGAGGGATTAGCATTTGGGGAGCTAAGTAGCCCTTTCAGACTTCCATCTCCCCTTCTGTTAGACTCAATGAATTCTAGTCTCTTTCAAGTGTAAATGGCCTTGGCATTCGAAGACCAGACCTTGGAGCAGCTTCACCGTTCCTGGGGGTCTATGCCCAGAGTTCTGCTTCCTGGCTGGCCACGCGGGTGTCTGGGGCGCCCCTCCCACCACCCCCAGGCCAACACCTGAGTGGCCCCATTGGGGTCCTATGGCCTCCTCTAACAACATCCACCGCTCTTCCTTCTAGCCCATGGGCATCTTCTCCATCTTGGAGGAACAGTGTGTCTTCCCCAAGGCCACCGACGCCACCTTCAAGGCGGCCCTGTATGACAACCACCTGGGAAAATCCAGCAACTTCCTCAAGCCCAAGGGGGGCAAAGGCAAGGGGCCCGAGGCCCACTTCGAGCTCGTCCACTATGCAGGCACTGTGAGTACCCTGTTGGCGCCTCCTGCGGCCATCTATCTTCTTGCTGCAGGCGGCTCTGGCTATTGTAGGTCCTTCCTGCCGTGACCTTGCTGAGGCTTCCTGCCTCCAGCTGGTGCAGCGGCCATAGAACAGGGTGATCAGCTCAGTGAAATGACCCCTGACTCATACTTCCTCATCACTTCTCCCTCTGAGAAATCCAAAGCAATCCAGCCAAGGATGCCTGCCAGGGAACCGCCAGCAGTTCACCTGCCAGGGCCACACCATTGTTTGCAGCCCTTGGTTTGACAGCTGCACTTAGATCTTGGACAGAATTTACAACACGTGCAAAAAAGGGAAAAAAGTCCACGAGCCTATCAATTATCCCCCAATGTATTAACTTACCCTTCTGACGGCTCATGGCCACCAAAGCAACAAAACGACATCTCTGGAGTGGCTTTTTCACTCATGACAAACTTAGTCCTTGGGGAAGAGGGAATTAGCTTCTTATTTGAATAACTGATAGGGGAGACCACGTTTGTTCAGCCAGCTCTTGAGAATGTGTTTTATTTCCCTGCGATTTGCGGTATTACTGTAAACGCCCGTGCTCCCTGTTACCACTGGAGTTTGTTGAGCTTCTGTGGGTTTAACTGCAGGGAAACAGCAGCCTTAGCACAGAGCTGTCAGGAAAGCTGCTCTTGGATCGGGCATCGGGGCCAGGATTTTATGACCTCATCAACCATAACAATGCCAATTACTTGCAAAATGAATTATGCCAACAAGTAGAGTAAACAGCAGCTTTGGAGGCCGAATGCAGTGCTCCGCCTCACCTCCCACGATGAAATGAGAGGGCTCTCTATTGATAGCAATGGGATATTCAAAGTCTAATGGGACCCATGCACCTCCAAGAAGGCTCTAAAGTAAGGCCAGCAGGTGATGAATGTCTTTATGCTCTACAGGGGAAGGAAAGCCCAAAGGTTTCTGCTTCTTATCTGTTTTCCTCGGTTCCCTACGCTCAGTGGAAGAATTTGAAATGCGCCTTCCTCTTTGCCTCCCCAGCTAGGGCCACGTAGCAAAACAGGAAATAGAAATTAATGGATGTCCAGTTAACTAAACACATGGATCCTAGGTGTGGCTGGATGGAGCCCCCCTTCCACCAGGCAATGGCCAAGGGATGTGTGCCCTTGAGCAAGGGGAGACTAGACACCCTTGTAGGGAGCTCTTCATGTAGCTCAGGATTTCCCTGGTCGAGGCCAGTCAGTCAGAGCAAGGGCTGAGCCTGGAAGAAGATCAACCCACCTGGGTAGAAAAAGAGCCAGGAGGTCAGGGAGGCTCAGAGTAGCCAGCCGAACCAGACTTGCAAGAGGAGGTCACACCCTGACAGAAAGTAGCTGGGGAGTCCTGTTTTGTGGGGAAAGCTCAGAGACAGGGTGACCTAAACAGGCAAACTGCAAATGCCCATGAAAGCAGATAATGGGGACTCCACCTCTTACTGTGGTTCAGGGACATCCCAGGACTCCAGGAAAGTCATCAGGTCAAGAGCTGAAGCCCCAGGAGATGGGGTTGGAGGTTGATCTTGGGAACCCAGAGCAGGCAGAACCTGTAGGTAGAGGTTCTGGCCGTGGGACCCAAAAGGTGGATGCTAGACCTGGAAGGTAACCACTGGCGCTTGTCCCCTCCAGGTGGGTTACAACATTACAGGATGGCTGGAGAAGAACAAAGACCCCCTGAATGAAACAGTGGTGGGCTTGTTCCAGAAATCATCCTTGGTGCTACTGGCCCTTCTCTTCAAAGAAGAGGAGGCTCCAGGTACGAATGACCCCTTGTTGTGTCCAGTCCCCCTGTGCTGATGCCCTTTAGTGGCCAAAATGGAAACAAGGAAACAAAACTCACCGTATTCAACTCCTGCAAAGTGGATGAATGGGTGACAAGTTACTTGAGGGAGGCCATGGATGACAGTGCAGTGGAGAGGTGCGCGTGCATCCTGCGAGAGCTTCCGTCAACTGTACTGCCCGCTGGGCCCGTGTCACCTCTGGGTGGAGCAATACTGCTTTGGAAGAGTGGATGCCCAAATGCGTGTGCTTATTTTCTGCTCCCTGCTCTCCTCTGTCTGAGGCTCAGACCAAGCCCAGCCCTGCCTCCTACCCAATCGAGGTCATGTGGCCCACAGGGAACGGCCTGGATGGGAGCTGCCCAAGGTGGCTGCCACTCAGTGGGGCAAGAGCTGCAAATTTCCTTGAATTCATTGACGTTTTCACCACCAACGTGCAATGCCTCCAGATGGTCTGCAGGCTCTTCTTCCTGCCCAGGCAATGGGAACAGTTTGTCCCTATGTGTAGCCCTAAGTCACAAAGGGCTACACCCTTTCCAGAGAGCATAGCGCTCCTTTTGACCATTAGACCATGGTCATCCCACTCAACCCTTCCCTGGTAGATGTCCTTTTCCTGGTGTGAGGGCCCCCACCTCACCTATTCCTAAGAAAAGCCTTTTTAAACCAGAGAATGTGTCTCCTCGACATGGAGCACTGAATGGGGTTGCCTGTCTCCATGCTGCGTTTTGACATGAAACGTGTGTTTTTCTTCCTCAGCTGGAAGCAAGAAGCAGAAGAGGGGGTCTTCCTTCATGACAGTCTCCAACTTCTACAGGGTGAGTAGGGGCTGCCCCAGAGGCCACTGTGCATCCAGTGAACCCTCCTTTCCACTGAACACTCCCTTCTAATGGTGTGGTGGTCTGGCTTCCACCTCCCAGCCCAGGACAGGATGAGTTCATTTCTATGCCTATGGTTGCCTCTTCCATGTAAGGAGTCTGTTTCCTTCCAAAGGGGTCACAGAACCACAGGACCTCAGAGCAGAAAAGACCCTTAGAGATGGTTCAGTCCAATCACATCATTTCGGACTGAAACCCAGGGAGTAGCATCATTGGAGATATCAGTGCCTAAGATCTTGAGCCCCAGAGTTGGCTGGCAGATCCTCTGGGCCGGTCACAACTTCCACAGATTTGGGGCATTACTGGGGATACGTTCCAAAGTGCAGAAAGGCAGCCAATACGGAGATGTGGCCCGAAGAAAGATTTCAATATTTGCCAAGGATCTAGCCGCCTGGAAGCGGAGTGGGCTACCTCATTGGAGGAATCCAAGCAGAGGAGGAGGGAGCCTCCATAGGGAGGTTAACAACGGGCAGGGCTTCGTCCTCACAGGCACTATGGTTCCTTCTAGTATGGAGACTCTATGATGAGCCAGCGCTGAATCAAGAAGGGCCCTGCTTATTGAAAACCACGTCACCTTGGGCAAGTCCCTCTGAGATGACAGACGGCCACTGCCCAATATGCCATCCATGATGGTAGCCACTAGCCACACATGGCTAGTGAGTGCTTGAAAAGAGGCTGGTGCAGCAGAAGAACTCAATTTGAATTTACATTTTAACTTAATTAATTGCACTCTAGGGGCACCTGGTGGCTCAGTCGGTTAAGCATCTGACCTTAGCTCAGGTCATGATCTCACAGTTTGTGGGCTCCAGCCCCGTGTCTGGCTCTGTGCTGATAGCTTGGGGCCTGGAGCCTTGCTTTGGGTTCTGTGTCTCCCTCTCTCTCTGCCCCTCCCCTGCTCACGCTCTGTCTCTCTCTCAAAAGTAAATAAACATTAAAAAATTTTTAAAAAGACATGAATTAGTTGAAATCTAAATAAAGACCTGTCCTGAGCATCGGTATCCTGCAACACCAACACTGAGCTTATTAACTCAGTCTTTCTTCTCCTTTTTCCTCCACCCCCAGGAGCAATTGAATAAGCTGATGGCCACCCTCCACAGCACGGCTCCCCATTTTGTCCGCTGCATTGTGCCCAACGAGTTCAAGCAATCAGGTACATCATGGGGACATGTCTCCCTGCTGGAAGTCCTCAGGCTCTGTGAAGTTAGTGTTTGCTTAAACTACATACCCTTTCTTGTTTTTAGCATAGTGAACACGTAGAGAGCAGTTTAGTATTTTTGAAACCTTATGTATTGTTTCTCTTCTTTGCCAACCTCTCCTCCCACCAATTTTTCAAACTTGGGACAGTTTTGACCCAATGAAACAATAACCGTTAATAGCTAATGTTTGTTGCACACAAACTGTGAGCCAGGTATAAATGAAATCCACTTTTTAAAAATTTTGTAATGTTTCTTTATTTTTGAGAGAGAGAGAGAGTGAGAGAGAGACAGAGGATTCGAAGCAGGCTCTGCACTGTCAATGCAGAGCCCAATGTGGGGCTTGAACTCACTAACCGTGAGATCATGACCTGAGGCGAAGTCGGACACTTAACTGACTGAGCCACCCAGGTGCCCTGAATTAAGTTCACTTTTAATCATGAGGGATGACTAGGGCACAAAATGGGGCACTGAAAGGATCCCCCAAAATCATATTCTAGCTGTTTTGGAAAGCGAAAATCATGTTCTGGCTGGGTGAGAACCAGCTAGAAGTCATACTCAGGAGGGCCTTTGGTCTTGGCTGAATTGTGGGGCCCTGCATGCAATGACGGGAGGAGACTGGGGTTGACAATACAGACGTTCAGTTAGCTTTCTGCAGTGACAAGGAGTGGCCTGTGCCACCCTAGAACACTGACTACATCCTGCACCCTCCCTCTTGGCAGGCGTGGTGGACGCCCACCTGATCATGCACCAGCTGGCTTGCAACGGAGTCCTGGAAGGCATCCGTATTTGCAGGAAGGGCTTCCCAAACAGGATGCAGTACCCAGAGTTCAAACAGAGGTGAGTGACGTCTTCCTGATAGCCTGAGTACAGTTCTCAGTTTCCAGGGATGGACTGATTGATAAATATAGTCCTGTTGTAGCAGATGCTACGGGTACGATGACGGCAGCTCACTACCTGAGTACACCTTGGCCTGACTTTCAACTGCCAGAACCTGCATTTCTGTGCCTGAGGGCTTTCTCTGGCTCTTGAACCAGCTTTGTTACTTGGCAGGCTGAAAGTCTCAGGAATTAATGCCTTCCCCAGGAGCGGCCCATAACCAATGACTTACAGACAACTGGCATATCAGTATTTCAATTCCCTCACTCTTCTGGTGGGCTAACTATGAGTGAGGCTCCCAGATAAATGTCTAACAACAGGTTCTCCAGGTTACATTTTTAAAAAATAATAAAAATTAAGAAATTAAAAAGCCCTGATTTGTAGTGTCTTTAGATTTCCATGGTGTAAACACTCCCATGGCTGATTTCGAGCCAAGCGATGTGACACCAGTGAATGTGGGGTTGGGGAGAGATTCACCCAATTGGCTCTTGCCGGCCGGTAGGAGTTGGTCTCAGCACACCACTGTTCCCAGTACCCCCTAGCAACATTAATCCCCAGCTGCCCATTCTGATAACTGACCTGATAACATGCCTCTTATTGACTGCCCTGTCCCCCTCCCCAAATCTGCCATCCCCCAAGTAAACTATTTGCATGTGGATACCTTGTCCCAGGGTCTGCTTCTGGGGGAACCCAAAGTAACACCTCCACCTTTGGGATTATTTCCCTTCTACCCACTCCCTACATGCTAGAACATAGGACCACAGGTTGATGGACAAGTCATTAGAGGTCATCCTGTCCAAGCCCACTGAAGGCTCTAAACAGGGAAGGACTTGTCTAAATCACAAAGGGGGCTGCTTGCAGGCCAGAAAAAGAAGTGCTTCTCCTATGTCTGGAAGAAAAGATCAGGAAGGAAAGTTTTTAGTGTTTTCATTTCTAGGAGCACCAGCCCTTTGAACTCCTGACCCACACAGACATTCACTCCCCAATGTCTCCTGCCAGTCCCACCCCAGTGCCTGCCGCAGGCATGTGCAGAACAGGTCTAACCATGATTCCACGGCCATCACAAAGACCAATGGATGGGTCAACTGCATGGATGTACTTCCTGAACTGCCAGCTTGGGCATGATGGTGGCTGTCATCATCTCTCTCTCAACAGGTACCAAGTGCTGAACCCCAATGTGATTCCTCAGGGGTTTGTAGACAACAAGAAGGCCTCAGAGCTGCTGCTCGGGTCCATTGACCTGGATGTGAATGAATACAAAATTGGGCATACCAAGGTAGGGGCTTCTGGTGATACTCCCTCCCTCCATCACTCAGCCTCGTCCCAAGAAGGTGGGCTTCAGGGTGTGAGTTCCAGCTTGGCCGCTGACCAGTTGCCTGCCTTAGGCAAGCCCCACGGCTGCTGAGAGCCTCAGTTTCCTCCTCTGCAAAAGTAGGGCTGATACAGCTGATCTCATGGGATTCAGGGATTCAGTGATTAGTGATAACGTGGGTGAGAACCCAGCTTGGACAGGTACATAATAAATGGTAGGTTATTTCCTAGTACTGTATGAGCCCCAATCAGAATCAAGGTCCTGGATTTTACTGGGGCATGGAGGTATGTGTGTGGGGGTGAGGTCTGAGAGCAAAGAACCATAATCCCAGCCCACCCACACCGAAAGCTCCAGCCCTGAGCTGGCAGGTGAGTTGGGGGTGACTCAGAGAGGCTGCCTGATCTTGACTCACAGGGTCTGGGCTGCCGTGTGTCTGTCCCACTTCCTGGCCCTGCAGAATCTTGTCGGGACTGTAAGGGCCAGCCAGGCTAATGGTGCAAGGTGTCCATCTATAGCTGCCCAAACAGACTGCACCCAACATGACAAGCAGGGCGACTCAGGACGGGTACTAGCTTTACATTCAGGAGCATCAGGCTCAAAGCCTAGTTCTGTGTAGCCCAGGACAGATCAACTACCTCTCCAAGTCTCATGGATGGCACAGGCAACATGGCTTCCCTACAGGCTTGGTAGAGGACGTGGACACTTTGCAAATGCTCATAGAGCACCTCCATGTGCCAAGCATGGTTCAAGGCTCTAGGAATACACCAGTGAACAGAACAGGAAGAGTCCCTAAGCCCCTAGAGCTCGATTCGTGGTAGTGAGCATTAGCAGAATTGTAATGCTGCTCTGGAATCCTCCAGAACTGCGAGCTCTGGCCTCCTTCACAATTGAGAAATGCTGTGTATAGCTAAATTGACTTATAGGAACACTGCAGGTTTTGTCATAGAGTCGCTGAATACTTGAGTGGGAGAGAACCTCAGAGACTGGTTCCTTTCCCCACCCCCACCTTTGAAGGAGCGGAACCTTGAGGAAGCCTGGAGAGGGTCGTGGAGGTGATGTGCCCAATTCCACAGTACTAGGCAGAATGGAGCAGGCCCCAGGCCGCACGACACTGGGTCATGGGAAAGGGGATGGGGCTGCTGTTGCCAACATTTGATGCAGTTACTGGCTGGGCAAATGGACTGCATTTTGCTGTTGTTCAATGTTGCATTGGGCACCTCAGGTCCAGGTAGAGTCCTGGGGATCCTGGGGATAGCTTTCCAAGCTTCACCCAAGTTTCCAAGATTCAACCGTGTTGGTTGGTACATGACATTCAGTCATTGTCCCTTCCATATCATGCTTGGGGACAAGGACCAGGCAGGCTCTGGTGGCAGAGGCAGAACAGAGAACAGGATGATTTTGCCTGTAAATTGTGTCCCCACACCCAGCCACATGCTCACCTCACTGCTCCTAAAAGGACACAACTCAATGACAATTCATTTTGAAATATCAAGAAACATTTTATGAAATCAAGCCCAATGTCTCTACCCCATCATGGCTAGCTAGCTCTTTGGGTTTTTGTGGGGGAGGAAGGCAGGTGGAGGGAGCATTCTTTTCCATTCTTTTCCTGTTGGTATCCATAGCATCCGCATAAAGGATTTAATCAAGAGCTCTGCTCCTGGCCTCAAGGTGTGGAGTTACAGAGTCTTAGAGCTGGGAGGACTCAGGGTCCTGCACTCCCATTGAACAGGAGGGGAGTTAGAGGCCTCCCAAGAGGGAGTGGCTTGGCTAAGGTCACATAGCACATCCAAGGAGGCTGAGGCCAGGTACAGGTCTCCTGGCTCCTTCTATCCCTCTAGAAGTTTCTATCATGTCCTATTGGAAGCCTATAAAAAGATGTTACATTATGAAACATAACTGATAATAAAGTCACCACCCATGGGCCCACTTAAAAATCCAGAATCTCTTCTCATCTCTTTCCTCCCCTTCCTCCCCACCCCCAGGAGTAACCCCTTGCTCCGAATGCTAACCATCCCCCTGCCTTTTAAAAAATAGTTTTGTCACATATGCACATGAAAGTACCACACTCGATATAATCTTCTGTAGCATGCTTCTAACACTCATTCATGTTTCCAAGATTCATTCTCGTTGGTCAGTATAGGACATTGACTCATTGTCACCACCATATCATGCTGCCTCAGACAGCCACATAACAATTATCCTTTCTCCTGCCCTTGGAAATTGATTTTTTTTCCCCCTGCAGTTATCAACAAATGCTGCTTTGAGTATCTTTGCACATGATCCCATGTAGAGGTTTCTCCAGAACGAAATTCTCAACCTTGGCTATACATTAGAATCACTTTGGGGAGAGATAAAAATACCAATGCCTGAGCCTCACTCCAGAAATTGTTTGAAATCACTGTGTGCAGGCATCGGTATCTTTCCAACCCTCTAGGTAGGAGAGATGTGCAGCCGGGGTTGAGACGTACTAACACGGCAGAGGACAGTTGACTGTTTCAGGGTATGCAAACAACTAACTTGATGAGGGAATGCCAACCCTTTTTCCAAAACTGTTGTACCAACCTACCCTCCCCTGATCCACAACCGTGCCAACACCCGTGCTCTCGAAAAGTCTTAAAAGTCACAGGTGGAGGGAGGAGTGAATGTTACCTTGCAACCTTAATCTGTATTTGCTGGAAATCTGGTGTTTCCTGATCTAACACACTGCAAAGTTGGGTATTTCCTGATCTTTCTAACCCACTGCAAAGCTTTCTCACACACACCAGAGCTGGGTGCCTGAAACTGTGCAGCATTGGTAAAGCTCTGTATCCTTTCTACAAAGTCAACTTCTCCCCCGCCCAACACCACCCCCTCTTCTCACTCCCAGATCCTGGGAGACGGTGACTGTCTAAAGGCCGTTTGCATAGCAGTAAAGGAGGCCCCTTGCCACTGTCGTGCTGGGCAGTCACCACAGCAGTGAGGATTATGACGATCTAACACATTTTTTTTAATGTTTATTTATTTTGAGAGAGAAGGAGTGTGAGCAGGGCAGGGGCAGAGACAGAGGGAGAGAGAGACTCCTAAACAGGCTCTGAGCTGTCAGCGCAGAGCCCAACGTGGGGCTCGATCCCATGAACCCGTGAGATCGAGAGTCAGATGCTTGAGCTGCCAGGTGCCCCAGCCTATCATATTTTACTTACCACTTCACAGTTTACGTGAGACTTTCCCACCCAGTTATCTCTATTTACTCCTTATAGCAGCCCTGTCAGGGAGGGATCACCATCCCCATTTCACAGATGGGGAACTGAGGCCCTGAGATGTGAGGAGGCGCATCCAAGGTGACCCAGCCGGCGAGTGCAAGGCCAGAGCTGGAACCCATAGGAGGCTGAGAGGAAACAGACACAGAGGCTGGCAGTGGCCCCGCTATTGGGGACGTCCAGGCCAGGGCCAGCTGTTCCCAAGGGGCCTCAAACACCAGCACCAGACTGGGTCTCTTAACTTTCAAGGCCCTTTCTGAACCTCTGAGGCTTGCCTCACAAGTGGCCGCCATCGGCAACAGCTGGGCCACGTGCAGAGGAGTGTGCCTTTCCCACAGGTATTCTTCCGAGCGGGCATCCTGGCTAAGCTTGAGGACATGCGGGACGAGCGTCTGGCCAAGATCATGACAATGCTGCAGTGTCGCCTGCGGGGCTTCCTCATGAGGATCGAGTTCAAGAAGATGCTGGAGCGAAGGTAGCACTCACAAACACGGGTGGGGTGGGGCCACTGAAGCCACGCGCATCCATGCAGAATGACCGGGCACCCGGCCACACACCCAGCGGTCAGCTCCAGTAGCGACTCGGGGCTGTGAGATGAGGGGAGGGCGGCGACATCTCCACTGGCCCAGAGAACCCTGTTTGGGGTCTGTATTCGCTTCCTGTGGCTGCTGGAACAGAGCAGCACAACCTGGGTGTCTTAGAACAATGGCAATTCTCATAGCGCTGGAGGCCAGGAGTCTGAAATCAAGGAATATTGCAGGCTGCACTCCCCCTGAACGCTCTAAAGGAGGATCCTTTCTTGCTTCTTGTAGTCTTGGTGGCCTCAGGCGTTCCTTGGCTTATGGCCACATCAGTCCAGTTTCTGCCTGTTTTCACAAGACCTTCTCTCTGTGTCTCCACACGGCCTTCCTTCTTCTTATATGGACACCTGCCATCTCGGGTCAGGGGTCCACCTTTCTCCAGTATGACCTCATCTTAACCTAAGTAATGACACCTGCAAAGACCTTATTTCCAAATAAGGTCACATTCACAGGCACTGGGGGTTAAGACTTCAGCAGATCTTTTGGGAGGGGACACAATTCAACCCATAAGAGGGACCACCTAATACAGACCCTTCTCTTAAAGCCTACAAGTCACTTTCCCAGACTTCCCCTTATTGGTCCATGTGATGACACTGTCAGAGGGAGGTGGCAGGGCTGGCACCCCTGCTTCGCAGATGTGGAAACTGAGGTCAGAAGGGTGAAGGAACCGGCCCAGATCCAGGCAGAAAGAGTCAAGACTGGAATCCAGAAGTCCTCACTCCAAATCCTTGCCCTCTGAATTGTGTTTTCCAGCCATCTTTCTAAAATGATCATCAGAAAATAACTCAGGCTACCCTGGCTGACCTGTGGTTGACTCTGGTTCCTTGTGGGCATAGTATTAGTAATAATAACAGTAATGAGCAAATAACAATAATGAGGTCCTGATATCCACTGCCCCCCCCCCCCACGCCCTCCCTGGGACCGTGACTGAAGGCAGCGACACAAGTTAGGGGCTGAGTGTAGGACAGCAGGGCCTTGGCACGCAGGAGGTCCTCGGTAAATGACAGTCCAGTGAAGCTGGAGGGGACAAGGGTGGTGGGTTCCAGAGACTGCAGAATGGATAGGACTCAGAGAGTAATGGGTGATTTCCCATGAGGGAGAGGAAGGGAGGAAATGTAAGAAGAAATGAGTGGTCTGTCTCAGCCTTGTGCTGTCTGGGTGGAACCGTTCCATCAGGGAGGCCAGGCCCTGACACCTGCACTTTCATCCAGGGAACCCCGGCTTCCTTTTTTTGCAGAATTGGCCTGAAAGTCATCCAGCGGAACACACGCAAGTTCCTGGAGCTGCGTTTCTGGGGCTGGTGGAAGCTATACAACAAGGTAGGGCTGAGGGGCCAGGCTAGCTGGGCTGCAGCTACCAGTGCGTTGTGTGTGTCTGGGGGGGTGGGGGGGAAGTCCTGGGGGGGAGGTGCCTCTTGGGGGTGGGAGGCCACAGGATGCAGCAGGGACAGTCCACCAATGAGGGTGCCTGGGAGACAAATGAGGAATCTAGTCCCCTTCCAGTCAGGGGCTAATTCCTCCCTGAGAAAAACCACAGAGGACCTTCCCGCCTCATGTTATCCCTCCAAATAACACCCCCTTAGGATGGAAAGCCCCTCAGTACAAAAAGGGGGCTTGGTCGTCAGCCCCTCCCCCTGCACATGTTGAGGCATCTTCAGCTCCTTCAGTGAGGTCCTCAGCTTCAGAGCTGGAGCGAGCTCAGGAAATCGTGGGATCCAGCCTATTTCCCAGGTCCTTCCGAGACAGCTGAGAGGGCAGTGAGTCAGCCCTTAACCAACGCAGCAGGCAGGGAGCCTTCCTCCTGGTGCAGGTGGAATCATACTGGGTGATGGGGTCCCCACCTCGGGCCTCCATTCAAAGGGAACGTGCTGCTGGGCACCAGCATAGGCCGGATGCAGGGCTGCATTCAGGAGTCGGAGGATGGTGGTGTCTCAAGGGACAGCCATGAGGAGGGTGGATCAGGCTCTAGGTCATCTCTGGTGGCCCTGAGGCCCCCAAGGCTCCTGTGGAAGCTTCCTTCCCCTCCCCATGGGAAAGCGCTTTCTAACACTCAGTGCTGACCACAGATTCAAAGCAGGGATAGTAAGTTCTGCCTCCCCAAAGGCTCTCCCACACAGGCCAGCCCCCTCGAGGGCCTGAGATCCCAGAGCAGTCCAGATGAGCATTTCTCAAAGTTCGGTCATTACCAGTCCTTCCCCCACTTGTTCCATGACTGAGCTTTCCTGATGCCAGCTACTTTTTTATTTTGAAATTTTTATTTTACTTTTTATTTGTATATATTTTAAGTTTATTTATTTTGAGAGAGACAGACAGAGTTCATTCGAGGGGGGGGGGCAGAGAGAGGGGGAGACAGAGAATCCCAAGCAGGTTCCAGACTGCCAGTGCAGAGTCCCACGTGAGTCTTAGACCCATGAACTGTGAGATCATGACCCGAGCCGAGATCAGGAGTCAGACACTTAACCGACTGAGCCATCCAGGCACCCCTAAAAATAAATTTAAAAAATAAGAAATTTAGGGGTGCCTGGGTGGTTCAGTCGGTTAAGTGTCCGACTCTTGATCTCAGCTCAGGTCATGATCTCACAGTTATAGATCAAGCCTCACATGGGGCTCTGTGCTGACAGTGTGGAGCCTGCTTGGGATTTTCTCTCTCTCTCTCTCTCTCTCTCTCTCTCTCTCATTCCCCTTCCCCCGCTTGTGCTCAAGCTCACTCTCTCTCTCAAAACATATAAACATGAGACAATTTTAAATTTAAAAAAGTTACTTTTTTTTTTTTTTAATTTTTTTTTTCAACGTTTATTTATTTTTGGGACAGAGAGAGACAGAGCATGAATGGGGGAGGGGCAGAGAGAGAGGGAGACACAGAATCGGAAACAGGCTCCAGGCTCTGAGCCATCAGCCCAGAGCCCGACGCGGGGCTCGAACTCACGGACAGTGAGATCGTGACCTGGCTGAAGTCGGACGCTTAACCGACTGCGCCACCCAGGCGCCCCTAAAAAAGTTACTTTTAAAGTAACTGTGTAACAATGAAAATGAAAGCATTTCTATGCAAGGCTTAAATCTATCTCACTTGCCCCCTCGGTATTTGTGTTGCCCTCTGGGAAGCCCCAGACCAACAGCCTTTAAGATTCCTCCCAAGCAGGACACCAGTGGTCAGAGAAGATGAGGAGACAAAGCCTGGAAACTTCTCTGTTCTTTACTAGAAAGCAACACTTCACTAATTGAACATGGCAAAGCAAGGTCCTGTTCCAATGAGTAAAAAAAGTAAAATAAAATAAAAATCCTTTACTCTTAGTTTTTAACTATGCTCTAGTCTTATCTAAGCCAGATAGGATGAGTCAGTGGGGAAAAAAACCCAACACGTTCCGGTAGGCTTTCACTGAATAAAAATGTCGTGTAGTTGTGCGTTTATGTGAACTTACCTCTGCAGTATCCCAGGTCCCCACAGACAGAGAGACGGAGACACAGAAACGGGGAGAGAGACAGAGATAGAGAGACAGGAAGAGAGGGAGACAGCAAGGAGGAGGACCCCGTAAGGGAGAAAGGCAAGGGAAACCGGAGCTTGAACTCAGCCAGGCACACACAGCTTAGAGAATGGTGTGAGCCCTGAATGGGGCTAGACGCCGAGGAACACCTAACTGTGTCTGTCAGGATCGCAGAGACCCCTGAGAATTGGTCCTAGGCAAGGAAGGGCCTTCTCTGTGGAGGCGAGAGATACTTGCTGGCATCTGTGGAGAGGGACTCCCTCATGGCTACTTTCCGCCCCGATGGGGGTGTGAGGTCCTGTCTGAGGGAGAGCCCACAGCCCACCGCCGAGCCCCCCCCGCGGCCCATCCCCCTAACGCCATAGGGTGTCGCCCGCCACTCAGGTCAAGCCGCTCCTGAATGTGGCTCGGCAAGAGGAGGAGATGAAGGCCAAGGAGGAGGAGCTGAGGAACGCCATGTGCAAGACACAGGAGCTGATAAGCAGGGTAAAGGAGCTGGAGGAGAAGATGGCCACACTCAGCCAGGAGAAGAATGACCTCACCATCCAGCTACAGGCCGTATGTGGGGCCCCGGAGGGAGGGCGGGAGCTGGGGGCCCTGGCAACTACCAGGATCCCCGGGGCCACTAAGAGCCAGACCCAGGGAGGCAGGTGGGGGGTGAGCCTTCTGAGAATCAGCATACGAGAGAGACCCCCGTAACAAAAGAATCACCCGCTTATGGGAGCACCTACATATGGGCCCCACCCCTTAATGCCTCACAGTGATGATTTCCCTTATTTTCCAGACAAAGAACTGAATTTCAGTAATGTTATGCCACGAACCGAAAGTCACACAGCTGGTCTGGTTTGAGTCTGTGGCCGGTTGTTGTTTACGCCACTGACCCCATCTTGGGGAGACCCCAGTGGACACCCAGGGTGTCCCTCTTCTGCCACGTACTGTCCGTTTGACCTTTGACGACCCCACCTCCTCCGAATATCAGGTCCCTCATCTCTAAGCCGTCGCTTACAGTGACATCTGCCTCACTTGCTTCTTGGGGTCGTTATAAGGAGGAACTGTGGGTGGGAAATGGTTCGTTAACACAAAGGTGCTAGATCGATGCTGGGAGTCATTTGGGCAGATAGTCACTCCCCATTGGCAGACAGAAGCACAGGCACTCCCGGGCTCAGCCCCAACTACCAGCGGTGTGCAGCCTGTGTGTCCTCGACTTGTCCTGGACCACTGGCTACATCCTTCAGGTGCACCTGACCACCCGGGATCTGTTCAAAGGCAGATTTCAACACAGCAGGTCTCGGGTGGAGCCTGAGATCTTGCGTCCTAACCAGCTCACGAGTGATGCAGCTGGTGGCCTGGGGACGGCACTGCGAGACTCTGTTCTGTCACACGCATCACAAGGAGCTCGGGGCCAGTGCCCAGACCCCTGTGGGACCCCCTCTGACCGGCGCTCTTTCTTCCACCAGGAGCAAGAGAACCTGATAGATGCCGAGGAGCGCCTGACCCAGATGATGAAGACGAAAATGGAGCTGGAGAGCCAGATCTCGGACATGCGGGAGCGGCTGGAGGAGGAGGAGGGCACGGCGGCCTCCCTGAGCGCCACCAAGCGCAAGCTGGAGGGCGAGATGAGTGACCTGAAGCGGGACCTGGAGGGTCTGGAGACCACACTGGCCAAGATGGAGAAGGAGAAGCAGGTGAGGAGGCCCTGGGGCCTCACTACACCCCCCTCGGGAACAGGAAACCCTGTGGGGGTCCCACCTGGAGTCCCCTCAGCAGCACCGCCCAGGACCCTAGCCACCAGCCACATGGGGCTAGTTTAACTTAACTCAGCGCCATGGAAAACGTGACTCCTCTGTTGACCTAGCAGCATTTCGAGTGCTCAATAGTCACACGAGGCTAGTGCTACCGCATTGAACTGAGAACGTGGCTGTTGCCGCAGAAAGTTCCGTCGGGACAAAGTAGCTAGAGGGATGAGGGCTCTTTCCCTCATGGTGACATCCAGGCTCAGGACTGACTGGTTCTCCTTGTGCCCGTGAAGCCCAGGTGTCTGTGCTAGCCTGTGGCCCACTCAGACTCAGCGTCCCTGGGCCCCTCACAGAACGTTCTTCTTCACTACATCTGCCTTCTCCCCTCTTCCCAGAAGAGACAACCCTCTCTCTAGCGTGGGGCCACCACTAGCTGTTGGATCTCTGCCCAAACAAGCAGCTGCTGCCCTTCCAGTCGGCTCCAGGGGGAGCCCCTGGCTCCTGATACCATCTGGTGGGCCCTTGGCCCCGAAGCCCCCTTCTTACCCTCACAAGTTGGCGGGGGGGATCCAGAGCAGGGGAAGGTGTATGCTGCCTAAGCCCGTGCCTCTTCAGCTCTGATGTGCACACAAAGTGCTGGCATCTTGATAACATGCCGGTTCTGCATCAGCAAGTCTGCTGGGACCCGAGGGTCCACGTCTCTCAGACACTGCTGATGTCTGAGGGCCAGGCTTTGAAGAGCCAAGGCCTGACTGGTGGTTCTCACTGCTGCCCTCACCCTCAGATTCTGACCTGCCTGGGGCGTGCCCTGGGCACTAGCATTTCTCAGGCTCCCAAGTGACTCTGGACCGCAGCCAAGCTGAAGAGCCCCTCTCTCGGAGCAAGCGCCTCCCTCTTTGTTCCCCCTCCAAGGCTGTTCCCAGCCTTAAAGGCCTGTCCCTCTCCTGCCCGTTTCCAGGCCCTGGATCACAAGGTCCGCACCCTAACCGGGGACCTCTCGCTCCGTGAAGACTCCATCGCCAAGCTCCAGAAGGAGAAGAGGGCCCTGGAGGAGCTGCACCAGGTAGGCACCACGGGCTTCTACTTGGCACAGCAGGTGGAGCTCGGAGACTGGAGACCCTGGTTTTGCTGCCCCTCAGCTGGGGCCTATAGGGAAGTCAGTCTTCCTAAATCTCAATTTCCTCATCAGAGAAGCGGGCACTGTCATGTCTTGTTGTTCTCCTCCCAAGTTTGTTATAAGTGGGGCGACCATATAATTTATCACCCAGACTAGTCTGAGAGTGAAAGAGGGGCAGCGGGCATGAGGAGATGATCCCAGGTGCACTGGAAGCTAGGGTCCCCAGACTTATCAGGATGAGTGCCCTGCCGGTGCTAAAGCACCAGTGAACCCCAATACATCTCGGTGACAAAGGGCATGAGCTCTTGTGAGGAGACCCGTTTGACCGTTATGAGCTCAGGCTCCTGGAGGCAGAGCCAGCTCTGACCAGCCACCAGTGCTGACCTTGGCACAGACCACTTCCTAGCTCTGAAGACACAGGTGCAGAGAGCAAGTTGAAGCCCAGAACCAGACAGCAGACCCCCATCACCATGTTTGCTGACACCATGAACCCACAGCACATCCCCTTTAGTGCCTCTCTCTGCTGCCTCTGGAAATACTTCCCCTTAAACTGTAACCCTCAACCATTTCAAACTCAGAGCCCCCTTTTATAACAAATACAGTCGATTCTCATTATCCCAGGTAGTTATGTCCCATAAAGTCACCACAAACACTGAATAAACAAATGCTGGACCCCCATTTTTGTTTTGAAATTTTTTTTAACATTTATTCAATTTTGAGAGACAGAGAGCGAGCAGGGGAAGGGCAGAGAGAGAGGGAGACACAGAATCCGAAGCAGGCTCCAGGCTCTGAGCTGTCAACACAGAGCCCTACATGAGGTTCAAACCCACAGACCTCAAGATCATGACCTGGCCAAAGTCAGATGCCCAACTGACTGAGCCACCCAGGTGCCCCAATACTGAACCTCGGTTTTAAGGGGAAATAGAAGGTTAGGTTCCTGCAAGCCTCTGGTCATGTTTTCGTCAATCAATCAATACATTACTTTGTTTTATGTGTGTTTCTGTGTAAGACACTACTTGGTACACACTGTCCATTCCTGAACAATGAACTCACGGTCAACAACCCTGTATCTCATGCCTGTTGCTTATCTAACACACAAATTTCCTCTGTGAGGCACAGCACAGCTTTCTTGTGCTTAGGAACACTAGATAGCACAGTACCAGTGTGCTTGGTGCACCATTTTATGAGCCAAACTCACCAAGACAAAAGCACAAAAAATGTAAAAAAACATGGCGCTAAATAGACTATGAAAAAGCCACCTGTTTGCAGTATGAGCTGAAACAAGAAGGCGGGGCATCATCTTATTTGACGTCAGCTGGGAATGTGCGCTCCAGAAGATGCAAACTTTTCGCTGCTCTGCGCATGTCTGCAAATGACCATGAACGCACCACAAGTATTGATTTGGGATTACACATAAATTTTAGCTCGTAGGTAAATTGGAAAATAGATAATCCACAAATAATGAGGGCAGACTGCATTTTGGAAGCCTCTCTTTACTATCGTAAAATAAACATTATTATAGCTAATACATACCTTCAAAAAAATCAATAGAGTGCCCTTCTTTTTAAGGGGGAAATGAATGGAATATAATTTATAATAAATAACGGGGCTGTCCGTGTGTAAGCGCTCAGGCGGATCCACTAGAAGACGTCGTGAGCAGTCGGCTGAACACCCGAGCCTGCCTAGGTGGCCGAAGACGGACGGGCACAGAGGGTGTGTTGGTGACGTTGACGGCAAAGTGTGGCTGCCGTCAGTGATGCGGGTTTACAAAATGGTGAAGAACTCTCAGGGAGATTTTGACAATAACAAATCTCTCAGTTTTCATGGTAGATCATTCTTTAAAAATATAGTGTATACTAAATGAAAAAAAAAGTTGAGTTATGTGTCCAGTGGTCCTGGCTGCTGGGTTTAGAAGAGTAGAACTGTTGTTTTACGTACGTGAATGCCCAGGTGGGGCATCAAGTGTGCGGACTACAGAATTATGCTTCACGGTACCGGATTGTCCAGAGCGAGGCATGTCCAGAGCGAGGCATGTCCAGCATCCCTGGAACCACTAAGTGCCAGTGGGGCCCCCAATCATGGTGGTGAACAAAAGCCCCCCAACAGACCTCCTGCATGCCCCATGGAGAGCCAGAGCCCCACTGACCATTGAGGGCCCACCTACAGCTAACGGGTGCTCGGGTCTGCCCCTGCCTCACCTGGCACCAGGGCCAGGGACTCAGTAGCTGTTCCCTGAAGTCAACTCAACCCAGCTCCGAAGTGATGGCAGAGAACTAGGTCTGTTCAGCTGCTTCTGCATGTCTCGTGGGACATACAAGATCTTTCCTTCCAGAAAACCCTTGACGACCTGCAAGCTGAGGAGGACAAGGTGAACCACCTGACCAAGACCAACAGCAAGCTCAGCACCCAGATCCATGAGGTAATGCCCTGTTGCTGGGGCCAGTTCTATAGCTCAAGGGCCAGGTCTGTCATGGGGCCCAGGGTCCTCATATACATTTGGGGAATTGGACTGACACGTCCCCCTGAGGAAATGAGGGCCTTTCTGTTGCCACAGCTAAGGAACCAGGCCCAGTCTGGTTCCTCAATTGCATTCTGGCCTCAGACTCACCCCGCTCCCCTCAACACACGCATTTTCTCTCGCTCTTCTTGTTTCTGCAGCTGGAGGATAACTGGGAACAAGAAAAGAAAATCCGGGCGGAGGTGGAGAAGGCCCGTCGGAAGGCTGAGAGTGACCTGAAGATAACCATTGACAACCTCAACGAGATGGAGCGGTCCAAGCTGGACCTCGAGGAAGTGGTGAAAAAGTACGCCCGTGTGGTCATTCATTTCATCCGTAACATTAGCACTTTCTGTGTGGTGCCAGGTGCTGGGCACCGTGCCGAGGGCTTCACATGTATTAACGCACGTCCCTAGTACCCACTATGTGCCAGGCACGGTGCCCGCTACAGAGCACATAGGGAGGGGACAGTAGATGCTGCCCATCCACAGGGAGCTCCTAGTCTCACACAGGGCCAGCTGGGCGCCAGAAAGGGGGCTGGTACTGAACAATGCCCCTCCCCAATAGGCAGAGAGTCTTGGCAGAAACCTGTAAGCTGGGCTTTCAAAGATCACAAGGAGTCGAGGGGTATTTCAATATCACTGTGGCAGTAACTATGGGGGACAGGTGGAGCAGAGAAAAACTGGAAGCAGGAAGGCAACCGGAAGGCTACTGCAATAGTCCAGGTATAACCTGAACTAAAGCAAGAGGCTGAGGGGATGGAGATTAGGAGACGGACAAGCTTTCAGGGGGCAGAATTGGCACGACACAACTTTGAAGTACATTTTACCAAGGCAGTTTGACAGCTCCACGAGCTGCTGTGAGACGCGTGTGGCTAATGCTGCATCGCGGCTCGTTTCTTCTGTGGCACACCCAGAAGCTGCATGTGACCTTGACCATCCTGCTCACCTACTTGGTCTCTGGTGTCTTAGTTCTCACACATGGCTCCTTGACACGTGGAACCCACATATCAGAAGGAGACAGCCTTTTGTGGAAAGTTTTTGGAAGAAAATTTTCCCTAAAAAGGCAAAGCGCCCATGTGATTCTGGAGTCCCTAGAATGTAAGCTCACCAGGGCAGCGATTTCTGTCTGGTTTATTCACGGATGTGTCCCTGGAGCCCCAAAGAGCATCCGGCAATAGTAGACAGTCAATAAACGTGTGTCAGATTAACAAATGCATGAGTGAGTGGGAGGCCTGTGCAGCAGATTCTGAGGGCTTTTGTAGGGCGAGAACTTCTGGGCTGTCACCGCAGAGGGTCAGGGGGTTAGGGGATGAATGGGTTTCAGCAGGCTCAAGGCCTCCTCTGGTAGCCCAGGTTCTGTTCCCTCACCAGCTGGCTGGTATCCCCTCAGAGCTCCTCCTCAGGAGATCACACCTTCTCTTGCAGGAGGGATATGGAAATCAATTCTGTCAACTCCAAGTATGAGGATGAACAGTCTCTGAATTCCACACTCCAGCGGAAACTGAAGGAGCATCAGGTGTGTTCAGGACCGAGAAGGAGCAACTCTCCTTCTGAAACGCCCTTCCAGGCAGCTTGGCCCCCATCAGCTGCTTGGCCGCCTGGGTTTCCTGAGGAGCAAGGCTGCCCCAGAGTCCTTGACACTGATCCACATTCACCTCATGCAGGCTTAAAGTCAACGCCCCCACTATGAGGACAAGGCCCTCCACAATCTGCCCCTGCCCCCTCCCTGACCTTGTCACCCAGCGTCCCTGCCCCCCACTCCCTAGCCATGCTGGCTCCTTGAGGGGTCTCATACCCCAGCCTCTCCCCTGCCTCAGGACCATTGCACATACTCTCTGTGCCCTGTTTCCCTCTGCTTTTGACAGTGTCCATCACATGCTCAGCCCCTTTCCATCACTTCCCTACTAAAAGGTCAAGTGGGTAAGTGTGTAACTTCACACAGAAGAGATAAATCCCACCCCTCCACCCCCACCGATTTGTCTGCTAGGCCCGAATTGAGGAGCTGGAGGAAGAACTGGAAGCTGAGAGGGCAATGAGAGCCAAGGTAAATGAACTACTTCTACACTTACTTGAGTCTAAGGACCCAGTGCCAGCCACGATCCAACCATAAGTAGACACTCCACTCAGGAAAGCACCAGAGGGGAGGGCAGGTTTCCAACTGAAAAGGCCCTCGCTGTTTCTTGAGCCCCTACCGTGCATCAGGCACTGTGCTACAGGTGCAGTATCAATTAGGATGTAAGGCGTAAAGATACGATTCGTGGCGTGGCCCCACCTAGCGCAGGCAGAGGAGACAACATGAGCCTGGGAACTCGGAGAACTGAACTCAACAGGCTGACGAGGGAAAGAATGTCTAGACGGAGGGAATGAGACGGCACCTCCCTGCACAGGTACAAAGATGTTAAAGGACCAGCAAAGAGTGGAAGGAGGCTTTAGATGAGGATGAGGCCAGAGAGCCAGTGGGAGAGGAATCGTCACGCACCTAAACTCCAGATTCAGCCAAACTGGGGCCGGGGGTAGGATGGGCAGGGAGACCCACCCAGTGCAGGGAGGAGGACAGAGACATCCTTCACTGAGTGTGTGGGGTGGCAGGCAGAGTGCAGAGCTCCCAAAGTGCGGGCCCCCAGCCCCACAGACACCATGCGGTCACTGCAGTCTTTACCAGAGGGAGGGGCTCCCACATGGCTCCCCATCACGGTCACCCAACCTCCCCACCCCCAGGTGGAGAAACAACGCAGCGACCTGTCCCGGGATCTTGAAGACCTCAGTGACAGGCTGGAAGAGGCTGGGGGAGCCACGTCTGCTCAGGTACCATCCTTGTGGAGGGGACGGGCCCAGGGACCCCAGTTCCTGCCTGCCTTCAGGGAGAAAAAAAAAAAAAAACTCCTGGATGAGAAGCAGTGAGAATAGGACCAGTTAGTTGTTGCTGAATTCCTGGGGCTAACTTGAGGAGAGAACAATTAATAATAAAGAAGAGGCCAGAGAGGGGCTGGTTTGGTCCCCTCTCTCCTGGGGATCCTTAGCTCAGTGGTGAGGACAGACGCGGCACAGGACTGAATGCAGAGGGCAGACGTTGTAAGATACAACGTGTCTTTCAGAAAATGTGAGCTGCGGTAATGCCAGCCGATTAGGGGAAGGACTGCCACTGTGCAGACAGTCTGTTACAGTTCCTAAGAGGGGGCGTGCCATGCAGGGCCACACGGGAAGCAGCAGGGTCAGTAGCGGCAGAGGCAGGGGAGAATTGCAGGCAAGAGCCTTTATTGTGGTTTCTGAGGAAGGAACGGGTAAGGCAGAGGAAGCAGGCTTAGGACTGGTTAGTTTGGATAATTTCAGTGGGCTCTGGGGCACCAGGGCTGAGCCCAGTTGGTACCTGACCATGGGGGTAATGAGAGCAGGGGGACAGTGGCTGAGAGTATGAGCACCCCAGAGAGGAGGAGCTGGAGGTGTGGGCTCTAGACTGGTTGCTTTGCACTGGAAATCTAGCTGTTTGCTATCTCTAGGAGTTAGCTTACCCTGGGAGGGGCTGTTGTCCAGGGTCAGCAAAACCCCAAGAGGACAAGGCATAAGAATACAGAAAATAGAGACATGGTTAATACAGAGGGGTGACCCCATACTGCCAGGGCTGGAATCCAAGTTGGGCCTCTGGTGTGGAATGCCTCTTCCTCCAACTCACATAAAGGCATCACGGAGACTAACAGAAGCTTGAAACTCTCCTTCTAATTCCGGATAGTCAGGTCGCTTACAAATGTGGCCCCTGGGTCGGAGCTGAGAGAAGGAAAGTGGATGAGGTCCCTGAGCACTGGAAGGCTAGGCATCCTTTCCCGAGGCTCCCTGGACTGCACACCCCACTCCCTCACCATCCTGGCCTCAGGCTGCTTGTTGTAGGGGGTAGTGCTGAGAACCAAAGCTGGTATGTGGCTGTGGTCGGGATCCTGGGAGGAAACAAAATCATCCCAGGTGGTTTGAGTGACAGGCATCAAGGAAGGACTACATCCAGCAATGCAGGGAAAGTGAAGACAATGGGACAGGATGTAGGGCACCAGAGGGATGGGAAGAAGCAGGGTCATGGGGCTGTGACATCGGGAGCCTTGGAGCAAGGCCTACCTGGCGGGCTCTTTCTGGAAGCTCAGGGGAAATCTGTCCCAGGACTCTCCCCTGCCTTCTGGTGGGTTGCTGGCAATCCTTGGTGTTCCTTGCTTGTAGCTGAATCACCCCAACATCCGCCTTCATGGTCACATGGCCTTCTTATAGGTCTCCCTGGATCTAAATTTCTCCCCTTATAAGGACAACCAGCCATTGGGTTAGGGGCCTCCCTAGTCCAGTATGACATTTTACCTTGTTTACATCTGCAAAGACCCTGTTTCCATCCACAGGTATCTGGGGTTAAGAACTGAGCATATCTTCTCGGGGGGCACAATTGGACACACAACACCATCTAAACGAATCCTATGGGCAATCCACCCAGAGGCTCGGGACTGACATCTCTATCAAGACATCCTATTAGAGGAGCGCAGAAATATCGGGGCACCACTGAGCAGGCGGGCAGCGTCTGCCCTAAGGAGACCAGTGCCGGTCAGTTCTGCTAAAGCCCTGCTTCTCTCTCCCAGATTGAGCAGAACCGCAAGCGGGAGGCAGAGCTGCTAAAGCTGAGGCGGGAGCTGGAGGAGGCGGCCCTGCAGAGTGAGGCAGCGGCCTCCACACTGCGCAAGAAGCACACGGACTCCATGGCTGAGCTGACGGAGCACGTGGAGAACCTGCAGAGGGTCAAGGCCAAGCTGGAGAAGGACAAGCAAGTCATGAAGGCTGAGATAGACGACCTCAATGCCAGCATGGAGACGGTGCAGAAGTCCAAGGTGAGGTGGGGGAACCCCCCCCCCAGAGTCACAGGGACGTGCCCCAGCATCTGACTGCTTCACACATATTCCCCAAGCCCCCAGCAAGCCCGGGGCATGTTCTAGATGTTGTGAAGGGAATCGAGATGAGCCCGTCACAGATCCCACAGGAAGGTGTATAACCTTGGCCAAGTTCATAATCTAACTGTGCTCTTCTGTAAAATGGAGATAACAATAATCCCTGCTTCATAGAGCTGTTGTGAGGGCTTCAACAGTTCCTGGCACATAAGAAAAGATCAATAAATGTGACAGACTAGGAAGAGTGACAACAGAAATGCATGCATCACCATAATGAAAAAGTGATGCATGGCAAGAAGGAAAAGCGAGTAAGCCATTCAACACGCATTTATCAAGCAGCTGCCACAGAAAGAGCCTTCTTGTGACATGAGGGAAAGGGGGCTCCGAGGGTGAGCAAGGATGATGCTTTGGGGTCCCTGGCTCAGCCAACCAGTATCTCCAAACTTCAGACACTCATGAGGCATCTTCACAGTTCCCATCTTATCTGCACACCCTGGAACTAAGGCTAGTATTTTTTTCTTAAATTGGCCCATTGCATTTTCTTACTGGGTGAAGTCCTCAGGGGTCCAGAGTGGCTAGAAAAGGGGGATGAGCTAGAGAGTGAGGGTCTGTGTGCCAACCCAAAGACTCTAAGTTTATGTATAGAAATGATAAGGTGGGGCAGGGCGAGGGGGATCGGGGGAGATGGTTCTGAGATAGGCACGTTCTAGAAGGACGAGGGAGGTAGTCTAGGAGGCTGCACTAGGGGAACCCAGGTGGAAAGCAGGGAGGGTTTGGCCTGGCTTCTCCATTTCCCTACTGGGTACATCTTCCTTGAGCAGATGAATGCCGAGGCCCACATCCGAAAGCTGGAAGACAGTTTAGCAGAAGCCAACGCCAAGGTGGCTGAGCTGGAGCGAAACCAGGCAGAAATCAATGCCATCAGGACCCGCCTGCAAGGTGAGCATGCCTCTCCCTGCAGCTTCCCGAGGAACAGTGTGTGGAACAGAACAGGGATGCTCAAGGAAACCGAAAGAGTACCCATGTCCTCTTCCCGGAGCTTTCTCGGCCTTGGAAACTTCACACCCGCTGTGATGAGACAGGAGATCTGATTCCACCCATGGACTGCCCCAAGCAGCATCTTTGCAACATAAAACAAGTGACACTATTCAAAGCATTTCCCTATCAGTTGTCCCAACCACCCTGAGAGATCAGCAGGAGGGGCGGTAGACAAAATTCAGTTTTTAAACATTTTAAAACATGACCCACATATTAAGAGCAAACATGTGTCACCAGTAAGGGAGCCAGAAAATGGTGAACTTGCCTTCAAGGGGCATTTGAAGGACAGAGATTTATAGTCATTTGGGGGAAGGGAGGCTTCAATAACTTTACTAAGTTAGAGGCAGAACAGGTTAATGTCCTACCACACGGTAATACTGCAACCTCTTGGTTTTGTTTTGTTTTTTACCAGAAGAAATCCTTTGCATCCTAGGACAAAAATAATTTGTGATTTATCACTATTCACTTAACACCTAACCTTGCAGAGGCTGGGCCCTCACAGACACATACTCCCTGAGAGAAGTAAACACTCCTCAGGCCAGTTAGACCACGTTGCAGTGTGACCCCAGAGAACCCGCTGGCATCCTTTGGCCTTATTTCCCACATCCTGAATACTTTCTAAAATCAATATTCCCTTTGATGGATAAGAAAAGTGAAGCTCAGCGGGACGAGGTAACTTCCCACAAAACCAGAATGACTTACAGGGCAGGACTCAAGCTCGCTCGTGCTCTCCGGCTCATGCACGTCTTCCTGGCCTCCAGCCCCCACAATCAGTTCACAGATGACAGGAGCATACGTTCTGGGACCGTGACAATTACATTTTCAAAGTAAAGGCTCTCTGCCCCACTGTTTCCTTTAAACTTCCTTGCGGGATCTCGTGCCGGGGCTGGGACTTCGTTATCTGGAGCCCTGTACCTCATGCAAGACACCTGGATGTCACCAATGTTTGGACAACTGCTCCCCTCCTGGGCTCGCTTACTTTAGGCGGCCGGCAATGGTTCGCCATTGCTCCCCCTTCCAGCCCACTTGACCAAGTCATCATATTTATTGGGTACTTTGAGAACGATGCACTGGGATAGCTTAGGATCTGGCTGGGGAGCCAGTTTTTCATCCACTATTTCTCCCATTCCCCTTCCTGCCCAGCTGAAAATGGTGAACTGAGCCGGGAGTATGAAGAATCACAGAGCCGGCTCAATCAAATCCTGCGGATAAAGACATCACTGACATCACAGGTGGACGATTACAAGAGGCAGCTGGATGAAGAATCCAAGGTTTGTTTGGTGATGGGGTGGGGGTGACAGAGCTACCTTCCTGAAGAAAGTTACAGGTTATGAAGATGTAGAAGGAACATGAAAAGTGGTACCTAGGGGCACCTGGGTGGCTCAGTTGGTTGAGCATCCGACTTCAGCTCAGGCTATTATCTCGCGTTTGTGAGTTTGAGCCCTGCATTAGGCTCACTGCTGTCGGTGCAGAGACTGCTTCAGATCCTCTGTCCCCCTCTTTCTCTGCCCCTCCCCGGCTCATGCTTGCTCTCTCTCGCTGGCTCTCTCTCAAAAATGAATAAAAGCATTAAAAAAATTTTTTAAGTCAACTACAAAACTGTAATATGCTACGTGTATGACTAAATGAAAGTGATGAACTCCCATATCCTCATGGACAGTAATTGGAACAAAATGAGGAAAATAAACCCTGATGGCCTGGGTTGTAGAATCGGTGCCCTTTCCCCCTTCACTTGCTGCACTGTCAATCCAATGCTGTGGATGTCTAAGCAACGGCCCTGGGGTCCACAGAGACCAGCGGGGCCTCTGACGGCCTCCGCTGGTCCCCACAGTCTCGCAGCACGGCCATGGTGAGTCTTGCCAACACGAAGCATGACCTGGACCTGGTGAAGGAGCAGCTGGAGGAGGAGCAGGGAGGCAAGTCAGAGCTGCAGCGCCTCGTGTCCAAGCTCAACACTGAGGTGACCACCTGGAGGACCAAGTATGAGACGGATGCCATCCAGAGGACCGAGGAGCTGGAGGAGACCAAGTGAGTGTGACCCTGTGCCAGAGAGCTGGGAAGGCTGGGGTGTGGGTGGTGCTGGTGGTCTGACCACATCAGACACTTGCTGAGGCCAGGGTCACATCCAGGAGAAAGCAGTTCACAGGCTCCTCTTAAAATTTAAAAAAAAAAAAATTTTTTTTAATGTTTATTTATTTCTGACAGAGAAAGAGAGAGACAGAGCATGAGCAGGGGAGGGGCAGAGAGAGAGGGAGACAGAATCCGAAGCAGGCTCCAGGCTCCGAGCTGTCAGCACAGAGCCCGACGCGGGGCTCAAACTCACAGACTGCGAGATCATGACCTGAGCCAAAGTCAGATTCTCAACCGACTGAGCCACCCAGGCGCCCCCTCTTAAAATTTTCTTTAATGTTTATTTACTTTTGAGGGAGAGAGAAACAGAGTGTGAGTGGGGGAGGGGCAGACAGGGAGACACAGACCTCGATGCGGGGTCCAGGCTCTGAGCTGTCTGCACAGAGCCTGATGTGGGGCTCAAACTCATGAACTGTGACATCATGACCTGAGCACAGGCTCCTCTTAAAGTGGGGGCCGGGAGGGGATGTGTGTCTAGATAGGAGAGCCCACTTTGTGCCCTTAGCAAAGTAGCCACTGTCAGCCTTTGGGTTCCATCCTCAAGGATCTCTACATGTCAGCATGAAAGTGCTCAGGCTCCTGCAAGGAAGTCAAGAACAGGGCCTCCATCTCCAGGCAGGGTTTCTCTGCCCTTAAAGTGCTCAGGAAGCTTCCACAGGTCTGCTAGGTCTGTGGCGGGGCCTCTGGGCGATGTTGGGAGGGCTCAGACCACACTCCCAAAGGTCCTCACTCTGCTGGTTCCCCAGCTCTGTGCTAAATGCCCTCAAAGCTTGCAAGCCTTCTTCCTCATTTGCAAACTAGAGTGGTGGACATTCTGCCTGATGGGCCTGAGGAAGTAAGAGTGGACACGTGAATGTGGCTCAGAGCCACCGTCTTGTAGAACAGGCTGGCTTGCTTGCCCATGGGAAGCCCTGCATGTGAGCCACCAGGCACCCGGCAGGGAGGGTACCCCGGCCTGCTTGCCTGTCTTGCTCGCCCCCTGGAAATTTGTGGCGACATGACAGGGATAAGCACAGAGCCCTCCAGCTGACGTAAATCTCTTATCAGAAGGTCTTCATACATTGAGCCTAAATCTGCCTTCCTGTAGCCTCCAGCTCCTGAGCTCTGGCCCTTTTCTTTTTTCTGCTGAGAGCGGCCAGCAGCTGCCTGGTCCCACCCCAAAGCTCACTCTAGATCTCAATCCCTCACCTCTCTCTGCCTGGACCTTCTTCCCCAGACACCCACAGGGTCCTTGCCCTCCTCTCCCTCCGGCCTCCGCTCATGTGTTCCCCTTCCTGCTTTACTTTCTCCATGGTGCTTCTGTCTCTAGGTCTATCCCTCGTCTAGAACAGATGTTTTGTGAAGGCAGGAGTCTTAGTCTCTTTTTATTCAATGCTGTTTTTCGAACGCCTGTAACAATACCTGACAGAGTAGAAACAATACGTAATTGTTGGATGGATGGATGGATGGATGGATGCACGGACAGACAGTGGTTGCTTTCCTCTAATACTCTCCATTTTGTCTGCATCTTCTCCACTGTGACCCCAGAGCTCAGGACCACAAACACAGCCCCCTAGCCCATGGGCTTCTATGTTTCCTTGATGGCCTCTTTTGCCCTCACCCACAGGAGAAAACTGGCCGCCAGACTCCAGGAAGCAGAAGAGACAGCCGAAGCCGCCCAGGCCAGGGCTGCCTCCCTTGAGAAAAATAAACAGCGACTCCAGGCAGAAATCGAGGACCTCACCATCGACTTGGAGAAGGTCAGGGGGTCAAAATGTTTGAAGGCTGCCTATTTGCTGGGTCCAAGGGACCCCAGGGAGCTGTTGGAAACTGTCACATGTCTGGGCTTACCAAGAAAAAACAGGTGGGCCAACAGGATGGAGCACAGGGTCTGTATTCAGGCCCACCGAACACAGGCTCTCGCCTGCAAATGTGTTTATATACTCATAATTCTGCTATCTTAACACCCAACAGGTCGCTATTCAAATAGCTCTGTGGTGAGGACAAAACAGTCCCAGGAAGTCATGCAACCTATCGTCTCTGTTCCCCTTTTCCTCACACAAACCACATAACACACACTTTGTGTGGCTAAATATTCCTGTTTGCATCCCTGGTTCAGACTGATTCGCCAGACTTCAGCCAAATTAAATAAGATTTCAACTGGTACACAGGAACCTGGTCTTGGTGTTTCAGGGCAACTGCTTCATGCCAGTGGTGAGGGGCAGAGGGGCATATCCATGTGAGAGGCTTCAGGAAAATAGCCCCAAAACCTGAAAAGGTTTTGCTCCTCCAAAATTAATAAATGAAGCAGAAATTTACAAAATCCAGTATTGCACAGCAATAAATACATAGTTGCTGGAGTGCCTGGGTGGCTCAGTCAGTTAAGCATCCAACTTCGGCACAGGTCATGTCACAGTTTGTGAGTTGGAGCCCCACATAGGGCTCTGGCTGACAGTTCAGAGCCTGGAGCCTGCTTCAGATTCTGTGTCTCTCTCACTCTCTCTCTCACTCTCTGCCCCTCCCCAGCTTACGCTCTGTCTCTCTCTCTCTCTCAAAAAATAAGCATTAAAAAATAAATACATAGTTGCTGGACACTTATGAAAAGGAGGAAAGGTCTATGAAAAATAAGGTCTGAAAATAATCAGCTTTGATTCACAAGAAAAATAACACCAAACCCATCTCTGAGTTGGACAATGACATGTAACAGGTATTAGTAAGTCATAGAGAAAAATGTTACAGGGGGTTGGGTGAATGTTATAAATCTGGGAAGGCCACTGTGGCCCAGATCCCTCATCATACACCTAAGAAAATCCTAGCCTGGGAAGATAAAATGTACTGCCCAAGGTCACATATCTAGTAGTAGGAGTTTTAGAACTGGAGGGTAACTCTTTCCAGGCTCCTTGCCCTGTGCTTGTGCTATAAATGTTGAATTATATCCCAATCCCCAAGAAATCTGTGGTCACCAGAGTTACTGGGGAGGGCTGGGGAAGGCAGGGAGGAGGGCAGAAGCAGAGGAACTGGCTGGAGAGTCAGAACCCCCGGAGACCATCATCCCCACCTCTCCCCAGGCCAATGCTGCGGCTGCTGCCCTGGACAAGAAGCAGCGGGTCTTTGACAAGATGCTGGCCGAGTGGCAGCAGAAGTGCGAAGAGCTGCAGGTGGAAGTGGACAGTGCGCAGAAGGAGTGCCGCATGTACATGACCGAGAGCTTCAAGATCAAGACCGCCTATGAGGAGTCCCTGGAGCACCTTGAGTCGGTGAAGAAGGAGAACAAGACTCTGCAGGGTGAGTCTGAGGGCAGGGACAAAGACCCAGGCAGGGCCTCCCTCCTCCTGAGCGCATCACATGTTTGAGTACCTGGCACATAGTAGGTACACACGATAAATGCCAACTGCCTGGCAAGCAATTTGTAGAAGCACTTGGGCACTCAGCAACATGACTTCGAGCAGGTGAGTTACTTAACCTTTCTGTGCCTCAGTTTCCTCATCTGTAAATTGGGGAAATAATAATGTCTTCCTTGTAAGGTTGAGACAGTTGGAATAAGATAAAATGTGTAAAATCTTCACTGAGTAGAGTAGCTGGCAGAAATGAGGGCTCAACAGATTTTATGTATTGAGCCCTTACATCTGTCCTATGCACACAACATACACACATGCAAGATTTCTTACGTATAGGAGTCTCATGCTGGAACTCCGTTCTGTCGGATGTTGTTTGAAAATTGGTGCCTATCTGTTGAAGAATGTTTTGCGATACAGGGATTTGACTGCATTAATGAGTTTTTATGGCAGGTACACATTTCTAACCACAAAATCAGTTGTGTAAGATAGGTCAGGGTTTTTTGTTGTTGTTTTGTTTTTTTGTTTTCAAGAACTGTTCTGCTGAGCAGCAAAAATCTCAGTCAACACAGGGTTTCCTCAATTCAGGTTAGGTGCCTGATGTAGGGTCACTGCAATGGAGGGTAGAGGCAGATGGTCCCTGATTGTCCCCCAAACCTGCCCAAGGTCCTATGAGTCCCTCCCTGGGGAGTTGTCAGCTCACAGGGTATAATCTCAAGAACCCAGCATGTGAGGTATGAAGGCTCTGCTTCTGTAGTCTCAAAAGTGTGAATACTAAAGGTCTTAAATATAAATACCTGAGTTAATATAGGGGAGAAACAACCAGAACACCCAGATCAAGGTTGCCTGGACTAGGAGAGGACAGAAAATAGGAGGTGGTTGCTGATTAGGTTCTGCTGAAGGTCCCAGGGCCCTGCCTCCTCCCTTAACCCCCATCCCACCTCCAACTCCTGGTGCAGATGAGAAAGCTCCCCAGTAACCTAGGAGTTAAGAGCAGAGGAATATGCACTTCACCTGGCCGGTGAAGCATAGGTGGGCACAAACCTTGTAAAATAGCCCCAGTCAGGGGCACCTGGGTGGCTCAGTCAGTTAAGCATCCAACTTCAGCTCAGATCATGATCTTGTGGCTCATGAGTTCAGGCCCTGTGTTGGGCTCTGGGCTGAGAGCTCAGAGCTTGGAGCCTGTTTTGGATTTCTGTGTCTCCCTCTCTCTCTTCCCCTCCCCTGCTCGCGCTCTCCCTCTCTCTCTCTCTCTCTTTCTCTCTCTCTCTCTCGCTCCCCCTCAAAAAATAAATTTTTAAAAAATTAAAAAGAAATTAAGTAAAGTAGCCCCAGCCTGGTGGGAGCCATGGAGGAGAATGGCCAAGCAGCTTACTTGGGCTGAGAGGGTGTGAGGCAGCATCACAGCATTCCTCACGGTCCCAGAGCAGTGCAGTAGAGAATGTTCTGGAAACAGCCACTATGTCCAGGACAGGCGACGGGAAGCCATGTGGGCTATGAGTGTGTCTGTGACATCAGCACAGATGGACCCCAACAGCTGAGACTTAGATGATGCCCCCAGTGCTTTCCACTCTACCTGGAACTTAGAAACCCAAGCAGGAAGATATTGGATTAAATGAGATTTCTCTGAACTCAGGGAGGCTTGATGTAGGAATGGAGTTTGGTCATGGATTAGTCAAGGTAGTCACATTTCTTGGACACCTCTGGTTGCGGCTGATATTTATGGCTGCTCCAAGGTGCTGGGTGGGTCCCTGGGAGCTCCTCTGGGTGGGCAACAGGTCTCCCAACTGAGGAAGGAGATCAGAAAGGCTCTACTCCTCCCACCTTTTCTTGGTTTTCAGACCTGGTGGGGGGATGCAGAGGGGGAGAAAGGAAGGCCTGGAGTTTAGGCCTAATGGGCCTGGGGAGTCCTGGGCACTGGCCCCCCAAGCTGTTCAGCGCTTACCCATTCTTTTGTGAGCCTCAGCCTCTCATCTGTAAAATGAGGAGCTTGAACTCACTGTTCTCCAATGCCCAAGCCCTGATGCTCCATGAGTCTACGACTTGGAGTATGTTGCTTCTCTTTGGATATAGTGAGGCTAGGAGTGCCTGCTTCTGCCCTGATGTAAGAATGTCTGTGTCACATGCCATGGCCCTGGGAAGCTGGTGGTCCTCGTGTGCCTTATTAACGAGAATATTCCTTTCTCAGAGGAGATAAAGGAACTGATTGATCAGCTGGGTGAGGGAGGACGGAGTGTGCATGAGCTGCAGAAGTTGAAGAAAAAATTGGAGATTGAGAAAGAAGAACTCCAGGTGGCCCTGGAGGAAGCGGAATCTTCCCTGGAGGTAACCATGTGGCCATCACCTTGAAGGCTAGACCCTTGGCCAGGGACTATGCACCTACTTGGCCAGAAAGACTGATGTTTATATTCCTGGCAGGTTGAAGAGAGCAAGGTGATTCGAATTCAGCTGGAACTGGCTCAGGTTAAAGCTGACATCGACCGGAGAATCCACGAGAAAGAAGAGGAATTTGAAGCTACGAGGTATGGGGCTGAGGTGATGGGAGGCTGACTTTGGGTAGCATTGACGGGCCTCTGCCACCTACTAGTCATCTGGCCTTGGGCAATTTAGGTGAATACTCTGAAACATAGTACTTCAGCGATCACAAAACACCATGGGATAATTAATAATCATCATCATCATCATCATCAACATCCAAAAATGGGCAAAGGACTTTAACAGACATTTCTCCAAGGAAGATATACAAATGGCCAATAAGCACATGGGAAGATGCTCACTACCACTAGTCATGAGGGAAATGCAAATCAAAACTACAAGGAGATACCACCTCACACCCATTAGGATGGCTGCCATCCAAAACGCAAGAAATAACAAGTGTTGGTGAGGATGTAGAGAAACTGGAACGTTTGTGCACTGTTGGTGGGAATGTAAAATGGTACAGCCGATGTGAAAGCCACAATAGAGGTTCCTCAAAAAATTTAAAATAGAATTACCATATGATCCAGCAATTCTACTTCTGAATATTTACCCAAAAGAACTGAAAGCAGGGTCTTGGAGAGATACTTGTATACCATGTTCATAGCATTATTCAGAAGAGCTGTGGCATGAAAGCAACCCAAGTCCACTGACAAAGGAATGGATAAACAAAATGTGGTCTCTACACACAGTGCAAATTTATCCAGCCTTCACAAGCAAGGAAATTCAGACACCTGCTACAACATGGGTGAACCTTGAGGACATTATAACTGAGTGAAAAAAAGCCAGTCACAAAAAGACAGATACTGCATGGTTCTACCTACAGGAGGAAGTACTTAGACCAGTCACAATCACAGAAACAGAAAGCAGAATAGTAGTTGCCAGGGGCCAGGGGAAAGAGGGATATTGGGGAGTTAGTGTTTCATGGGGACATGGTTTAGTTTTATCAGATGAAAAGAGTTCTGGAGACAGGCGGTGCCAGTAGAAGCACAGCATGATGTATGTGTTTAATGCCACGGAAACGCACACTTCAAAATGGTTAACATAGGACATTTTACGTAATGCGTATTTTCCCACAATAAAAAAAATCAGAAAGCCCCCCTGTGAGATGGATGCAGTTGCCCCATCTGACAGATGTGAATGACGACAGCTTCTCGTCACCCCTCTCAGGGGTGGTGAAGATTAACTGAGATGATAAATATGAAAGTACTCCGTAACCTGCAAAGCCACACAGATATAAATTACTATGAACATTCATGAACCCTCAGAAAACATCCACCACGTCATGGAAAAGAACTGATCTGCTGGGTGCTGGATTTGGAGATTTCTTTTTAAATCAGTGTCCACTGTTGCTGCCTGAGGTTCCAGTAAGTTTTGGACTCAGCACTAAGTTTTTGTTTACAGAAATATGATTTGTTGTGATTCTGAGAAGATCAACACATTTGCAACTGTCCACATTGGCATCTTGCCTAAACTGCCTGCCTGAAATCTTCCTGCACTATTGCTTCCTGAGTTTACAACATCCCCCACAATCACCCCTAACAAAGCTGTAGGCAGAGCCACTGGAGGGAGAAGCCCCATGACTCCGCAGCCATTAGAATAAACCCTAAATATCTAGCTATATGCCACTATGTGGCGTGGCGGGGGGAGGGGAGGAGAGAGAGTTTGCAACAGATTGGAGATATAATTTACATAGTTTGCCCATGACAAGGGAAAAATTCAATGGTTTTCAGTTGTGCAATTATCACTGCAATTTTAGAACATTTTCATCACTCCCCCAAAGAAACCCCATATCCTTTTGCAGTGTTGCCCCATTTCTCCCCACCACCCCCACTCCCAGACCTAGGCAACAACTAATCTAGCCAACAACTTTCTCTGGATTTGCCTATCCTGGACATCCCATATAAATGGAATCCTACAATATGTGGTCCTTTGTGACTGGCTTCTTTCACTTGGCATCATGTTTTCAAGCTTCATCCATGTTGGAGCAAGTGTAAGTATTTCATTCCTTTTTATTCCTGAATACTATGCCATAGTTTGGACAGATCCCATTTTGTTTATCTATTTTATCTATTTATCTATTCATCTATTCATCAGTTGATGGACATTTGGGTTATTTTCACCTTTTGGCCACTATGGATAACGCCACTATGAGCATCCATATACAAGTTTTTGTGTAGATAGAGGTTTACATTTCTCTTTGGTATGTACCTAGGACTAGAAGTTCCGGTAATATGTTCACTCTGTGTTTAACTTTTTGCAGAATGGTCAGATTCTTCTCCAAAGCAGTTGTACTATTTTACATTCTCAGGGTTATAAGGGCTGTAGGGTCTCCAGATCTTCTCTAACATTTTATCATTACCTTTTTTTATCCTAGCCAACCTAGTGTATGGGAGGTAGTATCTCACTGTGGTTTAGAACTGTATTTCCATTATAGCTAATGATGCTGAGCACCTTTTTAAGTTGTTTTTTTTTTTTTAAGTTTCTTTGAGAGAGAAAGACAGAGCACGCATCAGCACAGAGCCTGATGCAGGGCTCAAACCTACGAACCATCAGATCGTGACCTGAGCTGAAATCAAGAGTTGGATGCTTAACCAACTGAGCCACCTAGCTGCTCCTGCTAAGCATCTTTGATGTGCTTATTGGCCACTTCTCTATATTGCCTGGAAAAATGTCTATTCTAATCCTTGGCCCATTTTAAAAACTAGGTTGTCTTTCTACTGTTGAGTTGTAAGAGTTCTTTAAATATTCTGAATACTAGACCCATCCTTTATCAGATATGTAATTTGCAAATATTTTCACCCATTCTGTGAGTTGCCTTTTCAGTTTCTTAATAATACCCTCTGAAGCACAAATGTTTTTAAATTTGATGAAGTCCATGTACCTGTTTTTTTCTTTGGTAGCCTGTATTTTAGGTATCATATCTAAAAAACTCTTTCCCTAATTTAGTCACAAAGATTCTTGCCTATTTTTCCTAGATGAGATCAGAGTTTTACAGTTTTAGCTCTTACATTTAGGTCTTCGGTCCATTTTGAGTTAATTTTTGTATAAGGTATGAGGTAGGGGTCCAACTTCATTCTTTTGCATGTGGATATCCAGTTGTCCCAGAACTACTTTCTGGAAAGACTGCTCTCTCCCTATTGAATGGTCTTAGCATCCTTGTTGAAAATGAATTGGCTTGGGTTTATTTCTGGATTCCCAATTCTATTCCATTCATCTATAGGTCTATCCTTATGCCATGACCACAATGTCTTGATTACTGTGGCTTTGAAATTGGGAAGTGTGAGTCCTCCACCTTGGTGTTCTTTTTCTAGATTATTTTGGTTATTCTGGGTCCCTTGCATTTCTATATAAATTTTAGGATCAGCCTGTCAATTTCTGCAAAGAAATCAGCTGGCATTTTGATACTGACTGCACCGAATTCCACCTTCACAACATTATGTTTTCCAATCCATGAACATGAATGTCCTTCCATTTATTTAGACCTATATTTTTTCAACATGTTTTATAGTTTTTTTCTTGTATTTATTTTTTAAGTCAAATTGAATAAAAATTCTGTTCACTTTTGAGAATTTCATGATACCTTCTCTCATGTCTAGAAATTAAATACATCTCAGAGTGCTATAAATCCAGCAATGTGCCTACACAATAGAAAGTGTGCAGGGGTAGAGCAGAGGTGAACACCACAGACAAGGGGCAGGTGACAGGATCCTTTCATGCTAGCCATTTATTTCCCTCAATGAAACAAATATTTTTTGAACATGTAAATTGCCTCCTCTAGTCTCCTTCTATGGAGGGTTTTATGAAAATGCTCATTATACTGATTACAATATAACTAAATATATTAAATACAATCAACCAATAACTGCTGTTTTACAGAGAGACAAGCTTTGGCTTGTATAGCCAAAGCTCACATTTTCTAATTAAAAAAACAAAAACAAAACAGCTAGCATTTGGGTTTGAATCCTGTCTCTGTCATGGGCTAAACCTTTGGCATGTTTTTCATCATCTTGGAGCCTCAGTTTCCTTGCAGGGCTATTCTGCATGTTGAATGAATTGAGATCACAAAAGATATGAGGTCAACATTGACCTTCTGTGTCCTTTCCCAAAGCACACGCTCCCCCACTTAAATGCTTTAAGGGAAGATACACTCTAATTTCAAATATGGTGGCCATATGCATGTTGATGCTCACAGACCTCTTAACTAGGGAGGTTTAGCACAGCCTGACCAGCGGGCCCAGTATGCCAGGGTCTTCTCTGATTGCACGTGCAGGAAGAACCACCAGCGGGCAATCGAGTCCTTGCAGGCCAGCCTGGAGGCAGAGGCCAAGGGCCGGGCAGAGGCACTTCGGCTCAAGAAGAAGATGGAGACGGACCTGAACGAGATGGAAATCCAGCTGGACCATGCCAACAAGAACAACAGCGAACTTGTAAAGACCCTGAAAAGGCTGCAACAGCAAATCAAGGTAGCAATCTGGGACCTAATCACAAGTAAGCCATCCCCAAGCTTGCAGGTCCAGGAAACTAACTTCATGCATGTCTGCAGCTAGGAGAAAAGCATGAAAGTGGCAGCATGGGGTGGCTGGAAGTCTAGGGAACAGGACACTTGGGGACTATCTATATGAGAGGCTCCAACCACCTAAGTCCATACCCTGAACCACTAAAAAGAGGGAAGAAAGAAGGAAAACAGAAAGTTGGGCCTGTCTTGGTTCTTAAAGTCATTTGACTTATTATAAGTGAATTCAGGACAGAAAAATAAAGAACATAGTAAATACTTATATGCCCACCACTCATCTTAAGAAAAAAACACAAATAGAATTGAAGTCTTCCTTTATTGCTATCATTGGTCTTTAAAGCATCTGTAGCTGGATCCATGCATTCAACATACATTTTATTAGAGACCTGCCCAGCGTAGGCACTGTATTAGGTGCTAGGGGTACAAGAATGTATATAATAAACAGACATCCCTGCAGATAGACAATAAACAACACATAAATAAAACTGTAGTATTAAAAACGGCGATACGTGCTACAGAGAAACAACCAGATAGGAGAAGGGAGATGTGGGTTAGCCAGTGGGGGTGTAATGGTCAAGATCACTGAGGAAGGCCTCGGTGAGAAGGGCCTGCTGGAAACTCAAGGTGTTCTGTCCTCAGAACAGCCTTGACCTTATGGTTACCTCTCACTGGACAAATTCTGGGGGCGCTTGGGCCCTGGCCTGCTAGGCCACAGCCAGACTGGGAACTCCCCCAGCGCAGATCGATACCTTCCACTCTCCTCCTCTGTGGCCTCGAACTCCCCAGCCAGACCCCAGCTCCCTGCTAAGCCCAGACCATGCCAGGGTCCGGGAGATGGGCTCAGGCCGGGTCCTCTGGCCCCCCCAGGACCTGCAGATGCAGATGGACGAGGATGCCCGGCAGCACGAGGAGCTGCGGGAGCAGTACAACCTGCAGGAGCGGCGCCTGAGCCTGCTGCAGACGGAACTGGAGGAGGTGCGCGCGGGCCTGGAGGGCAGCGAGCGCTCCCGCAAGCTGCTGGAGCAGGAGATGGTAGAGATCACCGAGCGGCACAACGAGGTCAACATCCAGGTAGGATGGTGGCTTCCTGGGAGTGGGGGGGCGTCTATGCAGACTCACACTTGGCGTGTGGGGGCAGGGCCAGGATGGTGCCCAAACCCTGTGGGCTCCCCTCAAAACTCAAAGGCAGATGGTGTCCCCACTTGGGAAATCCTCAGAACTCACCTGCAGAGACTTCTTTTGTTATGGCAAAAACCCCCGTAACATAAAATGTACCATTCTTAACCATTTTTAGTGCACACACAGTGTGTGAACTACATGCACATTGTTGTGCAGAGCTTTCAAAGACAGGCTCCTAGACTCTCTCCCTTGGAGACTGTGATCCAGAATCTGGTCTGTGGTGGGACTCCAGAAATTTAAACTTTTGGATCTAAACTCCTCAGGAGATTCTGATGATTTAGCCAATTTTAAGGACTGCCATTACCTTCAGTGTCACTGAGGATAGAACTTCAGAACTAGAAGGGATCTAGAATATTCCAAAGTCTAGGAGCACCTGGGTGGCTCAGTCAGTTAAATTAAGCCTGACTCTTAATCTCCAGTCAGGTCTTGATCTCGGAGTTGTGAGTTCAAGCCACGCACTGGGCTCCCTGCTGGGCATGGAGCCTACTTAAAAAAAAAATCAGTAAATAAAAACAAAGTCTGACATTCATTTTACAAATGAAAAACCGTGACCCAGAGAGTTGAGTGGCTTATGTGTGGTCAAAAAAGGGGACCCTTATCTACCAGCGGTAACACCAATACTGCTTACAGTGCAATACTTTGCCAGCACAAACTTAATTCCTACTTAGCATCTCATGTGAATTCACCAAAAGAAAAAATGTGCATGGGACATATAGGGATCACAACCCCATTTTAGAAATGAGACCGAAGCCTAGAGGTAAAGAATTTATCCACATAGGTAGAAGTACCGGGGTTGAACCTGGGTTTTCCCAGCTCTGAGTTCAGGATTGTTCTAGAGTTCCCACCCATCCCAGGCCGAAATGGCGTTATTCCTGGACTCCTTGTGATACATGTTCTGCTCTAAAACACAGAGAAAAATGCAGGGAGAGACGCTTACCTCAAGCAGGGGGTCCAGGGCCATTTCCTGTTGGGGGGTTTGGCAAGTATGTCTGTGAGAGAGTTGTTTCTCTTTCCTGGACACAGGAAGGGCTGTGCAGACTTCTGCCTCGTGGCAATGTCTTTATTTTCTCTTCCAGAACCAAAGCCTCCTCGTGGTCAAGCGCAAGCTGGAGTCGGATGTCCAGCGCATCTCCAACGAGCACGAGGAGCTCATCAGTGAGTTCCGCTCTGCCGACGAGAGGGCCAAGAAAGCCATGACTGATGTAAGTGTGCACGCTGCCTGGTGCTGGTGGGAGGGGGGCCCGGCCTGGGCCGCCTGTGGAGGACCAGGCCACCCTCAGCAGGGAAGGCCACTTCCTCCCCTCAAAGGTCACTGTGCAGCGCCAGCACCCTGCCAGTAGGGCTGTGGTCCTTGTCCTAAGGAGTCTGGAGGCCTTTCTGAAAAGCCAAACACATACAAGTAAGGAATAATTACAAGCTATACACGACCATGTGAGAGATCAGAGCTTGAGGCCTGGGGACATGGGTCAAAGAAGCCATCGAAAGTGGGCTTTCCTGGGCAGGTCTTTTGGCAAAGAGGAGCATTAAAGCAGCCTGAGGAGAAGCATTAGTGAAAGGAAGATGGGAGCCATGCCCAGGTGCTCAGGGGCAGATTCAGCAGGACGTGCTGCCAGTGGTCTTGCCCCACTTCTCTTTGGGGACTCACACGACCTTGAGCGGCAGATACCATGCACCCCACTTTAAAGACGAAGGAATACAGATGCTATCGCCAGGCTTGTTGCACTTGCTTGAAATGCCAGCTCAGGACCATTGCAGGTCTTATTTAGTGCTGGGTCTTGAGAGAACAGACCCATACCCAGCATGCAGATCTTCCATGAATACTTGTGGAATGAATGCAAGAACGAGAGGGTAAAGTGACTTGCTGAAGGCCACACAGGAGCTACATGCAGACCTTCGTCTTCCTCCTCCAGATCTGCGCTATGCCCACCCTCTGTGCTGTGCCCCTGATGGAGGAGGCAGCAAAGAGTGGCTGGAGAGCCCCAGGCTGGTGGGAGTCTGTGGGACTGGGGGCCCTGGTGGTGAGTGCATGAGCCCGCCTCCTCTGTCACTGGGAGAGACACAGCAGCATGGGGCACCCGCTCCACCAAAACCCAGCAGCACATCGGCAAGGTTCTCCTTGTCAACCACTTGGTCCTCTGGTCTCCAGAGGTCAAGGTCCCTCATCTCTCAATAGCATGGGAACCCAGCTCCCGTCCCCACTCTGCTCCCCTCCCGCAGGCCGCCCGCATGGCGGAGGAGCTCCGGCAAGAGCAGGACCACTGCATGCACCTGGAGAAAATCAAGAAGAACTACGAGATCACCATCAAAGACTTGCAGGCCAAGATGGAGGAGGCTGAGCAGCTGGCTCTGAAGGGAGGGAAGCGCACGATCATGAAACTGGAAGCCAGGGTGAGGGCGACCCCGAGGTGGGCCAGGAGGGAGAGAAGGGAGACATGGCTGGGCAGGGGCCTTTTCCCAAAGCTTCCCAAAGCACCCAGTGCTTGATGAGGAACTGGATTGTTCAGATGCGAGGAAGGGAAAGGAAAATGAGAGGAGAGCTGTAATTTATTTGTACATAGTTCTCCTCTCCTCTTCCTTCTTCTCCTGTCACCTTTCCCCCAGACTGTGCCCCCAAGCAGGGGAGCTCCCAGGATTCTTCCTCTGCCTGTTCCCAGTCTCTGTTTCCAACACTGTTCCTCCCTTACAACTTCCTTAAAACCAGCCTTGGTCTTCACCCATGGGGTGTCAGAGCTAGAGGGGCGACCCTGTCAGGCCCCTCCCTCCCCCACTTCCCAGAGAAGGAAATGTGAGGCTCAGGGAAAGGGACCCATCTGACTACCACAGCAGACCCATGAGGGGCAGAACCTGTGTGACCCTCCTGTCCAGGGTTTGCCTGCTCTCCTGTGGGGAAGAGGTGGATGGACATTGTCACCATGATGCCCCCACTCAAGGCCACTGGGCTCTCAAGTTCAAAACCCTGTGTTCTCACAGCCATGTCCCTCTCTTCCTCCCTCAGATCAAGGAACTAGAGACAGAGCTGGACGGTGAGCAGAAACAGCACGTGGAAACAGTGAAGACGCTGCGGAAGAATGAGCGTCGCCTCAAAGAGCTGGTCTTCCAGACGGAGGAGGACCACAAGACCAACCAGCGCATGCAGGAGCTGGTGGAGAAGCTGCAGAACAAGCTGAAGATCTACAAGCGGCAGATTGAAGAGGCGGTGGGTGCTCGCCCTAATGTGTGTCCCTAACGTGCCCTCCCTTCCCAGTCCAGGTCTCAGCACCTGGTTGGCATTAACCACAGGAAAGGAATCGAGCCCTGCCAAAAGATGGCCCCTGTGAGCTTCGTGTCCATGGCACTTCATGGGTGGACTGGACACCACACACTGGAGATAAGAACACGTAGAAAATGAAAATATCCCCCAAGAACACCTGTAAGGTGTGATCTAAAACCAGGGAAAGTCTTTGCTGCCTTTGTCCTGCTTCCACTGCCCCTGGTGGCCTCTGCCAGGATAACTTCTCTCTCCTGCTCAGACCGTTAAACACAAGACCCTTCCCTTCTTTAATCCTCCGAATACAAGGCAGGAACACTGATCTTCTTAGTCTGTTTCACAGGTGAGGACATAGCCCAGAGTGGGATATTTATGTCATGTTAGCAAATGTCAAAATCAAAGTCAAATGGTTAGCAAATGATGGCTTCAAGCCTCAACCCTATACCACACGTCTGCCTACCAGCACGCCCCCACCCCCACCTTGACATAGAACTTGGACTCTGCCATTGTTTGCTGCCAGTTCTGGGGCTACTACGCTGAATCCATCAGCCACCCACACAACCAGCGCCTTTCCCAAATGGCTCGATAAAGATCAGGCTTACAGTTCATATGGTTCTAACCGAAATAGCACTGTGATTCTACTGGGAAGATAAGGGGGTGGGAGCTGTGCGGTGGGGGCTGGGGAAAAATGCTAAATCCACACCTTTCATAGTGGGGCACCAGTAGCTAATGGCTAAAACTACAAATTATAGAAGCATCAACACAGCACAGGTTATTTAGAAATATGGATGTCAAGGCCAAAAAAGAATCAGCTAAAAGTACTGAAAGACTGGACTCTCACGTGTCCACGTTGAACCAACCGATAACGATGCACATTTAACCAGGAGAACCCAGGTTTACGCCCTATTTTCCACCGTGCTTCTGCCACAGGAGGAGCAGGCCAACCAGACCTTGGCTCGCTACAGAAAGACGGTGCATGAGCTGGACGACGCTGAGGAGCGGGCTGGCATGGCAGAGACCGCCCTGAACAAGCTGCGCACCAGACACCGCGTGGCCGGCAAGGGCATCACCTCCGTGGAGATCATCCAGGTGTCCAAGACAGGCTCCTCCAAAACCCTTTCTGAGGAGTGAGATTCTCCATGTTCCAGCCCACGGCCGGTAGGTATGGACTCCACTCTCGATGCCTGTGCTCCAAGCTTACCTTCCCTGCTCCCGCTTTGCTCCTTCCGACTTCTCTGCTTTCCTGTCTGCCAGGCCCTGGCCTCATGCAGTGCCAACTCCAAACCTCCCCTGTCCCTTCAGCTGCAACACTTCCCTCTCCCTCTCTGGATTCTCAAAGCCCTCGAGCGTGTGAGCTCCACCTGTGATACAGGTGCCAGCGGTCATGACACTCCTCTGTCTGGGTGGAAGCTCCTTGGAGATAATGTCTAATGCCACTTGACACTAGGCCTGGCAGACAGGTGCCAATGCTTGTTTCAGTGGAGAACCACAGGGACATTTGCAAGCCTACGGGCAGTATGTGTTCATCTTTCACATCCCCACAATATCATTATTCCTGAGGATTTCATCAATACTGGTTGAATTTAGGTTTCTAATATTAAGGAAATAATAATTATTACTGTCCCCCAGGGGGACAACGTAAAGTAATCCTTTCTTGTTTTCTTTAATTCAGAATCAACCGAGGAAAAAAAAAGTATAGGAGGCAAATATATAAAAGTCAAAATGCAAGTTTTACTATGTTACAATTCTAGATTGAGAATTTAATGGGTGTCCAACCTGGGCATCCTTGTGTTTTACCCCAGAATTAAAGGTACCTGCAGAACTGATCAACCACAGCCCTGCTCCATAAAGACCAACCCTTACTCCAAGGAGACAGATGACCAGGATTCATCAACCCTACAGGCAGATCCAAAAGGAGAGGCCAGATGGGGTACATGTTGACCCCATCTTCCAAACACAGAATAAATCATTCCTCCTCCATGAGAGGAGCAAGGGAAAGATGAGGAGAGGGGCAAAGAACATTATTCTAGAGCAGTGGTTCCCCCAAAACGTGGTCCTTTTGACCAGTAGCAATATCAGCATCACCTGAGAAGTTGTTAGATATGCAAATTCTTATGCTTCACTTCAGATTTACTGAGTCAGAAGCTACAGAGGTGGGCCCAGTGTCTGTGGTTTAATCACCCCTACAGTAATCACATGTATGATCACGTGTGCTAAAACCAACACTGTAGCAGAAATCTCCCCTTACAGAAACGCAGAGCTAGGGAACAGATGTTTCTCCTCCTTTTATCAGAACCAGGCACATGGTAGTAGTTTTCACTATCTTATTTACCCTATGATAAGGAGATATATAAATATCTCCATTTGTCAGGTGAGGAAAATGAGTTCAGAGAGGTTCAGTGACCTGCTCATGGTCATACGAGCCCTATGCTATGGAAAGGCAAACTGTCTTTTATTTTAATTACTCTGGAGATTGATAAGGCTGCCCTCTGTTTAGGATTAACCAGGACAACTCAAGATCAAGGACCTGGTTTAGGTCAGGAGGGAAGGGGACTGAAGTTTCTGTGTACCGATGGTTTAACCCCCATGGATTATGGGAATTTTCTTCTGGCCTTGTGTTCAAACATGTGGGTGAATCAGCCCCCCAGTGAGGGTAAGGTTCCCCACTCACTCACAGCTCTCTCTCAGTACTGGGTCAGTTTGGGTTTTAGCCAAAAGTGATAACCTCATTGGCCTCTGAATTCAAGCTGAGCCTTTTCTTACCATGTGCTTAGGGAGGGAACAAAAGATAGGAAAAAATCTTTTTCTTAATTCTCTAATTCTTAAATAATGGTTAGCTCAGGAAGTTAAGGAAACCAGAGGCTTGCCTCTGGACGAGTCCTACAATTAATGTATAGCCATCTCCTTTCAGGGCAAAAACCCAAAAGGGGTCCCTTCTGTTGAACTCTCACTTGGTGGGGGTTACTACTCACCACCCAGACTCAGGAGGTATTAGAGTCCTTCCACCTGCAAAGTCTTAGTCTCCGGTATTAGCCATCTTGTAAAACAGATTCTCTGCCCTGGCCTGGGGACTGTTAATTGCTGGGGCTTGCTGGTCCTGGTCCAACTGCTCTGTCTCCATACCATGAGGCCACAGTCCTGCCAACAAGCACCCAGAGGTGATGAGGCTCTTTTATCCCATCTCCCCTAGCTGGTCACAAGGCTAGATATGCCATCCGTAGCCCTGAGATGTCATAAGCAAACCAGTACATGAGTCAACACTGAGCCAAGACCCCACAAGAGTTTAGTTTTCCAAAGTGGCTTTATATTCAGTGGCACAAATACTGACCAGGCTCTGAACAGGGCCTAGGTCTGGACTCTGAGACACAGAGATGAATAATCAATAAGAAAGGACACCCTCCCTGGCAGAGCTCGGAATCTGGTGGAGAGGAAGAAGCACACATCACCACAGGGCTATGAGCAAATGTTCTGTGATGCTGTGTTTGCATCTCACCGGGGAGGATCACAGGGAAGGAGTGACTGGTTTAACCTGAGGTGGCTGGGTGGAGCACCTTCACGGAGGATGTGACCCGTAGAAAAGCCTAAGGCGGTGCCACTCCACGAGTGGTCCCTGTTTGTCATCTGCCCAAGACAACAAAAATACAGAAACTGAGAGGAAGCTTTTAGAAACTTTTATAACAATTGATACTGCTATGACATCCAAGTGCATGATCAATGTATTTTATAAAAGTATTAGTTTCTGGTATTAATTAAAATAAATGAGAAAGAACAAAATGTTTAATGGAAATTAAAAAGAATAAGTAAAATTGATTGCTCACCAGATAGAGAAGGAAAGAAGAGAATTCCAGATGGAATTCATATGCCAACAATGCCGAAGCTGGATTCATACAAGGGAACAGCATAGCTAGAGAAGAGGAGCTCAGGAAGAGGGGAGAGAAATGGGGTGAGAGATGAAGCTAGAACCACTGCCATGTGTGAGGCTGTGAGGGGCCCCGTTGGGTACGAGTGTTCCATAATTTCCATAAGGAAATCTTGCTAATTTTGGAAATCCACGTGTGGGATGTGATGAGCAGTAGCTTTTCCTTCTTGGGAAGACATATCACAATGGCAAAACAAGACTGCTGGCCCCTCATGAGACACCACAGGCAGGCTCGTGGTGGGCACTCTGTCCCAGGGGATGGCACTCCAGCCTTCTCGATGGCCTGTATAGAGTCCAGGCCCAGTTGGGCACCCCAAGCCCAAAGATGTCTAAACCTTCACAACCTCAGGCGGAATGAACCAGCTATGACCCAATGATGGTGTCCATTATGAGGGAGGAAGCATCCTGGGGACACTGTCTTTCTATTAAGAAGGAGGCAGAGATGTCAGAACTCCTGGCTCTGGTCCACAAGGATTTTCTCAACCTCTCTCTCTTTTTTCTTTCAGGGTGATACAGATCTCAACAGCAGACCACCGAGAGGGAAAATACATGAAAACAGGAAACTGGGTATCCTGAGAATGTTTACTATGCAAAGGAAAGTATAAGCCAGAAAGAGGTGCTACAGAATAAAGATAGCTGTGGGAGGAAAGGGTTTGGGGATGTAAATACCCAGGCATCAGAGGAACTAAAATTAGTGTGGCTTCTCTGAGACTGTATCAAGATGTGCAAGCACTTGGATAACAGTAACAGTGGGTCTGTTTTAGTTGAGATCCTACATGTTCATGTCAAAGACGGAATATGTAACTGTCTGTGTGACCTGGCTGTTTCTTGAAATAATTCCTCATGTGGACAATTGTAATGCCCTGTCCCAATGCAGTTTAAATAAAAGAAACATGAAAAATAGACTAGGGATTGTTTGTAAGTGAAGAAATTTTATTTTTCTAAGGTTTCCAAACCCAAAGGCAATTTTTCAGTATGTCAGAATTCTGTTTTATCCCTATATCCTAACTCACAGGCTTACTTCTATTGGAAACCATGAAAACTATGCAGTCTTGGTGAAAAGGTGTTCTGACATATGAAGACTAACTAGGTCTCGTAAAGCCGAGAAAGCTACAGAATCCCTGAAGGGATGTTAAGATCCATCCAGGCTGATGACCCACAAGGCCCCCACATGCTCTATGTAGGCATCTCCCAGGATGTTCAGACATGGACAAGTTCTTCCTTAAATCAAGCCGAGACCTGCCCCCTAGTGGTATCTTTTTTTTTTTTTTTTTAACACTGGTTTTGATACCTAAGACCCTGCATAACAACCTCAGAGGAAGACAGTTCCCACAGTCCCTCCAAGATTTCTCTTCTCCAGGCTGAATATACCTGGGTCCTTCAACGTTCTCAAGTGTGAGAGGGTTTCCACTGTCACCTTTTAACATCCTCAACCCTGTTCCTCCCCTCACTTTCCTAGTCTTTGGAATGCAGGATTGGAAGAGATGGCACCAGGAGGGCTCCCTGCCAGTGCACAGCCCTCAGAAGGCACCTCTCTCCAACTCTCTGGAAATGGTGTCTTCCCTTGACTTTCACCACTCTGACCTCTCTCCAGTCCCCTGGCCTACGGAAATCATTATTCAGCTGGTAAAGGAAGGGATGTTAACATTCCGTGGGTGACTCCCTCTCTCTCTTCACATTGGCCCATTTCAGTGCTGGCTTTCTTCTAGACAGCTCCAGAGGGAACCACTTAGTTCCTTCTGTGCAAGTGGATCAAACATGGAGACACTGCCCTCTGGCGGTGGGGTCTCCAATGGCATTGTGTGAATTTTCTGGGGGACAACAAATCATAAAATCTTAGAATTACACATATCGGAATTTTAGGGTTCAAAGGGATATTCAGAGGGTTTCTAGTCCAACTCTTAGCCAATTGGAGATTCCCCTCTATAACATCCCTGAAAAAATGGTAACCCAACTTGTACCTGAACCCTTCCAGTGAGGAAAAAAAGGCAGCCCGTTGCAGTTTTGACTGACATTCACGGTTCAAAATAATATTGAACCAAAATGTCTCCCTGTATTCTGCCTTCATTTTGATCTACTCTTCACCTCTGTAATTACATAAAGTAAGTCTAATTCTTATACTTTGAAGTCAGATAAATATGAGTTCCACTTTCTTTCTTTCTCATGCAGTGAGACCATGGGCAACTTAACCTATCTCACCTCCTGTTTTCTCAACTACTAAATGAGGAATAATAACAGTATCTGCCTCTTAGGAATGTGAAGTTTAAACAAGATAACCTGGCACAGAGCCTATTATGCATAACACTTAGACACTTGCCACGTTTCTTCTAGCATTCTTTAGGACTTAACACTCAATCTCCCAAGGGAGGCTAGGCCTGGCCTACCAGTCCAGCAGCTTATAGCAACAAGCCTCTTGCTGGACAAATGCAAGGGGAATTCCGTGGAATTTTAAGAACTTATCATTGTTTCCTGGTGGATGGTCTACTCATGGTCTCCCCACATTTGGAGAATTCCAGAGCAGCTCCTCACTTTGCTGGGGGAAGGGGAGGGGAGGCAGAGGAAATAGATGTAGACGGGCTCAGTGACTTGCCCAAGACCATTCAGTTAATGACAGAGCTAAACATCCTTTGTTGAGTGGGGTGAGGGAAGCTTTTAGACCCAGTATTTATGAGAGAATGGACTTCACTTAGACACACATGCTGTTTTTGCCCAAGGACATGTAATTTCAGTATGGCGCAAAAGCCTAAAAGGATATAATCTATGGCTTTGCAAAATAATAACATTAAATTAGTATCCACGATGACCAAAATCAGGGCACTGGCACCAGGTACTGCAGAGTAAATGGAGCAACAACTATTCAAATGGTTTTGCTAAATGTTTTTGGGCTAGCTTTCAAGGCTGTTAAATTTTGTATCGCTGATTATATTAACTCCATGCTCAGTGCGGACTGATGTGAGGCTCAGTCCACGACCCTGGGATCATGACCTGAGCTGAAATCAAGTGTCGGCCGCTCAACCGACTGAGCCACCCACCCGGGAGTCCCTTATTTTCTGTATTTTTGATACTTTGCCATCTGTGGCCTCTCTGACCAAGGAGACACTGCCTCTCCCAGGGCTAGATAATTCTTACAGATAGCAAACGACTTCCATATAGACTAACCAATCCAGAGCCCACACTCCAAACTGCCTCCTCCATCTAGCTCTCATGTTCTAGGAGGCAATATTCCTCTGTCCTAATCATCCCAGGGCCAGATTCCAAACAACTAGGAACAGCTGCTATGTTCCAGAACCTAATGAAATTATTCAAACTAGCCAATCCTAAACCTGCTCACCTCGCCTCACCCATTCCTGCCCATGAAACCACAGTAAAGACTTGTGTGCACTCATTCCCTCCTGGCCTACCCTGGTGCTTCCCCACATGGCCCCAAGGGGCATGACATGCCAATGCTCCTGCTTCTAGGGATGGGTCTGTGAGTATAGAAACTTTCCCTCATGATGATCATTTCCATATCTGTATGTCTTATATCCCATTAAAACAAATCCCAGGTACATTTAAAAACGCCAATTATCTTCCCCCTCCTCTCACTTGTGAACCAATCCTGAGTCCCTGTAGGGAAACCAGCATGTCTGGGTCTTCCCAAGGAACACATCTTTGGGTGCTTCCAGAAATCACAAAATCATCACAAAGGCCCCTTGACCCTTCCACTCATAAGCTACCAGGAACTGGGCCTGGAGATCTATTGTGAAAAGGCCAACCCTGAGTTACAGTAAAATTGCAAGACTGGAAGGAAACCTGCTGGCTATTATAAGGGACAATTCTTCCCTCTACTTCCTGAACCCTGGCTTAGACTACTGAAAACTGTACCCTGCAGCTTTGAAGCACTGATTCCATAAAACTTTTCTCTACATACATTGAAAAAAAAGTTTAAGTATAGGCAGCAAAATAGTAACCAGACATTTAGACCAAGGGGAAAAGTGTATTATGAGAGTTTAGCAATTAGAAAGGCTACTGTGGGGTTAGGTACAGGACACATGCTCAGCCCAGTCTTGGAAGATAAAGGTAGGCATTCTAGAAGAAATCATGTCTTTGCTGAAGTCTAAGGATGAGCAGGAATTAAACATAAAGGGGAGGTAGAGCATGTGGGAACGGAAGGTGGGTGTGGGGAGGACCAGCTAAGCGTGCGCTTGGTGGCAGATAGCAGCACATGAGCAACAGTGGCACAAGCAATAGAGACATTTAATGATCTTACACACCAACCCCTGCAGTCCCAGACAGTTTTGGAATTAGGTCTCCACCTTTCCATACTACTTTACTCTCAGGTCTATTAAGACAGTTGCCACAGCTCTAACCATCTTATCTTCCCACAACCATGTTTAAGACAGGAAAAAAAGAAAGACTTCCTCATCATCCTTTTTATCAGGGACCTTATCTGTTCCCAGAAGGTCCCTAGGAAACTTCTTGAGTCCATTGGCAGAAATGGGTCACACGCCCATCCCTAAGCCAATTAGCAGCAAGCAGCAATGGGGCTGCCACGTGAGGCATGGACCAATTGTGGCTCGTTCCCCGGACTAGGGAAGGGCCTGGCTTCTCTGAGAACTACCTGAACAAAAGTAGAGATGCCAAGAGAGTAAAGGTGATGTGTAGAGAGCCACAGTGTCTGCTGCACAAAGGACATGGTGAGAGATGAAGGTGACAGAGCATGGGAGACCTTGACAACTTGTTACGGAGTATGGACTTTATTTGGAGAGCAAGAGAGGTTTGTCATAATTCAATTCAGATTATGCATTGTGGGAAAGGACTACTAACAAGCAAAGTTGTGTCCCACCCACTGCATCACACCAGAAAATACATGATGTCAGTTTGTGTCACTGTTTGTGATGTTCAGTTTGATTACTTGATTAAGGTGGTGTCCACCCCAATTGAAGAACATTTGATAAAATAATTGGTGTGGACTTTTCAAGACTGGTCAGTGTTGTGAAAGGCCAAAAAAAAAAAAAAGGCTAAGGAGCTATTTCTTATTAGACTACAGAAATATGACAATTAAATACAATAAATGATCTTGGATTTGCTCTGGCATGAAGAGAAAGAAATTCAGGCGTGCCTGGCTGGTTCAGTGAGTGGAGCATGTGACTCTTGATCTCGGGGTTGCATGTTCGAGCCCCATGTTGGGTACAGAGATTACTTAATTAAAAAAAAATCTTTAAAAAAAATTGCTAGAAAGGACACCATTGGTGAAATTTGAATACAAACATAACAAACTTAAAATTATGTATTATATAATTCAAGTTTTATAATTAACGTGCCAATTATTTTGATACTAAATAATATTAAATTTATATTAAATATCCAGAATGTGATTGTTGTATTATAGTTACATAAGACAAGGCCCTTGTTCTTCAAGATAAATACTGAAGTGTTTAGGGCTCCTGAAGAGTCATGATGCCTGTGACTTACAAATGATTCAACAAATAATAACCACTGTTATTATATGAGAGAGAAAGCAAATGTAACAAAATGCTAACATTTGGTGAATCTAAGTAAACAGGTATATTGATATTAATTATACTATTCTTGCAATCTTTCTGTAGGTTTGAAAGCTTTTGGGGGGAGGGGGTAAGAAATACAGATGTGATTGATGTGACATGACTTGGTAACTAACTGCCTGAGAACCAGTAATCAATCTGTGGTAGAGCATGATACCTTGAAGCGAGAGGTAGAGAGGAGAATAGAATCTGAGGTGGGGAGGGGACAAGAAATAACAGGTTTTATATATTTTGAATTGGAATGGGAGCTGAAGGACATCAGATGGAGAAACTCATTGGTTGTCAGAACTATCAGAAGTCAGCTACCTCTGTATGGTAGTTGAAGCTGCGAGCCTACGGAGATCACTTAGGAAGTGTGTGCAGAGGGAGGCAGAAACTTGAATTCATCAGTAGTTGAAGTTCAGGCCCAGAGGTAGGAACCAAACAAGAACAGTTATACTCATAAGCAAACCAGCTATTTCATTCAGTCCTCTCACAAAAATATTTATCACATTTGCAATTCTCCACCATTTTAAATTTGTTCCTGGAGAGACACTCTTTGTGTTGGTTAGTTTCCCTCCAGGTGTGGAATTACTCAACTTTTCACCAACATCTTCATTTGGGAGTTTGACAAAATAAGACACCCACAAATATATCTGGGATATGAGCACAGAAAAGCAAAGGTATGCTATATATCACAACTGAACTACAGTCATCCCAAGTTAATCCATTTCTGAAAATGATTCTAAGATCAAAGGAGACTATATTAGATTTCAAGTGAGAAAAGAATGCATGCATTGTCTGCCCAAAAACTCCAACCGGTTTCTCTAAATATCACTAAAACCCTCTTAAACACCCATAAAACAATTCTCCAAACATTTCCACATAATATAAACATTTTATATGTTTATATGTATCACTACCTAATTATTTAACACTTAATAAACACTCCATAGTGATTACATTTGCCAGTAGTATGCAATGATATGCACTATATCAGATGACAATTAAATATTCCCTTTAACCTGCAACAAACATGTATTGCAAAGCAAATAACAATGTGATAATGTGTTAAAGATACATAATTAGGGGCGCGTGGGTGGCTCAGTCGGTTAAGCAACCGACTTTGGCTCAGGTCATGATTTCACGGTTCATGGGTTCAAGCCCTGTGTCAGGGGGTGTGCTGTCAGTGCAGAGCCTGCTTCAGATCCCCTGTCTCCCTCTCTTTCTGCCCCTCCCCCACATGTGCTCTGTCTCTATCTCTCAAAAATAAACATTAAAAAAATTTTAATAATAAAACAAAGATATAAATGCAATAGAAGTTAGCAAAACAAAATAGAGCAATTTTTTTAAAATTTTTAATGTTTTATTTAGGTTTTGAGAGAGAGAGAGAAAACATAAATGGGGAAGGGGCAGAAAGAGAGGGGGACAGAAGATCCAAAGTGGGTTCTGAGCTGACAGCAGCTGACAGGCTGAGCTGACAGGCTGACAGCAGCGAGCCCTATGCAGGGCTCGAACTCACGAACTGCGAGATCATGACCTGAGCTGAAGTCAGATGTTCAACCAACTGAGCCACTCAGGCATCCTAAAAATAGAGCAATTTTTAAAAATAATTACTTACCAAATGATTCTGGTAATGGAGGACTAGGGTGACAGACAACTCTCCCGCTAATGAGCACTAGAAAGGTGGAAGAATATACAAAACATCTGCTCAGAGATAAGAGAGAGCTAATCAGGTAGTCAATACAAGTCAATATCCAAAAGAAGAGAGAACATCAGAGAGTGAGCCTAGTATTTTAGGACTGCTTTACCCCAAGGACTATTTGTTGATTCCAAACCAGTTGGCTGAGAGCCCAAGCAGTACTTTTAATAGTCTATCATACTACAGAGACAAAAGATGGAGTCCAGGACCCTCCAAGGACAAAGGTCCTGGTAAACATCTATTATATTGGAGAGGGTTCTCCAGAGACACAAAACCAATAGGAGAAAGACAGAAACAAAGACAGAAATACAGGGGCACCTGGGAGGCTCAGTTGGTTAAGCATCTGACTTGATTTTGGCTCAGGTTATGATCTTGCGATTCATGAGGTGGAGCCCCACATGGGGCTCTGCACTGGCAGCACGGAGCCTGCTTGGGATCCTCTGTCTCTCCTCTCTCTCTCTCTGCCTCTCTCTCTCTCTCAAAATAAATAAATAAGCTTAAAAATGAAAGAAAGACATGGGGCGCCTGGGTGGCTCAGTCAGTTAAGCATCTGACTTCAGCTCAGGTCATGATCTCACAGTTTTTGGGTTCGAGCACCGCATCGGACTCTTGTGCTGACAGGTCGGAGCCTGGAGCCTGCTTCGGATTCTGTGTCTCTTTCTCTCTCTGCACCACCACCCCCACTTGTGCTCTGTCTCTCTCTGTCTCTCAAAAAATAAATAAATGTAAAAAAAATAATAATAATAAAATAAAATAAATGAAAAAAGGAAGAAAGGGGGAGAAAAGACATGTAGATATAGAAATAGATACACGGTTATACAGGTAGACAGACATAAAAAGACTTTATAAAAGGAATTGGCTTATATGATTACGGAGACTAGCAAGCAAAAAATCTGCAGAGTGGATATTCTTGTTCAAGTTTGAAGGCCAAAAGCTGCTGTACAACCAGAAAGAGCCAATGTTCCAGTTCAAAGGCTGTCAGCGGGCAGGAATTCTCTCTTACTTGGGAGAGGTCAGCCTTTTGTTCTATTGAGTAGTAAACAGATGCTATTATTGGATGATGCCCACCCATATTATGGAGGACAATCTGCTTTAGTCAGTCTACCAGTCTAAAGGTCAATGTCATCCAAAAAGATCCTCACAGAAACATCCACAACAATATTTGACCAAATATCTGGGCATCCTGTGGCTCAGTCAAGTTGGCAAAATTAGCCATCACATCTGTGCTTTGGGATGGGACAATAGGAGTAAGGATGAATTAGAAGATGAACATCTTTCCCAGAGACTGAAGTCCATCTTTGAGTCATCTGGATGACCCAGAAAATTCTCAAATCCTAAAATTAGATTAAGGTGATCCCAGAAAGGGGCGCCTGGGTGGCTCAGTTGGTTAAGCGTCCAGCATCCGACTCTTGATTTTGGTTCAGGTCACATCGGGCTCTGTGTTGACAGCCCGGAGCCTACTTCAGATTCTGTCTCCCTCTCTCTCTGCCTCTCCCCTGCTCCCACTCTGTCTGTGTCTCTCAAGAATAAATAAAACATTAAAAAATTTTTAAAAAGAAAATGGAGTAATAAAAAACAATCCAAGAGAAGGCAAGAAAGAGGAAAAAAACCAGAATAGGCAAGACAAAAAGCATATAACAAGATGGTTGAGTTAAACTCAAATATATCAGCAATTACTTTAAGTGTAAATGGATAGATATTTCAAAGATAAATATACTATAATAATAAATTGCAACTATATGTTGTTTATGAGCAACACATCTAAAAACATAAGGTAAGAGAATACTTATAAGTAAAAAGAGGAAAAAAAAGATATGCTAGGCAAACCCTAACCCCCTCAAAAAACTGGCTATATTAATATGGCTATATTAATATCAGCAAAGTAAATGTTGAGAGCAAAAGCATTATCAGAAAGGAATATTTCAGGTCACTTGGCTGGCTCACTTGGTAGTCCATGGGACTCTTCATCTCAGGGTTGTGAGTTCAAGCCCCACATTAGGTGTAGAGCTTACTTGAAAAAAAAAAGGAATATTTCAAAATGATAAAATGTCCAATTCATAACACATAACAATTCTATAACATGGAGGCACCTATGATATAGCTTCAAAGTATACAAAGAAAAAATAACAGACAGTAGAAATAGACAACCCCACGATCACTTGAGAGATATTAACCCACCTTTCTTAGTAATCAAAAGAATAAGCAAGCAACAACAAATGAGTAATTAAGCTAGAAATTATGCAATTAAGACAGAAATCAATAACAAAAATATAAAACTCCCAAGTTTAGAAATTAAGAAATGCCAATTGTACACAAACTCTTTCCAAAAATTTAAGACAAAGAGTACTTCTAAGCCCATTTTATGAAGCCAGAATTACTCTAATAACCAGAAAAAAAGATTACAAGAAAAGTAAACTGCAAAACAATATCCTTCATAAGCCAAGATCTTAATTGCTAAATATTTTAAGCAATTGTTTTGACTTTGTTATTACTTTTTAAAATTTTTATTTCATTTTAGTGAGAGAGAGAATCCCATTTTAGTGAGAGAGGCTCACACTCAGTAACGGAGCCCCAAGTGGGGCTTGATCCCACAACTTTGGGATCATGACCTGAGCTGAAATCAAGAGTTGGATGTTCAACCAACTGAGCCATCCAGGGTCCCCATACTTTGCTGTTACTTTTAATAGTATGGCTTTGAGCAAGTTGCTTATAGCCTCTAAAGATTTAATTGTTTTAATTTTTTTTTATGTAATCTCCACCCCCAACATGGGGCTCAAACTCAAGATCCCAAGAGCAAGAGTCACAAGCACTACCAACTGAGCAAGCCAGACGCTCTTTAAATTGCTAAATTGTTAAGAAAATTTTAGCAACTGAATGCAATAACATATAAAAATAATAATACACCAAGAGTAAGTAGGACTGGGATGTCTGGGTGGCTCAGTCGGTTGAGCGTCCAGCTTCAGCTCAGGTCATGATCTCGCAGCTGGTGGGTTTGAGCCCCATGTCGGGCTCTGTGCTGACAGCTCAGAGCCTGGAGCCTGCTTCAGATTGTGTCTCCCTCTCTCTCTGCCCCTCCCCTACTCATGCTCTGTCTCTCTGTCAAAAACATTAAATTAAAAAAAAATTTTTTTTTAGAAAGAACCAAGTAGGACTTATCCCAACAACATGTGTTTAGTTTAACACTCTAAAATCAATGTGTAAAACTTCTATTAAAAACATAGGAGAAAATCTATATAACCTTCGATTAGGCACAGATTTCTTAGACATGACACCAGATAAATGTACTTCCTCAAAACTAAGAACTTCTGTTCTTTGAAAGATATTAATTAAGATAATAAATGAAGAGAAGCCACAGACTGGAAGAAAACAATTGGGAAATAATACCTTGTGAGAATCAACTTGGTACAATATGTTCAAACAATAACTGCCACAATTTATTGAGTGCTTTTAATAAGCCAAGAACTGATAAGCATTTTTTAAATGTTTATTTATTTTTGAGAGAGAGTGTGAGCAGGGGAGGGGGGGGGGACAGAGGATCTGAAGCAGGCTCTACGCTGACAGCAGAGAGCTGTACGCAGGGCTCAAACTCACAAAACTGTGAAATCATGACCAGAACAGAAACCAAGCATCAGACGCTTAACCAACTGAGCCACTCAGGCACCCTGAACTGACAGGCATTTTGTATGCGTTCTTTATTTTAATCCTAAGGACAACCCTAAGTGGTGGAAACTACTATCCTCATTTGACAGATAAATTGGGAGAAGTTGACTTGCCCAAAGTCATATGGATGATAAGCTGCAGAGTTTGAACCCAGTCCTATTTATTTCCAAAGTCAATGAATTCTCTTAAGTACTCTATCATACTATCTTTCTATTAAAATAATCTAAGTTTGCATAACAACATGGGAAAAGCATTAGAAGCAAAATGCATTAAGAAGTGGCCTTGGCCTCCAGATTTACAGGCTAGTGAAATTAGGAAAACCATACCTGGTATTCATAAGTTTGCTTGTGTGTTTGTCTTATAAGTGTATTTGTTAAACTTTGGTATTTATATACCATCTGAGACTATTTTATGCTTCTAGACACCCCACAAACTAACTGGTCCCATCCCTGCACTATGGGAATGAACCGGGGAAGCAGCCTAGAGTGCCAAAACTTGCATGCATTTTTCAGTCCTCTGTACCGAATTGTACAAGATCCTTTCTATAGGAAACTTTCCCTCCTTGGAACCATTTAGGACATGTCTAAAGGAGCGGGGCAATTAGGGCAATATCTAAAGCATAAGCATTATTAAGCATTAACACAGTGCATGCATTTATGCCTTTGTCCTTTTGTTTACTTATAACTTTTACAGGCATTGATTCGATATATATTTCCAACAGCCTTTATGGTGAGTAGATGATAGGCATTAACCCATGTAAGATACAAAATGGAGGCAGAGGGGTGCCTGGCTGGCTCAGTTGGAAGAACATGACACTTGTGATCGTGGGGTGTGAGTTCGAGCTCCATGTTAAGAGATTACTTTAAAAAAATAAAAATTAAAACAACAACAAAATAGAGGTAGATTGGCGGTGTTCACTGTTGTTCAGCTGGAGTTAAAGCAAAAACCAATCTTCTTACCCTCCAAACCACATTCCAGATACTAAATTAAATCCCTCCTGAGCAGAAAGAAATCTTTAGACCTTTGCAAACAAGTAATCTTTTTGACCTACGATTGGGTACTTTCCTGATGTGTCTACACAAGCCTCTCCTCCCACTCACAACTGGTGGTAATATTGTGTTCTTTGAAGTCCCTCACTGTATATTTCATTCATTCATAGTTTCATTCAACAAGTATTAAGTACGACCTTACTGGTTTGAGGCACTGGGTAGTTCTGTGTATTTAAAATTATGTGTGAACTGGTCTTATCCTAGCTTCTTAGCTCCTTGAGGACGGAAAGATCTTACCCGACTCTTCTCTAATTTACTGAAATGCCTAACACAATACTTGGCACTTGGTGAGTACTCATTAACTTCTTGATGACTTGAAGTCTGACCAAATTCCAGTTCAATCCTGTTCTAATTTCAACTGAATCAATAACACAAACAAAATCATCCCGTGACAGTATCCAACCCTTCATTTCCTCCCATTCCCCATTTCTAAGTACCACCTTCTCTGGTGCTCATTTTTTAAGAGAGAATCCTCACTTGGAATACAAGATCAGTGTCCTTATGTAAGTAAAAAACAAAACACTGAAAATAACTCACCCTCCTTGGAACGCCAATTGCTCTTATAACCAGGGCATGACGGGATAACGGGAAATGCTCTGGACCTGGCATCAGGAGGCCATCCCTGGCATCGACTTGTATCAAAACCTTCATCAAGGTTTACTGATTTGCATTATTCTCATCTATCCAGATTATAAACTCCTCCGAAGAAGGAACGGTTCTTTGTAAAGATCTAAATAAAACAGTTAATATTTTGACTCCGGATACCAATTCTACATACTTCTGGATTGGCTCATGTCAACTTGCCGACGCACGAGGAACCCTTGCTTCTACGTATGCCTTCCTTCCTATGCCAAGATAGTGTCACTGAGAGGGAAGTAATTAATTTAAAATGATCCTTCTGTTCTCTCAATCTGTCCTTCATCTCCCCAGGACCAACTTTGTAGCCATGGGGCAAAATGAAACCAATTGCTCCCAATGCAATGCTCCTTGAACAACTGGAATAACTAATCCTAGAAAACAGAGTGTGGTTCTGACATCAGGAACGGGACGAGCTCACTTGTGTGAACATCACCTTCTAGGCAAACACTGGGGTCAAACTCGTAAACCACCAGAGGCACTCTGCTGGTGACTAGCAGTGGCTGCGAAGCCAGGAGGGCTGCTCCAGAATTTCTACTGGTTCAAGGGCGCCAAGTCTAGCTGGAAGCGGGGTTCAGGGCATTTTGTAGAAGCCAAATCTGTACAGCAAGCGCTGCCTCCACGTTTTAATTTGATAAGTCTGTAGTTCACTAGCCTGTAAATCTGGAGGCCAAGGCCACTTCTTACATATTTTGCTTTTAACACTTTTTCCACGTGTTGGGGGCTTGGAGTTGACGAATCCCAACTCCTCTGTGTCGTGGCGCCACTTTGGGAGCAGGGAATACGTGATTCCGACCGAGGAAAGGTCGAGAAGTTTCCTCGGGGAGGGCCTCAGAGGTTTCCACAGTAGGAAACTGGATCTGAAGAGGGAAACTTCCCTCTGAAGGGAAAAGACTAGTCGTTCGTCGGGTCCATGTGGCTCGAAAAGGCCTCAGTTCTCACTAATTCATCTCCTGACAAAACCACTTGTGAAAGCGCCAACGCTCCACGGTTCGGTCCGCGAGTCCGAGGAAACTTTCTGAAAAAAGAAATAAGACCTCCATGCTGCTTCGCCACCACCTTGGAGCCTCTGTGTGACGCCACTGGCAAAGGGCCGCAGGAGCCCCGCTCATACGCCAGACCCTCCCCCGTCTCACCCGCTCTGGACTCGGGCCGCGCGCGCCCAAGCTGCGCGCGTGCGCAGACTGCCTGGAGGACGCGCCGCGCAGGCGCCGTGGCCATTTCCGGGATCTGTCAGCCGCTCCCTCTGGGCCCCGGTCCTCCGCCCGCGCCCGCCGGAGCCTGTTCGCGTCGACTGACCAGAGTCCGCGAATTCTCCGCTCCGAGCCGGTCCGGACTGCCCCGATCCCAGGTAAGGGACAGCAGGGCGAGTTTCTGGCCCTGTTGGCCTCCAGTGGCCCGGCCTCTCCCCAGACGTTCTTGAACCCGCGGGGGCGGTGAGGCGGGGGCTTAGGCCGCGGGGCCCAGAGGCTGAGGGGCGGGCCGGGTCTCCTGGCCCGGCCTCCGGAGGGGGCGGGGGATCCCGGTTCTCGGTGAGGCCGGCCGAACCCGTGGGGTCTCCACCCTTGGCTTCTCTCTAGGTTCTCCAGCTCCAGACCTCTTCCAGGGCCAGAATTAGCGGCTCCTTCTCCTGTGCTTCCGTAACCCTATTTGCACCCCTATTATGGGCATTTATCACAATCTGTAAAATTGTAGTAAATGAAATCATCCTCCCCTAGTCGAACGTCACGACGGACCATTCCTTTCTTTAGCGTCTAGAATAGGTACTGCACCACGCGGTGAGCGATCCTGGAATGTTCGGCTCCGTTCTAGGGCCGCCGTCAATCTTTCAGTTCGGGGGGCCCTCCCGATCTCGAGAAAAAGACCTTCCCCCGAGTCTTTTAAGATTCCCCCGCCCGAGTGCCTCATCTTAAGTCAGTAGTGCAGACGCGCTCCTCCCGCTGGCTCCGTGGAACCTTTTATACCAAAATTCCGATCCCGGCACCACCCCTTTTCGTTGGGGGACCCTGGGAAGATTGCTTCTTTGAGTCCGCGTTTCCTCACCTACAGTAGGAAGGTTCTTAGAGTTTTCTTTGAGGATCAAGTAACTTTATTTGCATCAATTGCCTAGACTAGTTCCTGGCCCAGAGTGTAGGCGCTCAGTAAATATTAGCTATTGCGACTGTCCTGGGCATTCTGTGCATACCTATCTTCCCTTCCTTTGCTACCCTCCTCTCCCCTCAGACTTGAGGACCAGAAAAGTGTCAGATTTATTTATGTTTCTGGCCCTGTCCGTGTACTTACTACACTGCTGGGAACATGGTAGGCATGGTAATAAATTGTGGCTTAGAATCCTTGATTATAAAGCTGTCTGTTGTCATACTGCAGCTTTAGAACGTGAAGGAAATGCTAACCTACTTTCATCTGCTTCGATGCATTGTCTAAATTAACTACGTTATCCTAGTTCCACTCCCCCCCCTCCCCTTTTTCAATCAGTTTCATCTCACCTTTTGGTTTCTGGTGGGTCCTGGGTTTTCAGGTATCTAACAAAAAAGGAGAGGCTATCAGTCTGGAAGGTGTTTTTACCGTGCTAGGGGGTGGGTGTAACTGGCTGCTTCCTACTACAGAGTATTCAGAGAGCTTCCAAGGTTAATTCATCTACTTATTATAATGCAAGGAGGGGAGTATCTTGGAAAAATAAAACACTTGCTTGGAGGAAGAGTGGCAGTATTTGGATCTAGAATCCTGTGCTGAAACAAATTCTCCATGGGGAGGTTTAAGATGATCGGCTGGTGAGGCTGGTGCCTGGCATTGAAACCTCATCTCTGAACCTTGTGGAGGGTGTGGTGATCTTTGTGGAGTACCTGGTATCGCTGGGTTGGGTAATGAGAGCAATTAGAAACTGGATGAATCACAGTGTTAAAAACTTGACTCTAAACCGGCAACTGAAATTTTCACTGTATAAGTACTTTCAGGCTTCAGGGCCAAGAATTCAAAATGTATAGACATTTCCAAGTTCAGAGGATACTAACCAGTGTGTACTTCTCGAGGTGGAGAGAGCTAACTTAGTGAGCATCTATTTTGGGCTAGGCTTTTTACTACACGTTTTCATATGTTACCTCATTTAATCCTCATACCAACAGCCTTGGGATGTCAGTGATAACGTCAATTTTACATATGAAGAAAAATTTAGATTTAGGGATGTTAAAGTGACCTGCCCACGGTCTCATAGCTAGTATGTGCCCAAGCCCAGGTTCAAACCCGGGTCGCCTTGGACCTGGCAACCAAACATTAGGATGACTTTGTACTCAAAGCGATAGGTGAAGAAAGGAGGTGTGTTGTAGGGGAGTGCCTGGAATTATGCTATGAATTGTTATAAATCGTTGTTTCCCTCAGTGCTGTATAATAAAAGATTTTCAATAGAAGCATGTTAAATTTAACATCACCACCTTTTTTTGTTCTTAGGTTTTCAGATCTCACTTAAATATTAATAACAGTTTAGAATTAGAATCATCAGCCTATGACAGAAGGTATCTTTATCTTGGTACAAAATTCAAGCTATTGGGGCGCCTGCGTGGCTCAGTCGGTTGGGCGTCCGACTTCGGCTCAGGTCATGGTCTCGTGGTCCGTGAGTTCGAGCCCCGCATCGGGCTTTGGGCTGACAGCTCAGAGCCTGGAGCCTGTTTCGGATTCTGTGTCTCCCTCTTTCTCTGACCCTCCCCTGCTCATGCTCTGTCTCTCTCTGTCTCAAAAATAAATAAATGTTAAAAAAAAATTTTTTTTTTTAAAAAACAAAAAAACAAAATGTAAGCTGTTATTCTCCTGCATTCACTAATTTTGATGAATACAGACTGTTTACTGGGTGTCTTATAAATGTAACAAGAGTATTGTCTTACCCTACAGACTTAAATTACCCACATGATTATAACTGAAGTATGTCCAAATATGGAACTTGAATGATATGACAAATTTAGAAATGTGATTTTAGAAGTAATTATGTTGTTACGTAAATGTTTACCTCTTTTTGCTACTTTGCTTAAAAAACTGAGTTGAGGGACACCTGGCTGGCTCAGTCAGTGCAGCATGCAACGCTTGATCTCGGGGTTTTAATTTCGAGCCCCACGTTGGGTGAGTTGAAGAATGAGAAAGTCTTTGCAGCTGTTCTTTTTTTAACTATACATGAAATATGTGCTTTTAATGCATGTAGATATTCACATTGAATTATTATTTGTAGGCCAATTTTGTTTAACAAATAAGCCTATAAAATATGCCCTTTGAACTAAATTGTTTTTAATTAAGGAGATATTTGTGACATAATATGTTATTGTGAGTAACTATGAGTTAAACCTGTGGTGATGGGTAAGCATCTGATACCAGAATAGAGAGAGAATCATGCGGTGAGCATCTGGAAGTTTATGTTTTAAAAAACACATTAAGCAGCCTCATATGAATTCATCTAAAACATTTTTTTTTAATTTCCAGTTAAAGGCTTTTTCTTTATTTGTGATTTGCAGTTTGCTTTCTAGGACATGTAAGAGTAAAGTCAGTGACCTAAATATCTTCACTTTAGAATAGAATGTGAAACACTGACATTTCTCTGCCAGTTCAAGATATCAGATGTTTTATTTAAGGGTGTGTTTAATCTGTTTTTGACCTTTGGATTCCTTTACAACAATTAACAGACATTTTTTTCTGCTTTCCACTGAGATTGATTTTTGCTTTGTCTGCTGAACTTTCATTGTTCACTTCCTAACCTGCTTTCCTTTCCATTCATTTCCTATTTGCATCAGAATTCTTACATTTTAGCCTCCACCCTAGGTGATCAGACTTGTACAGAAGTGTATTGAAACTTGAGAGTGTTGTGTGAGTGCTTCTTAGAAGTGATAAAGGAGAGAAGGATCTGGCTGCTTTAAAAAAAAATTCTCCTCTTTCAGATAATGGTTGCCTCTTTGGTGGATCTAGATTTGGGTGTCTATGAAGTAGAGAATTTTATTTGATTTTTAACTTAATGATGTGTCACACAGATTCCTGCTTTTCATTTTCAGTAAAAAAGCAGTGTGACAAATACCTGTGTAATACACCCTTTGTGTAGATTCACCAGTTGTTAACATTTTGCCACGTTTGCTCTTTATATATCTACTTGTTGCCCTGAGCCATTGAAAGTAAATCACAGAAGACATTGTGACACTTCATCCCCAAATACTTCATTCTTTATCTCCTAAGAGTTGGGACATGCTCCTAATGGCAGTTATCATAGTTAAGAAATTGGAAATAACTGCATTTTGTTATGTAACATAGAATAATATTCATGTTTTCCTTATTGGACTAAATATGTCTTTTATGGCTGTTTTAAAAATATAGATTACAGTCGGGGCACCTGAGTGGCTCAGTCAGTTAAGTGACGACTCTTGATTTTGGCTCAGGTCATGATCTCATGGTTCGTGAGTTCTAGCACTGCGTGGAGCTCCTGCTGACAGTGCGGAGGGCTCCTGCTTGGGATTCACTGTCTCCCTCTCTCTCTGCGCCTTCCCCCCACGGTCTTTGTCTCTCTCAAAATAAATAAATAAACTTAAATATGTTTGTAGATTATAATCAAGTTTCATTTGTCGCGTTTGATTTTCATAGCTCTTTTAATCCAGAACAGCCTGCCTCACACCCATTGCCTTTTATGAATAGTCCAGGCCAGTTGTTTTCTAGGATGGCACATATTCTGGTTTGAACTGTTTATTCTCCCTTTGTGCTACTTAACTAATTCCACTCCCCTTTATTTCCTGTAAACTGGAAAGTAGGTCTGGATCTTGATTTGATTTAGAGTAAATATATTTGGCATAAATACTTGATAGGTAGGCTTGGCCATATTAGCAGGTTTCCCCAGGGTAGTCCTGTGACCTATTGTCACAGCACTAATAAATAATACCCCTTTTTACTTTTGCTTTCTTGAAAGTATTCTGATCTAGATGATAAATTAAATGGTCACTATTTGTAAGTGGTGATGTGCACTTCACGTCACCTCCCTTCAGGAAGCCCATCACGTGAGATTGTTCCACTCTTTATGATACTGCATTTGATCCCTTGGTTAAGATAGTGATTGGCAGATTTTTTAAAAATTTTTTTTCATGTTTTTATTTATTTTTGAAGGAGAGAGACACAGAGCATGAACGGGGGAAGAGCAGATTGAGAGGGAGACAAAATTTGAAGCAGGCTCCAGGCTCTAAGCTGTCAGCACAGAGCCTGATGTGGGGCTCAAACTCGGGAACTGTGAGATTGTGACCTGAGTGGAAGTCGGACGCTTAACCGACTGAGCCACCCAGGTGCCCCAATTACCAGATTTTTTTTATTGTTAAGGCATGTTTTTCTCTTAAAGATTAGTAAGTATTCTGTGGGATGATAATTTGAGACTGTGTGAATATCCTGTTCCCCAACAATTTTTAACTCGTGGTTTTAGGGTCCCTTGATGACCCTTGACAGAATAAAGTATACATTGGTGGTTACAGGATTTGTTGTATTTAAATGATTAAGTTTTGATATTGAGATTGCTTCTTTTCTAATGGGACAATAATGTTTTATTTATCCTCAAATATTTTGGGATCCCCCGACAACTGAAATATGTATTGCCTGCCATTTTAAATGCTTTTTTCTGTTGCTTATTACAGCTTCCTATCCTTTGAAAACACTAAGAATAATGTCCCTGCATCAGTTTTTGCTAGAGCCAATCACCTGCCATGCCTGGAATAGGGATCGTACCCGTAAGTATGCTATTAACTTTACTCCTTTATTTTGGTGCCTTTAATATTTTTATATGTAGGCACTTTTTTAGAGATCACATATTTCAGTGTCACATGTGAAAAGGGCATGGATTCAGAAGGAAACTAGATCAGTCATTTGGTTTATATGGAGAGAAACTGAGGTCCAGAGTGTTGGAAGGACTTTCCAGCGGTTAATGTCAGAGCCATTGCTAGCATCCAAGCCTTCTGGCTCCTTGTCCAGTACCAGCTGGAGGATGGTTTATATCTGAGGCCCTAAGAACCCAGTGTCTGGAATGGTTGTATAATATCACCACACTCATCCAATATTTAGTCCAAATACTAGGACCTAAATAAAAGCTATTACAGAAACATAGTTTACTCCTGATGTACTAAGAGTGGTATTAGCTAGTATTTACCGTATTATTTGTAATAAACTTGAGTTTCTAGTTTTCTAGGTGTAACCAACTAGAAAGGGATGGAGAACCGTCTTAGAAGTAGGGACACTACAGCAAGCGAAGTGACAGTATGAAAGAGGCAAAAAAAAAAAAAAAAAAAAAAAACCCTAAAAACAGAGACAGAAGTATAGTAGTGTGCCCAGGAAATTTTTTTAAATTTATTTATTTATTTTGAGAGAGAGAGAGCGTGCACACACACAAGCCAAGGAGGGGCAGAGAGAGAGAGAGACAAAATCCCAAGCAGGCCCTGCACCATCAGCACAGAGCCTGATGTGGGGCTTGAACCCACAAATTGTGAGATCATGACCTGAGTCGAGATCAAGAGTTGGGTGCTTAATCAACTGTGCCACCCAGGCACCTCTTCATGAGCTATTTTTAAATTAAGTTATATTCTGTAGCTACCCTTTTTTAAATAAAGCTTTATTGAAATATAATTCATATTCATAAAATTCACCCTTTTTAAGGGATCAGGTGAGTGGTTTTTAGTACTGTATTCATAGAGTTATGCAATAATACCACTATCTAGTTTCACAGTATTTTCTATCACTCCAAAGAGAAACTCTATACCCATTAACAGTTACTCCCAGTTCTCCTCAAAACTTACAGTCTTAACAACTACTGATCCACTCTGTCTCCATAGATTTTTGTATGGGTGGAATCCTATAATATGAGGCTTTTTGCATGTAGCTTCTTTCACTGACCATAATGTTTTCAAGGTTTATCCATGTTGTACCAAGTAGGAGTACTTCATTCCTTTTTATGGCTGAATAATATTGTATAGACCTATAGTTTATTCATCAGTTGGTGGACATTTTAGTTGTTTCCACTTTTTTGCTATTTGAATAATGCTGCTATGAACATTCACTTACCAGTTTTTATGTGGACATGTTTTCTTTAAAACTTTAATGTTTTCATTTTTGAGAGAAACAGTGAATGGGGGAGGGTCAGAGAGAGAGGGAGACACAGAATCTGAAGCAGGCTCCAGGCTCTGAGCTGACAGCACAGAGCCTGATGTAGGCCTCGACCCCACAAACTGCGAGATCATGACCTGAGCCAAAGTTGGACACTCAGCCAACCGAGCCACCCAGGTGCCCCTGTGGACCTATGTTTTCAATTCCCTTGAGGGTATACCTAGGAGCTGAATTTCTGGGTCGTATATGGTAACTGTGTTGAGCATTTTGGGAAGTTGCCAGACTATTTTCCAAAGTGGCCACACCATTTTACATTCTCACTAGTAGATGAAGGTTCCAGTTTCTCTGCATCCTTGTCAACACTTGTTATTGTCTTGTCTTTTTCATTATGGCCCTGTTCCCACTATATCCTAGTAGGTATAAAGTAGTATCTTACTGTAGTTTAGATTTGCATTTCCCTGGTGACCAATGATGTTGAGCATCTTTTCACATGCTATTGGCTATTTATGTATTTTCTTTGGAGAAATGTTCAGATCCTTTGACTGTTTTTCAAATTGGGTTATTGGCCTTTTTATTATTGAGTTGTAAGAGTTCTTTGTATACTCTTGATACAACTCCCATATGAGATACTTTACAAATATCTCCCATTCTGTGGGTTGTCTTTTCTCTTTCCTGATTCCTTTGAAGCACCAAAGTTTTTAATTCTGAAAAAGTCCAAATTATCTCATTTTTCTTTCGTTGCGTATGCATTTGCTGTTGTATTTAAGAAACCAGTTAATTCGAAGTCACAAAAATGTATGTTTCCTTTTTAGAGTCATAGCTTTAGTTCTTATATTTACATCTTGCATTCATTTCGAGCTAATTTTTGTATAAGGCATGAAATAGGGGCCCAACTTCATCTTTTGCCTGTGGATATCCAGTTGTCCCAACGCCATTTGTTGAAGACTGTTCTCTCCCTGCTGATTTGTCTTGGTACCTTTGTCGATAATCAGTTGACTGTAAATGTGAAGGTTTATTGGGCTCTCAGTTCTGTTTCATTGATCTTTATGTTTATCCTAATGTCAAGGACACTGTCTTGATTACTGTAGCTTTATAGTAAGTTTGGAAATTGGTAAGTGTGAGTTCCAACTTTGTACTTCTTTCTCAAGATTCTTTTCGCTCTTCTAGTCCCATGCATTTCTGTATGAATTTGAGGATCAGCTTATTAATTTCTGTAAAGAAGGCAGCTGAGATTTTGATAGGGACTACTTTCAATCACTCAAAATAAATAAACATTAAGAAAAAAATTAAAAAAAATTTTTTTTAATTCAGTCTGTAACATGATACGATGGTGAATCTAGAGCTTCTGGTTTGTGATCATCTCACAGATCTTTATAGCTGAGTTTCCTGTGTCTTTTGTCTCCCCTTTCCCATGTAAAAATGGGTTTTTGGAGTCTTTCCAGTTACTTTTATTTTTTTTTAAAGAGTTTTTTTTAAAGTTTATTTATTTTTGAGAGAGAGAAAGCACAAGTTGGGGAGGGGCAGAGACAGAGGAAGGAGTGAGAATCCCAGGCAGGCTCTGCACTGCCAGGGCAGAGCCCGATGCTGGGCTCGAACCCATGAACTGTGAGATCATGACCTGAGCTGAAGTCAAGACATTTAACCAACTGAGCCACCCAGGTGCCCCTCCAGTTATTTTTAATAGAAACTTATGATTGTCCTCAAGGCACCTGGGTGGCTCAGTCGGTTAAGCATCCAACTCTTGATTTTAGCTCAGGTCAAGTTCAAGCCCCACATTGGGCTCTGTGCTGACAATGCAGAGCCTGCTTGTAATTCTTTCTCCTCTGCCTCTGTCTCTGCCCCTACCCCACTCGTTCTCTCTCTCCCTCCCTCTCTCTCTCAAAATGAACATTTTAAAAAAAGAAAGTTATGATTGTCCTTATTTAAACTACTTGATAAACTTAAAGTCAAACTTTTCTTATTGTAGTTTTAAATTTGTAATGTTTTTCAGATTTAGATTTGACTTTTGAAATCCCTGTGAGCATCTTAGAAATTTAGAGAAATATGTATAATTGGTTTCTAGAAGTACTTGAAGTCTTAGGATTTTAGAGCTAGGTATTTATCTGGTTCCACAGTTTCATCTGTAAAACAGATACACCTTTCCTAAGGAGGGAAGGAAAGGTAATATAATAGAAGCGGGAACTAGTAAATAATTGATCTAAAGTTTGAGTTATAGATCCTAATTTTAATTTTGAGAAATTCGTGTTTTGGGTTTTTTTTTAATGAATGAACTAGAAAGGGGGAAAAATCAATATAAGTTCAAAAGTAATCTGTCATAAATATTACATTCTTTATATTTCAAATTGGTCCAAGAGATTTCTCTTGAAAATAGAATTTTATTTTGTGATTCATATTGGCTTTATTGTAAAGGAAAGCTTTGATGTATTTTATGAGCAGAGTCAAGTTTTTTTGATAAACTGATGTTTCCAACCTGGGTTCATGATAGCAGTAAGAACCTAGGAACCATTTTCAGTGTTTTGGAAATTCTAACAAAGTAAATATTTATTGCTAATAATGGTGGACAAGCGAACTAAAATGTCAAATATCTTTACTGTGGGCTAATATTATATCAGCCAAGTACGATAACATTGTTCTTACTGGTTAGAATCTTTACTTAACAGTTGTAGATATCTCTGATAAAATGAATTTTTAAATTTAGTTTTTCTACAAAACATTTTTTTTATTTTTGAGGGAGAGAACATTATTTATTTTTGAGGGAGAGAACATGAGTAGGGGAGGGGCAGAGAGAGAGGGAGACACAGAATCTGAAGCAGGCTCCAGGCTCCGAGCTGTCAGCACAGAGCCGGGGGGGGGGGGGGGGGGGCTCGAAGTCACCGTGAGATCATGACCTGAGCTGAAATCAGATGCTTAACTGACTGAGCCACCCAGGCATTCCTCTACAAAACATTTTAAAATGTGGGATCCAAGTAGAGGTAAAAGTAATAAAAGGAATTTTTCAGGGGTGAATATTAGGAAACTTTTTTTTTTTTTTTTTTAGAGAGGGCGCAAGTGAGTGAGGGGCCCGGGGGGGCAGGGTGGGGTGGGGGGTTCGGAAGCAAGGCTTACCCAAAGCGGGGCTTGAGCTTACCCAAAGCAGAGCTGGCTTAGTTGGTGGATCATGTGACTTTTGATCTTGCAGTTGGGAGTTCAAGCCCTATGTTGGGTGTAGAGATTACTTAAAAAAAATAAAAATCTTTAAAAAAAAAAAAAAGCCAAGTGTAACATACCTCTGTTTCGGTCACAATTTTTTTTTGGTCAAGTTAACTCTTGACTTTTTTCCTCCAGAGATTGCTCTTAGCCCCAACAATCACGAAGTCCACATCTATAAGAAGAACGGGAGCCAGTGGGTGAAGGCTCATGAACTCAAGGAGCACAATGGACACATCACAGGTAAGAGAGACATCTGTGAGCTTAGTGTGAGACTTGCAAATTGAGTGCTTTTCCATTTAAATTTTTTTTTAATGTTTATTTAATTTTTGAGAGAGAGCAAGAGACAGAGTGCAAGCTGGGGAGGGGCAGAGTGGGAGACACAGAATCTGAAGCAGGTGCCAGGCTCTAAGCTGTCAGCACAGAGCCCAACGTGGGGCTCGAACTGACAAACCCATGAGATCATGACCTGAGCCGAAGTCAGACGCTCAACCAACTGAGCCACCCAGGCATCTCTAGTGCTTTTCCATTTAAATGAAGAGCCTGATAAAGTAAGTCTACCATAGTATTTAAAGCTGTGCAACATTTATGGAATTTTCTTTAGAAAATTTGACAAAACATCATAATAATGGTATCCGTTTTTAAGTGCTTCTTTTAGCCCAGCTGGTTCACAGCACTCTACTAGTGTTAGGGAAAACACTGATCCTTCTCTGAGGACTGAAGAGCTTAGATTAGGTGATGAAATGTGAAAGGAAAACTAGATGGCCCGTCAGCAGAAAACATAAGCCACACTGTGTCCCCAAGTGCTGAGGGGCCACAGTGTCTTCCGGAAGCTTTCTGTATGTTGTTTGTGGCGGGGAGGAAGACCTTCCAAAATACTGAAAAGGACAAAGAGCAATATAACACCCACATTGCCACCACTTAGAATTAACAACTATGTCTCTTTTTTCCTGGGCCAGAAAACTGAGGAGACAAAGGTTTAATAATCAGGAGTGGCATTCAAGATAATGGTACAGTCCCCTTTCATCTGCCAGTCCTATCCTATTCCCATTCCCCAGAAGCAGTCCGTAATTCGGTATGACATTGTCCCAGTTCATTTTTAATACTTTTACATACATAGACACATATTTGTAAGCAATACAAATTTAGTACTATTGGCTAGTATTTTCAATGCTACACAAATGGCATCATGTTGCACATCTCCTGCAGCTTGCTTTTGCATCTCACGTCGTTCCTGATCTCTGTGTTCATCGAGTTTATTCCTTTTAACCTCTGTTTAACATTTCATACCTCATTTATTTACTCTTCTCTCCACTGAAGGACATTTAGGTTGTTTCCAGTTTTCCTTATATTAAAGTGCTAAATCGAGCAGCCCTGTGCAGATCTCTTTGTACACACGTGAATGTTTATTGAAGACTCGTACATCCTCACCTTTGCCAGGCTGGTCATAGTGCCTTCACCCCCACAGCCCTATAGGGGAGTGCTTACTCTCCTGCATCCCACACATACTGGATACGGTCAGGCTGTCTGATGAGTGAAAGGGTGGTGTCTCTAGAAGTTACATTTCCCTGACTGATGGAAAGGTTGAGCATATTTTCAGAAGTTTGTTAGCTATCTGGGTTTACTTCTCATAACTTTACCGTCCATTACTCCTGACCATTTTTCCATTGAGTTTTTACCTTTTTCTTGTGGGTTTGTAGAAGACTGAATCTTAAAGCATTGCCTCTGAGGCAGATTCCTGGATGTACGTTAGTTTTCATCTTTGACAAAAACTATTCATGAATAGATGGCTAATGGTGGCAAGCAGGGCAGTGCAGAGTTTCATTAAGGAACTGTCAAATAAGGAAGGAAAAAGAGTAAGAGAGAAAAATGGAGAATTTCTATAATGGTTTTCAGAATTCAGTGACCCAAAACTTGATATCATATTTCAAGAGCATGAATTGCTTTGTTATGAAGTGATACCTGGCCATTTTTATTTATTTATTTTTTAAATACTTTTAATGTTTTATTATTTTTTTTATTTAAAAAAAATTTTTTTTAATGTTTATTTATTTTTGAGACAGAGAGAGACACAGCATGAGCAGGGAAGGGGAAGAGAGAGAGGGAGACACAGAATGTGAAGCAGGCTCCAGGCTCTGAGCTGTCAGCACAGAGCCCGACGCAGGGTTCGAACTCAAGAACTGTGAGATCATGACCTGAGCCGAAGTCGGACGCTTAACCAACTGAGCCACCCAGGCGCCCCAGTTTTGATTTCTTTTTGAGAGAGAGAGCATGAGTCAGGGAGGGGCAGAGTGAGAGGGAGACACAGAATCCGAAGCAGACTCCAGGCTCCGACTTGTCAGCACAGAGCCCGATGTGGGGCTCAAACCCACAAACTGTGAGATCATGACCTGGGCCGAAGTCAGGTGCTTAACCGACTGAGCCACCCAGGCACCCCGATATCTGGCTATTTTTAAAAGAACATACTCACTTACTGTTATGTTCAGAAACAACTCTTGTTCCTTGACCTTTACTCCTATAATTTTTTCTTTATCTATTTTCTGGCTGAGTTGATTCAACCTCTTGCTTTGAACACTTTGGTCAAGCACACCAAAACTTAATCTCCATAACCTTTCAATTACAAATTTCTCACTGAAGTCTTAGATTTTCCTTCTCCTCTCAATGACATTTACTTTTTAAGTGGGCAGCAAAGCGACTGATGGTGATTTTTTTTTTTTTTTTCTAATCATGACCCTGGAATTTTACCTCTAATCTTCCAACATGCTGACTGGCTTGAAGATACCCTCTCCCCAGAGAGAAACAGCGTGTTTTGACCTTCTGCACCCTTTATATTCGTTTCCCAGCAAAAACTCGTGACCTACCCTTCTTGCTTTTAAGTGATTTGTATATGGTGCTAGTGAGCAGCAGGGGCCAACAGACTGGACTACTGAACCAGCACAAAAGACATAATGTGTAATTTCTATTTTTGTTACTGTTGCTTTCCCATGACCTTATTTCTATTAGGTTTGGCCTATTTTTCTTTCTTTAAGTCCCTTTGCCAGTGGCATTATGGCCTAAAAATAAGAACATTCATAGTTTAAATTGGAATTTGATCATTGGGAAGTACATTTAAGTGAGAAAGGGCTAAGGTGAAAGGCCAAAGAAATAGCCAAAAAAGTGAAATATTTAGTTATTTTCTTTTTCTCCCCTGGTTCTTTTGGAATCCTTTGAACTTGGGCCTGTTTTCATCCAAATGCTCAGATGACCTCTTTTTTTAGATCTTAAAAAACTGTTGTTGGAAAAATCTAAGTATAACTCTGTGGCAAGAGACCAGGGATCAAACATAGTTTCTCAGAAAGATAGTAACTACAGGAAAAAAAAAAAAATCTCCTAAAGGTTTCTAGAAGGAAAAAGACCAGTCAGTACTACAGAGAAAAAGAATATGGTTAACATCAAAGCAATACCAGAGTAGTAGAATTTGTTTCTTTGAGTTTTTTCTTTTTTAATGTTTATTTTTGAGAGTGCGTGCATGCGTTCTTGGGAGCAAGAGAGGGGCAGAGAAAAAGAGGGAGAGAGAGAATCCCAAGCAGATTTTGCCCTGTCAATGCAGAGCCCAACTTGGGGCTCCAACTCACAAAATGTGAGATCATGACCTGAGCTGAAATCAAGAGTCAGATGCTTAACTGACTGAGCCACCCAGGTGCCCCTGTTGATTCTTTTTTTTTTTTTTTTCTTAGAGTACCTCATGCTTAAGCACCTCAAGAGTTCTTATAAAACATGAATGTGTTTAATTAGAGTGGTGATCACATGGAATAAGGAGTGAAATTTTAGATTGTCAAATCATCACAAAATCCCTGAGTTTTCTCACTATAAGGCAGTATTATGGATGTTAGAGGACGTATTTATTTTCTGTTGCTGTGTAACAAATACTACAAACGTAGCAGCTTAACCAAAACACATATATTATCTAATAGTTTTCGTGGGTCAAGAGTCTAGGCATGGTTTATCTGGGACCCCTGCTTAGGGTCTCACAGGTTGTAATCAAGGTGTCAGCCAAGGATGAGTTCTCATCAGAGCCTCGACCAGGGAAGGATCCACTTCCAAGCTCCTTTAGATTGTTGGTGGTAGAATTCATGTCCTTGCAGCTGTAAGATTCATGAGGGCTGCCACACCCTTATGTAATCTTGTCCACAAATGTACATCGTATCACCTTTGTGGCATTCCATTGATTAGAAGCAAGTCACAGGTCCTGCGCACACCTCGAGGGAGGGGACTTCCATAGGTCTGTGGTCTGCCCACCACAGTAGTTTCAGAGATTTGCTTCCTGTTGTCAGGAAGCTTATAATCAAGTTTAGAAAAGACATTCGGGGCGCCTGGGTGGCTCAGTCAGTGAAGTGTTACACTTCAGCTCAAGTCATGATCTTGCTGTTCATGAGTTCGAGCCCCATATCGGGCTTTGTGCTGTCAGCTCAGAGCCTGGAGCCTGCTTTGGATTCTGTCTCCCTATCTCTCTGCCCCTCCCCCACTCATGCTCTGTCCCTCTCTCTCAAAAATAAATAAATAAGGTTTAAAAAAAAAAAGGTAAGCAAGACATTCATAAAAATAACTATTTTGCATCACACTTTGAGGAGTTTATCATAGATCATTTTAACCAGAACAAAAAGGTATGTTCCTGAATGTTTAGTCCAGTGTTATCTGTTAATAAATGGTTGGAAACTAACAAAACATTCAACATTGGGATGTTTGGGAAATTATTATGATAAGAGCAATGTTCTGAAATAATGTGTAAACCAGTACTAATTTATAAAAAGCAGAAAAAATGTTTGCCATAATATTAATACCATTTTGGAGGAGAAATGTATATAGACATAAGAATGGGCTTTATTGACTTCCTGCATGTCTCTTTGTGGTGTTTGTTTTATAGTAATGTGAGTATTACCTTTGTAATTAAAAATGAAATTTTAACTCTAATAAGGTTGCAAGACGATCCTATAATAAATAGATTTATAGTCAAAATACACATCACTTAGAATACACTCCCCCACATCTTTTTCCCCTCAGTGGTGCAAATAATTGAGCAGACTATTCCTATAGGTGAATGAATGAATGAACTCTTTCTTCATACAACTGAAATCACTGTGAGTTATGACCAATGGACACTTTGATTTGTAGTCATCTTACTTTTTTCCATATACCTGTTAAGAATGTTAATGATTAATTTTTAGAGAGATACCTATAATAATTAGTTAGTAATATTTCCTTCATTTCCAATAATACCTTCAATGTGGAATGATATTTATAGGAAATAACCTCATCAAGTAACTATAAAATGATTGAGTCATAGCAGATTTTACTCTTGGTATATAACAAACTGATCTTGACTTTGGGATCCTTCACAGACCCACCAATTAAGTAAAGGTTTGGTCAGATATGAAAAATAAACCTTATGTTCAGATACATATGTAGACCTCTTTCTAATTTAGATGCAGAGATACTCAAGGACTCTCTCCAGAACTTGTATCAATTAGGTTAGTTTAAATGACAGTGACCCTCAGAAGAATGTATAATGAATCACAATTTATATTTTCCCTCTACTGAAGATTATTTTAATTTGCTCTGATGTTGTTTTATTTAGATGTGGCAGACTTTCAGTTAATGTCATGGAGTGAGGTCTGTTAATGAATGAATAATGGTACTTTAAACACCCCTCCCCCCCCCCCAAATATCTAATAACGAGGTAAGAAAAAGATCTTCAGGTCTTCCACCTGTGAACAGGTGGAAAAATGCTGCTGCTTAGTTTTTTACCCCCCACAGTTCTGAAACAGCTGTGTTCTCCCTGGCCTTGTAGAGGATCCTGAGTTGCAGAACTTTGCAGAGAAACCTTGCCTTTGAGTGTGAGGTGACAATCAGGACCATAGATGGGGGAAGGACGGGGCTGGGGAGGAAGATACCAGGCCCCCGTGTAGCCCTGCTGTGGCAGTGCCCCCCCCTGGCTGTCTCATGGCTTTTATCATGGGCCAGACAAAGCAGATGACACCACGCCTCACTTGCAGGTATCGACTGGGCTCCCAAGAGCGACCGCATCGTCACTTGCGGGGCAGACCGCAATGCCTATGTCTGGAGTCAGAAAGATGGTGTCTGGAAGCCAACCCTGGTGATCCTGAGAATTAATCGTGCAGCAACTTTTGTCAAGTGGTCCCCGCTAGAGAACAAATTTGCTGTGGGAAGTGGAGCACGACTCATTTCTGTTTGTTACTTTGAGTCTGAAAATGACTGGTGAGCAACAGCTGAGTATTTTTTATTTCTGTCTGTGGAATTACACCTTTGGACCACCTGTGTTCTTGGTGACTTCGTGAGTCCCTGGGTGAAGGCTTACCTATAACTTCAGTGTTTCCTCATCTGGAGATTTTTTTTTTTCCTCTGAAAATCTCCATTTCCTCTGAAGATTTTTCCTTCTTGTGTGCACATTGGGTCAAATCTCACATCTTTCTCATATTGATAGAGACCTGTGGCCCTATGTTCTGAAATCATAACTAGTATGTACTGTAAGATGCTGCTCTCCTCATTCTGTGCTGTCCAAACTGTTTTCTTACTCTAACAGGGAAATCATAAACTTGAGAGATTCCCATGACCTGAGGAATGATTTTTTTAGATACGAAATATCTATGATTCCTACAGATGACAGTGCTCTCCTTTTTTTTTTTTTTTTTTTTTAATTTATTTGCTAACCGGAGTGCCTGGGTGGCTCAGTCGGTTAAGCATCCAACTTCAGCTCACGTCATGATCTCATAGTTCCTGGGTTCAAGCCCTGCGTTGGGCTCTGTGCTGACAGCTCGGAGCCTGGAGCCTGCTTCTGATTCTGTGTGTGTCTCTCTCTCTGCCCCTTCCCCACTTGTGCTCTGTCTCTCAAAAATAAATGCTAAGAATTTTTTTTTTAATTTATTTGCTAACCAAATCTCTGTCTTCGTATAATATTTTACTCATTTGAGCTGTTGAAGTAAAAATTGACCAGAATCTTGGAACTGTGATCAGCTTGTTAAACTTTTTGTGTAAATTACTTATAGCTGAGCCACTCAAAATACAGAGATTGATTTTATGGCTAAGTAACTTATTTTACCTATTCCTTCCCACTTACTTTAATAAGAAAACAACTCTGCTCCATCTGGCATGCACTCAGAAAGGGTGGTAAGTAGCCTTCAACATGGAATTGTCATTTAGTACGAATCTGGCAGTGTTTGTATTTGCACTAAAAATAGCAGAGTATACATTACTCTTTGTGTTAGCGTTACTGTTTGCTTTCTACTGAAACAGTGAAAGGAATGGATTATATTAATGTTTTGTAATTGAGTGAAATCTCAGAAATTTTGATTCTTTGAAAAGAAAGTCTGTAAATTTGCAATGATTTAGTTAGGAATTGAAGACTTGCATTTTTCTTTCAAGCACATGTAAAAATAAGTCTAACAAAACGTTGCCTGGCAAAAATCACTTAGAAGACTCACTGTAATGAATAGATAAGAAAAATTTTCCTTCCTAGGTAACCTTCAGTCTCAGAGATTGCTCACATTTTTATTCATTGAAAAATAGTTTCGAATATAGGTAAATTGAGCTGTACTGTAGTGCAAGGTATTGTCATTTGAACAAGCTATATGTTCAGAGGCGTTTCTTGGCTATAGAACAACATTTTATTGGAATGATGTGAATATTTTAAAATAATCTCTAAAAGCCTTTAAAATAACTTCATTATAAGCAAGTCAAAATGTCTGTTTTTCAGAATGAAATTTTTTATATAAGTTCCTAAGACAGATTCTATGGAAACGTAAAATTTGGCATTCAAAGATGGGCGTTTGGCTTGATATTCAGTCTCTTAACTCTTACCTTTTTTTTTTAAGTTTATTTACTTTGAGAGAAAGAGAACACGAGAGCAAGAGGCAGAAAGAGGAGAGAGAGAGCAGCTCAAGCAGGCTCTGCTCTGAAAGCACGGAGCCCAACATAGGGCTGGATCTTACAAACCGTGAGATCATGACCTGAAGCGAAATCAAGAGTCAGATGCTTTTAATTTTTTTTTTCATGTTTATTTTTAAAGAGTTGGATGCTTAACCAACTGAACCACACAGGCATCCCCAGTCTTTGAGCTCTTGAACAGCAGAACATGATTGGTTTTTAAGCAGCAGTTCAGGGGGAGAAGTTGAATTAGCTAAGCCGGAATAATAACTGATCTCAGTTATAAATATATCTCAGACATAAATCTCAGACATAAATATCTCTGGAGTGGAGCTAGAGAATTAGAACTTCTGAGAGGTTGTGATTTTCTTGGTTGTGATTCCTCTGTGAAAAAAAAGAATTTGCAGCTTCACAGAGGCTTAGAAAAGAAATGAAGTTATTTTACAACTCAGACTTAACCCGAAATGAAATAACAAGTCACTAAATGTTTATCATAAAAATGTAAGTAATTCAAACTGCAATTTTTATCTGAAAGGTTAAGGTCACATGTAATCTGAAATTCCACGGAGCCGTATCCAGAGTTAATCCATAAATATAATTACTAACGGGGATCCCATGATAGCCAGGAAGGCTCAGAAGGGGCTACTGTGATGAGAATGTTGTAAAAGACAGAATCGAAAGGACCATTTATGGCTCTTCTCCCTCTCTCCTTTCCGGTCTCTGGCGGAAGGCCTGGTAGCCACCTGTGTTTCACCTGACACGCACTTGTAGGTCCTTTGGGAGCTGTTGCTTGATGTGTGGATAAACTGAAATGGATTTTCTCCTTTTGTAGGTGGGTCAGCAAGCACATTAAAAAGCCGATTCGCTCCACAGTCCTCAGCTTGGATTGGCATCCTAACAATGTTTTGCTGGCAGCAGGATCGTGTGATTTCAAATGCAGGTGGGAACAAATGAGAATTGGTAGGAAGAATTGATCTGTTCATTGTTCATCTTTCACATATTTTTTTTAAGTTTGTTTATTTTTGAGAGAGAGAGAGCAAGCCCAAGTGGGGTAGGAGCAGAGAGAGAGAGAGAATCCCAAGCAGGTTTTGCCCTGTCATTGCAGAGCCCGATGCAGGGCTTGAACTTACGAGCCATGAGATCATGACCTGAGCTGAAGTCAGAAACTTAACCAACTGAGCCATCCAGGCGTCCCCATCTTTCACATATTCTTAAGGTTTCTTTGCTTTGCAAAGTACTGTGCTAGGCACTGCAAGGGATTCGAAGATGAGTGGAGCTTGTGATCTAGGAAAGCAAGCACCAGAGATGGCCGAGGTAGAGGGAAGTGGACTTGGAGGCGCGGGAGTGGGGAGATGTAAGAGTGGGGCCCGGAAGTTCACCTTAGGCAGAGCATCCGTGTTTGGAGCAGTGATCTAGTGGCCCTCGGACCACAGTATTGTTTCTTGTTTGATAACCCAGGCAGGGACTTGGCAGATTCCAGAGTGAGGCTAAAACGACAAAACATAGCTGAACAGTGCACTGCTGAGCTATTACTGCACTGTTCCTTTTCAGTTAAAGCTTTTTTATTTGTTGTTCGTGGGAGGCTAGAAGAAACAGCCACTTTGCTGAGAACTTTAAGGTCAAACGGTGTAATTTCTTTTTAAAGTTATTCTTTATCAAGAAGGCTTTCTTCCCTTAGAAGAAAAGCAAATAAATGTTACTTCATGTTGACTGGTTGGTTGGTTGGTTGGTTTTTAAAGATACGTGTGGGAATTTGGCTGTGGAATGGGGGGTACAGGGGTGTCAAGGCACTCTCTGGAAAAAGATTGGTTCTTAAAAAAAAAAAAATTTGTTTCTACTTAAGAATCAGTGTAACAGCAAAGATGCATAGACATTTTTAAGGAGAATTCAGAAGTTTTGTTGTCTGTGACATGTTATCCAGAGTCATTCTAGCTCCCGTAGAAGATGAAGCTGAATTATCCATACCACCTGGGTTATCAAGCTGTGTCTAAAAAATCTGACTGTGAAAATAGGTTACCAATTCTTTTGTTAATATTACTTTCCAGAAATAAACTTTGCTTTGACTTGTAGTCCTGTGGGTAAGAGTCTGTTCAGGTCGCACTCTCGAGTTGGCGTCTGAGAACCACCAGCTATGTCTTGGTCTCCGGTGGCTAAAGCAGTGGCCGTTGCAATGCTAACTTACAGCCCAGTGATTCTCATGATTCTCATTCTCAGTCCCATAAAAATGGAGAACGAACTGATGGCTGCCAGAGGGAAGGGGGGGTGGGGGGATGGGTACAATGGGTGACAGGGAGAGGGAGGTACAGGCTTCCAGTTACATAGTGAGTCACGGGAATGACCGGGAATATAGTCAGTGATGCCGCAAGAGCGGTGTATGGTGACAGATGCCAGCTGCACCAGCAGTGAACGGGGCATAAAGCATAGCGAAGCTGAATCACTGTGATGTACGCCTGAAACTAAAGTAAAATTGTGTGTCAGCTCTACTCAATAAAAAAAAAATAAAGCCCAGTGATTCTGAGGTCACGTCCTGTAATCTCACTGCGCCTTTTGCCTCCCTAGTGCTCTGCCTCTTCCAAAGCTGCTGCTGTCATTGTCATTTGGGAGGAAATATCCCAGATCATTTTAGGGAGTCTCTAGGTCCAGAAGTTCTTGAAGAGAGGCTCTATGAAGTAGAAGTAGCATCGGGAGCCGGGGGGGGTGGGGTTCCCAGCCTCTCTCTATCCCTCTTCACACACAACTTCATGGAATTCGAGAGAGAGGCTGCTGACAGCTGGCTGGAAAGCACCCTTCTTCAACCCAGACCATACCTGCCACAGAGACGCGACAGGGAGCCCAGGGCTGCGTGAAGCCCGCCCTCCTGATAGCACGAGGGGGAGCCTGTCCGCTCTCTCACTGGTCTCCCTTGGCTTCCTCCTTGGGTGTCCCTTTCTTTAAATGGGTTCATACCACTGCTTTATTGCAGCGTAGCAAATAGTTTCCTCTTCTGCCATTGGGCTTTGTGGGCTTCCTGGCCTACTGTGTTGAAACAGGAAGGAATGCTGTGCTCAGCGGGGTCTGCCATGTGCGAGGGGGCGGTGTGACAGCAGGACCCCCCCCCCAGAATTCCGCACTCCTGGGAGGGAACGGCCTTTGTGTTCATTACTTCTAGAACTGCACCCCTACGCCTGCGACCATTCTTGTCTTAAGAGATTTGTGTGTGTGACTTTGTCATGTTTTGCTCTTCAAGGATTAATCTCTTTGCATCCTAAGACCCCTTACGGCAGCTGCCTGTGGCCTGTTTCTTTATACACATATTTTCACCTGCTTTGTCCTTCTTTCCTGCCCCTTAAACTACAGAGTGTTTTCTGCCTACATTAAAGAAGTGGATGAAAAGCCGGCCAGTACGCCATGGGGCAGCAAGATGCCTTTTGGTCAGCTGATGTCAGAGTTTGGTGGCAGTGGCACTGGTGGCTGGGTGCATGGGGTCAGCTTCTCTGCCAGTGGGAGCCGCTTGGCCTGGGTCAGCCATGACAGCACCGTATCCGTTGCCGATGCCTCAAAAAGCGTACAGTGAGTATTTGCATTTTGTTTGGAGTTAGGGAGTGGGGTTGGGATCTCTCCGCAGCTTGGCCAAGGCTGTTCTTCCCTGGGTGCCGGTTCAGGATGTGAGCATAAAACTCTGACCCAGAACCGCAGGGCCGCCTTTGAAGTCCCAGACACACGTTTAGATTGTCCTTTTGGGGAAATTTGAAAGAGTTAGGTCTCACTTGCAGAAACACTTCTTAATGGAGGTAGTGATGGTGATTCTTCTGAAGGACCCTCCTGGCCTGCTGCTGCTGCTGCTGCTGCTGCTAAGAGTTCCTTCACGTGGTTAGTTTAGTCTGTTACTGTGGATTCCTTACAACAGGTAAATGTCATCCCCCAGCCTTAAGTAGGAGATAAGTTCTTACTCTGTAGTCAAGGAACAGTGACTCCATTCATTTGGGACTCCATCCAGTAATACTTAAAACCCGATGCCAATTCGTCTGGAGATGCTGGAAGAACTCGAATTACAGTGACTCATTTGTGAGTGAGACACCTGCCCAGCCTTGGGGAGGGCACCAGGCACCTTGTCAGACGTCGGAATTTTTATCTGCTCATCATGTTGGAGGGACAGAGATGATGATTGGAATTCCTTCCCCTTACGAATCTTTGTCTTTCCTGGTGAATCCTTTTTTATTGGCAGCTAAAGGTTACCCACCTTTAAAGATTTCCCAACTTGTTGCTGTGTGCTGAGAACTCACATCAGGTGACTCTGCCTCCCTCTGCTGCATGGTGACAACAAAGTGACATTTCAGAGAGAGTATTTTTTCCTAAGTGGATTGAATTGTGGGTTTTGGCAGAGGGGGGAGTTGTTTTATTTTAAGAGAGAGAGTGGGGGAGAGGCAGAGAGTGAGAGAGAGAAAGAATCCCAAGCAGGCACTGTGGTTGTCAATGCAGAGTCCAATTCAGGGCTTGAATTCACAAACGATGAAATCATGACCTGAGCCAAAATCAAAATTCGGATGCTTAACTGACTGAGCCACCCAAGCGCCCCTTACTTATTTTGAAAACACCACCTTAAATGTTGTGGTCTCCCAGGTTTCTATACACATTTAGGTACTTAATGTATCTTTTCATTTTTAACACAAATGAGGTTATGCTATACATTTTGTACAGTAATTTGCTTTTTATTCAGTAATGTTTTGATGTCATAGTTATTTGATTTGTGTACAGTTTGTTGTAATGTGTAATAAGCTTTTAGCACATGCTTATTACAAGCCCCTGTCTGCCCTCCTATTGATTTATGATTTGGCTTTTCCAGTCCTGCAAGTCAGATGACATTCTCCACCCTTCCCCTTCTCGAACATAAATGTTTTATGTAGTAACAGCCAGTATTTTATATAGTAAGGTGTCTCAGTAAGGCCGTAAGATGAGGTATTAGGACTTTAATCCGATGCCAGTGGTATTGGCAGGGGGGGGAGGGGGTCTCCTTAGACATAGTTTTCTAAATGCATCCTCTTTTACATGAAGCTCTGAGATCCTAATTCATCAACCAGCGTGTGTGCCTGCCATCTCTATGTGACCTGTTGGCCAGGTGCTGGAGCAGATAACTACTATCTGTACATGTACACACATGTGCCCCAGCCCAGTTGTGTGTGAGATCCTGGCTGGCTAAGGCAGTGTCATATTCATCAGTGGCTCCAGCTCCTCCCCCAGTGCCTGGCAGAAAAAAAGAGAATAGACTCTTCAGATGTTTGTGCCCATTCTCTGGGAGCCCAGGGTGAACACGGGCGAGGAGAGGATGGCAGCACAAGGCGTTCAGTCATGAGGGACAGTGACAGGAAGAGTGTTGGGTGGCCAGAAAGGAGAAGCCACTTTAGGGTGAAGAGGCCCAGGAAAGCTTCATGGAGGTGATCTAATTAGAGCTGAGCTTCAGAAACCATGTGGACTTTGGATAAGCATGTGTGTAAAGGGTGTGGGAGCAAAGGCAAAAGACGGGAAAGAATAAGGGTCACTGGGGACCGTGCCGTAGACCAGTCTGTCATGAGTGGGGAGGCCCCAGAAGCAGGTGGGGCCCAGGCCAGAGAGGCCAAAGACCTCTGTTTCTGCAGGTTACCCCAGGGCTCTGTCGGGCTTGAGATTCTTGATTCCTGAAAGTGTAGGTCATGGGGCTCCTTTTAAGCATAAGAGCTTGTTTATACTGTCCAGGCGCCTGTGAAAATGGGTCCTTAGTCATCTTCTGTGTCTATAAAGAAGCTGTGTGGTCTGTTCCATCTCAATTTAACAATTGTTCTTGTATTTAGGGTCTCAACTCTGAAAACGGAGTTCCTGCCCCTGCTGAGTGTGTCATTTGTCTCGGAGAACAGCGTTGTAGCTGCCGTGAGTATTTCTCTTTATTTCCCCTCGCAGTACACTGTATTTAATTCTCCAGGACGGGAACAGCGCATGCTCTGTGACTTGCTGTGCTCTCACAGGCCAGCACAGCCTTTTAGGACAGCTGGCCTGTGAGACTGGGTGGTGTGGTGTGTGGTGTGTGTGTCTGTGTGTGTTTAAGTGCGGTGGTGACTGTTCTGCTGAGGGGCTGGTAGGTAGGCCTCACCGATGTCTTCTTTCAGGGCCATGACTGCTGCCCGATGCTCTTTAACTACGATGACCGTGGCTGCTTGACCTTCGTCTCCAAACTAGACATTCCAAAACAGAGCATCCAGCGCAACATGTCCGCCATGGAACGCTTTCGCAACATGGACAAGAGGGCCACGACTGAGGACCGCAACACGGCCTTGGAGACGCTGCACCAGAATAGCATCACGTAGGTGCCACTCAGCCACCTGCAGCCAGGGCCCCGACCACATGTAGAGAAGCGCTTAGGTGACCAAGATGCCTTTCTGCCTCCTTGTTTCCTGGCTGGATCCCTGTGCCAGTCATGTGTGCTGTGTGCCCAGACATTCCTTTGGGAACAAGAGCAGGGACAAGTCTCTAGCCTCCCGACTGCAGACTCTTATTTTCAGCTTGTGACAGAGTCGTTCTGTCCTTTGAAGTGCAGATGGCACGAGACAGCCTCGCCCACCTCGAGCTGCACTGGTCCTGTTGCCGCCACCGCTGTGTGAGCCACCTCCTCCCAGGGCTGGCATTCTTAGACCGTGGCTGAGAACGAGAGGAGACCTTCCTGAACGTCCTGCTCCTCTCAGTGAGCACAGGACAGGAACACTGGTTATACCCGTCATTTCAGCCGTGGGTTTCTAGTCACACACACCAGTAAGAAGATGATTTAATGAAAGAAACAGAATTATTTGATACCATATGGTAAAACCAAGGAGTTTCTTGACTTAAGTGTTCATCAGGTGTATGTGAACTGTGTTTTATCCAAAAGGTTTGATTTTTTGTTTGTTTGTTTTAACTCTAGAGAAGTGTAGTTTGCTCTTGATATTTTAAATGACTGTGGTCAGAGTTAGGTACCACAGAACTCTCTCTTTTTGATTAGACCTTTTGTGTTGAGAGATTTTCATTGTGGTGATGATGGTGGGAAGAAGAACAGAAAGGTCTAGACTTTCTCTTTGAGAGAATTATTAAATGCACCTTGTGCTTGTGATCATGTTCAATGGAAAGGGCTGCTGGACTTAAAATAGGCTGAAAATATCTGCACTCTCTTGAAAAATAATAACTTGAGGGGCGCATGGGTGGCTCAGTTGGTTAAGTGTTCGACTGGCTCAGGTCATGATCTTACAGTTCGTGAGTCTGAGTCCCACATCAGGCTCTGTGCTGACAGCTCAGAGCCTGGAACCTGCTTCGGATTCTGTGTCTCCCTCTCTCTCTCTGCCCCAGCCCCACTTGCACTGTGTCTCTCAAAAATGAATAAATGTTAAGAAAAAAAAGTAAAAAAATTAATATCTTGGAGGCCTAACAGAACTTTTCTCCACACTTCAGGTTCTTTGTCTTGAATGAGTTTCAAAACTATTTCTTATGAATTTCTCTGAAGCTTCTCTGCAAACTATGTATCAGGAAGGAAACAACTCATTGCATCTTTTGAGACTTTCAAGTAAAAAGACCCTTGGAGATTGGCAAGGCTCCTTTTATTTGCAGATATTAAATCCTCTTTGCCCTTAAGCAAAAAGGATCGGCAGACTTTTTCTGTAAGGGACCAGAGGGTAGATATTTTAGGTCCTGAGAAGGTATAGAGGCTCTGTCAGCTATGCACATCTGTTGTGGCACACAGGCAGGCATTGGCAGTATGTATCTAAATGAGCGTGGATGTGTTTCAGTACAACTTTTATGGACACAGAAGTTTGAATTTCCGCATAATTTTCACATCGTGAAGTAATAGTCTTCATTTTTTTGTCACCATTTAAATCGTAAGCTATTCTTAGCTTACAGGCTGTACAGAAACTGGCCGTGTGCACCGTTTTGCCATCTCCTTCCCCAGACAGAATGTTCTAGACGTTTCAGAGGAAAAAGAAAAATATTGTCTGAGCTGTGGAATTGATTTTCTTGAAAGTTTTTCAGATAATTAGGCCAAGACAAGTTGCTGCATTAATCTCTTCCTCTACTTTGCTTGCTTGGAATCCTGCAGGGTGTCTGAGTGTTGCTCATGTTTGCAGTGATTAGTTTCAAATGCAGGGAGAGCAGGGAGAGCTCTTGGCTTACAGGCCCTGGTTGTCTTGGAGGGTGATTTGGGAGTTTCTGTTTGGAGCCAGTTGGATTTCAGTCATGCTTTATCCTGCCTCTAGTTTGTTTTTGTTTTGTTTTTAATTGTTTCCATCTCCGTCATTGCTGTGGTCCTGCCCACACTCTGCTCCCTGGCAGTTTGCATGCTGTGTGCCTGGCTCGTCCTGCTTCTCTGCGTCACTGTAATTAATACAGCTTCTTACCTTTTCTCTCTTTTCAGTCTTGACTTTTCTGGATGTCTGGTAACGAGGTGCACTTGAATGTTTTCTGAGGCAGATTGCCGCAGCCTAATCTTGATGGACAACTTAATATTTTGCGGTTGGGAATTCCATTTCCTTAAAATGCCCTTACACTGTTAGGAAGGTTGGGACTCACTCCCACCACATATCTTACAGTCTCTCTTGTTTTTCCTTCTTTTCAGTCAAGTGTCTATTTATGAAGTGGACAAACAAGATTGTCGCAAATTTTGCACTACTGGCATCGATGGAGCCATGACAATTTGGGATTTCAAGGTATTTTCTGCTTTTCAAAAGAAATCTTGTTTGTGTGAAATTCTTCCTGTGACCAGAATGTTTCTCATTTCTTGGAACAAAATGTCAAATCCAGTGCACATCAGAAATGTAGAACAGGAGACTGTAGTCGTCTTTAAAACCAAAGTCAGGGCACCTGGCTGGCCCAGTCAGTGGAGCGTGTGACTCTTGGTCTTGGGGTTGTGAGTTCGACCCCTACATCGGGTGTAGAGGTTACTTTAAAAAACAAAAAAACAAAAACAAAAAACCTTAAGACTTGAAAGCCATTGGAAGAAAACCAGACTTTCTCAGTGACTTTTGGGGTACATCCTTCTAGATGTCCATTTATCCGTGGAGGAAAAAATCCAGTGCTGTTTTTGTAGCTGGCCCTGTGTTGGGCACCAGTGTCTTTATAGATACATTTTTGTGGTTTACACCCATTAATCTAGTAAACGTTTGCTAAGTGTCTGCTGGGTGCCAGGCCTCGTACTAGGCACTGAGGACACCGAGGTGAGAGGGGTTCGTGTGGCAGAGGGGGTGGGGGTTAGGTGGATCCGCAGAAGAGCGGCCAGTGCCCGTGTTTCTACACCGAGGAATTCGGGGGGCACATAAACTGCCAGCGCTGCAGGGAAGGGATGGGCTGAGCTGTATCTCCAGGTGCGGTGGGATTTCAGGGCACGCGGGGGCGCGGGGCAAGTAGGAGCCGCAGGTGCAGACCAGCCGAGCTCAGAGCACGTTCTGGTTGGAGGCACCTCCGGTGGTTTGCACTGTGATGTGGGTCCTACAGAAGCACCAGAGGGAACTAGAAGGGCCTGTGGCGTGGTCAGAGAGAGGGAGCTGGGCTTTGTCTGCAGACACCCAGGAGCTGGTCCAGAGCCAGACAGCAAAGCACCAGAGAGTAAGGCGTGGGCGGCCTGGGCAGAGGCTGGGGAGTCCCGTGATCCAGTGAGGAGATGATCTCCAGCTGTGGCAGGGGCTGTGACCCAGAACTTCTGCATTGGAGGGAGATTTCAGAGGCCAAATGGAAGGGCATTGTGACACTGAGGAACAAGCAGGGGGACCCTCACACTCTGGCTTGGCGATTGGGCAGATGGTGGACAAGATGAGGAACCAGAGAGGAGGAGCAGGAGTAGGAGAGGCTGGCCCCTGTGTGCAGCCCTGTAAATTTAATCTCTCAGTGGTTAACCTCCAAAACAAGTTAACGTTCACAGAGTTTTGCTACTGCCTGTGCATTTCCACCGTGTTCGGTGTCCCCCCGCCCCCGCTCCTTGGGTGAAATACATAATATGGAATAGCCTCCAGAATATTTGGGAGAAACAAAGTGTCTTACTCAAAGTCTCTCCCCACCCTCCCACCTTTTTGTCTTCCTGCACTTTCCATCCTGGGCATCAGGGCTGTGAAATTAGCTCCCTGGGCAGTTACACTCTACACTTTATTCTTTGACCCCTCTAAGCTAGCAGGTCCCAGGGTAGTTTCCCCTTGGTCCGTCTGCCTTTGAGCACCTGCTGTGTGTTGTGCACCTGGCTGGCTGCTATGTGGCCTATGACGTAGGAGGAGGCAAAGAACATGCACATATTGGCCCTCATCACTATGGGCCAATGGCACAGGGAGGAAACATGCAGGTGGGAGCGCTTCCAGATCCTGCGGCTTGGAGCCATGGGGACAGGGGAGCACATGGCTGGAAAGGGCCGGTGGGGGGCCCAGTGCTGGGAGAGCATGTCTCACAGGTGGGCGGGGCCAGATTTGGGGGGCACAGGGCAGGAGGGTTGTTGGAGGTAGGTCAGGGAGGAGAGGGTGGTCAGGGGGAAGACTCCAGGACCCACAGTCCTCAGTAACCTTTGGTGTTCTTCCTGCCATTTTCAAGACCTTGGAGTCTTCTATCCAGGGTCTCCGGATAATGTGAAGCTGCGTGAGCCTCCCAGATCCAGCATGACAAACTGACAAAAGTGACAAAGTGTGCTGACACGGCCCGCCGTTTGCATGGTGGTGAGGAGAGCCAGCCGCAAGGAAACACTGAAGACACGTATCGCGCAAATATTGTTTGTGTGTTTTTGTTTGAATATAATTGGTGAAAGTGTTGGTTTTTTTTAAAAAAGCAGCAATGATTTGGGTTTTTTGTTTTTTGTTTTTTGCTATTTCATTCCATTCTTGACCAAAGCTTCTCTTGAAGTAGTTTATTATGGAAAATTGTCACACTAACTTAAAGGAAAGGGTGGGGAGATATGTAAATTGTCTGCTAAACAGTTAAATAAAAATACTGAATGTGTTTTTGGTTTTGTTTCGTTATAACTACTTTTAGTAGAAAACTATGGACAAATTCTTCATTAAACTATTTAATTTTTAGGGTAAAATCTTTATAACCAGGTGTTTTTTTTTTTTAATTTTTTTTTTAATGTTTATTTATTTTTGAGAGAGACAGAGATAGAATGTGAGTGGGTTGGGGCAGAGAGAGAGGGAGGCACAGAATCTGAAGCAGGCTCCAGGCTCCGAGCGGTCAGCACAGAGCCTGACGTGGGGCTTGAACTCACAAACCGTGAGATTATGACCTGAGCCAAAGTCGGATGCCCCTGAGCCACCCAGGCGCCCCTTAGGGTAAAATCTTAAATTCTAAGTTGCTTTATTTATTTTTTCTTTTTTTTTTTTTCAACGTTTATTTATTTTTGGGACAGAGAGAGACAGAGCATGAACGGGGGAGGGGCAGAGAGAGAGGGAGACACAGAATCGGAAACAGGCTCCAGGCTCTGAGCCATCAGCCCAGAGCCTGATGCGGGGCTCGAACTCACGGACCGCGAGATCGTGACCTGGCTGAAGTCGGACGCTTAACCGACTGCGCCATCCAGGTGCCCCTAAGTTGCTTTATTTTAATTGTATGAGAGCACAAGCCGGGCAGAGAGAGAGGGAGGAGGGAGGGAGGGAGGGAGGGAGGGAGAACCTTAAGCAGGCTCACACTGAGTGCAGAGCCCGACGCAGGGCTTGACCCAATGACACTAGGGAATCATGACCCAAGTGGAAGTCAAGAGTCAGATGCTCAACCGACTGAGTCACCCAGGTGCCCCTAACAAAAGGTTTTATAAGGTTTTAAAAATTAGCTAATTGTACAGAAAGGGTTTAACTTTGGGTTTATCCTTTACATTGGGTAGTTTTTCCATTGTCTTAGGGTTGCAGAATTACCCACAGGGAGCAATTTTTAGCAATGTCCAGGGAGGCCCAATCAGTTAAGCATCCAACACCTGATTTCGGCTCAGGTCATGATCTCACAGTTTGTGAGATCGAGCCCCATGTCAGGCTCTGCGCTGACAGCATGGAGCCTACTTGGGATTCTCTCTCCCTCTCTCTGCCATGCATGCGTGTGCACACGCAAGCTCCCTCTCTCTCAAAAAGGGCTCCTGGGTGGTTCAGTCAGTTAAGTGTCCAGCTCCAGTCATGATCTCATGGCTTGTGAGATCGATCCCCACATTGAACTGTGCACGGACAGCCAGGAGCCTGCTTGGAATTCTTTTTCCTCTTCCCCGCACATGCACATACTCTCTCTCAAATAAGTAAACTTAAAAAAAAAAATGTTTAGCTTTGTGGCTTTTACTGCCAGAAGGAGTGGAGTCTTGCAGTCTTCCATGAGTCAGATATTTTGACTATGATCTGCTGACTTTTAGGTTAAGGGTCAACCTAAAACCAAAATGGCGTTACTTTGGTCACCTTGCTTCCCAGTGATTTGAAGACAGCTCTAGTTTTAGGACACTGGTAACCATGCTTCTCAGAGGACATCATGATACCCTCTTGAGTAATTTTGCCCTTCGGTGACTCCTGGGAACGATACTCCCCTCTAGGAGGGGATCTCTGCGGCGGAGGTATTTGCTGTGGCCTCCTCTCTGGACCGCTGGTGGCAGGGACCGCTTGTATAAATGTGTTTGCACCAGTGCACAGGCTGTTGTCCCAGAGGAGAGACAGAAGTAGCCCCTAAACAGGAATTAGCTAAAAGTCTTTTAGTTTAATTAAATCACATGGTTTGGCCAACAGGCCCAGAGGTTTTTAGAGAAATGTATTCCACGAGAGAAACAACAGCAACGGAGAAACATTTCTAACTTTGCCTCCAGTAATTTAGCCAGAGTGGGTTTTTTGTTTGTTTGTTTGTTTGTTTGTTTGTTTGTTTTATAACTTGGGCCATGTCTTCCCCCAGGGAGGAAGGCCCATCCCAGTGAGGACAGCCAGAAACCCACAGCCCTGCAGTGCTGGGGGCTATATACTATGCACCCCTCTTCCTCTCACTAGCTCCGAGACTCAGGCCATGCCTGGGGCCACAATTATTACACATCTGGAGAGCCTCTGGGTGACTGCCAAAGCCCTTTGATTCAAGCCTTTGGGCTCTGATGGCAGGTTATAGTTCTGCCAGGTTGTGTGATCTTGAGCCATACAGTTAACCTCTCTGAGCCTCAGTCTCCTCACCTGTAAAATGGCAGTAAAAACAGGAATTGGTAATTCCTGTTAGTAAAGCTGAGGTTTGCTTTTAGGCTTTGCACTGACGCCATAATAGCCCCGCAGACCCTTATTAACAGTGGGGTAGAATGGGAACCACATATGAAGGCTCTTGCTACGTGAAGAAAAATTTAATAGTTATTTGCAGAGTATTCTGAGAAAATCCGAAGTCTGCCTCAGAACCCAGGTTAATTGCTTAGGCATGAGTCTTCAGTTTGGCCCCGAAGCCACGTGTGCCCCACTCTGGAGGCAATGGTGTGAAGGGCCAGGGTTTCCCAGGTGCCTGCAGTGTGGCTGAGGCACGAGCGACCCCACGTGGACTCAAGTCCCGTGTGGATCAGTATATCAATTATGAGGTTAGGTTGCTTGTTTATGCATGTATAATTAGAAACCGGGTGCAGTAGGTAGAATAATGCCCCCCCCCCCAAGATGTCCATGTCCTAATCCCTGGAACTTGTGAACTTTGCAGATATAATTAAGAGCTCAAGTCAGGAAGAGGATCCTGGATTATCCAGCTGGGCCCGGTATCCCAGGGATCCTTACGAGAGGGAGGCAGGCAGGTGAGTCAGAGATGTGGCCACAGGTTAGAGAGCCGCTGGGCCACGGAGCCAAGGAACGCCCGCAGCCTCTGGAAGCTGGCAAAGACCAGGAAACCAGGTCTCCCCTGGAGCCTCTGGAAGGAACGCCACGCTGCCTGCTGAGACAGGAGACTCTGACCTCCAGAAACGTAAGAGAACATGTTTGCGTTTTCAGCCACCCTATTTGTGGCAGGTTGCTCCTGCAGTGACAGGAAACTAATAGACGAGGTCCGTTCAGAAAAAGGAAGGAAGTATGGTCTAGAGCAGTGTTTCAAATTGAGGGTCAGAGCCCATCAATGGCTGTAAAAATCAATTTAGTAGGTCACAACTGGCATTTGAAAAATTGAACCCAGAGAAAATATTTTGCGTGTGTCACGATACCTAGGTTTCAGATATACGTGGGGGCGTGTACTAGGTCATAGTATATATCACTGTGGGTCGTGATCAGAAAAAACTCGAGGGGCACCTGGGTGGTTCAGTCGGTTAAGTTTCCGACTCTTGATTTCGGGTTCAGGTCATGATCTCACAGTTCGTGTGTTTGAGCCCCACGTCGGGCTCTGTGCTGACTGTGTGGAACCTGCTAGGGATTCTCTCTCTCCCCCTCTGTCTGTCCTTCCCCCACTTGCACATGTTCTCTCTCCCTCTCAAAAAATAAACTAAAAAAAAAGTTTGAAAGGCACCACTGTAATGTCAGTCCCCTCAGGGTCCCAGGAAGGGTGCTGTAGCCACACCTTTGCTGCACTACGGTGAGAATCCTGGACCAGGCACCAGCACAAGCAGTCAATAGGCATTAACTACTCATAGCAACCCTATAGGGTTGGAACTGGTATAGCCACATTGTATTTATTTATTTTTAATGTTTACTTGTTTATTTCGAGAGAGTGTGAGTGGGGGGAGGAGCAGAGAGAGCGAATCCCAAGAATCTCTGCTCAAAGCATGGAGTCCAACGTGGGGCTCAGTGTCACAGCCGTGGGATCGTGACCTGAGCCAAAATCGAGAGTTGGACGCTTAACCCACTGAGCCACCCAGGTGCCCCTATGGAACATTGAAAGGTGACAAATCCAGGCCAGAGAGGGTTGTGACGGCCCACATTGGAACACCGGCAAGCTGGCCAAAGCCCTGGTGGTAACCGCTAAGCACGCCCCCTGCTGGGCTTGGGCCGGGAGTTTAGATGCCTAGTGACCAAGCTCAGGGGCGGGGTCAGGTCACTGAAAGTGACGGGAGGGGACCTTTCCAACTTGTACCTTGTGGGGTTTTGTTGGAGTTTCCAGCTGAACTGATACAAAACCACGTGACTTGGCAGGGGGTGTTCAACAGGTGCTGCCCCCATCGGGGTCCTGGCACGTGGAATGCGAAGCGTGTTCTGGGCCTCTGCGTGGTGGACATCTGTCCTCCTAGGCTGAGAAAGAAGACACAAGGGTTTCTCCGGTTCCTCCTCATGGGGATCGGGTGGCAGTCCTTTGATCTCAGGGACAGAGACCCGTGGTCCCCAATTGGGGGTGGGCACATGCTAAGATTAGGAGCTCAGACTGGGTGCTTCTGGGACAGATCTTCCTCCCTGGTCTCCCCGCTGCCTGAGCCAGCCCACCACTTCCGGAGTCCAGACACCTGGAGCTTGGCTGCCCTCTTGTGACCAGGAGGCAGCAAAGAGGTGGAACAGAAAGCCGGAAAGAACCTCGATGACCTGGGGATGACTGCCTTCCTCCAAGCTGCATTTCTTGGAAACCTGAGAAGGGGGAGTGCAGCCCCGGGGGACGGGGCAAGCAGTTTCCAGCAAGAAACAAGCTCTGTGAGGTGTTCCTAGAACTCCGGGTGAAGCCTTCCGCCCCAGGTCCCCCTCGCTCAGGAGAACCTCACTTAAGGCTTGAAGAACTTTGATCCCAGAAGGGAGCGGTTTCACATAACCCCTCCCATGGCTTCCCAGTGTGTGATGTGGTCGGGTCTTCCCACAGTGGCTGCAGGCCTGTGAGGGGGTTGCAGCACTTATCATGAGTCAGCCTCTTCATAGATTCAGAGACTGAGGCACAGCAAGAAGCACCATTTACTGGAAACTCCATTTTCTAACGCCACTTGTTGGCGTTAACAACAAGTTAACTTGTTGCAATCATTAATTCCTGCAATTTTGAGACAGCCAACGCACGCGGGAGGGGCAGAGAGGGAGAGAATCCCAAGCAGGCTCCTCACTGTCAGCGCAGAGCCCGAACCCCTGAGCCGTGAGATCACACCCTGAACAAATCCCCGAGCTGGACATTTAAACGACTGTGCCACCCAGGCGCCCCGGTTTCTGCTCCCACTAAGTTGACAAGCTCAGTTTACACAGGAGGAGAGAGTCCTCAGGTGTTCACATTTGTCAGGATGCTTTTAGCAACCGGTAACAAAGTCTCGATGGAAACCAGCTTAAATAGTAAAATCGATTCCTTGGCTCACCTGTCCGAAACCTCTGGAAGCAGGTTGGGCTCAAGCTGACCAGTCAGAGGCTGACCATCTCTCTGGGATTTTCTCCACCTGAGCTCTACCTATGTCGTCATCTTTCCTTGCAGCTGCTCCACTTTCAGGTTCAGGTTCACGCGGCTCACCCCGAAGGGTCTTCCTTTCCCTCCTCCATACTCCAAAGCTGCGGGCCTTGCTTTGCCCCTGCCAGTCTTAGGTCATGAGCTCAGGACAGGGGACAGCCGGAGCCCGACCGGGTTAGAGCACTCAGGCGGGTGACGGAGATGGGGGTCAGCCCCACCTGGGGTCGTTCCCTGGGCATCTAGAAGCCAGGGATGGAACAGATGTTGCCTCGGTGCTCTTAAGCTGCTCTTGTCCCCACAAGAAGGGGGTGCCGCTACAGACCATCTGAAACTTTTTATCTGTGCAGACAGAAGCCATCTCTGGGATTGGCCACAGCCAGACGGGAGGGCTGGTAACAGCCCCTCAGTGTCTCCTCAGAGCCGGGGCTGCGGGTCCTACAAACCTCTGGAGTTAAGTTTGCTCAGCTCCAGGCGCTCACGGCAGGAAGTGCTCCGTGTTTGGATCCATGGAGTCCTCCCAACGGCCCGGCAGAGGGCAGAGTTCGGTGTACAGGAGCTGGGAGTCCAGTAGAGAGCGGACACCCCTGATGGGGAGCGGGCTGTGGACACAGTGGCCTAAGAGACACGTCCTGCAGGACAAACCGGAGTTGGCCAGGTGGGGACAGGGCGGGAAAAACGTTCTAGGCGGAAAGAACGGCAGGCGTTAAAGCCCCCAGACCTCCGGGAGCCCGGAAGACCCCGCACCCCATCTGCCGCCCGCCGCCTGCCTGGCACTGGGAGAGAGGGCCCCGAGGGAGGGGCCTGACCGACTGCGAGGGCGCAACAAGGTTTTCACCGGGGTCTCCCGCATCTGCGCAGCCACCGGGCCACATCTGCACCGATGAGGCAGAGGCTGGGGATGGAAAAACCCCTGGGGACCCCTTGGCCCCAAACCCAAATTCAGGTGGCTGCGAGGCCACCAGGTAACTTAGGGGCGAGAGGAGGGCTGCAGCGGACTCAAGGGCAAGAACTCCGCTGAGGGACCCAGCTGGGCCAGCCACGGTCGCTGCGAGAGGCCGACCCGCACCCCCGCCCGGGGGCGCATTTTGCCGAGAGCGCCGGGAGGGCCTCGCTTCCGACTACACCCGCTTCCGGGCTTGCACTTTTTGCGCCCTGTGGGCATCGGCTCACAGAGGAAGGATGGAGAGGACGCTCTCGCGGCGGTGGGGACGTGCGCTCCCCGCCCAGCTCCCGGCTTCCCGCCCAGCTGCCGCTCGGGCTGTGCGCCTCTCTCCGAGCCTCAGTTTCCCCACGCATAAAGTAGTGAGGGGCGGTCGCGGACGATTTCAGGGCGCCCTGGCTCGGTGCGGCCCCCACCCCGGATGGGTGGGCGGGGCCTGGGATCTCTCGGCCGCCACCCTGGTCGCCGCCCCCGTCCCCGCGGGGCTGAGGCCGGGAGGCCCCGCCCCCCGCCCACGAGGAAGTGGCTGCGGCGCGGCGCGGGGCCCAGAGCCGGTTCGGCGCGTCGACTGCCCAGAGTCCGCGGCCGGGGCGCCCCGAGGTGAGCGGGCTGGGGGCCGTCGGGAGGGGAGAGGGCGCTCGGAGGAGAGGGGACGGGGAGTTGCACGCGGGTGGGGAGGGTTACGGGGCGACCGCAGGTGTGGGGGCGCGGGGAGGGGGCCTCTCCAGGTGTGTGGGGTCGCCTGGAGGTGAGGGGACCAGCGGATGGTGTTCTCCTCCGGGTGAGGGAAATGCAGGGCTCCCTGCCCCTGGCGCCCTCGGGGCGGCCCTGGCCCCCCGTTCCCCCTGCCCCCCGTTCCCCCTGCCCCGGCCGCCCCTCCCTGACTCTGCCCCGAGGTGTCCCCCGTTATTTCGGGCCGCGAGGGCCCCACGCCCAGTCACTTCCCCTCCATTCTCCAGCCTTCCGGGTTGCTCCGGCCGGGAAATGAGCTGGCGCCCCCGCCCACCTTGTCCCTCCCTCCCTCCCCGCCCTACTCCCCCGGGCCACCTCCCCGGCCCCCAGCCCGCCCCCGGCCCCTGGGGCCGGGTCCGCGATCCGTACCGGGAGGGGGTCCCGAATGCGGGATCGAGCGGCCCCTCCTTCGCCGGCGGCGGGGAGGGCAGACAGGCCGTCCAGGGCGGTGACTGTAACACTGTGAAGACTGGCAGGAAGCCCCGGAGCCCGCCGAGCACGGGACGGAGCCGGAGGCGCTCCCCGGGTTCTTCCAGGCTGGCCCCAGACTCTCCGCGCGGGGCAGGCAATGCCGCCCAGTGGTTACGCGCGCGCGCATTCCCCGTGAGGCCACAGGGACCCGGGTGAGGGTGCCAGATTCCTTCCCTGGCCCATGATCTCAGCAAGCCGCCTAACTTCTCTGGGCCGCAACCTTCCCCATCTGTAAAATGGGGGCCTTTCAAGTTGTGAGGCTTGCATGGGATAACGTGTGGAAGGCACTTGGCAACGTGCCAGGCACACGCAGGGTGAGGATTCTCTTATTTATTGTTGCCACTGCCAGGATAAGGCCTGCCCACACTTATCAGTGTCCAGATGATGCCAACCTCCTAGATTTGGGGTCAGAATCCCAAACTGACGCTGAGGAGCTGTGTGGCTTCGAGCAAATCGTGGCTTTTGTCTGAGTCTGTTTCCTCCTGTACAAAATGAAGGTTTAAAAAAACAAACATCAAAATAACTTCTCAGGCTTGTTTTAGGAAGTAAAAGAGAATGTACGTCAAAGTCTTGGGTAAATACTGGGCACTTAAAGATGCCAGGAAAGTTAGTTTACGTGTGTCTTTGTGCGTAATCCACATAGGTCTTTTCAAATAGTTAAATGGTATCCTAACATGTTAGTGTCACAAGTCGTTACATATTTGTAGTCTTTGGGTTTTTCCACCCCTTCCACCATTCTAAAGGGGGTTATTATGGGCGTGTTTGCTTTAAAAAAAAAAAAACCAGTGGCTATTTGCTTAGCACCAAAATGAATTTATGCCAGCGAAGTGTGTTATTTTTCAGTTCCTGTTCCTGTTCTTTGTTCCTACAGTTGCTGCCCCTCAGAAAGGTTGAACAACTTAGCAACAAATGAGCATTTCTCCACAACCCTGCCCACATTGAGTTTTATGTGTTTTTGGATTTTGTTTCTGTTTGGGTTGTTTCATCAAGATTTATGGTGCCTTTCTATGATTGTTTTCATTTATGCTTCTTGATTTTTGCCTGGTTTGTAAGACTTCAGGAGCAGAGTTGGGGAGGAGAGACAGGCTGGTCTGTTTGGGGTGGCAAGGGCTGTTCCATACACAACAGGAAGCTGAGTAACTGCTTAGCACGTGTGCAAAATGGCTTGCTCGCGGCTCCCTGGAGCGTCTGAGCTGGGTGGGGACTTCCCTGAGTGCCCGTAGGGCCAAGATCCTGCTCCAGACAGCTCCTGCCTGGTTTAGCCTCGAATGCGGCCGAACCATTCTCTGGATTCAGAGAAGCTGAAGCAATAAGAAACCTACTGCCAACGCCTTGTTCAGCCCCAGGCTTTTCTGATACAGAGGTGAAGGAAGTATAAACTGAGGGTATCCATGGAGAGAGTAAGGAAGGCAGCCCGGCCCAAGGCTTTACCTGCCTTGCTTTGCTTTGGGGAGGAGCTGAGTTCTTCCCACATCCTCAGAGAGGACCTTCTTGATTTCAGGTTTCCAGGCTTTCTTGATTGTCGGCCCTAATCAGGAAAAAAAAAAAAACCTGAGCACGTACTCCCCGGTAAATACTTATAAATTGCATACACATGCCACTGAAATAATGAAGCATATTCATTCCTTATAACCTATCTCCTGAAGAAAAGGATGGGATTCATTCAGTCACATTCAAGAGATATTTATTGAGCACCTACTATGTGCCAGGCACTCTAACTGATGCTGGATACATCGGTGAACAAACACATACCCCGCCCCTATGGAGCTTACGTCCCTACCCCAGTGCGTCTCTGGAACCCCGTGCAGGGGGACCCATACCCTACTTTGGAGACCCAACTCCCCGCTCCCAGTCCTCACCCCTCTTCCCTGTGCTCTCCCACCCCTAGCCCTGGGGGATCTCCAGTCCATTCATACTGCGCATTCACGGTGTGCTGGAAGGACGCAGGGGAAGTGCTTTTGGGAACACTGAGACCCTGGTTTCAGGCTGGCAGAGGGGAGCCAGCCGGGGGAGACTCAGGGTCTGGCCCACACTCCCCCAGCCTCTGTTTCTGGGTTAATCAGAGCCAGAGTCCTGCACACGGACCTCTGGGCTCCTTCCTCTCTCTGTCCCCAACAGTTAAATGGGCCCATGGTGCTGGCTCGCAGGGCTGCAGTGACAAGTGGGTGGGTGTTCCGGAGACCACGGCCCCAGCCTGCCTTGGTCTCTACCAGGAGCCACTGCTGAAGCACCACCTTGTCCGCCCACTTGGGCCAAGTAGCCCTAGTTGCATTTTCCTCAGGGTGGCTGGCTGGGAGTGGGTGCCCCCCTCCCCCAACCCCTGTGGAGGTTTTCCTGGGAGTAATGCAGCCCAAGCTCCCCGCGGCAGGGTGGCCTGGTGTGAAGGCTGCTTCACTGCTTCTGACCACAGGGAACAATCCAGTGATTCTCCTCTAGGAGGATACAGCCCCCAAGGCCACAGTGGCCAGATACCTACTCCCCCCTCTGGATGACCACTTCCTCATTTGAAACGTGGGGGTTGGGAGTCATTGCTGAGGCCCTGCTGGCTTTAGTTGCTTTGCAGAAGTTATGAAAAAGTGATGAAAAGAAGAAAATGCACCTTCTCTCCCATCCCCTTCCCTACCCTCTACCCCCTTTAAGGTGTTGATTCAGTGTACTATGAGTATTTCTGAATGAATTCATGCTAAAGTGTGATTGGCTGATAGATGTGGTCTGAACCTCCCGCCCCTGCCTGTCCCACTGTGCCTGTAGCCATCTTTATCAGCCCCTTCCTCTCCCACTTGAGAACCTTTGGGTCTCAGGAAACAACGGTCAGGGCTCCCCAGGTCCTCTTGGCTGCGTTATTCACTAGTTATGGAAGCTGCTGTCTCAGCACACCCAGCCTCTCCATCTTCACAGCCTGGGACTCTGGAGCACCTCGCTAGGATGGGCTTTCTACAGCCTGACCCATGTGTCTAGCCACTCTTAGCAAGACCCTGCAAGGAGCGGAGACCCCCGGCCACACAGTCGGGGACAGCTGGAGCTGGGAAGTTGTGTTCTGCTAATGAGGTCCAGGCTCAAGTCTAGGACCCAGAGACCACCCCCACCCCCCCAGGGCTGTAGCCACAGGGCTTCCTCCTGGGCCACCGGGGGCTGAAGGGGTAGGGGTGGTTGGCCTCAGCTGGAGTTCTGAGGCCACGAGAGCCCAGCTGGGGTGTGAAAGTGGGCCTCTGCCTGATCTCGGCCCCACTGGTGACCGTGGGAAATGGGGGTGGGCAGATGAGCACAGTATAATGTTCCAGTAGGCCTGGAGCTCCCACTTCTTAGTCTTGTCATCTGTGGTGTGGACAGCGATGAAGTGCCCCAGCCAAGCTGGATGCCAGAGCTGACCCAGCCCCGAGGCTCCGGAAGTGCCAGGGGAAATCCCCATCAGGCCTGCTGACCCGAGCTGGGGGCCCCCCCAAAGAGCCATTTCCGGGGCCTTTGCCTTCCACAAAGAGGCTTTATAAGGAGAGGCTGGGGAAGTAGCCATGGTGGGAGCAGTGTGCTTGTGTGCGTGTGTATGTCTGGACACGTGTGAGCACAGTGTGCTTGTGTGTGTGTGTGTGTGTGTGTGCGCGCGCGCGCGCGCGCTCAGGGCTGAGCACGCATGAGTGTGTGTGACTGGAGTGGCTGCAGGTGTGTCCGCTCTCTCCGCAGTGCTGAGGACCAGCCTGGTGCCCCGCTCCAGGCATGTCCCTGTCCTGTACATGCCTGTGTCTGTCTGTGTGATCTGGGCTGCCCCAGAACCTTCCAGAGCTTCCTGCAATAAATGAAAACAGGTGTTGCATCTGGGCTGGGCAAGAGTTGCTGGGGGGTCAGGAAGCCGGGCCTGGCAGGATGCGTGGGGCCACCTCGGGCCAGCTGGTCACTGAGCCCCAGATTTCTCAGCTGGACGGTGGGCTACATGCAGCTCGTCCTTCTCCTGTGCCTGAGCCCGAGCTCAGTGCTGTGCCTTCCAGCAGGGCCTCCTGGCCTGCCACCTGGGTAAGCTCCGCCCGAACAGGTGGCCCATCTTGTGAGGGGCCGGCTAGGCGCCCGCTAGTTTCCTGGGTTTTCAGGGCTCAGGCCCAGAGCTGGGGAGAAGCCTTTCTTCAGCCCAGTCCCTGGGACACAAGAGCTGCCGGTCTGGTGGGGGAGGTAGCCAAGTTCCTGGTGACACCAGACACCTGTGTGACTGGGCAGGTAGCTTCCGGTTGTTGGACCTCGGCCTCTACATCTGTCATCTGGGGCTGTGGCATCTAAGCACAAAAGTCGAGAGCGCCTGGGGTCCGGGAGGGGTATGAAATAGGTGAAGGGGACCAACCGTAAAACTCACCTTGCTGAGTGCCGAGTGATACACAGAATGGTTGAGTCACTATATTATACGCCTGAAACTAACATTGTGTGTTAATTATACTGGTATTAAAAAAAAAAAATACCTGGACTGTTTAGAGCTGGCAAGTAAGGAGCATTCAGGAAATGTTGGGTGGTAGTGTTTAAAAAAAATTTTTTTTACTGTTTATTTATTTTGAGAGAGAGCACGTGCAAGCAGGGGAGGGGCAGAGAGAGAATCCCAAGCAGGCTCCATGCTGTCAGTGCAGAGCCTGATGTGGGGCTTGAACCCACGAGCCATGAGGTCGTGACCTGAGCTGAAATCCAAGAGCTGGACGCTTAATCAATTGAGCCGGCCAGGCACCCATTTTTTAATTTAAAAAATTTTTTTAATGTTTATTTATTTTTGAGAGACGGACTCAGAGCACGAGTAGGTGAGGGGCAGAGAGAGAGGGAGACACGGAATCTGAAGCAGGCTCCAGGCTCCAAACTGCCAGCACAGAGCCCAACACAGGGCTCGAACTCATAAACCGTGAGATCATGACCTGAGCCGAAGTCAGATGCTTAACTGACTGAGGCATCCAGGTGCCCCTTTTTAATTTTTTAAATAAAGAACTTACTCTTCTGGACACTAGTGAGACTAAACAATCATGTTCCTCACATACTTACCGAGCACTATTACGTGCCAAGCAAAACAAGGAAAGAATTGTGAACAAGACAAGTGGAAAATGTCTGTCCCCATCAAGCTCGTTCCGTCCCAGCTGGGACAGAGAACGGGTGAAGGGAGTGAGTCCAGTGTAACGAATGTTCCACGAGGATTCTTTGTGGAGAAAGTTCAGTCTGGAAGAGGGAGTGCTGAGGTAGGGGAAGGTGGTCACGGTTTCAAATCAGCAGTCAGAGAGGGCCTCGCCAGAAGGTGGTGTTGGGATGCAGACTTAAACAGGGCAGCGATGAGGGCTCCCCACGCAGGCCCCCAGGGATGGAGCTTAGGAGGCGGAGGGAACTGCCAGTGCAAAGGCCTGAGGCCCCGTGTGCCCCAGGATCAGCCGCGGGTCTAGCAGGGGAGACAGACCCCTAGTGGGTGGACCATGGCTGGGTGTTACCACGCGGGAGCTGCCATTTCATGAACACCTGCTATGGCATATCATCTTATTTTACCCTCTTAACACCTCCGGGGGCAGGATTCCTGTTCCCATTTTGCAGATGTGGACATTGAGGTTCAGAGAGGGTGAGCAGGGCTTTGCCAAATGGAACAGGGGTGGGCAGAGCTCTGCGGGAAGGGGTGGGGGCGAAAGGACTGCCTGTGTGTAACCCCACCCGGCCGCAGGCTCAGCGGGCTCCTCTGAAGCTCAGCGGCAGGGCCTGAGCCGGGGGGGGGGCTATCAAGGTGGGACGTGCCGTCAGTGCTGGGCCCAGTTCTGGGGGTGTACCCAGCTGCCCTCTGTACCTGCCTTCATCCCCACAGCCCAGCCACCCACTCCGGGCCGTCCCGCCCCACCCCTCCTCCCCTTGAAAGGATTTCTGGGTGAGAAAGGGCAGACCTGCCTCCACCTCCCCGCCCCCCCCCCCCCATCTCCTGAAAGCCAAGCTCTAGGTGTGGAAGGCCTGCTGTGTGCTGGGCACCACCTGCCTTGCGTCCCCACCCCATCCTTCCGGGGGGGGGGGGGGCGCTCTACCTGTGAGGAAACCCAGGTGCAGGTGGTGAGCACCGACAAGGCACAGGTCAACACACCCCACCCACGGGAAGGAAGTGGCATTGGAAGGCCAGCCCCTGCTGCCTGCCCACGGGGTCGGCTGGGAGCCCGGTCTGGGATCAGACGCAGGGCTGACTTGGGGTCCCTTCCTCTCGGGCACAGGAGCTGAGCGGTCATGGCTTACCACAGCTTCCTCGTGGAGCCCATCAGCTGTCACGCCTGGAACAAGGACCGCACCCGTGAGTACCCGCTGCCTGTGGGCTGGCAGAGGAGGGGCGGAGCCCCCTAGCCTGTGGGCTCTGGGGGCTGGCTGTTCCCCTCCTCATCTCTGGTCCTGAGTGTGTAAGAGGGGATGAATGAGCTCGGGGAGGGGGGGGGGGCAGCAGGCGAGTGGGCACCGCGGGGTGGAGGTGACAGCACAGCCCCGCACCTGCTGCAGGTGCCGCTCAGGCTCCCAGGCTGGGGGTGAGAGGTGAAGACAGCCCGCAGTGGCAGGTAGTGACATGAGCAGTGAAGAAAAACATGCAGGAGGGGAAAGCATGGGAGGCAGAGGCGCTGGTTTAGAAAAGGTGGCCGGGAGGAAGGGACATGTGCACAGAGACACAGAGGAGGCGGGGGAGCCAGCCATGCCGAGGCCCTGAGGCAGGAGAGCCTGGCATCGTCAGGAGCAGCAAGGAGCCCAGGGCTGGAGCTGGGGAGCAGAGGGCAGTAGCAGGGGGAAGGGAGAACTCCCAGAGGTCATGAGACCGCTGTGGGGGTGCCTGGGGGTAGCGGGTACAGGTGAAGGATGGCTAGTCCCCAGGGAGGGGTCACAAGGTGTTTCAGGGAACCCCCTGCCAAGGCAGTGAAGAGCGAGGTGTTGCCCAGATGGCCTGCGAAGGGTGTTCCTGGTAGAAGGGAGTCATGAGGGAATGGGTGGGGGGGACTTGGGCACGCATGCCTCCTCACTCCCCTCCCCTCCCCTCCCCTCCCCTCCCGCAGAGATTGCCATCTGCCCCAACAACCACGAGGTACACATCTATGAGAAGAGCGGGGCCAAGTGGGTCAAGGTGCACGAGCTCAAGGAGCACAATGGACAGGTGACAGGTGCGTCAGACCGACTGGGATCACTCTCCTGGAAGGAAGCAGGGGGATGGGGCAGGGCCAGCCAGGGCCATCCTCCCAATCAGTGTGTTAGGTAGGCTAGTTTGGGTTGCAAGCAACACAACTCTGATTCAAACTGGCTTAAGTTAAAAGGGATCATGTTGCCCCTTATTACTGAAAAACTCAGAGAGGTTTCTGGGCTTCAGGAAAGGTTTGATCCAGCAGCTCAGCTCAGAGTCACCAAGGACCCGTTTCTCTTCTGTCTCTTGGCTTTCCGGCATGTTTGGAGATATTTTGGAGAGCTGTAACACTCTCAAGAAGTTCTAGTAGTATCCCTTGGAGCAGCTTTCCTCCAGATTGTGTCCCTTAATCCCCTCCTCCACCAGCGCTGTAGAGCCACCTCTGCTGGATGACTTCAGCCGCGTTTCCTCCCCGCCCCACAGGCATCGACTGGGCCCCCGAAAGTAACCGGATTGTGACCTGCGGCACAGACCGCAACGCCTACGTGTGGACGCTGAAGGGCCGCACGTGGAAGCCCACGCTGGTCATCCTGCGGATCAACCGGGCTGCTCGCTGTGTGCGCTGGGCCCCCAATGAGAACAAGTTCGCTGTGGGGAGTGGTTCCCGTGTCATCTCCATCTGTTATTTTGAGCAGGAAAATGACTGGTGGGTGCCTGGGAGGGTTGGGAGTGGGTTGGGAGGAACCCTGGGGGCTGCAGACTAAAAGGCGGTAGGGCTGGTGTCCCAGGAAGCACTGGATGGCATGCCAGGTCACTGTTCATGTGACCCTGGCAAAGTAGAGCCTCGTAGGCGAGGGGCACTTCCACAGCCGTCCCGTTGATGAGGGCACAGACCACACCACGACTGCTCGGTGGGCCTTGCGGAAAGCCCTGCATGCATGCTGGCACGGACTCCCCGACAGCCCCCGGGACTGGACATCTGTTGTCCCCACTTTACAGATGAGCAAAGGAAGGCCCTGAGGCGGTCACTCGCCCAGGATGTCCAGCCTGTCATGTTCCAGGGCCACGTTGTAGTATCTTCCCCTAGGTCCCTGAGGGCAGAGGAGAAGCTGGAGTCTGGGACACCTGAGATCACATTGCACCCTGGCCAGCTGGCTGCTGTGACTCCTCACTGAGCCTGCCCCCCGGGTTGTCATGCAGTTTATTATTATTTTTAACGTTTATTTTTGAGAGAGAGAGGGGCACAGCACAAGTCGGGGAGGGGCAGAGAGAAGGAGACACAGAATCCGAAGCGGGCTTCAGGCTCTGAGCTGTTAGCGTGCAGCCCGTTGTAGAGCTCGAACCCATGGGCCTTGAGATCGTGACCTGAGCTGAAGTTGGACGCTTAAGCGACTGAGCCATGCAGGTCCCCTGAGTTGTCATGGGGTTTAAACCCGGGATAGAGGAAACCCGGGATAGAGGAAACCCGGGATAGAGGGCCCACCCTGGAGTCCACTTGGCACATCACTGGCCTGATCTGGGCCCTGGCAGGCTGGTGGGCTGGCAGCACCGAGGCCCCTCCCTCCTGGGACCTTGTCAGGGGTTGGGGGGGTTGGGGGTAGAGGGTCTGTGGAGCCCCATGGGAACGTGGAGTCCCTGGGGCACAGAAGCCATGCGTGCTGAGCTCGCCTGTCCCGACCCCCTTCCATCCATCTGTCCAGGTGGGTGTGCAAGCACATCAAGAAGCCCATCCGCTCCACGGTCCTCAGCCTGGACTGGCACCCCAACAACGTGCTCCTGGCCGCAGGCTCCTGTGACTTCAAGTGCCGGTGAGTGGGCAGGGTCTGGATGTCAGCACGGGAACTAGGAGTGGAGGGTGGAGGGAGCCCTGCACCCCGTGACCCAGACCAGCTCTGCTGGCAGGCCGGCTCACCCGGGGCCTCAGCCCTGCATCTGAGAGGTTTTGCTTTTCGAGAAGGGTCGTTGATGGGCCCCATCTCCAGCCCTTGTAGAGTCTTGGCAGGATGCGTCCCTTGCTGCCTCTCTGTGTCAGCAAGGAGTCTTTCCTGGGCCCTCCTCTTCTGCTTCGTTAGAGTCCCCCTCCCTCGGTTTCCTTGTCTTCCATCTGGAGGACAACGAGCAGCTTAGACAAACCCGTGCCCCGTTATCTCGGGCCTGGAATGGAGCCTCTGGTTGCTCCTGGCGGTTTTTCACTTCTGGGCCCAGCGCCCCCAAGTCTCCCGAGGCCCCTGGCTCCCAGCTTCAGGCAGATGGCCTGGCGCCTGGGAAACAAGGCTGCAGCAGGCACCGGAGGCCCTTTTGGAGGCCCCCGACACACACAGAACGTCCTGATGAGGCTCCGTTGGTGGGTGGGGAGCTGGTTTGCTGGCACCTTGACCTGTCGGGCGGACCCCTGTGTTGGCCCTGGGAAAGCAGGGCAGGGAGGAGGGGCATCCACGAGGCTGGCTGTGAAGTGTAGGGGCCAGCGTGATGGGGACCAGGACACCCCCTGGGGACCGTGTCAGCCGTGCGTGGTCAGTCCTTAGATGAGGGCCCGAGGGCCCTGGGAGTTACAGGATGCAAAGCCGGGATTCACTCCCTTGCACAGGAGGGCACTGAGGCCAGACTCATCCAAGCGTGAAGATGCGGGGCGTGAAAAGCTGGCTGTGGTATCCACCAGCCTCTAGCTGGGCACTGACCTCAGCAGGCCACTTTGGGACAGGGAGTCCCTGGTCAGTCCCTCCCGGACCCCCGGTCTCCTGAGTTTTTTTTCTTTTGGTCTCTCCTGGCAGGATCTTCTCAGCCTACATCAAGGAGGTAGAAGAGCGTCCAGCACCCACCCCGTGGGGCTCCAAGATGCCATTTGGGGAGCTCATGTTTGAGTCCAGCAGTAGCTGTGGCTGGGTGCATGGCGTCTGCTTTTCAGCCAGTGGCAGCCGCGTGGCCTGGGTCAGCCACGACAGCACTGTGTGCCTGGCCGATGCCGACAAGAAAATGGCGTGAGTACAGGCCAGGGGAGTGGGGGCAATGGAGGCACAGAGCAGGCGGGGACGGAGTGGCTGACCTCTCTCTCTCTCTCTCTCTCAGCGTGGCAACTCTGGCCTCTGAAACACTGCCGCTGCTGGCCCTGACCTTCATCACCGAGAACAGTCTGGTGGCAGCGGTGAGGCAGGGAGGGGAGCGGTGCTACTTAGAAAAGGTCTCCCAGAGATGGCCAGGCAGCCCTCCACTGCCCACCCCCCACCCCCCACCCCCAACCTTCTTTCCCTCCTTCCTCACTCCCACCCAGCTCCAGCCAGCCGTCAATCTGTGGTCAGAATGGGTCGGTTACACCGCAGTAACAGCACCCCAGTTGCTATGACGTAACACAGTGTGGGCGTTGTGAGGGGCCCTGCTCTGTGCAGGTGGACGCTTTGTCTCCAAAACACTCCCCCCCCCCCCCCCCCCACCTTGGAGGAAGAATAAGGAAGTGGAGAATCACGCCCTGGACCCTGAGGTTTCAGCTTACATCTCACGGGCCAGTGGAAATTACAGGGTCACACCTAACTCAGTGGCGGCCACATGGTCCAGCCACACATCCAGAAGCGCACTGCCCTCCCTCCTTCCTTCTGTCCACCTATCCGTCAAGTCCCCTTTCAGCCCTCAGCAAATATACTCTGGTCCCGGGGCGGGGGGGGGGGGGGGGGGGGGGGGGAAGGGGGATTGGGCCTGCTTTGCCTAACAGAAGCGCCCAGCTGTGGGGTGTCTCCCAGAGTGGGTGTGACTGCTCGGGCAGAAAGTCCCTAGGTTTCCAGGGGCGTCCCAGACAAGCTTTCTCAACTGTCCACTGGCCTTGTTGGGGGAGGGGCCACCCCTAGATGCTTGCCCCCACCGTCCGTCCCTGTTCTATACCTGGGGTCCGTCCAGCCGGCTGTGTGTCTGAGCTGGCACTGGCTTCCCGCTGGCTCCACCAGAGGCCCCCGCTGCCCAGCCCGTCGGTGTCGTGTCTTGCCTCCGGCCTTGGATCCCCGTGCTCAGATTGGGGGTGCCGTGCCAGCCCTCAGCCAGCGCTCCAATGGCACCCTCACGACTGTTGCAGGGCCACGACTGTTTCCCGGTGCTGTTTACCTACGACAGCGCCACGGGGACGCTAAGCTTCGGTGGGCGGCTGGATGTGCCCAAGCAAAGCTCGCAGCGTGGCTTGACGGCCCGGGAGCGCTTCCAGAACCTGGACAAGAAGGCGAGCTCAGAGGGCGGTGCGGCCGCAGGCTCGGGTCTGGACTCGCTGCACAAGAACAGTGTGAGGTGAGGGTGGGGCCGACCTGGACTCTCCTCCCAGCAGGGTCAAGGTGAGGGCCCTGATTTAGGGAGCAGGGCGACCTGTCGGTTGCACAAAACTAGCATCAGGTGGGGACACAGCAGTCAGCGTGCCCCTCGCTTTTAGAACGTGGCTGTGTGGGGACCGTTGTAGAAGCTCTGGGATGGCCAGAGTGTGACCAGCCCCGAGGCTGTGCCTCCTTGAGGAATGAGGGGAGCGAGAGACGGTCCGCGGCTCCCAAATCCTGCCAGCCACAGGTGTCCACTCCACAGCAAACCAGAGAGAAGTGTGGCCGCTTAAACCCTCCAGTAGCCACTGGGTCCGGTGTCCTTTTCAGACTAAACTCATGTCCCCTTTCAGGGCTTGTCAGAACTAGCCCTGCATATCTTCCCAGCCCTGCGTTTTGGTTTCTCCCCGTCCAGTTACAGTCCTGCCACGCTGCACACTCCCCACACACGTGTGACGCAGGCCCTGCCCAGGCCTTTGCATGTCCCGTTCCGCTCGCCTAGGCTTCCCTCGGCTCTATGAACACGCCTGCTCCTCCTCAAAGCAGACTCACGAACCCCGTTCTCTGTGACCCCTCACAGCCCACCCCCGGGGCTCTCTGCAAGCCGCTGCCCCAGAAGGGTGGGAGCTCCTGGAGGGCAGGCAGGCTGGAGTCCAGTGTGGCCACAGGCTGGGACCCATCAAGCCCTCGTCTTCTTTACAGCCAGATCTCGGTGCTCACCGGAGGAAAGGCCAAGTGCTCCCAGTTCTGCACCACGGGCATGGATGGCGGCATGAGCATCTGGGACGTGAAGGTGAGGCCTGTCCCACCGTGCCCCTTCCTCCCCCTCCCCACTGGAGAGCCCCCTTCATTCTTACAGAAGGGCACTCCTTTGGGACGAAGGGTGATGAGGGACACCCTCTCCGGCACCTCCCTTTAGGGCTGGGACAGGGGAGGGTAAGGTCCCTGCGGGTGGCGTGTGGCAGGACCACTGAGAACTAGCCTGTCCTGCTTGTCTCCTTCCAGAGTTTGGAATCAGCCTTAAAGGACCTCAAGATCAAATGACCTGTGAGAAATATGTTGCCCTCATCTCAACTGCTGGGGGGAGGGGGTCAGGGAGGCTAAGGGTTGCTTTGCTGAACGTTTCTAGGGTACCAGTTTGGGTCCCCATGGGGACTGCTCCATCCAGAGGGGAGGGGCGGGGCGGGAAGCTTTTCTTACCTATTGAAGGAACATGTGCCTTTTTCTTAAAGAAATGCTTTCATTTATTGTGAAAAACAAATGTTCCCAAAGCACGGTGCTGGTCATGAACTGCTTCAAAAACATGGAATAAAAAAGCAATCACAGACCTGGTCTCTGTGTCTGGGAGAAGTTCATTTTCACAAGGGCTCAGGTAGCTTATTTTTCCTTGTCAGCAAAATTGATCTTTAAACCCAAGGGCCTTCCCCTAAATGGTTCCTTTCCCTGCAGTCCAGCCAGGGGGCTGCCAGAAGCAGGTGTCCATCCCGTCATTCAGTAGCCTGATTCCCAGACCAGCGGTTGCACATTTTAGCTGGTTCTGGGCTTTAATGGGAAAGTATTTCTCTACTCGATGCTGGCAGTTGATTTTTGATATATGCACATCATTTCCTGAGACAGTTTTTCCCCCATTCCTGTTTCACTCAGAGCGCCTATTTAACGTGTGCTTCTTAGTGTCCTATTCACGTTTTTTTCTTAGTCTAGTTGGGTAACATGATTTACATCAACAGATCAGAACTGTGAACTCCCCCTTACATTTGCATAAAAATGGTACCTCAAGATGCCTTCTCTCAAACTGTTCTAGGCCCGTCCCTCAGGAGAGCCTCCTCAGTCGCAAGAGGCCCACAGATCCTTTTTTAAATCACAATGAGACGGGCCACACAACTCCTCTTATTCTCTATGAAATGCAGTGCCAAGGTCCACCCAGCCAGTACCAGCCCTCTGCAAAGTGAGCTTCTGGTCCTGACTCAACTGTTGTCAGGCCCCGGAAGGCCAGGGAGATATTCACATACCTTTTTCTACAGCTCAGCTTGGGGCTGGAAACATGGCCCCAGGGTATCAGTGTTGTTCCGAGACCCCGAGGAACAGGTTCCCCCTTACTCTTAGAGAAAGATGAACGGCAAACAGGCTCTTGTTCGGCCACCGAGGCCTCAAGCAGAGGCTTCACAGTGTCAACCGTCTGCCCTCATTACAGACAAGTCTTGGCTTAAAGCTGACAGGCTCGGGTGCCTGGGTGGCTCGGTCAGTTAAGCGTCAGACTCTTCATTTCTGACAACACACAGCGTGCTAGCGATTCTTTCTTTCCCCCTCTCTCTGCCCCACCCCTTGCTCAAGTGCTCTTACAAAACAAACACTAAAAAAAAAACCCCCCAAAACCCTGATAAGCTCAGTCATTTGCTTCTACCAAGAAAGAAAAGGCATTATGACACTGTAGGGTAGGATGGCTCCTCAAAGGGTGGTCAAGGCTCCTGTGGCAGGTGGGAAGTCCCACCAGGGAAGGAGGGGATCTGGACCCTGTTCTGTGATGTGCACATCACCAGTGGACACCAGGACCACTGGCCGGGCTTGCTGGGCCTTCTGTGCTCTGTGCCATGTCCTACTGGATGCTGAGGACAGTGAAGGAGACAAGAAGCTCATAGTCTGGTGGGGGAGGTAGATGATGACAACCCAGTGTTTTTGGTAGGGGGAGAAGGTGACAGAGAAAGAAAAGGAGGGGTTGGGGCTGAGGGAAGTTTCCAGGCAAGTAACATGCAAGGGCTGGGGGCAAGGGTTTGACCCTTCTAGGAGTCAGAGGACTGATAGGGCGCAGGACAGGGAAGAGATGGGTGGGTAAGGCTGGGAAGGTCCCCAGAGACCAGCTTCTGGAGGCCCCTCGCATCCTGGGGAATCAGGCCACTAGAACTGGGCAGAGATCTGAGGTTGCTGCTGTTGTGTAGGTGTGAGATGATGTGGGAACAGCACAGGCCCTGGGGACCAAGAGGATGCAGGGGAGGAGGGACAGGGAGCAGCTGGGGTGACCTGGGTGAGTGGTGGAGGACACAACTGGGAGAATCCTAACACCCAAGAGTCACTGTGTCCCCACCTTGGGAGGAAGGCTTTGTTATTCCCATTTTAAGAGCATAGAATGCCAGAGAAAGAAGTTACCTCTTCAAAGTCTCACGGGCAGGAGGCAGCAGAGCCAGGATCCAAGCTCAGGCTTGACTTCCAAGCCTTGAGGGGCGTCTGCTGAAATGTACTCGATGTGTGTCCGGATCTCTAGCTGAACCAGGAAGGAAATGCCTCAAGCCAGAACTCTTGCCAGCATGTCACCCAGGCGTGCAGCTGAGATCTATACAACCTTTCATGGGCCTGCAGCCACCAGGGAAGTCCTCGCCTCCGGTCTCACACCAGGTCCAACAAGACAACAGTCCTGGGCACACCAGGAGCCTTGCTGGCCAAGCACAGCCTCTTCATGCCGGCCACTCCTGCAAATCAGCTTCCAGCACGTTAGAAGATACTTCCTTACCACCCCACGTGGCTCCAGTTCTGCTGGCTGGTGGCCCCTGGAGGCAACGACCGTGCACTATCTGTGCACCTTGCCAAACAGCCACCACCTTCTTGTACCTTCCTCCATCTTGTCAGAAAACCTCATTTGCGTGGGACAGACCGAACCTGAGCTACGGCAGGACCTCCAGGAGAGGGGGAGGTGTTCTCACAGGTCCCAGGGGCAGAGGGATTTTCTGCAGGCCAGGGTGAGCTGTAGACACTGGCGGCCGTGGTGTCCCTGCCGGGGGCTCCTGGGTCTGTTGACCTCTAGCACGGTCAAGCCCAGGGGGGCATGGTAGGAGCCCCTGGAAGTCAGGGGCCTGATTCCATCTCTGCCCATTAAATCCCTCTTTCTGACCTCAGGCCAAACCCCTGCTTGGCACAAGTTACTGACCTCTCAGGATCGTACACAAAGGACACTGCTGTTCACAAGGCAGAGCGCCCCTCATGAAGGGGTGCAGGAGAAGGGACAGGCACAGTGGCCAATTCTGCAGGCAGCTCACGTGACCATGAAGTCTGTTTCCCTGCTGCCATCTCCACCACCCGGGGTGGTAAAGACGGGATGAGGTGATGCCTGGCAGTCACGTGGGTGCTGGGACACTTCCTTCCAGCACTCAAATCCTGAGACTGTTACCAGCAGGGGCACCTGGAGGGCAGGGCGGGGAGGCGCAGAGCTGCTGTCGGCCTGCTGAGGGCAGCAGACGGCACCCTGGCCACTCCAACTTAAGGTCCACCATGGTCAGGTAAAGGGAGGGGAGGAGCTGGCTCTGTCCTGAGGTCTCTCCTAGCTCGGAGGCCCAGGGACAAGTCCCCACACACTGCTGGATGCTGCCTGAACCTTGCAGGGCAGACTGGCCTGACAGCAACACCATGCCCTGTTGGGTGAAAAGAGCCCAAGCACGGGGGCCCAAAAATGGATCACAGAACAAACGTTACGATAATGTCAAGTTTAATCTGCCAAATATACAAGTTGGACTTGTGGAGCATGTTCTGCCTGGGTGCTGCACAGTAAACAGAGGTTTCTTGAAATGATCAATGGGCAAGGTTAAGAATGGGCCCTGGCTCTGGCCAGAAGGGTGGGAATGGGGCGGGGAAGGGCGAAGGGGACTGGCTGGGGACAAGCCATGACCCTCAGGGATCCAGGGACACGGGCTCCTGGACGACAGCCCCTCTGAGCGAGCACCCAGGCAACACAGACTGGGGCTGGTTGTTGCAAACTCAGCAGCAGCTGCCCCTCTGCACAACCAGCCCCTACTGTGCAATCTACGGGATAAACGGAAGCTCTTCTTACCCCACCTCCCAGGCTCCCCCAACAAGAGTTCTGAATTCTAAAAACAGCAAAGACATTCCAATGGTTACATATGAAATGCTGTCCCGCATCTTTCTGTCTCAAAGATGGCAGCTGCCCCTTCCCCCAGCACCCTCCCACCATCCCCCCCCCCAAACGATTTCTGTGCCAAGATGAAAAGGAGGCCCCAGGCCAGGGTGGGGGCTCCTTGCCGTGAGGGGCTGCTGCAGCGGCGCCAGGGCAGGGTGGGTGAGACGCGGCAGAGGTCCTGGCAGAGCGGCCCAGGTCCCCGGTGCCTCCTCCCACAGGCCGTGCTACTTATTCAGGGACAGCGACTGCACTCGCTTTCCCGACAAGGTCGCGTCGTCTTTTGCTGAGGGCAGGAAGGGAAGGGTTGGTGTTAACACAAGACCCCCTCCCTGCACACACCCCCATGCACCCCAGAAGCACTGCCCTGGAGGGCCGAGGGACCTCAGAACACATTCTGGGCAACAGACTCAGCTGGCAGAGGGGGAACAGACCAGGAAGGATTCCCGCAGGAGCCACTGTCCAGACATTCTTGCCAAGTTTGGGTGGCTGCCCCTGACACAGGGCTCCCAACACTGAAGCTACCGGCAAAGAGAAACTTCTTACCCCACCCAGAGGCAGAACCCCGTAATTACAGCCTCTTTTGTGGGGGCCAAAACCTCCAGTCAGCAACACCTGAAGTTCCTCCCCTGCCTGGGCTTTGTGAAGCAAGAGCAGGGAGCCGGGACAGCAGGCTACCTCCAGTGTGGTGACAACCCTGGGGCAACTTATCTCCCGATCTAGGCCTCAGTTTCCCCATGATCTGGTGAGGAGGCAGGACAGCATGCTGGTCCCTAAGGGCTCTTGTGGCCCCACATGAGACCAGGTCCTGAGTCAAATGCTCCTGTAAACCAGACCAACTCCCCACAGCTATCCTGACCTAGGAAAAGGCTCCACCTCTGACCCCATTGGGAGGGAGGGGATGAGGGAAGTGGGACAGTTGGGCCAGATTTCACCTGGGTCTGGACCGTGAAGTCTGGTCCAGCCCAGCCCTGCCGCACCCTCTCAAGCCCCTCAGATGGACGGTGGTTCTCCGAGGTAGCTTTCCCAGCCACACAAGGCACCGGATAATTCAGTGGAACCTGCCAGCCTTGAAGGTCTGCCCTAGGTACATCCCTGCGGCTTCCCTCAGATGCTGTAGACAGTGCTCTGCTTAGATCCAAACCCTCATCTGACTTCTAGCTGCTGCTGAGCCCTCCCAACACCCCAGAAGGTTGGGGCAGAAACGCCCACCTCCACTGATGAGAAAGTAAGTGCATTTACACACAGGCTGGCCCTCCACCCAACAACCCAACCCCATCCCATTTCACAACAAGGACACTGAAGCGCAGGGTTTAGCGGCTTTCCCAGAAACCGTCAGGCAGTCACACCGGCAGCTCAGGACTTACCTTTCCTCTCCTCTTCTTTCTTCCTGGCAGCCTCTTCCCGCTGTTTCCGAATGATTGCCAGCCGGGCAAGGTCAGCTTTGGCTTGCTCTGTCTTCCCAGCTAAATGCATTTTCATGTAACGCTCTTTTGCTTTCTGCTTCTCGATTTCTTCTCTGTTTGGATAAAATGGTGTCATAAGGGACATCTTCCCCACTATTATCAGCCGAGCTAGATGTGGGAGCCAGAATAAAAGCCAAGTACTTGGGCCCGGAGCCCAAGTGGAGGAGGGTGCCCTTGCTCTGTGTGCCCCCTCCCTGATGGACACTCACCAAACAAACAAGCAAAGGGACAGGCCTGGACTTCTCAGCAGGCTGGAGGAAGTTCAAGCAGTGTACCAGCTTCCCCAGACACGTAACATAGGATGGGGGTGAACTCAGCACACGGTGAACAATGTCTGCATTGGCCAGCGGGGGGATGCTGACTACGGTCTGGTGTCCCCGGTAAGAAAGGGGGAGCAAAACCAGTGGACTGTGTATCAAGAGATGAGCAAGAGGAGGAAGACACTGGGAACCACATTCTACGAGGGGTAGAGAAGGGAGTGGCCACAGATGGGAACCACACCCACCCAATCTCAGGTCCACAGGACATGGCACATTCTCAATTAGAGCAGCTCAGATGTGTAAGAGGCTGCCTTCAAAGTGGTGAGCCCCCACCAAGGAGGGTGTAGGCCTAAGAGCTCTACTCCCACAGGACAAAGGTGTCAGTTACCAACCCACTAGGTAGAGAGGTGATGGTCATTAGCTCCTCCCTCTCATTAAGTCTTCCCTCTGAGATCCTCCTCCCAGGCCTGAGATTCTGGAGTGAAGCGTGCACTTTCCACTGAGATATTAGATTGTTCCTCTTATACCACAATCCTGGACGAGCCAAGTATTGGAGGAGGGGACAGGGAAGCCCTAACAGGAGCATGGGAAAGGGACTTGGCCTCCCAGAGGCCCTGACAGCACACCACGCTGGGTGATAAGAAACAAGGCATGGGGCCTGGCCAGAGGGGAGGAGAGCCAGCCACCAAAAGTCAGCTGAGCAGACGTTTCGCCCAGGTGACTCTCAGTAAGACACGTGCAATAGAGAGGAGACTGGAACACCTGTCAGCCCAGCAGATCCTACCCTGGGAGGCAGGTGCAGGGTCAGGAGCCTCTGAGCTAGCAGCAGAGATCCAAACCAGGGTTGGGGGGTGGGGAGGGGGGAGGGGGCTCTGCAAGGTCCTCTGGGTGAAGGCTCGGGACCAGGCAGGATGCCGGCCTTCATGGCTTTCACTCTGCAGCCTCAAAGGGTGGGGGTAACAACAGGATCCTCTTCTTACTGGTGAGAAGGAAGCTACTGGAGGAGTAGAATCCTTAGCAGCCTCTCATCACACCCCGAACTTGTGAGCCTTTTCATAAAACCCTCAGCTGTCATGGGGTTAGCACAGGAAGGCAGATTTAAATCTCAGCAGCCCAGGAAGGGAAAAACAAAACAAAACAAAACAGGACAGCTTTCCCTAGTGGCCTTCAACCTCTTATAAGGTCCCTGCTGTCAGCTGGTGGCCACTGAAAGTCCAGGCACTACCTGTCAAGGAATGGCCATGTGCAGGGCACTTCAGCACTCAATTGAGACCCTCATATAATTGCAAAGAGAAGGCTGTCTGCAGCTCCGTTTCCACCTGGGACTTAGGGAGCACTGGGGCAGCCAGCAGACCTCTCTGTACTGTGCTCTCGGCACCGTGAACCTCTGGGTTCTCCCAACCCCCACGGCAATGACATCAAAGAATGCAGGCCAAGAATGGTCAGACTGGGCTGGGTAAGGAACTGTCCCCAGAGTGGGGTGCGGTGGAGGAAGAGACTGTACCATAACCCTCCATTTCCTTGGGCATTACTTCAAGTGTGACGCTCAGGTCTAAAACTGTTGTTCTATTTTCCCTGTTGTGTTCCTACTGGTGAAAAATTATTTCTGTTTGGTGTTTCTGGAAAAGCTTCTATAGAGCCTTTGAGGAATGAGATAAACAAAAAAAACAGATACTGTAGCTAGAGCCCTCACCCAGTCCCTGGGAACCCCAGGGCCCAGGAGGCAAGGGTAGGGGAACTGGGTGCCTCAGCCGCTCCTCCCACCCCGCCACGAAGGTCAGCCCCCTGCCCACGTGCCCAGGTCACAAGGCCCAGTAGCAGAGGTTACCGTTCTCTCCTTGAAAGCTCCTTGGGCCCATCCAGGTCCAGTTGTGTGACCTTTTTGGTTGTCTGTGCCACCCTGTTAGGGTTCTCAATGTCGATGAGCCCTTCCACGCCTTTGCGCTTTTGCTAAGGTAAGACAAGAAGCCGGCTGTTGGAAAAGTCCGTCCAGCAGAGCCCCTGAGGGCCATGCCCACCATCTCCCAACAGCCCCCCTGGGCAGGGACAAACTTCTGCTCCACCCCCGGACAACATGATGCTCGGCCCAAGCCTCACAGTGGGAACAGCACCTCGGGGTGTCTTCACCAGCCCAGGAGGTACAAGGACAGCAAGTGCACGTGACTGGAGCCCAACCTATGCCAAGTCCCAGCAACTGGAGGTTATTGTCTCAGATTCACAGGTGACAGAACAGAGGCACAGGACTAAACAACTTGCCTGAGGCCAACCAGGAAGCAGACCGAAGAGCTGAGAACCCAAGCCCAACTCACAAGCTCTCAACACAGAGCACTACGCCCCCTACTTCAGGCTCAGCCTCTGGAAGCTCACGTCTGACTGCAACAACCACTGCTGGGTCCCCAGGGCAGGCCACACTAAGGATGTTCTCAGGACCAATTCCAATTCCTACCCATCTCAGCTCATGGGAGGGAAATGTGACATGAGAAGAAGCCATGGGATCGCAGTCTACGGGTTTAGGGAGCCTGCACCTCCCACCTCCCCTGGGAGATGTTCAACAGGAGCACAAGTCCCCAGTATAGCAGGCTGGGCCCAAGTCTCAGGTGCTGTTGACCACAGCTTTCTCTTTAAGTGACCAGGGAAACAGGTTCCAAATACCAGCCAATCTGACGCAGAGCTCCAGACAACAACAGCCATTTGAGCTACCTGTGAACACGTCCACTTTTATGTTCATGTCACAAGCGAATGTGCCTAAATGGAACTCGAGACTCACCCCTCGCCTACCCTGCTCCTTCCGACCATCCTTATGCCATAGCCTCATGCCTCCTTCCCTCAGTCCCTGGACCCACCCTTCAGCAAACCCAAAGACACAGCGTGAACCTGCCCCCTCTCCCCCATTGGCCCAGCCACAATCTCTTGTCTGGTGACCTGCTGCCATTTCCCTGCTTACATCCTCTACAATTTACTCTTTGCAGAGAAGCCACAACCACCTTTTAAAAGCAAATCTGGTCATCACTCTCCGCCACTTCAAGGCCTCCACCAGCTGCCCACTACCCGCAACAGTGAAACTCAAACCCTTCAACTGCCACTCGGGAGCTGCCCTGGCCAACCTCTTCTCCCGCATCCCTAGCCACTCTACCCCTTACCCACCCAGGCACATGCCTCCTGCTGTCCTGTCCGACCCCGGAGCCCCTGCACTTGCCAATCCGGCCACCCTGACGGCTCTGCACGTTGGTTTTTCACACACCAGGCTCCAGCCTGTTTTTCAGATCTCAGTTTAAAAGTCACCCTCCTTGGGGCGCCTGGGTGGCGCAGTCGGTTAAGCGTCCGACTTCAGCCAGGTCACGATCTCGCGGTCCGGGAGTTCGAGCCCCGCATCAGGCTCTGGGCTGATGGCTCAGAGCCTGGAGCCTGTTTCCGATTCTGTGTCTCCCTCTCTCTCTGCCCCTCCCCTGTTCATGCTCTGTCTCTCTCTGTCCCAAAAATAAATAAACGTTGAAAAAAATTTAAAAAAAAAAAAAAAAAAAAAAGTCACCCTCCTCACCACACACTGCTTCAAGTACCCATGATCAGTCCATCTTACTCATAATACTTGCTGCTACTTGAAATCATAACATTTGTTCACATCCTCATTGTCTGTACCTTGCTATTAAAACATAACCCCTTAAGATTGAAGACTCTGTCTGCATCCACCATTGGGAATGGTGACCAACAAGCACTTAATAGATGTTTGTTGAATGAATGAGTCCAAGTCCCAGGCCTCCACCAAACTCAGCACCTGGTAATCATCTTCTTCATCTTCACTCTCATCTGAGTCTAGGGATTTCTTCTCCTTTTTGGGGTCCCCCGCAGCCCCATCTCCACCTTCTTCTCCTTGTTCCTCTTCTTCCTGTTTCAGAAATGGACAACCTGCAAAATCAAAAATGCACAAACCCCCTAGACTGTGAACCCTGCTCCCACCACCTCCAGACTGTGGACCCCAAGGAATTAAACCCCCACAAGGCTGGGACCCAGTATGACAAGGGTCCTACTCTGTAACCCCGGCCCCTGGTAGGGGACCTGGGTCAGAGGCAGCCTATATATTTGGCTCCACAGCCTGGAAGCCATTCCCACACTCCAGCCTGGTGAGAAGTTCATCTCCCAGGGTCAGAAGGACTCGGCTGTGGGGCGGGGAACCTCAGTCCCGCTCAGCCCCCCTCCTGCTTCCCCAGCTGCCACATGCAGCTGTCAAACTGTACTGTTTTCCTGGGCAAGTCCTCCCGTGTCCCACTCCCACGGTGGAAATGGAGGGCCAGTCACTCGAGCCTGCCTCTGCAGATGGCCTGCTGCGCTGACTTCCCGGGACAACACTCAACATGCCACTTCCCTCCACCTTTCTTGCTTCCCCACCAAAAACATTCCTAACAAAGTCAGTACATCCTTCCCCCTACCACTTGCCCACATACTCTCCAAGGTCCCACTTAGCTGGCAGCTCCTCCATCCAGCCCTCTGCCCCCTCCTCCATTCAAATGCAGCCCCTCCCTTCTAGGGGCTCCCAGGCCCTTCACAGCGGTGTCACCCATCCAGCCTGACTGTGCTCTTTTCGGCCCTTATTCAGGCGAGGATCTAATGGTGTGGTCAGGGATGTGGACATTGACAAGGATAGAAATATTCCACTTCCTGACAGTAGGCTGGAAAAAACACCGCAGGAACAGAGTGGAGGGAACTGCTAAGCTTGGACCAGAGGGGGCAGGGTGAAGAGCATCAGTGAGAATCATAGAGGAGATGACTCTGAGCAAGGTCTGGAGGAACGAAGGGTGCTCTGCCTGCTGGGGGTGAGGGGAGGCAGGGCACTATGTTGTGCTGGGTGTGGCATGGCTACAGCAGACAGACGGGGAGTGCGGGAAGTTTGAGCTATGGATGGGCAGGGCCTGGCAAAACGACAGCTTCCAGAAAGCAGGACACAGGACCAAGAAGAGACACCCACTAAGGCGACCATCGCTAAAAGAACAAAGTTCTAATTGATTCAATCAGAAGATACCTCTCCTCTTCACTGTCGCTGGTTGTTCAGGGACACCCGCCTGCTGCCCGTGCCCCGCCCCGCCCCCCCCCCCCCCCAGGTGCTGGCTTCTGCCTAGGAATTGGTGGTCCCTGCCTGGCCTCTCTGGATGACAAAGAGGCAGGGCACCGCCCTGGGCCACTGGAGTGGCTGGCACAGGCACGTACTCACCCTGGCCTTCTGCTTCTCAGCCTGGAGCTGCGCGTCGATCTCCTCAGGGCTTGTGTACTGCCGTGCCCGGCCTTTGTGGCCTCCCTTTCTCCCTGCACGAGGATCGGCAGCTTAGGAGGTGGGAGGTAATCAGCTTCCCTGATTGCCCTGAGCCCCAAAGGGCTGCGTCCTGCTTGAGGTGCTGTCATCAGAGGCTGCATAGACCTCCCCTACCCCTCACCAAGCACCACCCAAACCTATTCTCCTCTCTTCACATATCCAAAGAGACAAAAGAGGCAACATGCGACCACCTGATGCAGCACCAAACTACGTGCTAGACATAGGTTCCTACAGATAAGACCTGAGAGGAGGATGTGGGAGAGGGCACGCTGCATGTAATAACTGGCTAAATCCCATGGTGCCTTAGAATCCAAACTCAGGTCAAAATGCAGTAAGAACATTTAACACTACAGTCCTTTTTACTTGCAAAAGTTCTGGCACAACCATAGACCCTCTTGAGCCAGGACAATGGACTGACCCCTGCTCTGCTGGTTCTGGAGGATGCTGAGGTAGTTGTGGCCTGAATCTAGCCCCACCTTTGAGCCCATATGTGGAGAATCATGGCTGATCCCATTCTAAAGACAAGACACTAAAGACTGAAACCGAATGATGAAGAGCACGAATGCTGGAGTCTGACCCTCAGGCTCAAATCTCAGCTCTACCACTTACAAGCTTTGGGAAGGTACCTGACCTCTCAGTCTCAGTGTCTTCAGCTGTGTCCCTACCTCCTGGAGTTGTCATGGGAATGAATTTGTTAACACATGTAAAACTGTTGGAACAGTGCCTGGGATCGGATTAAGCACTACAAAAACGTATGCTATGTTTGCTAATTTTCTAATAAGGTATTTTGGCAGGAGATAAAAAAACAAAGCCACTGACCACATTAGTGATTCCCTATAAAAGTCAGGGAATATGGGACACCTGGGTGGCTCAGTCCGTTAAGCGTCCGACTCGGTTTCGGCTCAGGTCGTGATCTCATGGATTGTGGGTTCAAGCCCCACATTGGGCTCTGTGCTGACATGGCAGAGCCTGCCTGGGATTCTCTCTTTCCCTCTGTCCTTTCCCCTATTGTGCTATTTCAAAATAAATAAACATTAAAAAAAAAAAAAGGTCAGGGGATGTAATGAAACACTTTTTGTTCACCTGAGCATTACACTATAAAGAAAAAACCCTAAACCTATTGGAAACTTTCTTGCATGCGGAGTAAGAAACATAGCTGGCAAAGTTAAAGTTGAAAATAAAGCTGACTCCCTTCTAACAGTTAAAAGTGTGATTAGCAATTAAAGTTCATCTAAGAGTATCAGTCTGAGCCTCTTGAGCTAGGACAATAGACTGACCCCTGCCCTGCTGGTCCTGGAAGACGCTGGGGTGGTTGTGGCCTCAATCCATCCCCACCTCTTCTGGAAGCTTCGGCCCAGCTGATTTCTAGTGAGTCTGAGTGCAGAGAATCTGTAATTAGACAGCCACAGCTTCTCTGGACTCGAGAGACAGTAGCAGAGATACCAACCTCCTCTTATTTCCTAGACAGCAGCTGCAAAGCCATAATTGGGCTGCTACAGATCACACCACCCATTTTTAATGACTACCTGGGTTCCCGGGGGGTGTCTCAGTCTACGCTCATCCAAGTCCTATTGTGAAAGATCAAGCTTGCCAGTTAAAAAAAAAAAAAACCCAACAAGCTTTCCAGGCCTCTCAATATTCCAGGCAGTAATAACAACTCAAAACTGGCTACTACACGCTGTCATTCCGCACACTTGGCTAGGGGATATGGCCCTTAGTTCAGACTACAATAACTTTTACCAGCATGCCTTTGAAAATGCTTTACAGTTACTAATGGAAACAAGAGTTCATCCTTTTCTCTTGGATAATTTTATACTTAAAAAAAAAAATCTTGTTTTCTTTTGCTTTTCAAGCAAATAAACCCAAGCAAAATAGGTAAATCTTATCTGCTCATAAAGCTTTTCACAAGCCGAAGGCCAAGTCATTTAACCAAGAATTCATATTTAGGATTCTGTAACCTCCAACTTTGACTCAAACTATCTATGAAGTAGGACACTTAGAACCAGAATTCTGGAACCAGAAGGGTTCAGATGGCACCCTCATTTTGCACAACAGGAGGCTGTGGAAAATGGAAGACACCTGGCTCTTCCTACCAGGCTAAATCAACAGAGAGGTAGGTTTAAATGGATTCGATTCTGTAAGCCCCAATATCTCTGCAAGTAGAGAGTCAGGAAGTCATTTAGGTTTGAAAAAGCTCCAAGTAGATTTCCTGTGGGCTAAAGCATCTTAACCAACATGACACTTGAGCTACCACTATTAACGGAACATCTGTTCTGGGCCAGAAGTTAACCAGGCACTTTGAGTGCTCCATTATTTTATGACCTCTATCTCCAGCTCTCCAAGCTAAGGGTTATCAGCCAGGTGTTCCAGATGACAAAAATGGGCAGGAATTAAATAATTTGTTTCAGGCCACAGAGTTGGGCAGTGACACAGCTAGACTTGAAATCAAGAACTACGGACTCTTAGGGGAAAGAGAAAGGACTGTCTACGATGCACTGGGAAGCCACGCATCTTCTATCCTCTTGGCCAAGAAATTGACGAAACCGTATAAATAATGCTTAGCGAGCGCTTGACTGCCTGGAGCTGTGCTGCGCACTCCACGTGGATCACCTGGTGGTGTAAGCCTCACATCACTACTATGAGGTAGGTACAATCAAAAGCCCCTTGCAAATGAGAAAACTGAGACACAGGGAGGTTAAGCGACTGGCTCAGAGACACACATAGAGCCGCTGCCGAACAGGGACATTCAAAGCCAGTCAGCCAACCTCGAGAGCATCAAGTTAGGTCTCATTAGGCAGGCCTCGCTCGCCCGGAGCTCGAGAGGCCCCACGTTCTACGCGCAAGGCAGACGGGCTCGGCACAGGCGCGGGACGCGGTGACTCAGTCCCCGCGAGCCTGGAAGAGGGAGTAAACTCCAGGTCCCTCAGGCCAAGAGAGCGCGCCCCAGATCAGGCCTTCGGCGTCGGCGAGGAGCCGGAGCCTTGGGTCTCCTCAGACCCCCGAAGGAGTGGCTCGTAGCCACTCCGGTCCTCAGTTTCTCCATCGGGACAATTGGGCGCCGAGGCCCAGGCCTGGCCCTCAGCCGGCGCGGACGTCCTCCCTTGGCGCCGCTCTCCGAGACACCCGCGGGCAGAATGAACAGCGGGAGCCGGACTCGGGCAGCCCCTCGAGGCCCGCAGGCCACGCGCGTTTGGCCCTCACCTCCTTTAGGCATCGCGGATCCGGCGGCTGCGGCAGCGGCGGCGGCGCCTCGAACTGACACCGGAACCGGAAATATCTCGGGATCAACTTCTTCCGCCCGGCCCAGTACCCTCAGCGCGCCGCCGCCGCCGCCGCCGCCTCCTCGAGGACCGGGGACTTCAAGGAGGCCGGAGCACGAAGACTGTCCCGCGAGCCGCCTGAGTCCAGTCTTGCCCGCGCGCTGCCCAGGCAACAGCGCCCCAGTCCCTCAGCCCCCGGGGAGACGCGTGAGCCTGCCGGTCTCCCCCCGGGAAGTGACGGCAAAAGGCAACAGCGGGCTGGAATTTATACAGGCGGAGCTGCAGACACCTAAAATGACGCAATCTCAGCGCGAGAAAGGGAGGGGATCCGCGAGGACCTCATCCTGGAGAGATTGCCTGGGAAGCGGAAGCCGTCGATAAAGAGGCGGCTGACGGCGACGGTGGTTCAGGTGAGTGCTTTTCCTGTGTTCTCTAGTACCTTGGTGACCGCTAAGGCCAGGAATCGGAGATCTGCACTGGCCCAGAGGTGGTGGGAGCGGTTGGCTTTGGGACGGGTGCGGGCTTCTGGAGCGGGAGGTGAGAGTGAGTTCCCGAGAAGAGTCGGCGCCTGGTTCGTTCTGCCCAGGGAATGGGTGTAGGGGTTCTCTTGCTTCTAGGTTCCCACTCCTCCCACTGTTTTCTCTCCCGAAAATGTTTTCTGTCTAAATGCTGTTTGTTCTTGTAAGCTCGGCCCAGATGTCCTCTTAATGAGCCTTTTGTACAGTCGCGACTGTAGTGTTTTCCCTCCCTAGCTCCGAATGCCTTTCCACGCTCTTACGAGCGCTACCACCTCTTATACCACCCGACACCCCTTGATCTAGTTGTTTCCTACCAGTTTTCTATTGTGGGTTGTCCTCTGACCTCCAGATGAGCCAGGGCTCTCGAATTTCCCTGGGTCATAGCAAATTGGTGTCCCGTATCTTTGTTCTTCCAGCCGGGCGCGCTTGGGCAGGGTCCAGATTCTGACCATCTCTAGCTTCAGAGCAGGGAAGATACGTCCAAAGACCACTGATTTGGGAGTCAGGACCCCCCCCCCCCCCCCCCCCGCCATCCGAATTATACTTTGCCAGTTTTCATCTGTGTGACTCTGACTTTACCTGCAGAAGTTTCATTTCTCATCGGTAAGGTTGTTAGTGGAGGATTAAGGAAAGGAGGCTGGGGGGGGGGGGGGGAGTGGACATTGTAAACTGTCAGGCACCCCACAGAAGGGAGGGACCGATGAGTTTGGGGGATAGGAGTCCTGCTATGCTGCACAGTAGGAGGTAATTAACCTGAATTTGCTTTGCCACCTAGAAATGCCTTGTGACTTGAAAAATGTGGTTGTTTAGATTTGGACTGGCTAATTGTGTGGACTTTATATAACTTGCCTTTATGTAATACTTTGTTGGGTTTGAAGACTCTTTGGGGGTGCCTGGATGGCTCAGCTGGTAGAGTATATGGCTCAGGTCATGATCCCAGGGTCATGGGATGGAGCCTGTGTTGGGCTCCGTGCTGAGCTCCTACGTAAGATTCTTTCTCCCTCTCTGCCCTGTTTGTGTGCTCTCTCTCTTAAAAAACAAACAAGTGAACAAAAACTCCTTGGCAATCAAGCTAATTCACTGCTCTCATTTTACAGATAAGACTGAAGACCAGAAAGGGAATGTGACCTCCCCCAAAGTTACAGTAATTGGTAGAGCTGGACAAGAACTTGAGTTTGTAACTGAAGAGATCAGAGATCTTTCTGTTACACTCTTGGGAAGCAGACCCTGAGGTACTTTGACTTGACAGCATCTTTTTCCCTTTTAAACGCTCATTCCCTTGTCTCTCCCAACCATAGTCCTTCCCACACTATGTTGTAATTGCCTTGTCACTTTCTATCTCCTTGCTAGAATGTCACCTTCTCAACTATAGAAATTGTGTCTTACTCTTTGTTCTGTGTTCCCAATATCCAGTACAGGGCCAGGCTCATAGGTGATGTTAATGATAACACCAAAAAGTCTATTAAACACATTTAATGTAGGCATGTTGCATATAACTACAGTTAAATCTTCACAATGGTCCTATAGGTAGATTATATTATCCCCATTTTACAGATGAAGAGACAGAGTAAGGGAAGTGAATGTGCACCAAAATGGTGGCTAGTGAAGGCCTTTGGGGATCTCAGGTTCAGAAACCAATCCATTTAATTTTCCTCTCCCAGATCTTTGCAAATTATCTTGTGGGAAACATGCCTAAAGTCAAAAGAAGCCGGAAAGCTCCCCCAGATGGTTGGGAGTTGATCGAGCCGACACTGGATGAATTAGATCAAAAGATGAGAGAAGGTGAGTGGGGGAGTTCGCGACTGGGTGAGGTGTGTCTAAGGGTCACAGGCTTAGATGACCCCCCAGGGGCCAGGCATAAATGCAAGTATCGGTGGGAAGAGACAGGCAGCGCCACTATGGCCTCCTGACACGGACGTGTTTTGTTTGCTTATTAACTCAGGAATGTTCTATGTCCTGGAAAATAGGATGGCACCAATGAAAAGGTCCTCAAAGCCATTTTGGGGCCAACTAGATATGAAAGCTTTAGAGAATAAAGATCGAATAGCAGACCTATAATTAGTTACTATTTTGGTTAGGTACATATTTAGAATTTTACAAAATATGTTTACTTGGAAAATCCTGTCCTTTTTCATTTTCACATTTTCTGAAACAGTTTTATTATTTTTTTTAATAAATATTGGGTCTTTGACACTGGTTTCATCATCACTTTGTTTCTGCATTATACACTAGTTTTTTACAATGTACATTCCCAAAAAATGTCGATGATCCTGAACTTTGTGAATCATGTAGTATGATTTTAGAAAATTTATCCGAAACCATGAGCCTTATATCTTATATGATCACAGTGTAACTACTTAACTGAATTGCTTTTTAAAGTGGTCCTTTCTTTAAAGCTTTTTGGTAACTAACCCTTGTTATGAGGTCATACCTCCAGCAATAATTATTAAATCATTGTTAAGTCACGTTGCCTTTTTTCCCCCAAACTGATTGTATCAGATAACTTCTGTTAAATACCTAGAACTTCCAGTAATCAAGGTCATTTTTGGCTGAGAGATTTCTTCCCCAAACCGATCTCTATTCAAAATAAAGGAACCTGGAGAGCGCTACAATAGAAAAGATTTTATGAGTCCTTGAAAATTGTCTCCAAAAGAAATATTCTCTTCCATTTTTGTTTAATCATATAGGCCATCAGCATTTCTTTGCTTTCCCATTTTTTGATAAACTCACAGGTGTAAGACCTGTTTCATGTTGTCCTTGCTTCCATTATGAAGAAAACAGTGGATGGCAGGTGGCACCAGACTTGGCTTTAGTGTTGGGAACAATAGGAAACTCTGAGGATGTGGCAGACTGGACAGGGGCAGGAGCTGCTATTCACCCGAAGCCCATTTTACCTTGGGATCCAGGCTAAGTTTTGCCAAATTTTCGGGGGGGGGGGGTCCCCAAGAGAAGCCAGAAATCCAGCTGTTTTACGTGAACTGGTTTTTTTTTCTCCAGGTTTATTTTGAGAGAGCGAGAATGAGCGGGGGAGGGGCAGAGAGAGAATCCCAAGCAGGCTCTGTGTGAGAGCACAGAGCCTGATGCAGGGCTCAATCTCCTAAATCGTGAGATCATGACCTGAGCCGAGACCAAGAGTCAGATGCTTGACCAGCTGAGCCACCCAGGTGCCCCCATGTGAACTCTTCTAATTTAAAATTCAAACTTAAAAAAACAAGATTCCGACTCTTGATTTTGGCTCAGGTCATGCTCCCAGGGTCATGGGATTGAGCCCCACGTTGGGTTCCATGCTATATGGAGCCTGCTTAAGATTCTCTCTCCCCTGCTCACACTTTAGCAACAACAGCAACAAAAAACCGCAGGTATTTGTGAAAGGAGCCAAACAAAGCCTGCCTTCAGGCTGGCTGGGGCTGCTGGTTCCTCGTTTGTAGCCTGTAGCACAACTTTTGCCTGTGGTATCTGTGGCCACACTCCTAGACATGGGGGACCCTTGTGTGGCTTTTGGCACAGAGGAGCCCAAAGCCAGTGGCATTACCAGTCCTGTCCTGATCTGAGGGCCACTTACAGGACAACTCACACTTACTGAAGCAGATGGAGAGTTCCCGTTTTCTCCTATAGTTTGTCCCCAGTGTTTGCTAGCTTGACTCTTGACCCTGCCTGGCTCTTTATGTGTCTGTTAGGTCATACTCAAGTTTTTGTACAGCTGCTGTGGCCCTGGAGGTCCCCAAAGAGCCTGATTATAGCAACTGAGGGGCAGAGATGGGGGAAACTGTGTGGCAGGGGAGTTTGGTGGGTAACTCAGAAATAAAGGCACTATTTCTGTGAACTATAACCAGGACTTGTAAATAACTGCTTTTATAAGGACTTTAAACTAGTTGAAAATAAGCATAAACACTTGCATAATGAACCCTTAGCTAGATTTTTAAACAATAACATTTTAAAAGAATTGTTGCCAAGGTTTTGAAGTTAACGGGCAGTTGCTTTTGAAGTTTTTGGCATTAGCAAAGTGGCAAAAAGCTACATCTAGTTTGCGCCACGATGCCCCTACCCCCGGCCTTTCTTCCTGCCCTATCCTCCTAGGGGCAGGACTGTGCATCAGCCACCAGAAACGGCGTTCCACTTTGTGTGTGGACCTGTACAAAACAACATCCAAGAATGTGCACGTGGTTTTGGGAAAATGGGTCCAAACGGGACTTTAAAAATGGGAGTGCTGCTGTGATTAAAAGACTGAAAAATGACCAAAGCTCAGGGAGGGAGGCTCTGCTTCCAGCTGCAGCCTAGGCAGCAGTGTGCCCTTCCCTCAGTGGCTTATCCGGATGCATGGCTTTCCACACTCTGCCCAGGTGACCACATCTTCTCCAGCCGTGACTCAAAACTAGACTCTATATACCAGCTGCCTGTGGAGTGGCCCCATTTGGATATCTCAAACTTAACCATGTCCAGAACTGAATCATTCATCCACCCCAGAGCTGCTTCCGTTCTGAGGCCACAACCACGGACCCATCCTGGACTCTTCTCATTCTTTCTTCCTATCCAAGCATCTAAGACATCCAGATTCCTAAGAAGGGTGACAGGATGGAGGGAATGTTGTGAGACAGATCAACAAAGTACAACGTCTGGATGTTGTTTGGACCTTAATTCAAACACATGCGTTGTCAGCAGGTGTTTTTGAGGCAATGAGTGAAAACTGAACTGAGTATGGTTGCTAATAAGGAGGAATGGTTGGTTTTGTTGTGTGGGATATTAGCATTGTGGATCCTTTTTTAAAAGTCTTTAACATGTTAGAGATACATAGATATTTATGAATGTGACACTTGATGGTTTGAGATCACTTTAAAATACTTCAGTCTCCCACCCCCAGAAGTGGGGAGAACCAGATAAAATAAAAATAGCTGAATACTATAAATGTTTGAAGCTGTGTGATAGGTCTTGGGGGTCCAATATGCTGTTCTGTGTACATTTTAAATTACCATAGTGCGATGTTAGAAAATCCACAAGTCTAAATTTTGATTCCTTTTAAATTCCACCACATGGTCCAAGCTACTCTCACCTGGATTACTTCGGTAGCTTCCTACTTCTCTCCCTACAGTCGTTTCTACAGAGCAGCCAGGGTGAGGGCTTCAAATTAAGTCAGATCACAGTCTGCTCAGGACCCTCCAGTGGTTCACTTCCCCATCAGAGCAAAACCAAAGTCCTGAGGCACCTGGGTGGTTCAGTCGGTTAAACATCCGACTTTAGCTCAGGTCATGATCTTGCAGTTCGTGGGTTCCAGACCCACATCGGGCTCTGTGCTGACAGCTCAGAGCCTGGAGCCTGCTTTGGATTCTGTGTCCCTTCCCTCACTCTCTCTCTCTCTCTGCTCCTCCCCCACTTGCACTCTGTCTCAGTTAAACAAAGTCCTTGTGTGGCCTTCCAGGTCAAACACTGTCTCACTGCAGCCCCCTCCTTAGTTCCATCCCCTCTCTCCCTTATCCCCTGCCCACAAGTGCCGTTCCTGGATCCCTAAGTAGTCCTGCCTCAGGGCCTTTGCATTGCTGTTTGCCTTATAAGCATGTTTGCCCCTCCCCTTTTTTATTTAAAACTATTTTTTGATGTTTGTGAGAGAGAGTGAGTGAGCATGAGTGGGGGAGGAGCAGAGAGGGAGACAGAGGATCCAAAGCAGGCTCCACACTATGAGCACAGAGCCTGACATGGGGCTTGAACCCATGAACCATGAGATCAAAACCTGAGCTGAAATCAAGAGTTGGCTGCTTAACCGACTGAGCCACCCAATGCCCCACTCCCTTCTCCCTTTTAAATTGGGATCTAATTGATATAAAACATGCATGTTTTATATCATGCACATGATTTTAAATGATGCACATACACATGATTTGATATGTGTATATGAAATGATTAACACAATGTGACATCCAGGCCTTACAAACACACCATACAGTATTATAAATTATAGTTCCCATGCTATGCCTTACATCTCCAGGACCTGTCTTCTAACTGGAAGCTTGTACCTGTGATCCCCTTCACCAATTTTGCCCAGTCCCCAGCCCACCCCTTGTTTCTTAAGGTCTGTGATCAGATGTCCCTCTTGTGCCTTCTTTGATCACATGTATAAAGTGGCAGTCCCCCCTCTCCCCACTTGCCATCCCCTCTGTGTTCTCTCTGGCCTCTACCACTTACCACCAGGTGCTGATCTGCTTCCCTCCTCGGAACGGGGCTCCAGACCTGCTCTGTCTGCCCCACTGCCTTGTCTTCAACACTCGATCAGGGCCTCAGCTGCAGCAGGCACACAGTGCGCGCTGCTCAGGCCTCAACACCTGCCTTTTGCTTGGATCACAGAATCTTGTTCGTGGAGCTGAGTTCTACATCCTAAGTCATAGAATGTCCCCAAAGTTGGAGAAATGGAGGCACATTTTTCTTGACCACTCCTCCCCTTTCTCCATTCTCTAAAAACTGAGTCAAGGTGATAAAGATCAACTTGGAGCTGCTAAGAGACAGAATTGCCACTTCAATCATGTTTAAATCATGTGGCTCATTTTTTATCTTTTTTAAAATAACAGCTCTATTGAGACAGAAGTCATATTCTGTAAAACTTGCCCTTTTGAAGTGTTAAGGGTGTTCAGTATATTCAGAGTCAAGCAACCATTACCCCTCCAAAAGAAACCCTGCACCCTTTAGTAGTGCCTCCCCCGCCCCCCGGTCTGAGGCAACCACTAACCTACTTTGTGTCTCTGCAGATAGTCATCCAGTAGGTGGGCTTTGGGGATGATGTTTTTTTCACTTGGCTTCATGTTTTCGGGGTTCATCCGTGTTGTAGTAAGTCCATACTTGATTTCTTTTTACGGCTGAATGATATTCTGTCTTGTGGGTGGGTTATGTTTGGTGTATCCATTCATCAGTTGGTTGAGGCTGGGTTGTTTCTACTTTTGGCTATTGTGAATAATGCCGCCTAAACATTCATAGAGGAGTTTCGTGTGCATGTGTTTTCAGTTCTTTTGGGAATATACCTAGCAAGAGAACTGCTAGGGCACTTGGTAACTGTTTAGCTCCTGGAGGAAGTGCCAGACTTTTCCAGAGAGGCTAGGCTGCACCATGTTAACATTTCTACCAGCAGCATATGATCCAATTTTTCCACATCAACACCTGTTACGGTCACTTTGATGACAGCAAACCTAGAGGGTATGAAGTAGGATTTATTCTTTATCCCTAGTTATTTAAAAAACAAAACATTGTGACCCATGATTGAATGCTGCCTGCCACAACAAAACAAACACATCCCTTTTTCTCCCCAGCTGAAACAGAACCTCATGAGGGAAAGAGGAAAGTGGAATCTCTGTGGCCCATCTTCAGGATCCACCACCAGAAAACCCGCTATATTTTTGACCTCTTTTATAAGCGGAAAGCCATAAGCAGAGGTAATTAAATTCTCTTGGCCTGGACAACTTGAGTGGCTTTCACATTTATTTAATGGTTCTTATTCTTACAGCCTTAGCAAATGTCATTTGTCTTATCACTAAAAAAGGCGGGGAGGGGCCACTGTTGGCGAAATAGTCTTTTTAAGGAAGAGTGGTGATGGGTTGGGGCAGCTGTTATACCGTGGTCTGATGCCCTTTCCCCATTTTTTGGACAGAACTATATGAATATTGTATTAAAGAAGGCTACGCAGACAAAAACCTGATCGCAAAATGGAAAAAGCAGGGGTATGAGAATTTATGCTGCCTGCGGTGCATTCAGACACGGGACACCAATTTTGGGACGAATTGCATTTGCCGGGTCCCCAAAAGCAAGCTGGAAGTGGTAAGTGAGGTCTCCGCCCCTGTAACATCTGATGATCAAGTTGGAGGTTCCTTTTTCAGTTCAGAAGTGTGTCCTGGGTGACGCCAGGGGATTTTACACTGTTTTGTGGGGCTGGAATGTAGTCCTTATTGCTGGATGGCCTGCTGGCCGTTCCCGAGAGAGGGAATCGCTCTCTCGGGGAACCCACACCCGGCAGTTTGGCAGCAATGGCGTGTTAGGTCTGGGGGGGGTCAGTCTCAACTCCACCCTTGGGCAAGTTACTGAAGTCCTTCCTCATGTATGACCTGGGGGCGGGAAGGCTGAGTCAGGGAAGCACAGGCCAGTAAGCAGACATTCCTGTCCTTCCCCTCTGGGGCTCACTCTTCAGGTACTCTATTTTCCAGGCCTCCTTTTCCTCAGAATTACACTGTGTTTCTTCTGTCAGAACCTTGTTCTCTGGGGAGCTCCGGAATGATGCTGGGTGTGCAGTAGCTGAGCTCACAGCGTCAGCCTCTCTGAACTGGAGCTAGAGAAGGAGGCAGACAGTTACTGTGATGTTACCCTTAGTGGCCTTTGAGTGCAGCACCCTTGGCTGCTCGTTGTGGGCCGAGCCGGGTGGTCAGACTGGACTGCCCGCCTCCCAGTTGGCCGCCTGTCACACAGGTGCCTCATCACAGGGTCCCTCTATGCTGCACACTAGTTAAGTTTACAGAGCTTTGACTCCAGGCACGGGGCTTTAGCTCAGCAGGTAGCTCTGTCTCCCTGAATCACCTGGAAGGCCAAAGGGCAGGGGGCATGGGAGAGGGCTGCCTCCCCAAGGGAAGAATCTGGGTGTCAATTTTCTGGTAGGGGCAGGGAGAGGTGGTGAAGTGGCAGAAGCCTCCCCTCTGAGAGCCCCAGGATTCTGTGGTGGCATTGGGTCCGGGGTGCTGCCCCAGCCCGGGGGCCAGGATAGAGCCTGCTTTAGCTTTAGTTGGGTTTCACCTTCTGATCTTGTTTGCTTAGGTAAGGGTCTTGCTCCTCCAAAACAGGAAAAAGGAAAATCAACACAAACCACTGCTCTAGGGCCTTCTGTTGGGTACGCCCCCAGCCAGACATTGGGGCCCACCTAGTCCAGGGGATAGGACTCTTCGGCTGCCATACAGATTCAGGTGTACATCCTCTTTCCCAGTGCCCCCACTAGAAAGTTCCCCAGCCCAGAGGCCCCTGGCACTGAGCCCCAAGTAGTACACAGACCCAACTTCCAGCGTATTGAAGGGTGTGTCATGCTCACTTCATAGAATAACAAGAATTGCTCACAGGTTTTTTTTTTCCTTTTGTGGTGGGGGGATAAGCATGTACATAGAATTTGCATATATTAAGTGCACAGAAGTGTAGCTTCAGGGTCCACAGTAGCTGTTTCCATCCATCATGAAGGGCTTTCTGAAGAGCATCACGGTAGACCGTGAATGTCCCACCACCTTCTTGGTGGGAGGATTGCTGTGTGGGGGGAGGGGTGACACGTGGTGGAAGTGCGGTGTCTCAGCTGTCCCCTGTTGCAGGGCCGGATCATCGAGTGTACGCACTGCGGCTGTCGGGGCTGCTCTGGCTGAGGCCCTCGGGCCCTGACCTCTCTTCACCCTGAACCTTGGACTTCGCAGGTTTCTGCCTGTCGCATCACGCCCTCTCCTGGGAGCAGCTCTTCTCGCAGAGCGGTGCTCCCGGCCCGAGTGGAAGCATGGTCTCTACATGTTAAGGCTTTGGTGTTTATCAGCTGTGATTTGTAGAAATAAAACTTTTAAACCTTTTGGGCCCTGCATTTGTTCTTTCAGAGAGCCAGCCATCTGTAGAACCCAGTGGGTGAGCACCAGACCCCAGGGACCCGTCACTCTTGGGACTCAATCCTGACTCCACCTTGTAGGTGCTATGTGACTCCGAGCCCAGTTCACTTTCCCCATCGGTGATGGGGGCAAGGATGACCTGAGAGGGTGTGCCAAGGTCAGCCGGTCTGCTCTTGGACCTGCCATGGACTCGTCAGGCCCTGGGCCCAGTGTGTCCTCGTACCTATGCCTGCAGAATGCTGTAGCGCTTCCTCTGGGCCCGACCATTCCCTTGCGCTGGAGGCCACTGGAACACATTTGTGGGTCAGCTATGGAAAGCATCCCGGGGCTCCCATGGAGCCCTGTAAACACCACGCACTCTGTTCCAGCTCTGCCGGAAGTCCCCGGGGCCTCCCTTCACCTGCCTCCAAGGCCTCTGTCCACGTCAGCCTCAGTGATGGCGTCTTGGTTCCCCTTGGGCTTGGTCCGGAACTTCTGCCACGGGTGGGGGGTTTCCTCTGCTGGCATCACTTTCAGCCACTGCTTGTAATAAGCTCGGAAGCCATCAATCTTCTCCAAGTAGGTGTTTTTCTCTTTGTACTACAAATGGAAACGCATGGGGTTCAGAGGAGCCATTAGTCATTGCAGGCTACCTGTAGCTAATCCCAAGCCATGGCAGCTGGCTCAGGCCTCAGGGAAGCTGTTCTTGCTCCTAGTTGGTTAAAGGGAGAGGGCAGAAGAGTTGTTCGGTCCCTGAGCAGCTAATGTAGAGAGACAAAGCTGCTGTGGGGTAGACCAGACTTCCTCTGCTAACACTCCTTCGAAATACGAGCTGCCGTGCCACACCAGGGACGTCACCCCAGCCTCCCAAGCTAGAATCCCCTAACTCTGCCTCCACAGCCTGAGTGCCTCTCTCCATTCTCAGCACTGCTGTAGTGGTCTCTGGAGAGGCAGGCAAGAAAGGAGCAAACAGCATGAACCTGGCAGATCCCAAAGGAAAGCTGGCAGAGGAATATGTACAAAAAACCCCGAAAAATGTCCAAGTTGAAGACTGTTACCACATGATGACAAACAGTCTGATTTAAAAGATTCAACCATTCTAAATTTGTCTGTATCTCATACAGCCTAAAAGTACATAAAACAAAAACCTGACCATCTCAAATGGAAATACATCACCGTCGTAAGGGAATACAAATGTGATTTGAATCCAATAAGCTTTGGGCCTGTGGTAGTCCGGTGACTTGACTGAACCTGAGAAGACCCCCCGAGGGCCCTACACCACAGAGTAAAGAGATCTACGAACTAGGGGCACCTGGGTGGCGCAGTCGGTTAAGCGTCCGACTTCAGCCAGGTCACGATCTCGCGGTCCGTGAGTTCGAGCCCCGCGTCGGGCTCTGGGCTGATGGCTCGGAGCCTGGAGCCTGTTTCCGATTCTGTGTCTCCCTCTCTCTCTGCCCCTCCCCCGTTCATGCTCTGTCTCTCTCTGTCCCAAAAATAAATAAACGTTGAAAAAAAAAAAAAATTTTAGAAAAAAAAAAAAAAAAAGAGATCTACGAACTAGAAGATATTGCAACATGGAGCCAACAAAAGATTAGCATCCAAAATACATAACTCGGAAGAACCAATGAGAAGACTTAACCAACTGTCCAAATACTCCCTGCTGTGCCCTCTGCCAGGCACGCTCTCTACTGCCATCTCATGAATTCTTACTGGGCCTTCAAAATGGCATTCCAGCATTGCACCGGCACGGCTGTCCCTGACCCCATGCCTTGCTGTGTCCCTGCCAACTCCCTACCCCCTGGGATTGTGCTCCTTCCTCCAGGCCACAGCTGCTCTGAAGCCACTCAACACAGAGTCTGGCTCCGTAGACCTAAAATCTGAGCCCCCTATCCCCACACTGCCCCCGAGCCTCCTCTCTTCAGAACAACAGGGAAAGAAGTGGCCAGTACAAAGCAGATTCTTTCACTGCTGCTGCTGTCCCATTCACTTGACAAACAGACTGTATTAGGCACTGGGCAATGGGCAGGCCCCGGGGAGCCAGCAGAGCCAGGAAGTCTCCAGCTCCAGGAGCTTATGGTTTTGCAAAGGTGAAAGTCACGTGCACGTGTAATGACAGGTTGTGAAGCATGGCAAAAAGGAACAGTGCTGTACGTGATGGGAAGGGGCTGTACATGATGGGAAGGGGCAGCAGTAGTGGGGCAGCTCTGAGAAAGAGTCATTCAAACTGAGGCCCACAGGATGAGGAGCCAGTTGTGGGAAAAACGGGGAGCCTATCAAGGCAGAAGGAATACAAAAACCCCAAGGCAGGAAAGAGGCCAGTAGGACTGACCATGAATACAGGGAAGAGTAGCCTAAGATGAAATGAGCCACAGGGACGGAGACTCACGGGCTGTGTTTTGAAGAATTTGGAATTTCTCCTAAGGGAAGCCACTGACAGTTTAAAGCAACGGAATTCCACCACTGAAAGGCCGGCCCTAGGGGTGAGGGGAAAGGCAGGGGTGGTTAAAGAGAAGACAGGTGAGTTGGAACTTGGTGCACACACCCGATCAAAGCTGGGTGGGTACTGGGCTGCAAACTCCAGTTGGCGGATGACCACCTCATTCACCGGGACTCTGTTCTGCCTCATGTCCTTCAGGATGTCAATGAGATAGGTGTAGTCCAGCCTCTTGAGGGCGGCGTTGATGAGGGTGCTGTAGATGTGGGTGTTGGGAGTCATCTGGCATTTCTGGAACATCACAGACATACAATCAGCAAGGAGATGGCCACTGTTGGGACAAAGCAGCCTACCGTGCGTGTCAGGCTAGGGGGCTTACCTTGCTGTTCAGGCCTGCTCTGCAGACCAGCAACCAGGGCAAGAAGGGCAGAACCCTGTGGCAACGATGGGCTGTCCTTCCTGCTCCAGGAGGCAAGTGTGTGCCCCCACATGGCAGGCCCAGCCCACCCAGCTGAGGATCCTACCCTCTCAGCCCTGAAGAACTTGCTCAGAAATCAGTGGACTCGGGCAGTAAACCACGTGCAGACCACCTCTTCGGCTCTTGGCTGTAGGTTTACCGCAACCCCTGCCCCCAAAGTTCTGATAGATCCCTGCTCCGGTCATACCTTCCGTCCCTCCAGAACCGGGCCTAGTCTCTCCCCACGACCTCCCTCAATCTCTCCCACCACAGCCACCTTGAAGACTGTCACACCCTCTGCTTTCAATGCCGGCTCCTGCAGCAACGGACCAGGGTCCACTTTCTCTCACATTGGGCCAATGACCATTATACCCTTGAAGCTAGAGCATCCCTACTCCCCACCCCCATGCACACTGTTTATGCTGTCTGGGTGCAGAGGCCTGGGGGTTCAGGAGGGCCCAGGCCCTCTCTTCCCAAGTACCCCGCCCCCCCCCCCCCCCCCCACCGAATTCTCAGCACCTGGCCTGGCCAGGACCCACTCACCTTCATGTCTGCGAGTAGTCGCAGGCCGTCCCCCGGCCTGTGGCACCCAATGGCCAGGTTGCAGAACGTCTGCAGGTTGGGAAGGATCCCCCTCTTTGCCAGGAGTGGCAGCAGAGCCTGTGGGGACAGACATGGCACTTCTGTAAGCTGTAACCCACCGGGCCCAGCCAGAGCCTTCCCTGGTTGAAGCCCCGATTGGGTGCTGTAGACCTCGGGGGCACAGCAATGCTCGGGGGCCTCGCAGCCCCCTCTGCAGCCACACTAGATGCTGCTCTCAGCCCAGCTCCCCAGAGTTCAGCTGCTCTGCAAGGACTACCCTTCCTTCTCCCCGAACGTGAATGGGAACATGAATCCCTTCACATTCCTGTCTCTGTTCCACTGTCGGTCATCCACCCTGGCCTTCGGCCTTCAGTGTCTAAGGCGGGAGACAGCGCCAACAACAGCGTGGGAAGTAACGGCCGAGGCTGCCCGGGCCAGGGGCTGCGGAAGAAGATGGCCTCGCAGCCTGCCTGGCTCAGGGAGGGGTACTGTCATGTTTACCTTGTCTAGAAGGTGTGCTCTGCACTGAGGGCCTGAAGGCAGAGGCTGTGTCTCTTCACAAGACACAAGAGCCCACAAGAGCCCAGGTCAGTGCTCTGACAAAAGAGACGTGACAAAGACACATGGACAAAATCCCACAAGGACTCCCGTGTCCCCATCTGTGAAATGGGGAAGCCTTGTACCAGCACAGCCTTGTGGTGCAGCCAGTGAAGAGAGGAAAGGATGGGAAGCTTGCAGAGCAGCATTTAACACAGAGGGCTAAATCAGTGTGTGTGTGTCAGGGGTTGTGGCTGAAGGGTGGGCACACTTGGGAGCCACCAGCCTCTTAGGCCACGTGTCCCATGTACCCCTCAGCAGTGTGAGGATGTTTGATGTCTGCCTCCACCCACCTGGGAGCTCCTCAACGGGGATGGGGAGAGTGGCTGGCTGGTTCACCGTTTGACTGTCAGCTTTGCCCAAGCTCAGGCTCAGGCCCAGGCCCAAAACAGAGGCTCCAGACAGTCTGGCCACCTACTGCAGGAACGGATGACACACCCTGCAGGGGAGCCAGGTCCTGCAGTCAGAAGGTCAGAGGAGGGAAGGGAAAGGAGGGACTGCAGCCTTGAACCTGGTGCCTGCCTCTGAGCCCCTCACCTTCGCCCCCTCCAGATCTCCAAGCTTGCTCTTCTTCCTCATCAGCGTGTTGAAGAACGTCACATCAGCCTCCACCTGGTGCATGTCCAGGACGGTCAGCAGTGAGGACTCCGCGGGACTCCCGGGCTCCACCACCTCAGCAAGCAGTGTGAGGGTTTTGATGTTGGGTCGGAGCCCGTGCTCTGCCATCTTGCCCAGGAAGCCCTCCAGGCCCCCCATCAAGGCTAGCCGGTCAGCCGGGGTGGTCACAGTCCCAAAGGAGACCACAGCTGGGGAGACTGCTCCCAAGGTCAGGAGGTTGGTCTCCGGCCCCCGGGGAGAAGGCTCTGGGGCCAAAGAAGTGAGGGCCACCATGTGGTCAGGCTCTGTCTTGGTTTCCACCTCGGGCTGGGCCTTGCTGGGGCCTCTGGCTTCCTGAGGCTCCAGAGGGCCCTCAAGCACCTGAGAAGGTTCCAGAAACAGCTGCCTCTCCAGGGCCTCCACGTCCAGCCTGACTGACATACCGTCGCCCCCCCGGGCCTGGGCTCTCCTCCTTGCCTGAAACCCACCTGCCAGGGGCTGGAGCAAGACTGTCTCCTCCCTGGGCCTCAGGAGCAGTGCCGAGGCCACCTCCGGGTCCCCCAGGCCACAGTCTCGAGCTGCCCCCAGGAGCAGGTTGTAGCCATGCTGGCTTGGCTGCAGCCCCAGACTCAGCATCTGCCTCCACACCTACTGGGGAGAGACAAGCTTAGCCCTGTGCTCCTTCTCAGAAAAGCCCTCGGCAGAGCCGGCACAGGGAGTCAACAACCATTCGGTAAATGCAAAGGGCACAGGAAGGAGCTGGACAGTATCTAATCCAACGCCAGGTTCTAGACAACTGAGAATCCTGAGAATCTGAGGACTCTCTGGAGGACCCCTGTCCTCCCTCTAGTTTACCCCAAACCTGTTCTCGCAATTTCATCTCTCTGTCCTCTCCCAAGGTCCCTGTACTGGGAACAGACTTTGCCCTGGGTCTCTGCCTGCCTTCTCTGTACTCCTCTGGGGAGGGACGATCAGAGAGGCTAGGTTCCGGAAGAGTCTAGAATGACTTAAGAACTGGATTTAGTTGTACTTCCTGGGTGCTCACTGTGTGCCCTGCCCCGTGCAGCCTTCTCACACTTCCTGGAGAGCAGGCACAATGGAAGGGGACTCAACCAGGAAGAGTGCCTCACAAGCTGGCAGCCCTGTTTCCTCTTGAGATCATTTTTATCCCACAGCACAGTGCCTTGCACACTCAAGTGTGTTTTCCACAGAGGACTGCCCTGATCATGTCTGGGTCAGTCTGACACCAAAACCATGCCATTTCTAAGATGCCATGAGATGCCACACAGGGCTCACTGGTCTCACTGCCTTTGTGGGCTCAAAAGAAGGCCACCTTCAGTGGGATGACAGCTCACATCCGACTTCCTATCCTTGTCAGGGTAAGTGTGCAGACAAGGTAAGGGCTGGTCAGGCCCAGGTGGGTGCAGCTTGCAAGACATCTGCTGCCCATCAGACAGGGATTTAAGAAGGGCAAGGATCTCAGCAGGTACCCCCATGGGAAACGCTGACAGAACTGAGGGTTAGTGGGGGCTTGGGCTCTAAGAGTCAGACGGATGTGGGTTCAATTCCCAGCTCTGCTTCATAGCTCTGGGACCTTCAGCAAGTTTCTTAACCTCTGTGAGCCTCAGCTTCTTTGTCTGTAAAACGGGGCTATTGGTGCCTAGCTTGAGCAGTTTAATAGGTGCAAAACACAAACCAGCTATTAGCGTTACAAACTACCTCTAACTAGAACAGATCTAGAACAAGGAAAGGGAGGAACAAGATCTTGGCTGATTTTCACTATAAAGCTACTGCTTCCAGGGAGTCTGCAGAGGGGAGGCGAGCTTTTGGTCAGGGCTGTCCCAGGGGACACATGGGCTCACACTCCATGTGGATCAGCCACCTGGGGATCTTGTTGAAATGCTGATCTAGGCGCAGTAGGCCCAGGTGGGGCTGAGACCCTACTTCTCTGGCAAACTCCCAGGTGAAACTAAGCTGCCAGTCTGTGGGCCCCGCCTTAAGTGGGAGGGCTCTAGGTGAGCTCTGGGTCCTCCCCACCTGTGAGAAGCTACGAAAGCAGCTGTGGTACCATTCCTAATACCACCACCCCACTTCATTAGGGGGGGTTCTCTCGGGGGACCTAAGGTGGAATCAGAGCAGTGTGTCTCAACTTCGATGTCCATGAGAATCTCTCAGGATTAAATGTAGACCCCTGGGTCCCACCTGCAGAGATGCTGAGTGGGGGCCTGAGGGAGGTGGGCTGAACAAGCACTCTGGGTAAGTGTGCTATGGGCATTCAGAGACCGTGAGCATAGCCGATCTGAGCTAGCTGCACAGAAGGCCACTCGGTAGAGTGGGAGAGGACTGGCTATGCCCTCACTTGGGGGTCAGCCATGCCGCGTCTGAGGGCCTCCTCTCCCTGCCATCTGTAAAACGGTGGGAAGCCATGTGCTTTGCAGAGGCCAAAATACCACAAATATAAAGACACCCAGCACAGGGCCGTCACAGCCGCTCAAATGCACACATCTCCATCTGCACCTGACACAGGTGCACAGCGGGAGAGGTAGGAAGGCAGAGCTGGGAGGGACAGACCTGCAGGGCATATCGAAAACCCGTCTTCTTGTCCTGGATGCAGCCCATGAGCAGCAAGCTGAAGGTCCTCTCGGTGACTGCATGCCCTTTCTGGACAATTTCCTGGGGGAGGGAACAGAGGTCACACTGAGAACCTGTGGCAGAGCCCAGTCCTGGGCCCGAACGGGGCTGACTCAGGGTAGACACTCCTAGCGCACCCCAGGCTGTGCATCCTGAAGAGGTGGGACCTGAATCTGGCTCTAGAGTGGCTCAGAACAAGCTCCTGAGCACAGCCATCCAGCTGCTGCCTGAACTCCGTCCTCCTCTCCTTCCAGAATGCTCTTCCTGGCCGAAGTGATCACTTTTGTGCAGCCCCTTGGCAAAGACCATCCCCGCAGCCACTTCTAGCCCCTGTGCTTGAGGCACTGGAACTGCACAGAACTGGCTTTAGGTCCCAGCTTCGCCATAGGCCAGCTGTGAGCGTGGGAAAGGCATTAAGCTCCCTGGCCTCAGCTTCCTCATCTGTAGAGTGGGGTCACAGGTAGGACGTGCCTTAGAGGACTTTTGGAACAACCCTACCAAAAGGTGTGGGGCCTGCACATGGTACGCGCTCATGGCGCTGGCCTCTCCCAGGCCTGTCGGGGTTGGCCAGACTTCTTGAAATTTCTTCCACCGCTCAGCACCTCAGAGTCTCCTTAAGCCTGTCTTCCTCTGTCCCTCTTGTGAGCATGGGTGTTCCCACCCTTCCGGTCTGCTGCCGCTCTCCCGTCTCCCCCTCAGTCACCAACTCTTCCATCTCAGTGAGCTTCTAGTTTGTGCTCCCTCTTCCTGGACAATCACTGCTCTTTCTGAACTGGGCCCTCTCCCCCATCAGCCAGAGTGACCTGCATAAAATACCAATGCCATCTCTGGACAGGTCAGAGGCCTATCAGCCACACTGCCCTCTTCTGGAAGCTTCAGCCACCAGCCTCTCACACAGCACCCTTTAGAGGGATTTGTCACTCAGGGAGGTCTCCAGACTTGAGACCCCATGATCCTGCCTCTCCCACAGGCCAGGCCGGCTCAAGGCAGCCAACCCAGGGACTGGTCAAAGGCTGTCCCACACCACATGGTACTTAGACACTCCATCGGGTCCTGGCTCCTGCAGTGCGCAGGTGGGACCTCACTGGAGTAGTGAGGAAAAGCATCGGTCAGCCATGGGAAGAGTGAGACAGAACTTAAAAGTAGAGAGCAGGCCGGCCCTGAGGGAAGACAATGCTGCCAAGGGTGTGTCCAGTTCTCCTGAGGTTTGGTCGTAGGCACCTAGAGCCTTCCCTGCTTCCCATGAGCCTTTGTCTGGGTGTTAACTCATGTTGATCTCCCTTCACAACCTGAGAGTGCAGAACCACCACCCTGCTCTCGGTCCTCCCTGCTTAAACCTCCCTCACTGTCTCCTCTGGAACTGGAGATAAAAACCCTGCAGCTGGGGAATAAAAGAGGCTGCAGGCCAAAGCCCTGAGGCATTCGGGCCCCTGCTCAGCACTCCCATGAGCCCACTCACCTGCTCCCCTCAAACCTGGCACACTGACCTGCCAGACTCCGCCCTCCCAGAAACCAGGATTTTTCTTCCCACTGCTCTCTCTAGGCAGGAGGACTGCCCTGCTGGGCACTGACTTGCCCTCAGTGCTATGAAGCCCCGCCCTCCTCTGCAGTACCACCGAGTCCCGCACAGGGAGACACAGCACACAGCGGCACACACAACCTGCTGCACAGGGGAGGGGCCTCTTTATGTGTCCCACGAGGCCTCTGAGTTGTGAAGCCACGCCTGACCCCTGCACGAGGGACACAACCACAACCTCACACCTGCCACGTGAGACTGGCCCCAAGCGGGGGATGAGGAAGGAAGAGGCACCCTCACCTTGAACACATCGAGGCACATCCTGAGGTCTGCGCACATGGCGGCCATCTTCAGCAGTGCATGGTATGTTTTCAAGTTGAGCTGGAAGTTTCTGGCCTGGAGCTGCTGCCGGAGCTTCAGGGCACTCTGCAGAGCAGAGTCCTTCCAGGGGGACTCAGCGCAGACATTGAACAGGGCCGTATATGTGGCATCTGAGGGCTCCAGGTCCCGCTTTTTCATCTGCATTGATGGAAAGAAACTTGGAAGTGGCTCTGGGGTCAGCTGGACACACAGGTGACAAGCTGCCCTGAGAGGAAGCTAGAGAGGACTCTGTTCCTCCATTAAACAGGCCCCCAGCAGGGCCTGTGCTAAGGTGGAGCTGAGCAATATGCCAGGGCCTACTTCTCCAAAACCCTGACTCAGCCAGAGGGACTCTGAAAGCTAACCCTGCACTCCAGATGCACCAAAGTCACCCTCCCCATGGCCATCAGCCCACTCTGGGCCTGAGATGCTTTTAGCAGGATCCTCCAGATGCTCCCACCCACTGGCCGACGAGGTCACCTTGACTGTGAAGATCCATGGGGTGGACGTGGTCTGGGGAAAGGTAGGAGGGGACAATCAAACCCCTGCTCCCACATTTCCTGAGTGGTCACGGGCAAGCTAGCTCCTCACTGGAAAAATGGGGGTGATACCATCATCTTGAAAGGCTGTTGCAAGAGCCAGGTAGGAGAGTGGCCCCCACACTAGCAGCACATCTCAGGATCCCCCACCCTGCAGAGTCACACACCCAGGAGTGAGGCTGACGCTGTGCTTATGAAGCCCTCCAGGTGACTGAGCAAGCTCGAGTTTGAGAAGCTCCTGGTAAAGCCAAGTGCTATTTCCCAGACGAAGGCCACCTGACTGAGGGCAGGTGACAAGCTGCTTGCAGAGGAGTGTAAAGAAACTTCTTTTTAGAGTCAGGCCGTTTGGGGCTCAAATCCCAGCTCCAGTGCTCTCAAGCAGGGTAACTCTGGACATAGCACTTTATCTCCCAGGGCCTCCGTTTCCTCCTCTGAAAAATGAGGATGGTGATCCTGACTTTGAGAACGGATGATGCGTGCTCTGTGTGGACTCACATATACAACAGACGTGTATGAGGACTTCCTACAAGCCAGGCACTGGCCACCAGTGGTTACCAGGACAGACACAGCTTGTATTCATTGAGCTCATGCTCTAGACAGGAAGAATCATACCAGACAAATAAGTAACCAACAACAGTAGTAGTAGCTGTGAAGGACACCCACAGAAAAATGGAAAAGGAAAACCAGTACAGGTGGGGAGACCTGGCAAACACTACTTTCACCAAGTGACCAAGAAGGTAATGTCATTTGTGATAGGTCCCGTGACACGAAGTGAAGAGGGCACTTCACCTCTGTGATATTCTTTCCCCAAGTCCATAACCCCAACCTGATCACAAGAAAGTACAAATTGATCAAAAAACTAAAAATTGAACTACCCTACGACCCAGCAATTGCACTACTAGGTACTTATCCAAGGGATACAGGTGTGCTATTTCGAAGGGACACATGCATCCCCAGATTTATAGCAGCACTATCAACAATAGCCAAAGGATGGAAAGAGCCCAAATGTCCATTGATGGATGAATGAATAAGATGTGGCATATATATCCAATGGAGTATTATTCGGCAATCAAAGAGAATGAAATCTTGCCATTTGCAACTACATGGATGGAACTGGAGGGTATTATGCTAAGTGAAATTAGTCAGAGAAAGACAAATACCATATGACTTCACTCGTGTGAGGACGTTAAGAGACAAAACAGATGAACATAAGGGAAGGGAAACAAAAATAATATAAAAACAGGGAGGGGGACAAAACATAAGAGACTCATAAATATGGAGAACAAACTGAGGGTTACTAGAGGGGTTGTGGGAGGGGGGATGGGCTAAATGGGTAAGGGGCATTAAGGAATCTACTCCTGAAATCATTGTTGCACTATATGCTAACTAATTTGGATGCAAATTTTAAAAAATAAAAAATAAAATTTAAATTAAAAAAAAAAGTACAAATTGAGAGACATTCTATAAAATCCTTGACCAGCACTCCCTAAATCTGTCAATGTCACAGGGAAAAAAAAAAAAGGAAACTCAAAAAAAATAATAATCACAAAATGGAGAAGCCAGTATGAGAACCCAGACTGGATACAGGAATAGAAAGAGGATATCAGTGGAAAAAGTGGTGAGATCCAAGTAAAGTCCGGAGTTTGGTTAACAGTAATGTGCCAGTGCTGGTTTCTTAGTTTTGACAAATGTACCTTCACTATGTAAGATGTTAATACAGGGATTAGCTAGGTGAGAGGTATTTGGGAACACATATCTTTGTAGCTTTTTTATAAATCTAAACTTATTCCAAAATAAAAAGTGTATTGGGGGAAACAAGCAGCAAATTGATAGAGAATAAAAAGAATGAACTGAGCTTCTCCAAGGTGACATGTGCCAATTCCCTTAAGGATCCCCCAAGCGTAAGGAAGTGCCTGCTTCTGGACTATTTACCAAGAACCACAATAAACACCCTCTGGCCCCACCTGCCCCTCACTTACCACCTGAATGCTCTTTGCTGGCTAGCTGATCATGTCTTTCTACACCATGGTATTTAATTAGGTTTTTTAGAGGACATGTTACTTTATCATTTGTAACCACAACTCTTCCCCCTTGCTTCCAGCCAGGGTTGATCAGGCCTACAGTAAGAGCATCCCAAATGACCAGCCGAGGGCTCCCAACAAGTCCTGCTGGGAGAAAGGATGCTCCCAGCTTCTGGCTCCAAGAGAGGATGGGGTCTCTTATACTGGAGTCTACTATCCTCTTTGGCAAAGCTCTCTCCTGAGTCACAAAAGAAACAGCTTCCTGGCTCTGCGAGTGATAAATACAACACAAGAAGTGGATGAATATAAAGTAAAATCATCTTCCAAGAGAAGTAAAAGCCCTTTTTTTTCTGAAAGAAGGGTGTGCGTGTGCATAGAGCATGGGGGGTAAGGAGGAAAAACAAACTGGGGATGGGTAGCAGTGGAAAAGGAAGAGGTCGGGTGGGGCCTGCCCTGGTCGGAGGACTTACAAATTCATGTAATCTTCCAAGACCACCTCCAATTTACAGATAATGAAACAGAGGCTGGGAAGGTTAAACAGTCTGACCAGGGTAATGCACCAGCAGGTGACATCTCATGATATGCACCCAGCTCCTTTTGACTCTAAAGCCCATGCTCTCTGGAGCGTTACCCCTCTGGCCCCGTGCCCCAGCCCCCACTCACATCATTGTAGAGCCTGAAGGCTTTCTTCAGGTATCCGGCTCGCCCGCAGCCCCCGATCAGCACCGTGTAGTTGCATTCGAGAGGCTGGAGTCGCTCCTCTTTCAGCATCTGCCTCTCAAACAGCTCCAGGGCCTCGGCCAGCTGGGGGGGGGGGGGGGGGGGGACATGGGAGGGGGCTCAGGTCAGCCTCAGAGACCCTCAGCAAAAGGGAAGGAGACTGAGACTGAGGGACCCTCCCAGGCGTGCCCGGGAGCCACACATCCACCTTGGGCCTCTGCCACCAGCTTCTTGGTTCCTGTGCTCTGCAACAAGGGAGCTTCGTGGTGGCCAGGAAGAAAAGCCCCCTAAACTCCCACCACCTACAAAAGCTCTCAGCCCCCGTGCCATGCCTGCCTTCCCTCCAGCCAGATGTTAAACTCCTCAAAGGCAGGGCATGTCTTTGCCTGTCTGTGGGCCTAGAGTGGAGCCAGGGCCTCATCCTCAGTAAGTCCTCAGAAAATATTAATTCTGCAGATCCTGGAATCTGCCCTCCCCCTCCTTCCTTGGTGACCCCATCTGTAGTGCCAGCCCCCTGGGTCTAAGCTGGATGGGAGACTGGGTTCTGGCCAGTTTGGTAGGTACACTCAGGGCCACTGTGCTGCACAATCACAGGGGGCCATTCACAGCAGCAGCCTCCTGAGATGGCACAAGACAGCAGCCCTGAATGACTAGCTTCCTCTGGCTGCAAATCCCCTTGGCCCATAGTCGTCTCTACCCCATCCCTACTCCTATACCACCCCCTTTAAATCCTCAATTCACTCCTTTACAACTTAATTATTTTCTTTGTCCATCGGTTCAGCCAGTAATTACTGAATCCTACTATGTACCAGGCAAAGTCTATTCGCTGGGATACAGCTGTGAACAAGAGGGAGATCCCTCATGGAACACATCTTCTAGTGTGGAAAGAGACACCAAATGAGATAACTAAGAAAAATATACACTGTGTCGAATGGTGATAGGTTTTAAAACAAAAATAAAGCAAGCAGTGCCAAAAGAAGGGTATGGGAGATTCAGTTTTAGATGTGACAGCCAAGCAGGGCCTCAACCAGAAGATGACAGAACAGCGATCTGAAGGAGGCGAGGGAAGGAACCATGCAGCTATCTGAGAAAACAGCCATTGCAAAAGGCTTGAGGCAGGAGTCTCCCTGGGAGTTGGAGAAGCAGAGAGGAGGCCACAATGGCTGTGGCACAGTGAGGGAGGGGGAGATGAGTGGAAAGCCAAGGAGGGTGGAAGGCAGATCTTGCAGCCTTCATAAGCTATTGTGAGGCTTTGGCTTCTCTGTTTCTCAACTTTTCGTTACGGAGAAGTTCAAACAGGGGTGCCTGGGTGGTTCAGTTTGTTAAGCGTCTGACTTTTGATTTCGGCTCAGGTCGTGATCTTGCAGTAAGTGAGATCGAACCCCGCGTCAGGCTCTGTACTGACAGCGCGGAGCCTGCTTGGGATTCTCCCTCTCCCTTTCTCTCTCTGCCCTTCTTTGCTCACACTCTCTCTCTCTCTCAAGATAAATAAACGTTAAAAAAAAAAGAAAAGAAAGAAAAGTTCAAACACACACAAAAGAAAATAGAACGACAATGATGATGAATGTTCAGCCAATCTTGTTTCACCATACCCTGTTCCCGCCCCTTCCAAACTGAATTTTTTAAAGCAAATTCCAGACATTGCATCATTTCACTCCCCAAATCTTCAACACACACCTCTAAGAGATTTTTAAACATAAACGCAATGTCTTTATCTATACTTAATAAAATGAACATCAATGTCATTGAACACATTGAGAGTCCTGGAAAGAAAAATAACAATCTTCTTTCTGCTTTAATAGGATGGCTCTGTGCTGCAAGCAGATGTGGGAGAAAGAGGTGGTGTGAGCAGCAGGGAGCCCAGTGACGAGGGTTTTGATAGCTGAGGGGCTGAGGTTAAGGCTAGAGGTAGCCCTGAGGGAAGTGTTAGGACTGGAAACATCTTGAACCTGGAGCTGGTGAGAGAAAGAGAAGAGTTGGGGATGGCCTGAAGGCATCTGGCCTGAGAGGCATCGCCATTTAGTGAGATGAAGACAGTGCAGGGAAAACAAGGCTGTGAACAAAACCTTCAGATGAATGTGGGTAAGTGTAAGGGAGATGGTGAGGTAGCTGGATATGCAGATTGGGAAGGATGGGCTGAGGATACCAACATGAGAACTGTAACAAGGAGGGGGACCCTGACAGCCAGGGGGTTGGTGGGTCACCTAGTGCAACACCCAGGGTGAGTGAGGACAGAGAAGAGCCCTGAGCATCCAAATATTTAGAGATAGGGAAGGTAAGGTGGCCCTTTAAGAATACTGAACTACCAAGAAGTAGACCCAGGAGCAGCAGAATCCAAAGGTTCCCTCACCTTTCCTTCTTTGATCAGGTGTTTGCACCGGAAGAAGTACCAGTAAGGGGTGTTTTTCCGGCCCCGCCATGGCTTTGGCTCCAGGTCCCTCTCCTCATCTTCATCAGCACTCTGTTCCCTGAGCCGTAGGTTATACAACTGGGCTGTCGATTTTTGGAACATTCTCCTTGAGGAATATTTGTTGGAGAGGGTCCCAAAGCTCTCTTCCTCTTCCTCCTGAGTGGCCATGGGGCCGGGCTGGCTCAGGTCAGAGCTGACGCTGCTCCTGTTCTTCTGGTTCCCCTGGCCAAGGGGCAGTTGAGAGGGGGAGCTGCTGCAGGCTTGTGTCAGCCCCGCAGCCCTCAGCCATTTAGGCCCCTCCCTGCCTCCTGCCCATTTGGCTCTGAGAGGGTCAAGGTGCTGAAGGGCATACAGTCCCACTGGGCGAGGGCCGGAGAAGAGCCGGGCGAATCTCACAAGGTCCATCTCTGGCTTTTCCCCTCTAGGGCCTGGCAAGGTCAGAAAAAGAATGAAGTCTAACTGGTCTTGTAGTCACAAAAGGCAGAAAGAGGACACAGAAGTGAGTACAAGCACAAGCTCTGAGATTAGAAAGCCCAGGTTCAGATTTCAGTTTTGCCAAACCATCATCCACGAGTCTCCCAGCACTGGCTGCTCTGGTCTCAGTCTCCTCCCCTGTAAACTGGGGTCAACTACAGCACTGTAGCAATGATCAAATGAGGCTTCGAATACATGGCCTGCAGCATGGTGCTGGCATAGTAAACACCCGATAGACATAAGCTATTGATATTATCAAGCCATGATTTAAAAGATCGGGGACTGAAGTTAGAGCTGAGTTTGAGTCCTGCGGGACTAGGCCCATTACTTGACCTTCCTGTGCCTAGATATCAATAGCTGCAAGATGCAGATAATCCGAGGTGCCTAGGTGGCTCAGTCAGTTAAGCGACCACCTTTAGCTCAGGTCATGATCTCGAGGTTCGTGAGTTCAAACCCGGCATCTGCTCTGTGCTGACAGCTTGTAGCCTGGAGGCTGCTTAGGATTCTCTGTCTCCCTCTCTCTGCCCTCCCCCACTCACGCTCTCTCTCTCATAAATAAATAAACATTAAAAAAATTAAAAAAAATTTAAAAAGTGAGGATAATCCTACCGATCTCACCACGAGGGTAAAGATTAAATGAGGTATTTTTAGCACATTTCATTTAATAGAAATTTTAGAAATCGTAGCTATTATAATGTATTATTAGGAAAAATTTGTCAGCATTCTGGGCCTCTGCACAGGGAAGTTAATTCAAACGTGTCTTTCCTGCAAAATCTGTGGGTAAATGGACTAGAGGTGTGTTGTCCAATATAGTGGCCACTGGCCACACGTGGCTACTGAACACTTAAAACATGCCTAGTCTGAATGAAGATGTGCTTTAAGTACAAATCACACACCAGATTTCAAAGACTGTGTCCAAAAAAAAAAAAAAGAAGGTAAAATATATACACGATAATCTTTCGACATGACATTTTGAAATAATTTTGGACATCCTGGGCTAAAGAAAATTAACATGAGTTTCCCAATTTTTAAACTTTATAATAACACGAGTACTTGAAAATTTTAAATCACATATGTGCTCGCACTGTATTTCTATTGGACAGCTAGACATCCTGGTCTGCATACTTGAAACTCTTTAATAAAGAAAAAACACCAGAATAGCCAGCCTGAAAATATTTTAGGATCTAGTTATATTAGAAAGTCACAGTTGGTAAGACTGCAGAAGTGACTGCAGATTGAACAGATTAGTAACTGAGGCTCAGGAAGGGGAGCAACTGGCTGGGGGGTCCTGCCGCAGTACAGTGGAATATCAGGGTAAGACCGGCCAGCTGTGGAACTGGGCTTGGGCTGACTTCCAACCCAGGTCCGAGTAAGATACTGGACAGCCTCTTTTGACCACCACCCTCGTGACATTAGCACAAAGGGCCTTTTCCACGTTGGATGAGGCCTGCAACTCTAACAGAAATATAACGTGAGCACATATATAATTTAAAATTTTCAAGTAGCCATATTAAAGTGCTTATATGCATTAAATGAAACACATAGCACTGTAAGAAAAAAAAAACCCAATGATATCAAAATAGGTATCAGAACGTTTTGAAAACAAACTCATGCTACATTAGTTTATACGCTGCTTTTGCAACACACTGAATACCAAGATTCTGTCATCCTGTCGAAGCAGAGATGGGCGTAAATGATAGCTTGTAAGTAGTTGCAGATACTCTATGTCCAACCATCATTTACCCTCCTCCCCACTGGAAATCACGACTTAGTTTAGGGCACTGCTAACGTTACTCCGTCACGGAAGGAAATGCTCATTTCACACAGAGAAAATTAAAGGTGTTATTTTCTTCCTCCCCAAGTTCATTAACCTGCCCAAGCTAATAACCCCTGGTTTAGTGACGCGCTGCCGCTGGCCACTCTGGGGGATCCGCCCCTCGGCAGACGCTCCCAGGGGCCCTTTGGCCAGCCCGACCACTCCACACCGGCCTTTAGAGCCTCGGTCGTCTCACTAGACGTCCCCCACTCCGACCCCGGCGGTGACACTAGCGGCCCCTGTCCTGTCCCGGCCCAAGTACTGGTCTCCAGGAAAGGTCAAATGGGCTCCCACTCGAAAAGTCTGGCCTAGAGAACGCAGCCTGGACTTCCAGCCCCGCGTCACCCCCAGTGCGGCCCCGCGTCACCCCGCCGCGTCGCCCCCACTCGCGTGCCCGCCTCACAGCGCCGCGCACCAGGCCCTCCTTCCCGGCCACCTTCCCGTAGGCACGCGTCTCCGCCGACTTCGCGCAGGCTCAGTCCGCTACGCGAACTCCCCACCCGGTGCGCGCGTTTGCAGGTTATCCCGTGCAGCGAGGCGAGGCAGGAGATCGGCGGGCAGCTAGTCGGGCCTGGCGGAGCGGCCCGTACTCCGCGCTCTATTGGCCGGGTCTGGACAGGCGAAAGGCCGGCGCGGGCTCAGGGAGCTCCCGGCATCCCTCGGGCGGCGGCGGCGGCGAGGCGAGACGAGACGAGGCGGAGCACCGTGAGCTGTGGGGCCGGTGGCGGGTAGAGGTGTGAGGGCGGCGAGGGACCTCAGGGGTAGTCGGGCCGGTGTGGCCGCCGCCGCCGCCATGCAGGAAATCATCGCCAGCGTGGACCACATCAAGTTTGACTTGGAGATCGCAGTGGAGCAGCAGCTCGGGGCACAGCCGCTGCCCTTCCCCGGCATGGACAGTGAGCGCGGGGCCGGGGCTGCGGGCGAGGGGCGCGACCGACTCTGCCCCGGGACCCCTCTCCCTCGGTTCCGGGGCCTGCTCCCCATCGGGCCTGGGACTCCTTTCCTCCCCATTCTGGGACCCCCTTCAGGCTCAGGAGCCCCCCTTTCTTGGATCTTTGATCCCCTGGGGCTGTCCCAATACAACCTTCAGGAGGGCAGAACCATGTCTGGCTGTTCAAATAATTCTTGAATGAAAGCGAGTGTCCTGGATTGGAAATTACTTCGCTCCCCCAACTAAAGGAAAATAATTAGATATCCACCTTTTCTGCTTGCTTCCCACTTTGAGCACCCTCTTCTTGCTTTCATCAGTACTGGGCGGTTGGAAGAGTCTTGCTGGAGGAAGGACCACCTGTCCCTCTTTGTAGGAGATTCCCAATTAGACACTCAAGCTCCATTCTTCTGAGACTTGCCCCCCTGGGAGCCTATCCCTCACTTTTTCTCTGGACCCCAAGTCTGTGTCATTCATCACAGCTGGGCAGCTGCCTGAGCTCCCTTCCTTCTCCACCTTCAGATGGTAGCTCCTGGCTCCCCCACCCCCCAACTTAGGTGGATGTCTCGCACTTTATTTTTATTTATTTATTTTCTAAAGTAGGCTCCACGCCCAGCACGGAGCCTGATGCCGGGCTTGAACTCACAATCTTGAGGTCAAGATCTGAGCTGAGATCAAGACTTGGACACTTAACTGACCGAGCCACCCAAGTGGTGCTCCCATGTCTAGCACTTTTTTTAAAGAACCCAGCAGTTTTCTTGTTTCCTTTCTGGACACACTTGGAATTTGATGTTGTAACATTAAAGCCTAGAGGTCATTACGTTCAATCCACAGATGGGGCAACTGAGGGCTGGGAGGGGGAAGGGACTTGTGGAAGACCACTTGGTCTATGGCCATTCAGTACCTAGTAAAACCAGGTGAGCTCTCCAGTGTTCTTGACTGGTTCGGTCTGCGGTTCCCTATGTTGTGTTTTATGACTGCCAGAGATCCATGTTCTCCTACCAGTCCATGGCCTGGAAGAGCCCCCTGTAGCCTCATTCCCCTCAAGTGGCCACACTTCTCATGCACAGTCTTAGCCCTCTGGACCATCCCATGTCCGAACTGGGGGTAATTAACTTCTGTGATCTTATGCCCTAACCTTTCCACAGCCACTTGAAAGCATCTTGCTTATAGGGGGTTCTCAGAATAACTGGTCCCAGCATATGTGTCTCATGTTGCAGGGAATGGCTAAAATGAGCAGCTTTTTTCTGGCTTGGTCTGGCTTTGCATTTTTTTGCCAGAACGTTTCCTGTACCCTTTGTGGTTAAAGGCAAGAAGGGTCCCCTCCCTGTGTTTTCAGCTGTCCCTAGTCACACCTCACTTTGTTTGATGTCTCTGTTTTCCTTTCTGCAGAGTCAGGGGCTGCTGTCTGCGAATTCTTTTTGAAAGCTGCCTGTGGCAAAGGTAAGAAATCACTGGCTCCCCGACATTCCTCCCGAGGTGCTTTCCACCACCCAGCCTTCAAGCAGACTTACAGGCTGTCAGGTCTGGTTTGCTGCAGACTAACAGTGTCCCTAGATGAAATCACTGTGCTTTGGATAGGCTAGGAACACTATGGGGTATTTTGCCTGAAATTTAAAACACAGGATGGACCCTCACTCTGAGTCTGCCTTCTCACCTCACTTTCCCTGTGGCCACGAGCTGACCTGTGACATGGGCAGAAGGTGTGAGTATTGAGGTGTTCAGGCACTTTTTCAAGATTACAGAGTTAGCGAGTGGCTAAGCCAGTGTCTGAACCCAAGCCTTTCTGATTCTACAGTCTGCACAAGCTCACTGTCCTCTGTATCCTCTCATGAAAAACCCCTACAATAGTCTGTCCTGTGGAGCTTTGTTCATACTAACCGGGCTCCAACAGAGGCTGCTGGAACCAGACCATCCATTGATTCATAAGGAGACAGATTGCAGGTGAGACCTTACATGCCATGTATAGGTCTGGGCATTTTTCTTCCTGTAGGCAAATTTATTTGGAAACTAAATTTTTTTTTTTTTTAACGTTTATTTATTTTTGAGACAGAGAGAGATAGAGTGTCCAACTTTGGCTCTGGGCGTGATCTCGCAGTCCATGGGTTCAAGCCCCACGTTGGGCTCTGTGCTGACAGCTCAGAGCCTGGAGCCTGCTTCGGATTCTGTGTCTCCCTCTCTCTCTGATCCTCCCCCATTCATGCTCTGTCTCTCTCTGTCTCAAAAGTAAATAAACATTAAAAAAAATTTTTTTAAAGAAAAAAAAAAAGAAGAGTTTCCAAAAAATAATAGTAATAAAAATAAATGAAATGATATGAGTTTCCAAAAATAATAATGATAATAATAAAATGAAATGAAATAAAAATAAATACGAGTTTCCAAGGGTGCAGCTCTGTCCCATCTGGGTGGCTGGTCGCTCAGTTCCTGCCACAGAAGGCCAGTTTGTATACAGAGTATTTCTTCAATTCTGAAGTTGATTTTCTTTCCTAATTCTTGGAGGCTAAGTGGGCATTTATAACTAGAGGTGGAGCCCACTTGGGGTCCAGGCTTCTGCTGGTATCCTCTTTACCTTCTGTTTCTTAGAGCCGTGTTTCCCAAACCCCAATCTTTTTTTTTTTTTTTAACTACCCCTACAATTTTTGCTATGTCTGTGTATCACTAAAGCTATTCTTTAATTAACAAATAAGCTTATTTCCCCACCACCCTAAGGCTTATTAAGTTTCCATCTTACTGCAGCCAATTAAGCCGACTGTGCTCTTTTCCCATGGGGCCCGGTGTGGTGTGCCTGCAAACAGCAGCCTCCTTGGTGGTCTATACAGCCTGTTGATTGTATGGGTTGCCCTAAGGGACCTCGGAGACAGCTTTTTCTGGTGGACATTGAAGTTTGGCCTTACGCTTTCTCCAGTCTAGGCTCCAGACAGGCATGCGGGGTGCCTTTGGAAAGCCCCAGGGCACAGTGGCCAGGGTCCACATTGGCCAAGTCATCATGTCCATCCGTACCAAGTTGCAGAACAAAGAGCATGTGATTGAGGCCCTACGCAAGGCCAAGTTCAAGTTCCCTGGCCACCAGAAGATACACATTTCCAAGAAGTGGGGCTTTACTAAGTTTAATGCAGACGAATTTGAAGACATGGTGGCAGAAAAGCAGCTCATCCCAGATGGCTATGGGGTCAAATACATCCCTAATCGTGGCCCCTTGGACAAATGGTGGGCTCTGCACTCATGAGAATCTCAGCACTACCCCTCCCTATTTATGCCCACCAATAAATCCTGCTTTCTATCTTAAAAAAAAAAAAAGTTTCCATCTTACAGTAATATCTGTGAAAGCATGGTTTGATGCTTTAGTTAGGTTTTTCCAAAACACATAGAAAATATAGAAGTACTAAAACTTAGACGTGTGCCCATGTACTGCCTTCTGCCAGGGGCAATCACCGCCGCCCAGGACATGTTGCTCCCAGATACTGCAGGGAAATGTGGGGTGAAGGCGCCGCCCTCCTCACAGTGCGCTGTCTGTCTTGGCAGGGGGCATGTGCCCATTCCGCCATATCAGTGGTGAGAAGACGGTTGTGTGTAAACACTGGCTGCGGGGGCTGTGCAAGAAGGGGGACCAGTGCGAGTTCCTGCACGAGTACGACATGACCAAGATGCCTGAGTGCTACTTCTACTCCAAGTTCGGTAAGCAGATGGCCCGGCCCCTCTCTGTACTCGGACATCCAGGCTCAGGAGCTCTGGAGAGGCACCCAGAACGGAGACCCAGAGGGGATAAACAACTGCTCCGGTGCCCATGGTGTCTGCTAACTCCCATCTTTACAGCTTCACATGAGAACCTCACACAGTGCCTGCCAACCTCAGCTGGCCCTCTAGTTTCAAGTTCTTTGGAAGCTGAGGCAACTGAGGGTCCCATGGTGGGTGCAGCTGGCGGGAGGCCTTGTTTCTGCTCACGTTGACCTTTTCCCTCTTATCGGCTGTTGCTTCCAGACTGGCGACTCCTTGCCCCCCAGGTCTGAGCTGGTTCCTTCTGTCTGGGAGTGCGATCCCAGGTATTACTTTGACTGTCCTAAACAGGGGGCTGTCTTGTGGTGGCCAAGACCCCCACTCCTCACCTTGAGGTTGCCTTGCTCGCTGTGTAGAGAACATGTGCCCTTGGCTGTCCTGAGGACTGCATGGAGAAGCGGGGGCAGAGGGGGCTGCTCAGCAGAGCTCTTATGCTCCCTGATGGAACTAGAATCCACCGCTCTCTGTTGTGGGCGGAGGTTGCCCAGGAAGGAGCCCTGTTGGTCAGGATGAGGATGGGCTCTGGTCCTGGGACCACTGGCCTTGTGCAGGGGCTCAGCGGGGGGCTGGAAGCCTGCTATACTTTGCGGTGGGCTGGGGGTGCTGGGGAGCACTGGACATGCAGCACGCTTTCAAAGCACCTTCATTTAGGAGACATTAATTATTCCAGCAGCTCAACAGGCATGCCCTGCTGGTTTATTATGATAGTTGTGGCTTTTTTGTAGAGGTAGCATAAGCTGTGAAGTCAATGCACAGATAGTCAGAAGTAGGACCCAGGCTTCCCAGCCGCACCCCTCCCCCCCCCCACTGCCACCACCAAACCAGCACTGGAACCAGCACTGGAAGGGGGGTGTCCCCTTTTCATGGAAGCCATCTCCCATCTGGACCCAAAGGCAGGAGACAGCCCTCCTGGAAGACTCTTAAGAGCACCCCTGAAGGCTGGCCTGGGTTCCTTCATTCCTGCTGGGCCTGGCAACCTCCCCACTGCCTCTGATGCTTCCCTGCCTGCCCTTTCCCCACAGAGCTCGCCCCGGTGCACATGTACCATGCAGCTTCTGTTACCTGTGACACAAGTGAGGGTCCTCTTTCAGCACTGGAGTGTCGGTAGTAAACAGGAGAGACCCATTTCTCGTCCCGTGTTGCTTTTGTTCTGGTGGCCCAGGGAAAGAGGCAGCTGACAGCAGTGAGACAAAGTTGAAGATGATATGCATGGGGCACCTGGGTGGCTCAGTCGGTTAAGCATCAGGCTTCAGCTCAGGTCATGATCTCATCGTTAGTGAGTTTGAGCTCCACATCGGGCTCTGTGCTGCCAGTTCAGAGCCTGGAACCTGCTTCACATTCTGTGTCTCCCTGTCTCTCTGCCCCTCCCCTGCTTGCACTCTGTTTCTCTCTGTCTCTCAGCAATAAATAAATGTTAAAAAAAAATTTTTTTTAATAAAATGATATGCAAGGGGCGCCTGGTGGCTCAGTCAGTTGAGTGTCCGAATTCAGCTCAGGTCGTGATCTCACGGTCCATGAGTTCAAGCCCTGCGTCAGGCTGTGTGTTGATAGCTCTGAGCCTGGAGCCTACTTCTGATTCTGTGTCTCCCTCTCTGCCCCTCCCCCACTCACACTCTGTCTCTTTCACTCTTAAGAATGAATAAACGTTAAAAAAAAAAAAAAGAAAAGAAAATGACATGCAATAAGCACTCTAAAGGAAATAAACAGCAATGGGACCACATGAGGACCATATTTTCCTTTAGGCTAAGTGGTCAAGGAAGGTCTTTCTCAGGAGGGGAGACCTGAGCTGGGATCTGAAGGCTAAGAAGGGGCCGGTCACGTGGGGCGGGGGGCAATGTGGCTGGGGGTGGAGGAGCCTGGGGAGGAGTGGGCTAGACCACATAGAGGCTTGCGGGTCTGGAAAGGGATTTGCGTGTTCTCTGGCCACCAGTGATCAGATTGTCCTTCCGTGTGTCACATGGATCGGGGAGGGCAAGCGCGGAGGGGGTGGATCCCGTAGTTGGGTGAACGATGCCACTGGCCAGCTGGTCCAGTTGCTCCTAAGAGGAGCTGTCATCATAAAGGCTTTATCACATTCTGCCACAGGACTTCAGCCTTGAGTTCCCAAATCTTCCCTGTTTGTTCTGAAAGGTGGAATCCTCAGACCTTTCGCCTGTCCCGGCTAGTAGATGTGAAGGGCTCATCAGGGTAGGCCAATTATTTCCTGCTCTCAGTTGGTGCCTTTGCATACTTGGGCCCCTGCCCGGTGTCCAGGATACCCCCTTTGGGTAAGAGAGCCATGAGGTGGGTCTGGGTCTGGCTCTCCCGGAGCTGCCCCAGGTGGACGCACGTCTGGCTTTCCCTGCAGGGGAGTGCAGCAACAAGGAGTGCCCCTTCCTGCACATCGACCCTGAGTCCAAGATCAAGGACTGCCCTTGGTACGACCGTGGCTTCTGCAAGCATGGTAGGTGTCAGGGTGGCTGGGCCCCCAGCAAGACGCTGGTCCTCGCTTCCTGTCCCCACATGACCCTCTACCTGTCCCAGCAAAATCTGGTGTTAGGCATCTGGGGCTAGTGAGGCTTTTTTACACCCTCAGCTCGCCCGAGCCTCCCAAAGCTCCTGTGTGGACTACACTCTCACCTAGATTTTCGGTAAGGAAACTATCGGTTTAGAGGTTGTGTGCCCTGCCTGCTGTCCCTTGTGAATGGATATGAGACAGAGCCAGCATCTAAAGCCCTGCTCTTGCTCTCTGCACCCCAGGCAGTGGTGTAGGCAGGGTTCTGACTGGCACAGGGGCACGAGGCCATCCCCCGAAGAGGGGAGTCTGAGTGACCCAGACGCTTGGCTCCACAGGTCCCCTGTGCAGGCACCGGCACACACGGAGAGTCATCTGTGTGAATTACCTCGTGGGATTCTGCCCAGAGGGGCCCTCGTGTAAATTCATGCAGTGAGTAGCCAGACCCTGTTCCCCTACCCCACTCCTGCCCCAGGCCCTGCTGCCCTCTAGATCTTTCCTGGGTCCAACTGGGCTTTGATCATTAGGTGGTATCCCCACAGGACCTGCGGCAGGGGTCACTGCTGCTCCCTGAGCTCAGAGGTGGCTCTGCCTAGCCCAACACTTAACCTTTCCTGGGTCATAGATCTGATGAAAGCTGGGCTGCGTGCATGAGAAAAGCTCATGCCTTGTAAGGGACCTCTGGTTAAGAACCTGAGCCCTAAAGGAAGGAGACTGCAGTTTGGGGGCCTCTGTGGAGTCAGAGCTTGGGATTCCACATATACTAGTTTGTATAACTCTCAAGTGTGTGTGAGAGGATGACCCCATTTCGCACGTGGGAACACTGAGGCTCAGAGCTTAGCCACTGGCCTCGGTCACATGGTGGTAGGGTTGGCACCTGGTCTGAGGCAGGTCCGTAGCCTCTAAAGTGGGGTTCACCTTGCCCAGCAGGGCTCAGAGCTCCTCTCCTGGGCCTTAGTGCACATCTGTCACTTTGGGTGGTTGTGGAGTCGGACTTCTCCCTGGGGTGGGGCTGGGACCGCAGAGTAGTGTCGTTCCCCTCCACCCCCCACCCTGGGCTGCTTCTGTCCACACCACAGACATCTGCACAGAAGCATGGTATCCTGGTCACTGCCACCCAGTGGGCAGGTGGCAGGTGCTGCAGACTTGGCGCTGCTTTCTGGATGAGAGCCAGGAGCCTGCAGGGGGCCCAGGGATTCCTGCTTGTGGGGCGGCCGGGGTGTCCCTCGGGATTGTGTCTTGTCGGAGGTGGTCTGGCACCTGAGTTAGAAGTGGATGTGGGGGGCGGGGGGAGGTCCCATGAACAAAAAGCCCTCCGGAGGCAGCACTTTGTGAAGGTCCCGAAGCTAGATGTGGGCAGAGCTGCCCAGGCAAGTCAGTTCTTTTCACCCCTGTCCCCCAGAGGCTTCAGGGGGGGAGCTGAGAGCCGGCACCCTCCCCACGTCTGGGTGAGTTGCTCTGTGCTTGGGCAGAGGCTGCCTGTGATCTCCCGGGAATACCTCCTGGCATGGCCCCTCTCTCATCCCCTCTTCTCCTCTTCTCCTTCTCATCCCCTCTGGCTGCGGGGTGACCAGCCCTCGATTTGAACTGCCGATGGGAACCACCGAGCAGCCCCCACTGCCACAGCAGACGCAGCCTCCGACAAAGGTACTGTGCCCCTGCCCCTCCCTGGCCCCGTAGTGCTGCCGGCCCCCGCACTGCCTGCCCTGGTGCACGGTCTGCCACAGCCCCGGCTGGTGATGTGTGAGAAGGCAGTGAGGAGGTGGGACAGGAGGGGAGTCACCCTGAGTTCCAGCAGAAAATTCAGGGAGCAGAATGGTTTGCATCTCCCTGTAGAGGTGGAGGGCTCTCTGCTGTGTCTGCTAGAGCCGAATGCCCACTTGGCTTCTCACCCCTTCTTGCCTGGCGAGTGCCTCAGTGGCGCCTCACCCCCCACCCCCACTCCCAGGGACCAGAGCAGAGGGCAGCGCGAGCGCCGTGGGTCTACTGCACTTGCTTCTGGTTCCAGCCCTTCCTGTTTCAAACAGGGAAACAAACTAGAGGGAGGGCCTCGTCTGAGGTCCCGCAGCTGGGCAGGAGCAGCTGGGGAGCAGAACTGAGGCTGACTGGTTCTCCTGCCAGTACCCTTAGCGCTCTGAGTGGAGGTTCCTAGCAGGACAGGCTGGGAATAGAGCTGAAGGACCAGCTGGCTTCACTTTTCTAGACAAGGGGGTCCCACAACCCAGCAATGGGCTGATCCCCTCAAGCATGAGGAGAGGGAGAGATGCCATAGACAAGTGGGAATCTGCAGCAGCAACCCCCGAAACCAAGGGCACCCAGGAGTCAAGGGTTGGGGGCCCAGAAGAAGGGCTGGCCAGGTGCACTAAGTAGGGTCTCAACAGGCTGAGTAAACCCGCCTACTGATCTTGAATCCTTACCTGTTACCTGGCTGGACTCTGACCCCATTGCCAAAGCCCTGCTCATCCTTCATTGCTACAGGCTGAGCAGCTGGTAGGGGGCATGCCCCCCCACCCCTGGCCCCAGTGCACTGACCCCCACCCTCAGGAGGCTGTGGGACGACTCAGAACTCCTCGCAAAGCCAGGAACTGGGTGTGGGTACAGCCATGACAACCTGGGGCTTTCTAGCTCAGTGCTCCTGTATTTGCGGAGCCTGGGCCGGGACCCCTCTTGGTTAGGAGGTGGCCTAGCTATCCGGCCCGAGCCCCGAGCCCCCCGTCCCCCTTGCTCACATGACTCCCTAGTGGAGGGCCCTCTCAGCCCCTAGACCGCAGGTCAGCACGTCAGCCTCCAACTGTTTTTCTGTGACTGTTGCTCGCCGTGTAGGCTGCTAAACATCTGGCTGAACCAAGCGTTCATCCTGACCTGAAGCTAGAACCTCAGAAACAAAAGTAAGGCCTGCTCATGCCCTCGCCCTGCTGCCCCAGAGACCTCCTCGTCTCTTTGGTGTTTTGTTTTCTACTTTTATTTTTCGTTTTTGTGTGTCTGCATGGTGTTTTTCGGGCAGCAGCTCCTGCCATCATCACCAGATGTTTCTTTTCTGGCTGCTCTCCTGAGCAGGGCCACCGCGGAAGCCCTTCTTCCTGCTGGTCATGCGGGAGCAGTCCCGCCCTCTTTTTTTCCTGTCCCCATTGGTAGTCTGCGTGCACGTGTTTTCCGCAGTAAAACCGTGTTGTGTAACTCTTTCCAGCAAAGTAACAATCCGCCATTACAAAGGTCGTCCTCCTTGATCCAGTTAACGAGTCAGAACTCTTCTCCCAATCAGCAGAGAGCCCCGCAGGTCATCGGGGTCATGCAGAGTCAAAACAGCAGCGCAGGCAACCGGGGACCCCGGCCGCTGGAGCAGGTCACCTGTTACAAGGTGAGTCCTGGGGCTGGGGGATGGGGCAGGGTCTTCACAGTCAGGGGCTGTTCCCTCATTCCCCAGACAGTTAATTTTGAAAAATGAAAACATCTATGTTTTTGCTGACCATAAAAGTGACAACGGGCTGCTCTGGTGGGCTAGAGACCATGCTGCTTCCTTCCACGACACACCAGGGCCAACAGAACGATCACACATGCTGTTGAATGCAAGGACAGAGTTTGAAGGAAAGGGACGGGAATCTTCCAGAGACCAGTAACAAAGTGGAAGCATGAGTTAAGGGAAGGGAGTAAGCCCTGAAGCTTCTGGATGTTCTCACATCCACAAGGGCGCACACCCGAATGAGAGGGACAGCTTTACCACCCAGGAAAAAAACAGACTAGAATCCCCCTGAACAGAGTGGGACGCTCAGCGGAAGGGTGAACTTTTAAAAGTCCTGCTAGAAAACTTGTGGTGTTCTTGGCTCTGGATGGAAAGGGGGGAGAAAAGTGCCTTGAGACTTCATAGTCACCAATGGTCCCTTCGTGAGTTTTGGGGCTGTATGCACACCCTTGGTGAAGGCTATACAGACTTGAATTTTCTAATCGGAAACAGCCCCAAATGTGGGCCCCTGGAATCTGGCTCTATGAGGAATTTATTCTCAGCCCAACCACACAGAATTCCCACAGCTAAAGTTCCGAAGAATGAGTTCATAATCAAAAATCACAAAACCTAGAAGGAAGCAAACCCCACTGAGGGAAGTCAGCAGAAACAACTGATAGTAGAACTAGGCTTACAAAAACTTCAGATTTCAGTATTTTACAAAATACAGAATTAGTACACGCTTTCTGTAAAAACATTTAGAGGACAGATATGTTTCAGGCACACAGTGTTACCTCTATTCCCACCTTTCCTAAAACAGCCACTTGACTTAGTGTGCTGTGTTGTCACGATTTTTGGTTTTGGTGTTCCTTCAGGCCCCATGGGAGACCCCACTTAGAGAACGGCTGTGCCAAACTTACTCACATAAGCACAATGAAAGTACATTTTAATGTACCTAGGGCCCTAGTATGTATAACTTTCTATAGTCTCTTTTTCTTAATACTATGTTGTGGATTGAACTATGTCAATATATGTGAATGTAATCTGTTTCACTGGCTGTGTAATATAACCGCAATTTACTTTCCCAGTTCTCTGTGGATAGCAGTTTATAGTTTTTGTTACTAAAAACCATGCTGAATCTGACACTTAGACCTCTGTGAGCTCTAGTCTGATAGCAGCATCCATACCTACAAGTAGAATGTCCGAGTGAAGGGGCATACGCTTAGCTTAAATTGTTCCTAGAACTTTCTCTCAAGAAAGGCTGAGCCACTTCCCACAGCCATCACTCACTCACTGAGCACCTGCCCTGGGCCAGCTCTACTGAGAGAACCAAGACTGTTATTGCTGTTTCCCAGGAGGGGTTTGTGTTCTGCAAGGAGGGGAAGGCAGGTGCCCCCAAGCACCCCCAGGTGCTTTAACTAAAGTTAAATGTGCACTTGGGTTCACAGAATGCCTCAGAGATTTCTGAGCCTGAGCCCTCCCAGGTGAGGAGAGAACAGACAGCTTCTGACCAGTCATTCGTCAAGTACGAGGAAACAGAGGCATTGTAGCTGTTCTCTGGACACCCCTCACCCCCACCCTGCCCCAGGACTCTGCAGCGAGGCCTTTGAAGCCAGCTCTCCCAAGTCCTGGAACTTACAAAGGTGTAGCCAGAACCCAACAACCTCTTCTCACGTCAGGCCCTTCATAGTTGATATTCAAGACACCTTGTAAGAATCCTGGGTTCTCCAGGGCCAGCTGTGGAAGCTGACAGACATGCCAGGTGCTGTGAGCAGGGTCCCAGTGAGCCCTTCCCTCTGGTGATCTCACCAGAGGGTCAGCCAGCAGCTCCACAGACCACTCATCCAAAGTCACACATACATATCAGACAGCCTTGGAAAACGCAGGCACTGTGGGGTCAGGGGGATAGAGCAGACGAGAGATCTGGGCATTCCAGGGTGAGGAAGCTGGGGTTGGGAAGGCACTGGGTGCATTAGTGCAGGGTGAGTGCTCCTACCTGTCTCCTGACCCTTGTCCCGTGCTTGAGGCTGCCATTCACTACCTTTTAGTTCCTTTCTTTTTGGGGAGTGAAAAGAATGAATGAAGAGAAGCTAAGGCAGGGCCTGGAAAATCAGAGCTGGGACAGGTCAGAGTCTGCTAGATTTTTCAAGTGATTTTCTGGGTCTGTTCATCCAATTCTAACCATTGTCCCAGCTCTCTGATCCTGTAACCAAAACTTGCCCCGGGGGGGGGTAGTAGCTTAGGCAAAGGTGCAAGAGGCAGGCAGGAAAACTGTGGGTGCAGCCCACCCTCCGTGTCCATGCCAATGACTCCCCGAGTTGGGGAAGGAGCCTTGTGGCTTCTCTCACCTTGTTGCCTCCCGTCTTCAGACAGTGCCTCAGAAAGGTAAGTGACTGGCCAGCCTTCCAGAGGGGCTTGGTCCCCAGGCAGGTGGGGGAGCTCGATTCCCATGGGATTCTCCTCATCCTGCCACCCACGACAGACCTTCCATGGATAGGTCCCATGTTTGACGTGGGCCCAGCCTGCAGAAACCCCTGCTGTGTGCTCTCAGGTCACCCTCTGGCTGTGCAGCCCCCTTCCATCTGCCGAGTTCCTGGAGTTTCTGCAGTTTCTGTGATACCTTTGGAGTTTCTTCGTTGTGTCTGAATGAAAGTCTGGATGACTGAGAATTTTGGAGTCCCCATACCGAACCTGGTATTTGGCAGGTGCTACCTTAACCTGAAAATTGCGTTTGAAAACGGTGTTGTTTTTTTGTCTCCTCCCTCCCTCCCTGCTGTTCCCAGTGTGGCGAGAAAGGACACTACGCCAACAGATGCACCAAAGGCCACTTGGCCTTTCTCAGTGGACAGTGACAGCAGCTGGAACCAGCTCAGAGCAGCCCAAGGGTCCCCACTCTCGGGGACCACCCTGGGCCATCCTTGGGAGCGTGCACTTAACTGTTTAACGCCAGTGTTGGTGCAACTCTGGCTGGAGCAGGCAGGCAAGCACGCCAGGGTTCATCATTCTGAGGGGCTACGTCTGACAGTTTCCCTATTATTTGCTGTAAACTTTTTTAAAAGGGGACAAGTGCTCCAGTTTGGTCAAGTCGGCATCATGTCTGTCTAGGCATGGACACCTGTCCGCAATTCCCTGCACACCGCCCTCTGGGGAGGGGAGGAAGCGGTGGGGAAGGGCTCCTGCCAAGCAGTCTGTAGGGAAGGCAGCCCTTCCCCTCGAGGCCTCATTAAACACCAGTTCTTGGTGACCCCAGGGGCTGTTGGATCATTTAAAGCTGGTCATGCCTGCTTCCTCCACATCCTGCTGAATTCAGAACCTGTGCCTGTCCGTGTGACTTGAATGAGGCGGCCCCTTCGGGCAAACTTAAGTGCACTCCTTGTCTCTACGACTGGGCCCTGCTCCGAAGTGGCAGTGGTTGAGAGGAAGGGCACAGGGCTCTCAAGTGTGAGGAACCTTTTGTTCTGGGCTCATTTCCTTGGAGTGCCTCCTTATCAGTGGCATGGCTGAAGGTATGCCTTAAGCTGGAGCTGCAGACCACCCAGTAAATCAATGACACAGTCTATCTGTGCACCTACCTCCTGCCCCTGAACCTGGAAATGTGAGACTGTCACCTGCAGCCTGCTGGGCAAGTGGGCCTGTTCAAGTTCAGTTACAAGAACAATTTTTATGAGATCGATTAAAGCTTGTTTTTTACGCTGCGTCTGGTTACTTCAGGGACCCACACCAAGGAGAGGACTCTTGCTCCTGGCTGCGCTCAATGCCTGGCACAAAGCTTCCATACCAGAGTTTGTTTGTCCCCTTTCAACAAACGTGAACCCGCTGGAAGGAAGGAAGGGCCTCTGTACTGGCAGCTGGTGAAGTCTGGAAGCTCAGCCTCTGGAACAGCCACATAGTAGGTCTCCTTCATTTCAGATGCTGGATGATACTTGCTTATTCAAATTTGGATCTTCTAGGAGATAATTAGCTGCAGCATCTCACCCCTTAGACTCCATGCCGTATATGTGCTTACCACACACCTCTCAAGAGGCCAATTCTGGCCCTCATATCACTTTACCGAAGACCTTTTTTTTTTTTTTTAAATGTTTATTATTTTTGAGGGGAGTAGAGGGGGGAGACAGAGGATCTGAAACAAGCTCTGTGCTGACAGCAGAGCGCCTGATGCAGGCCTTGAACTCAAACTGTGAGGTTATAACCTGAGCTGAAGTCAGATGCTTAACCAACTGACCCACCCAGGCACCCCTACTGAAGACCTTTGATGAAGGGTAAGGATGAAGGTGCTGGAAATGGGCAGCTGTGAGCTTCTGTCAGGGCCTGTGTTTTCCCTCGCTCCCCTGAGTCCCACTGGACTTCCTACAGGTTCTGTGGCCTGAGAAATGCAGAAAGGTTGGGGAGGGGAAGGCATTCTTAAGAACTCCGGGCACCAGCTCCCCAGTTCCGTAGATGTAAAACCATCAGCCGACAAGAGGCCAGAAGTATGCAACATTCAAGGCAAAGAGCAGGGAAACCCCTCTGGGCACTTGACAGGCTTAACTAGATGACACCCCCACCTACAGTAAGCTGGGATGAGACCCCAAAGCAGTGGTAGGAAGCCCCCCGTGGATTCAAAGCGCTGGGCATTCCACAAGAACCCCAGCTCTTAGAGCTCTTAGAGGGCAGGGAAATGGCTCGACCAGGGAAGCAGTCTGAGTATCAGTCATCTTTTATTGGACATTAATTCTGAATTAGGATATGAAAGGATTCAAAGGTCACGGTCAGGAATGCCGAATGTGCCTCCATACTGGGCCCTCTTCAGTGGTACTTGCGTAGCCGCTCGTGTTCTGAAGTTAGAAAGGCAAGGTGGTAAGTTTCAGGTAAGGTATAGTGAAAGCACAAGACGACAGGAGGGCTTGCGGCTAAATTCACATAAAAGCGTCCTGAGAACTCCTTTCGGGAGACAACCCAGAACCTGCCTGCCAGCATCTGGGCAGAATCCACAGACCTGGAGGTACAAAGGCATCTCGAGCTAATCTGCTGCCTGGCCAGCCTCTTCCTTCCCAAAAGGAACATGCACTCAAAAGTCCCCAAGATTCTGGCCTTCAGAGCTAGCATCACCTGGATTTCACAGACTGGCAAGGGGCCAGACACTGTAAGAAACCGCCCATGAAACCCAGTCCGTGGCTGCCATTGGAGCTGTTTGGGCATCTCCCACCACAGGAGATCCTCTCTGGTCTTAGAACCAGGAAAAGCCACCCTCTTCCAGAGCACTGAACAGACCCTGGATTGTACCACTCAACCTGTTTCTCTCTTTGCGCTGGCTGCTGGGAAGATGAAGCTCCGCGGAGCCCTGCGATACCTTAGAGAACGCTTCCCAAGTGTTACTTTTATCCCAGCTTCATGTCACTTTTTCCTGTATTTTCTCTTTGCCACAACTTTCTCACTTAAAATAACATCCTACATTCTGTATTCTAACAAGTCCCTCCCAATCTTTCAATTGTCAGTAGAATGATGTACTTGTAAACCTGACCGCAAACCAATACCACCCTGATGACAGAAACCCCACTGAAGGGAAGGCAATCTGAGAGACACTCACTGAGTTCCTTGTAACACCGACAATAGTTGAAAACCACATAAGCTGCCAGCACCATAGAAATTCCAGCAACGCTCCCTTTCTTCACATTGACATACTTGTTGTAATACCGGTAGTAACCTGCAAACAGGAGAGGAGGGCACTTTTTGCTTTGCTGTGAATGAGGCACACACTACAAAGTGGAAGCTGGCTTAAATTCAGGGATCCAGTCCTGCTGTGGCTCTTGAAGCCACTCACCCCCTAAGTTCACCGGCTGATAAAGGGAAGAGCACAAGTGCCCCATGGGTTTTGCCCCAGGAGCCCAGGACAAGACCCCACTAGGCAAGCCCACCTTGATTCTGCCCCTGTGCTCTCTGGCTCAGCCTGTTAGCCTTTGATCCTACCTCACCTTCACCTCCAGCCCTATGCGACCTTCTTACCCTAATTCTGACCCAAAATCCAACCCCAGTAAGGGCCACTTAGCTGTGGCCAGGTGGGTCAGCCTATCAGGGAAGAGGAAGGCTTTGTGCGATCATCTCTTTCCTGGGTACCCCCACCAATGAGGAAAGTTTCTGCCCTCTGGGCTCATGGGTTAGTTGACAAAAAAGAATGAAGTCATCCTAGAAGGCCCTAGTTTACAACTGTGAGGGAAGCTGTGAAGGAGCAGTACAGGGAGCTGTGGGCATGAACAGGCCACATTCACTCAGGCTGAGGAGTCAGGGACTGTCGTAAACTAAGTATGGGGAAAAGGCAGAGTATTCTAATCTGGGTTCAGGAAAGGCCTCAGGGCAGAAGGAAACATGGCACACAAGAGCCAGCTTACAGGGTGGCCAGAACTGGAAAGAAAAATGGAAGGAAGGTTTCCCCACCCCACCCCACCCCCACCACACACACACCCAGGAAGCTGGAGACCACACAGGTCCCCGTGGGGTGATGTGGGTGTCTAATTCTTGGAATGAGGACACTGGTTCCACAGGACTGATTCTGATCATGCACAGCCCGGAAGCATAGATGATTTCAAACATTCGTCCTGGAAGTTTGTTGCCTGGCAGAGATACGAGCATTACATTACAGACCGATGGCTACCATTTCCTCTTTAAGGAAAATCTTCAAACTCAATTTCCTCTTTAAGGAAAATCTTATGATGTAAAAATGCTCACAGACATATTTAAGACAAAGGCAGTGGTACTGATTCCAAGCAGCAGAAAACATTTTCTTGGCTGAAATCTCTTAGAGCCAGACTCTGATAGGACCAGTCACGGAGATCCAGGGGCTAACCACTCATCTCTGTCCTCCTCTCCATAACTTATCAGGCTGAGCTCAGGGCAAAAAGAGACCTGGGCATTTGCTTTTGTTTACACATGTCCATAGGCTCTGACCTCTTTGAAATGCGCCAGCAATGCCTCTAGGGGTGAAATCTCGCATCAGTATCCAGCCTGGAAGCTCTCCTAGCTTCACATCCATGAGCTTCTTCTCTTTCACTGGTACTAAAAAGGAAGAGTAGAAAGACACACTGAAAAATCTCCAGTGAGACAAACAGCATCCTTCTATGTCACTTATTTCAACCATTCAATAAGATCACTACAGAGAAGCTGCACACAGGTAATATTATGAGTAAATATATTATACCATATTCATTTTAAGTCAGAGTCTGTATAAAGCGACAGCTGTATTAATGAACAAGATTCTGAAGAACAGTAACTATGTAAAAACAACCTATGGGCCATGAGGAAGAAAGTAAAGTGGAGGACCAAAAAACTGTTGCAAAACTAATATTTACATGTATCAGCTCACTGAATCTTCACAGCAGGTGGCTGATGCCTTTATTTTATAAGGGGTAGGGGAGACTGGCTCAGAGAAATTGGGTCAATTGGCCAAGGTCACACGGCATGCAGGGAGCGGAGGCAGTGCTCAACCTCAGGTCATCAAGACAATCCGATTTCTATTTCAAGCAACCAACCTGGGACCACAGATGTCAAATGACTTAATACAAACCACTCCAAATCATCCACTGGGCCCCAGAAAATATTCCAGTGAGAGTCTGGGGACAGAGATGACAAGGGCTCCTGGTTGAGGCCATACTGTACTCATCTCAGCTTAAGAGTAAAATAGGAGGGGGACGGGGGAAGACCACAGTGGGGGAGAACCGGGAATGTTCAGATGCTCATAAGAAGGCAATGGTCCGGGGCGCCTGGGTGGCTCAGTCGGTTAAGAGTCGGACTTCGGCTCAGGTCATGATCTCGATTCATGAGTTTGAGCTCCGCGTCAGGCTCTGTGCTGACAGCTCAGAGCCTGGAGCCTGCCTCTGATTATGTGTCTCCCTCTCTCTGTCCCTCCCCTACTCATGCTCTCTCTCTGAAAGAATAAATAAACATTAAAAAAAATTTTTTTTTAAGTAAGGGAATGGTCTCCCTTTCCATCCTCCCCATAGAGATCAACTTTAAGAAGCTGCTGAGCAGGTATCCTCTTCAGGGTAAGGAGTCAAAGACTACTGTCCTTTCTTAAAGATGACCGACCAGAGAAGGAGCCAGATTAAATCACTCAAAGGTTTCTTCTCCATTTTGGGAATCCAAGGAAAGACTAAAGTTCCTTCAGGAGTCCACTAAGGGGAATCCCACAGATCTCAATATCTCCCAACATTTAACAAGGGCAAGGATTGTTGGGTCATAAACAGAAATACAAGGCTTAATGGCAGCTTCTAACTTGCTATAGGTCATGAAAAATAGTCATGAAAAATAGTCTGGAAAAGCAGACTTTTGGCCCAGATGGACCAGATTGAGTGTTTGTCAATAAGCCACAGGTGACAAGTGGAGGCACAAGCCTATGACTTGCATACATAGCTTTAGGGTCATGGTTTAGACTGCCTGTCCCAAACAAACTGGCCCCAACCTTCCATCTAGACTCATCCAACAAATATGGAGCACCTACTGTATGTCAGGCAGCATGCTATGCACTGTGGGTACAGCACTGACTGCAGACAAGAGCCTTGCTCTCAGAAGCCAACATTCTATCGCCAGACAACCATTTCATCCATTCACCATACTTCAGTCAGATCCCTTTCTGCTTATTCACCTGAGGGCTTTGGTATGTGCAGTGCTCCCAAGCCACCACATGGCTATCTCAACTTAAATGCTATGTCCTAAAAGGCCTCCTTCCCCCCTCCTTATCTCAAGCACTAGCACTACCGTCCCATATAACCTCCGAGCTCCAGTTTCCTTGTCTATTAAATGGCTATTCCAAGCACTGAATGAGAATCTATGTAAAAGCATTTGGGGTGCCTGGGTTGCTCAGTCAATTAAGCATCTGACTTCAGCTCAGGTCATGATCTCACAGTTCATGAGTTCGAGTCCCACATTGGGTGAGCTCATGCCCCACTTCAGGTGAGTCTTACTTTCTCTCTCTCTGCCCCTTACTTGCACCCTCTCTCTCTCTCTTTAAAAAAAAAAAAAAAAAAAAAAAAAAAAAAGCATTTCGAACAGTACTCAGAACTGTCAACTGTTAATATTATTGTTGAAATGTCATTAAGATCTACACTAGGGGCGCCTGGGTGGCTCAGTTGGTTAAGTGACCAACTTGGGCTCAGGTCATGATCTCGCAGTTAGTGAGTTTGAGCCCCATGTCAGGCTCTGAACTGACAGCTCAGAACCTGGAGCGTTTCAGATTCTGTGTCTCCCTCTCTGCCCCTCCCCTGCGGACTCTGTCTCTCTTTCCTTCAAAAATAAACATTCCAAAAAATTAAAAAAAAAAAGACCTACACTAAGGTGAAACAAACAAAAGACAAAGGTAGAGAAAGAAATGGCATGCAAACCAAACTTTAATACATTTTTGGGTTTGTTTTTTTTTTAATGCTTATTTTTGAGAAATAGGGAGGAGGGGCAGGAGAGATGGGGGACAGAGGATCCAAAGCAGGCCCCGCGCTGACAGCAAAGAGCCTGATGTGGGGCTCAAACCACAAACCGTGAGATCATGACCTGAGCTGAAGTCAGACTGAACCGAATGATCAACTCAGGCACCCCAAACTTTAGTACATTTTAAGCATAAAGAACTTCAGGGATTAATCACACCCTTTAGTTCTGTGCAGAGAACTGATTAGTTTGGCAGTATTTTTGAAATATGAGAACATCTCAAATGAACCAAATCTCTGCTGGAGAGTTTAGTGTCTATGATGTTAACCCAACAGCAAACAATAATGTCATTCGAGAATGATTACCTTTCTCTGTCACCCTGTCCAAGCTATTCCTAGGTAACTTTAATAGTACACACCTTACATGCCATTTCTGTCTTCACTTGGATCAGGAGGCTTTATTTAGTTCAAGGATAACTATACCACATTTCTTCTTAACATACTCCATACCTTTGCAACAGTCTCAAAGCCTTCTTGCATGCAGTGAGGAATACAAACATGTCATTCTAAAACCAACTGGCTTTAAATATGAATACATGGTGGGGAGTGCATGAGAAAGGTATAGATGGAACTAGAATGGCAGAATGTTGCTAACTGTTGACACTAGGTAATGAGTATAAAGCATTCATTACATTATTGTTTCCTTTGTATTTGAAATCTTCCATAATAAAGTTTAAAAGTGCTTTTAAGGGGTGCCTGGATGGCTCAGCTGGTTGGTTAAGTGTCCAACTCTTGGTTTCGGCTTAGATCATGTTCTCACCGTCATGGGACTGAGCCCCGTGTGGAGTGCTGCACTGAACATGGAGCCTGCTTGGGATTCTCTCCCTTCCTCCCCCTCTGCCCCTCCCCATGGTCTCCCTCAAGAAAAAAAAAAAAAATTTATTTAAAAATAAAATTATAAAAAATACATTAAAAATATACATGATTTTAATAACAGGACCACGTTGGGGGAGATGTGCAAAAGAAACACTTTTTCCATTAAAGTTTTTTGTTGGGGCACCTGGGTGCCTCAGTCAGTTAAATGGCCAACTTTGGCTCAGGTCATGATTTCTCAGTTGAGTTCGAGCCCCGTATCAGGCTCCTTGCTGACAGCTCAGAGCCTGGAGCCTGCTTCAGATTCTGTGTCTCCCTCTCTCTCTGCCCCTTCCCCACTCACGTTCTCTCTCTTAAAAATAAATAAACACTAAAAAATTGAAAAAACAAAAAAAAAGCTTGTTTTTTTGTTTGGTTTTGTTTTTGTTTTTTTGAGAGAGAGTGAGCAAATGCTGGAGAGGGGCAGAGACAGAGGGAGAGAGAATTCCAAGTGTCAGTACAGAGCCCGATAAAGGGCTCAATCTCAGGAACCATGAGATCATGACCTAAGCCAAAACCAAGGGTCAATATTTAACAGACTGAGCCACCCAGGCGCCCCAAGAAACACCGTATTTTAACTATGAAAACATACTTACATCGTGACCACATTCAGGGGCTGGCATGGTGCCTTGACACATCACAGGAGAAAAGGCCAACAATTAAAAATTTATTTTTGTATATATTTAGACATATAGAGTGTTTCCTTAACAAAAACTAAACATTTATAAGCAGGGGGGCCGGGGGGGGATGGGAATCACATTAGGCTTAAGGAAAGCCAAACACAGCACCATCACAAAACTCCAGGAGATGAACAGATTCATCAGAGATGCATCTATACTTTTTCCAAGAATTTCTCTTAATGGAAGACAAAGACCTCAGTCTTTAGGCAGTCATACTGGAACCCTCCCCCAACACTTCTGCCGCACATCCCTCTGCACTCTACCAGTGGTGCAGTGACGAACAGAGTAGACTCAGGGGCAAGTATTCTGGGTTTAGTGGCTCTTCACTTCTGTGTGCCCTTGGACCAGTTACTGCCCTCTGTGCCTCAGTTTCGTCCTTTGTAAGATAAGGTTAAGAATAGCATTTACCATAAGAAACTCTTAAAAACTGAGAACTGAGGGTTGATGGGGGGTGGGAGGGAGGGGTGGGTGGGTGATGGGTATTGAGGAGGGCACCTTTTGGGATGAGCACTGGGTGTTGTATGGAAACCAATTTGACAATAAACTTCATATATTGAAAAAAAAAAGAATAGCATTCACCTTGGTACTTGGCTCTAGGTACTATGTAAATAGATTTTTTTTTAATGTTCATTTATTTTTGAGAGAATGAGAGGGGTAGAGAGAAAGAATTCTAAGCAGGCTCTGTCCTGTCAGTGCAGAGCCCAACGCAAGGCTCCAACTGTGAGATCATGACATGAGCCATAATCAAGGGCCGGATGCTTTAACAGACTGAGCCACCCAGGTGCCCCTAGGTACTAAGTAAATGGAAATTATCTTTCTGCCTATGGGCTATGTGAAGGTGGAAACAACACCACACACAGTTCATGGTCCTGGCAGACTTACAGTGAAGGTTGACAAAGGGGTACATGTTTTTGGAGGGTAGGTGGCTACCTGGCCTGACTTTATGACTTCAAAGAAGCATACTGTCCACCTACATGAAGAGGCATGAAAATGCTAAGTATCTTCTGAATGCTAAATCCAGCTCCAGGGGTTGGCCAGAGAGTAAAAATTTAAAGCCAGATAGAGCCTCTGTAACACAGTTGCTGGATGTTTTGTTTTGTTTTGTTTTGTTTTGTTTTGTTTTGTTTTGTTTTGTTTTTATAAACCATTCTTGGGGCGCCTGGGTGACTCAGTTGGTTAAGTGTCCAACTCTTGATTTTGGCTCTGGTCATGATCTCACAGTTCTTGAGTTCGAAACCCACATTGGGCTCTGTGCTGACAGTGCAGAGCCTGCTTGGGATTCTCTCTCTCCCTCACTCTCAAAAAACAAATAAATAAACTAAACACACACACACACACACACACACACACACACACACACACCATCATTCTTAGTCCACAGGCCATACAAAAACAGACCACAGGAAATCTAGCCCATTGGCCACAGTTTGCTGACCCAATTTCATCTATGCTGTTAATTCATATTTTCATCACTTTGTTAATAAACTAGTGGCTTTATGCTCTGGTGACACACACCATCTAAATTTTTTTTTTTAACGTTTTATTTATTTTTTTTTAATTTTTTTTTTTAACATTTATTTATTTTTGAGACAGGGAAAGACAGCATGAATGGGAGAGGGTCAGAGAGAGAGGGAGACACAGAATTTGAAACAGGCTGCAGGCTCTGAGCTGTCAGCACAGAGACCGATGCGGGGCTTGAACTCACGGACCACAAGATCATGACCTGAGCCAAAGTCAGATGCTTAACCGACTGAGCCACCCAGGCGCCCCGTTTTATTTTTGAGACAGAGAGAGACAGAGCATGAACAGGGGAGGGTTAGCGAGAGGGAGACACAGAATCTGAAACAGGCTCCAGGCTCTGAACTGTCAGCACAGAGCCCGACGCGGGGCTCGAAGTCACGGACCGCGAGATCATGACCTGAGCCGAAGTCGGCCGCCCAACCGACTGAGCCACCCAGGCGCCCCTGACAGACACCATCTAAATGATCATCAGTACTTAGGAGACTTGGGCTTCAATTCCTTCACCTGTCGTGTTGTTGGATGGACCAGAAGTGACATGACCCCGTTCAGTGGTCACAGAGTGAAAGCTGAGATGACTAGCACTGGGCCAGGCAGTGTTTCAAGGACCTTACATGTACTAATTGTTTAGTCCTTAGTCCACAGTGCTCATCACTCCACTCTACTTAAACAAGATGCCAAGTCTCAATGCTTCCTTTTCACATGTCATCCTGTTTTAAACAACACAACCACTGTTGATATTCTCATGCCTGTTTCTACAGATGGGAAAAACAGCATCATTCTCATCTGATCCCCTCTTCATTTCTCCATGCTGATATTAAGAATATAGAAACTGGGTAAGACACACATGGGTTCATCAACTCTGTTTCAGGCAGGCCACACCACATCTCTGACCATTATTTTCACCTTTAAAATTGGGGCACCTGGGTGGCTTGGTCAGCTGAGCAGGGAATTCTTTTTCTTTTTTTTTTTTTTCAGTGTAAATTTTCACTCAGCTTTAATTACAATCGTAGATTTTAAATTCAAACAGGTGGCCAAAGGTGAAACATTCACAATAAGCTGATTACAAGTCTGGTTAACTGAAATCAAAGACTTCTCCATTAAAAATATGTACCTTCCTTTGCATTCCTGTATTTAAAATAGAAATAGATCTACAAAGTAATCTGCTTAACAGGTTAGGATTCTCTAGGGCAGTATGACATAAAAAGTAATGGCTTAAATCTTACAAATACATTAATCTGAATTTGATGCGGTTTCATAACCTGTTTACAGAAATAAAAAAATATTGTCTTGATTTGTAGGTTTTCTTCCCATGTCAGTTAAATGAAGAGCTTTTCCTTATCAATTTTTCACAAGTAAATCTGGTGGTATTAACCAGAAATGGGTTACATCGTAGGAAGGTCACAGCAAACTGGCCTCTTTCAATGGAAAGACAGCGACCCCCCATTTAAAAATTACGTTGCTAGCCAGTGACATTTGTAGGTCTGTTAGTATTCGTCAACTCCCAGGATGCTGGGTAAAATGGTCAGGTTCCAACCAAGTAATTTCCCAGCAAATATGCCCTCACGTATTTTCTAGTTTTCCTTTGTATCTGAACATCTCCAGGTAACAGCTCCGTTATGCCACTGACAGCCATTGTTCCGAAAACGACACAACGCCTCCCAAATCCAGACGTAAAAGCGAGCGGGGAATTCTTGATTTCAGCTCAGGTCATGATCGCTGTTTGTGGATGGAGCCCCAAGACTGGCTCTGTGCTGTCAGCACAGATCCTGCTTGGGATTCTCTCTCTCCCTCTCTTTCTTCTCCTCCCCCGTTCACGTGCGCTCTCTAAATAAACATATCTTTAATACAATGGGATCAACCTTCCAGAGACTTACTGACAAGGCTACTGTGAGGATCTACGGTTAAAAAATGGTTTCCATACCAAAAAAAAAAAAAAAAGTGAGTCAGTACGATGAGTGTAGATTTATACACACGTCACTGAAAAGCTTGCAGATCATAAGACCACACTTGCAATTAAAGCTCAGTTTACCACGAGGCCCCAGACACCTGGGTTTGCATCCTAGCTCAGCCCTCTCACTAGTTGTGACCTTGAACAAGCCACTTCACCTCTCTAAACCTACTCAACGCACATTCAACATATATGCCTGCGTCCAACCTTACGTGGCGTCACGCACCATCCTGGGTGTTAGCTCCTCCGGGAGCTTAATTTGAGCTTCAGCTTTGGGAAGAAGGGCAGAAGCTGCGCGTAGGATTCAAATGCAAAGCGCCTGGGTGACGGCGGGGACAACTATAGCGATACTTCTGCGAGGGGGTGGGGTGGGAGCCGGAGGTGGTGCATTCCCAAATTTGCAAACGCGTCGCCCGGCTGCCCTCACCCTCCCCGCTGCAGCCGAGAGACATGGGCCCTTGGGCAGGCGGGCGGCGCGGCTGAGCGAGGGGAGAAGGGTCGAATGGTGCAGGACCCTGAGCAAAGGGTCCGGTGCGCCTCCGGTGAGGCCGCAGAGAAGGCCCCGAATGAAGGGCAGGCGGCTCCGCAGCCCCCTCCCCTCCCAGTGCGGCTCTGAGCCCCGGACCCCGGATCCTGCCCTCAATCTTGTAACCTTAACCGGGTACAGGTACTCACCGGGCGACGCCATCTTGGAGTCCTGGGTGTCCGCTGTACCGGGCCGCGCGAGGACTGCTGGGTAGGAAGCACGCGCCCTCGCGGGAGCGTGGAGCAAAGGTTCATGGGAAGCAGGTCGCGGCTGGTGCGGGGCTGGAGCTGCAAGTGTGCCATAGGGGGAAGGGCAAAGTCCCTGGAGGGCAAAGTCCGGGTATTCCGTCGTAGAAAGTGGGGAATGGGGTAGGGAGGTAGGTGTGTGGGGGGCGGGGTGGTGGTGGTGGTAGGGCTCAGCCTGGGCTTCCCATCATAGGAGGGAGGAGGCTGGAAGGGAGCCAGAAATGGGAAGTAAGGAGAAAAGAGCGTCCTGGCTTTCTTACTTTGTCGCCTTAAAATTGTTGTGGGAATTTACAGGGGCATATGAAGACCTTTCCTCCCAACTGTGTTGGGTGGGAGATAAGCTGGGACTCTCACAGAATTCCTAGTTACCAGAAAAGCTGGTGTCCAGGCTTGGACTCCATGTAGGTTTGATGCAAGCATAGCTTTATGTGTCCCAGCTCTGGGCTGGGCTCTGAAGACAGAAAAAAGCAAGACCTAGGGTTACACAACTCCAGCCCTTCTTTCTGTCACTTCTTTTCCATGCACAATGATGTCTCACCACCATCTTGGTTGTTTTTGTTTTGTTTTGTTTTGTTCTGGAAAGGCCACGATAACCATTACTGGTTAAGAAATTCTGACTTGGGCAAGATGCTTCAATTCCCTTAATCTCTCTTCCTTCTCTAAAGTAGGGGTGTACTTGGAGCAGCACTGGCAGGGGAGCTTCCTGCCTTTGTACACATGGGATTGCACAATTTTCCTCCCTATTCAAGAAAGAGCCCAAGTATGAAAAACAGAAGGATTTGTGGAAATACATACATACATACATACATACATACATACATACATACATAGGATTTGTGGTTATGTGAAAACAATGAGAAATAAAACCTGGGGTCACCACGCACAGATTTCCCCAAGACCCATGATTTCTAACCCTTAGCCATTGATCTTCAGAAGAAAATGGGGACAAGGAAGGGGTGAACCCCAGGATCCTGCTGTCCCTGGAGCATCATGTAAACCTCCTGGACTAGAGGCTCAATGCCAGGATCTGCACCTTGGGCAAGAGGGCTGTAATTTACTATTTTCCTAGGTCCATCAAGAAAATGGACTCCTCAGGGTACCTGGGCTCAGTTAGTTAAGCATTTGACTCTCGATTTCGGCTCAGGTCACGATCTCATGGTTGGTGAGTTTGAGTTCTGCATTGGGCTCTGTGCTGTCCCGTGTGCTCTCTCAAAAAAAAAAAAAAAAAAAAAAAAAAAAAAAAAAAAAAAGGGGAAAAGAAAATGGACTCCTCCCTGGGGCAGAGATCCATTTTCTTGACATTTGTCTCCTTATGGTTTAATTCATTTGGAATACCTTTTCTTTCCTTCCTCCTCTGAGAACAAAAACAAAAAACAAACAAAAAACCCAGTGCTCTCTGAGGAGCCTTTGAATGGCATGTTCTTGTGTTGCCAGAAAATTTCTCCTTAAGTCCTGACAAGTTCAATAAGTTGTCACCAGCAGTGTGTGGGGGTGTGGGAGTAGGAGTCATCATACCCATTAAGATTTGTTCTAAAAGGATTTGCATTTCTGGGGGTGACATTGGGATTTGGTTTCCAGAGGGGATAGGGCAACTGTTAGACAAAAAGTTGTGGCCATTGCAGTTTTGGTGACCTTGAGAGACGTTTCCTTTCACCACCGATATACCAGGGAGAACCACCCTGTAACAGGGAGCTCCTTACAAGTTAACAAAGGCTATTGTGATAATTGTCTCATTCAACATGGTGCTGGGGGATAGGGTTCATTACCTTCACTTATCAAACAAGATTCCTTCTGATTCTTTTCTTATTGGCAAGTACATCATGGTAGCATCAATCAGTTGTCAGCTTATTTTCCTGCTTCTTCCACTGTAAAAATTGAGCTCCTTAAATTAAAGCTCTATTTCTGAACTCAAAGCGTGGCTGTCTCATTCAAGATGTTCAATAGGTGTTAAATTATTGTGAGATCAGAGAGGAACATGAGCAAAACAATAAATGAAAAAACCACAGAGACAGCAATTGAAGAAGTCACTATGCTCAATACATTAGAAGTACAAGGAGCATGTCGGCATGGCATCTCAGTGCACCAAAGGTGAATAAGGCCCCAAGCGCATTTCTAGTATAAGAAAAGGGGCTTTAAAAATCACAGAGTGGGAGGGGCTCCTGGGTGGCTCAGTCGGTGAGTGTCGGACCTCAGCTCAGGTCATGATCTCGCGGTCTGTAAGTTCGAGCCCCGCGTTGGGCTCTGTGCTGACAGCTCAGAGCCTGGAGCCTGCTTCAGATTCTGTGTCTCTCTCTTTCTGCCCCCCCCCCCCCCCCCCCGCTCATGCTCTGTCTCTCTCTCTGTCAAAAATAAATAAACATTAAAAAAAATTTTTTTAAATCACAGAGTGGGAGACAAGCAAAGTTCTAATGGCAAGGAGGCACGAGGGGGTAGCGCAGAGGGGATACACCTGGTGCAAAGTTAGCCACCAGTAGTGAAGTGAGAGGAGTTGAAGAGTGAACAAAGAAATCCTGGAGGATCTGATATATATGCAAGTAAAGAGAAATAGAACAGGAGGATTGCAACAGGGGAGAGAGCAGGTTAAAAGAAACAATAGAACACAGAAAACAATAAATGAGAAGTTAATTTCAAAAGGCACAAAGCTTAGGGAGCCTGGGTGGCTGTCATTAAGCATCTAACTTTGGCTCAGGTCATGATCTCATGATCTCTTGGTGAGTTTGAGCCCCACCTTGGGTGAGTTTGAGCCCCACCTTTTGGTGAGTTCGAGCCCTGCTTCAGGTGAAAAACACGAGCCCAGCTTCAGGTAAGCCCCGCTCCTCTCTCTCCTTCTCTGCTCCTTGTGGGATTTTTTTCTGCCCCTTGCTCACTGGCACCCTTTCTCTAAATAATAATAATAATAATAATAATAATAATGGCATAAAGATTAGAAATAAAGTTTATACCATAAATCATGAAGACAAAATGAGAGATGAGGGAAAATAAAAATAAATGAAACTATAAAAGGCGGTTGAGGGGCACCTGGGTGGCTCAGTGGTTAAATGTCCGACTTCGGCTCAGGTCATGATATCGCGGTTTGTGAGTTCAAGCCCCATGTCGGGCTCTGTGCTGACGGCTCAGAGCCTGGAGCCTGCTTCGATTCTGTGTTTCCTCCTCTCTCTGCCCCTCCCATGCTCATGCTCTGTCTCTGTCTCTCAAAAATAAATGTTAAAAAAATTAAAAATAAAATAAAAGGCAGTTGAAAAAATTAAAAACGGGCATCAACAAAAATATAGCACATTATGAAGAGAATTCATAATTCACTGCTGTAGAAAACACAAAAAACTGAAAAGCAAGAAAAAAATGGTACAAAATGCCAAATTAAATGATGAAGGGATCAATGAAAGGAAAATGGGGAGGAAGGTGCAAATGTGTGTTAAAATGGAGAAATACACAGTCTTAGGAAGATTGCAATATAATAAAAAACAGAAGGGACTGTCTTAGTTTGAGTGGTTCTAACAGATAACCACAGACTGGGAAATTTAAACAACAGAAATTCGTTTCTCATAGTTCTGGAGACTGGAAGTTCAAGATCAGGTGCCTGCAGATTCACCTCTTGGTAAGGGCTCTCTTCCTGGTTTGCAGATGGCTGCCTTCTCATTATATCCTCATGTAGCAGAGAGCCTCCTTCTTGTGGTGCTAATCCTGTCCAGAGGGCTACACCCTCATGACTTAATTACCTCCCAAAGACCCCTCCTCCTAAATACCATCGCATTGGGGATTAGGGTTTCAACAAATGAATTTTTAGAAGACACAAACATGTAGTCCATAACAGGAATCTAAAGAAGTGATGTAAACAGAATTAAATGGTAATTTTCCTGAAGAATCTGTCCCTGCCACTTTCAGCATGTGGGCAGAGTGGACTTAGCTAAGCTAAATTTGCTGACCACAGCATGCTGGTGATTGGAATTGACAGACTGTCTGGGGCAGGGGTGTGTGTGGTGGCGGTGGGTGGGGGATGACTGTATTTAAGATTACAGGGACCTGGTGAACTAATCTCATTTTATCCTGAAATGTGATTGTCACGTCACCCACAAGGGCCCTGACACTTCCCAGGATGGGCACGAGCTCAAGTGTTTAGCATTCCCTTTCTTTTTCTTTCTCCTCCTTTTGCAGACCCAGAACCTCTGACCACAGTGCTCATTAGGGCTCTGATTTTTATTGTTGTTCAAAGGTTCTACCTACATTTTCATCTCTGGTTTGTGCCACATGCGGTAAGGACTTGTCAGGATTCAGTCTCCTCAAGGTCTGCCCAGCCCCTGCCCACCTGACCCCTCTGTTCTCTGGATTGGGAAGAGGTCTGCATCTTTTTTCAAAAGCTGCAAAAGCCTTGCTGTGAGGAATACCTGGCATCTGTTCCTTCTGATGCTCATTTTCACTCGTGTGTTCTGCAAACAGATCTTACTGCTGACAACACTTCCGTACAGTCACTTCAATTTCCTTTGTCGGCCAGAGTTTTCCAAGCTGTCTGAGATTTCCCATAACACTGGGGTCATTGTCTCACAATGTCCTTTGTTCCGGTGATGTGCTCTCCAACAGGATTGGAAGTTGGGTATTTCCTTCTGAAGCCAATGGGGCTCAGCCTGGTGTTTCCTTACTTTTTATTTTCTTTCTTTTTAATGGTTTTTTTTTTTTTTATTTTACTTTTTGAGAGACAGAGTTGGCGGGGGGGGGGGGGGGGGGGGCATGGGGAGGGATACAGAGAGAGAGGGAGACACAGAATCCAAAGCAGGCTCCAGGCTCTGAGCTGTCAGCACAGAGCCGGAGGCTGGTTTGGAACCCACCAACACTGAGATCATGACCTGAGCCAAAGTCGGACAACGTAAGTTCAACCGACTGAGCCACCAAGGTGCCCCTCCCTACTTTTTCTTTGCTTCCTCAAGGGTAGAAGAAGTAGATACCGTGAGAAGTGGGAACCTGAGTCTATGCCTGAGACTCAGGAGAGGAGCAGCGGGTCAGAACGGTCACCTCTGTAGAGTCAGCTTTAAAGGGCTCCAGGAAGGAAGGGACCAGCAGAAGGACAAAAGCTGGAGGGCCTCCACTGGGCGCCAAGACTGTGTCCAGTACAGGTCCTGGCGACCGGGGCTTTTATCCCCACCCCTCCACCACCACCCCCCCTCCCCCCGCCCCCACACACCCCGCCAATCTTCAGCTGAGGCTCCGGGCACGTCACAATGGGACTTGGTGCTAGTCACCATCCCCACCTGACTCCCGCAGAGAAGTCATCCTCTGCCCGAAGAATAACAAGACTAGAGGGCCGATTTGCCCTTTCGGACTCTCCCGCGCTCCACCGGAATTCTCCATCTTTCCAGGCCTAATACCGGCGCTCCTCCTCCCCACCTTCTCCGCCCGGAAGGCAATGCGGGCACCTTTGCGCGCTGGGGAGACTGGAGGGGCCTCTCCATCCTGCCTCCGCCAGCCAGTGCACTGGCCTTCACCTTCCTTGGTCCTGGCGGTTTTCGTGCACTGTCTCTAGTGGACCCTTCAAGATTTCAAGCCCGAGGAAGCCTGGCTGGCTCAGTCGGAGGAGTGTGCTACTCTTGATCTCCCGGGTCGTGAGTTAGAACCCTACAGTGGGTGTAGATATTACAAACAAATAAGCTTAAAAAAATTATTTTTTTCAAGACGAGCCAGGTGCGGAGGCGACGTGGGGGCCTCCATCCTCAACAATGGGCGATTGGGGCCCACAGAAGACCGTCTGCTCCCTTCTCCGCCCCGCCTCTGGGGAAAGGGAGATCGGTAGGCCGCTACGCCTTGGGAGCGGCCTCTACCTCCTAGACTTCTGGGCGCCAGCGTCTGGGTTGAGAAGGGAAGTCGATGCGCAAAGTGGGAAGGGGGCTCCCAGACAGTCACTTCGATGTGGCGAACACCCGTGTTCAGGGCCGTATCACTCTCGCCCAGGCAGAGGTGGGCAGCTAACTTCTCTTTTACCCTCCCCTTCCCTGCGCCCAGGCCTCCCCGCCTCCCCAGAGCAGAAGCCTGCGCTCCGCAGGTGGAAGCGCGCCCGGGGCCAGGCTCTGGCCTCACCCCCAGCGGCGTCCGGCCCAACCCCCTGCTCGTCCCAGCCTCGCTCCACTCTTGGCGCCTCCAGCCGGAAAGCGTGGGGGCGTGGGGAGGAAGGCTGGGTAGAGTCCTGCAGGCGGATCGTGTGGACCCCTTCTTCTTCTTCTTCTTCTTCTTCTTCTTCTTCTTCTTCTTCTTCTTCTTTTTGCATCTAAACGGTTTCGTGCGTCCTTGAACCTTCTCTCCAAGGTTCATTTCAGGTTTTCTTTAGGGTGCTTGCAGACCATGGACGGTGTCTGGGGAGTATAACTGAGCCTTAAACGGTGTTTACCTCCAAGTTGGACTGCTGGTCCCAAGCAACCGGAGTCGGGGATGACCCTGACCTTGCGTCTGGTTCTGTAACTCCCACCTTCCCGGGGTGGGCTTTCCTTGATGGGAGCTGAACCCCCACCAGTGGCGCAGGGACCCAATGCTGGGCGGGTGGTCCTTGATACTCTGCCGCTAAATTCGCCGGAGGAAATCCCCTTCCCTTTCACTGAGGTGATTGCCTTGAGCTCAGTGGGGGACACGTAAGGTCCAGGGTCTGATCCGAGATCGCATCTGCGAGGGGAGAGCCCGGGGCAGAGCGCTTGGCTTCTGGAGAGGCTCTGGAGCGGCTGGCGCGCGTGAATTGGAGAGCAGGGGCTGGCGAGCGGCGGAGACCGCTGTCGGGGGAGGCTCACCCGCACGAGGGAGGGAGCGATCGGTGGCACCTGCATCCCCTCCTTTTCCCCTCCCCCCATGCCCCCCACCTGGCACGCGTGGGGGATCAGGCACCGCAGACATCCAGAGCCTGGAAGGCCACAGAGAGAGGCCGGAGGGGAGCGCCGTGATGACCCCCTCGGGTGGAGGGCCTAGGGGCACAAGCAATGATTTTCAGGTTATGAACGGGGCGGGGGTGGGGTGCAGTTTATTCCAGAGATACTTGTATTCCCCATGACAGGATCAGCTGCAAGTGCGTTCCCGTGCAGACACTACTGATACATTTTCAGAACCGAGCGACCATGAAGGAAGACGAACCATGAGGGGAGAACCACGTCTTGACCTCAAAGCTCTGTGCTTTTCGTTGTGGGAAGTCTCAGGATTGTTCCTGACAGTTACACTTAAGAGCTCATTACAGATCATTGGGCCGAATTGGCACTGAGCCGCTATGTGGGAAATTGATGAAAATTTACATCTATAAAAGAGTGGACCATTTCACAATATATACATATATCAAATCATTCTATTGTTTATCTGAAACGAATACAGTGTTATATGTCAATAAAAAAATAGTACATGTGCAGCGGGCGTCTAGCCTCTGACTCTTTTTTTTTATTTTTTCACATTTATTTCTGAGAGACAGAGAGAGACAGAGCACGAGCAGGGGAGGGGCAGAGAGAGAGGGAGACACAGAATCTGGAGCAGGCTCCAGCTCTGATCTGTCAGCACAGAGCCCAATATGGGGCTCAAACCCACGAGAACTGTGAGATCAGGACCTGAGCTGAAGTCAGATGCCTAACCAACTGAGCCACCCAGGCGCCCCTAGCCTCCGACTCTTGATCTCAGCTCAGATCTTGATCTCAGGTTCCCGAGTTCAAGCCCTGCCTTGGCCTCCACGCTGGGTGTGGAGCCTACTTAAAATAAAATAAAGCTTTAAAAAATCAATACATATGCAGGAAAAAAAAAAAAAGAGTGAACCACCTGTTCTGCCATACTACTTGAACAAATACCTCCACTCTATTTTTTTAATGTTTGTTTATTTTTGAGAGCGAGAGACAGAGTGTGAGTAGGGGAGGGGCAGAGAGAGAGGGAGACACAGAATCTGAACCAGGCTATAGGCTCTGAGCTGTCAGCACAAAGCCCAACCCAGGGCTCAACACCAGGCTGGACTCCGGGCTCGAACCCATGAGATCATGACTAGAGCTGAAGTCAGCTCCTCAACTGACTGAGCCACCCAGGCACCCCCAATACCTCCATTCTAAAACAAGGACTCCTTGGGGCACCTGGGTAGCTCAGTCGGTAAAGCCTCTGACTTTTGCTTTCAGCTGGGGTCATGGTCTCAAGATTGGTGAGATAGAGCCCATGGAGCCTCTTGGGATTCTCTCTCTCTCTCCCTCTCTGCCCCTCTCCTACTCACACACACTCTCTCAAAATAAATGAATAAACTTAAAAAAAAATAATAAAAATAAAACAAGGCCTCCTCTTAGAGACAATCCCCATGGATGTAATGGAGGGGTTTGGAGTTTTCACTCCCAAGAGTGACCCAGGATAAATGACCCATCCAAGTTGTGAGGGGAACTTGTTCACCCTAGACTCTTCTAACTGGGCAATGACGGAAAAGCTGGAACTGTTCTTGCCGTTTCCTTAGATGAATCACTTTGGGCAATTTGCTTATCTTCTGTTTCTCCATTTCCTCTCCAGAGAAGTGGGACTCATAATAACAATGTCTACCACAGAGAGTATGTAAGAAGATTAACAATATACTTAGAAGGGGCGGGAGGCTTATAACAAGCATTCCCCTTAAATGTTATATGTTACAATTATCTTAATTCTTTCATTTATCTTTTCACTGAGATCTATTTGACATCCTGCGAGGGCATTTGGTGTTAGAGGTCTCCTTGGGGGAATAGAAATCCACACACCCAGTTTGGAGCTGTGGGAGGATTCCTCATTTCAGACATAGAAATGATCAAGTCCTTGTCCTGGCCGTACTCAGTTTACTGTTGTTACTTCAAATTATTTTTAAAGATTTTATTTTAAAGTAATCTCTACATCCCAGGTGGGGCTTGAACTTACAAGCCCAGTAGAGTCACATGCTCTACTGACAGAGCCACCCAGGCACCCCGACTGTTCTTTTACTTTAAAGTGGACTCTCATTAGGGGCGCCTTAACTGAGTGGCTCAGTTAAGCATTTGACTTCTGCTCAGGTCACAATCTCACGGTTCGTTTGCCCCAGCCCCACGTAGGGCTCTGTGCTGGCAGCTCAGAGCCTGGAGCCTGCTTCAGATTCGGTGTCTCCCTCTCTTTCTGTGCCTCCCCGACTCACACTCTCTCTCTCAAAAATAAACATTAAAAAGGTAATAAAATGGACTTTCATTGAAAGGACATATATCTATAGATGCCTTACATCTCACAAGTCCCTATCTTCAATTTAAAACTAGAATCATTTGCTGTATTTGAAAAATTAAACCCATTTTTGAAACAACAAAAAGATACTTTTCTTCTTGTTGCAAATTTTAGTGACTCGGTCTAAGCTCTGAGAAATGCTGGCAGAGTGAAGTCTGGTTCTTCTGTCGCTGCAGCAAATTCACTGCAGCACGTACAATGGAAGCTTTACTGTGTGTACTCTCTTATAAATGGCATAGGACCTTCTAAATTTACTCCAGGGGTCTGGGTATGTGGTAAAAAGTAAGGCCCATGTAGAAAGGCAGCCTAGAACCAGAGACCTCAAGTCTTCAGTTTAAAATGTCCCCAACATGGCACAAAAACAGACACTCAGATCAATGGAACAGAATAGAGAACCAGAAATGGGCCCACAAACATATGGCGAACTAATCTTTGACAAAGCAGGAAAGAATATCCAGTGGAATAAAGACAGTCTCTTCAGCAAGTGGTGCTGGGAAAACTGGACAGCGACATGCAGAAGAATGAACCTGGACCACTTTCTTACACCATACACAAAAATAAACTCAAAATGGATGAAAGACCTAAATGTAAGACAGGAAGCCATCAAAATCCTCGAGGAGAAAGCAGGTAAAATTTCTTTGATCTTGGCCGCAGCAAATTCTTACTCAATAAGTCACCAGAGGCAAGGGAAACAAAAGCAAAGATGAACTGCTGGGACCTCATCAAAATAAAAACCTTCTGCACAGTGAAGGAAACCATCAGCAAAACTAAAAGCAACAGACAGAATGGGAGAAGATATTTGCAAATGACATATCAGATAAAGGGTTAGTATCCTAAATCTATAAAGAACTTATCAAACTTAACACCCAAAAAACCAAATAATCCAGTGAAGAAATGGGCAAAAGATATGAATAGACACTTCTCCAAAGAAGACATCCAGATGGCCAACCGACACATGAAAAAATGCTCCATGTCACTTATCGTCAGGGAAAATACAAATCAAGACCACAATGAGATACCACCTTACACCTGTCAGAATGGCTAACATGAACAACTCAGGCAACAACAGATGTTGGTGAGTATGCGGGGAGAGAGGATCTCTTTTGCACTGCTGGTGGGAATGCAAACTGGTGCAGTCACTCTGGAGAACAGTATGGAGGTTCCTCAAAAAATTAAAAATCTAGAACTACCCTACGACCCAGCAATTGCACTACTAGGTATTTATCCAAGGGATACAGGTATGCTGTTTCCAAGGGGCACATGCACCCCAGTGTTTATAGCAGCACTATCAACAATAGCCAAAGTATGGAAAGAGCCCAAATGTCCATTGATGGATGACTGGATAAAGAAGATGTGATATATAGATATAGATATAGATATAGATATAGATATAGATATATAGATATATACACACACACACACAATGGAGTATTACTCGGCAATCAAAAAGAATGAAATCTTGCCATTTGCAACTACATGGATGGAACTAGAGGGTATTATGCTAAGCAAAATTAGCCAGAGAAAGACAAAATCATATGACTTCATTCATATGAGGACTTTGAGACACAGAACAGATGTACCTAAGGGAAAGGAAGAAAAAATAATATAAAAACAGGAGGGGGACAAAGCATAAAGGATTCTTAAATATGGAGAACAAACAGAGGGTTACTGGAGGGGTTGTGGGAGAGAGGATGGGCTAAATGGGTAAGGGGCATTAAGGAATCTACTCCTAAAATCATCGTTGCACTATATGCTAACTAACTGGGATGTAAAAAAATAAAAATAAATTAAAAAAATAAAATGGCCCCAACAGAGCTAGTCTGATAGGCTGTCTGTGACCCACGAATGAGGAAGTACCTAAACTACTGTTTGTTCCCAGCTCAAAATCATCATTCTGATCTGGACGTTCTAAAACGCAGAAGTGGAAGGTTTCCAGTTACACCGGCAAGGATATGGCAAGATCAGTCTTGGTATTTCACTCAGAGAGCCTTTATGATGCCCAAGTCGGGGACACCCGGCTGTCACTTGCCTCCTGCGTCCACAATCTCCCTGATGCCGGCTCCTCTCCATTCACTCAGCGCAATCAATGAACGCTGCGCTGCTACGGAAACGTATTACCCGTGGTCACGCCCCACATCCCAACTGCAAAGCATCACTCTCCCCTCCTCGACCCCTGGGTCTTTTGTGTCAGCAGTGCTCAACCTACTTATTGTAGTGTTCCCCCCGCCCCCGTATCTAATAAGACTTCTACAATGAATATGTGGGCTTTTTTTTTTTTTTTTTTTTTTTTTAGCAAAAGAGAAAGAGAAACTTCTAAGTGCCCTCTTTGAGAAACGGAAGTAGCCTCGCTCCTTAGGTGTGACCGGAGCGCAAATCCTCCTGTTGCTCCGCCCGCTGAAGGACTTGGAGAGAAGAGACCCGCGCCCCTGGCTCCGCTCTTGCCTTCCCTGGGAGCTGCATTTGGCATTTCCACAGGCAACGCTCCCTAAAAGCCCTGGGGAGGTGGCTTTCCCGAATTACGAGTATCCTCCCAGCCCTCAGCTCCTCCTTTGCTTCATTTACATTTACATTTTGCTTTGAATAGCCCCGTTATAAAAGGGACAGAGAGCTCATAGCCAGTCCCAAGTCAAAATAAAAGCAGTGTAAAAAAAAAAAAAAAAAAATACCGGACGCTGCACCTGACAACTGCTGAAATGCATGTTGTCCTAAAGGACAAAAACCCGGGCAGCTTTCACGACCTCGTGGCGCAACGGTAGCGCGTCTGACTCCAGATCAGAAGGTTGCGTGTTCAAATCACGTCGGGGTCACAGCTGTGGCTTTTCTGTTTGGCCACCCGAATCAATGTCGAAAGCGTCTGTCTGCTACCTCCCAACCTTGGGCTTTCTCTTTTTCTTTAGTCCAAAGGGACTTTTTGGGAACAACTCAGCAATGGACAGGCACTTAAACTGAAGGGTGAGGATGACCTGGAAGGGAAAACCCCCCACAGGAGCAGACATATAGGTCGTTGTGTCCCTATCCTTATCGGGACTATGCTTCAGAGAAGACATTAAAACAGGGCAGACTTTCCTAACGAATTCACTCTGGTGTAAAAGTAGTTTTGCTGGGTCGCTAGCCAGGCATGGCACAATCTCTCTGGTTGCTTTTGTGTCATTTTGAAGAAGATGTCGGTTTTCCAGTTCTCCCACCCTCCCCCAACCCCCACAAGCTCACACACACATACAGTTTTCATGGTTTGAGCTTCCTGTCGAAAGTCTCTGAACATTGTGGTTAAAGAGAAAGTACTGTGAGGTTGGTTCAAAATGTATTATGTTGAGGATGCTGTTCTTGAACTTTCTGAGAGTGGAAATTGCCCTGGCATTTACCACCTTTTAATTCAGGATTCATTAAAAATAGTCCTTCCAGTTGAGATTTGAAACTATCAGGTTTCAGATACAAACCAGTTGCCATGACCTGAGAGCAAGGAGAAACCCAGCAGAAAGAGAGATCGAGGTGGACATATCATGATTAAGCTTTCATTACACCAGCCTCACTTCCCCTTTCAGTTTAAAAGTCTGTCCTTTGCTGAGCTTAAAAAAAAAAAATGTTCTAGGGATTTTTTCCCCTCTTTCTTTGGTAATCTCCAAACCCAACGTGGGTCTTGAACTCAAGACCCTGAGATCAAGAGTGTCTCACTCTACTGAATGAGCCAGGCAGCGCTCTAGGTACTGCTTCTAAAGTTGTGAATGCCTGATGAAATCTTGGAATCGACAGCATAGCACTTGCTTTGAAGCTAAAGTGATGTGAACATGCAACCTTCTGAGCCAATGAGATGCGTTACCGTGGTGCTGGCACCAGATCCTCTTCGTGTATTTAACATCTGGTAATTTCCTCAGTTCTCAGTTGCAGGGGTTAATATTTGCTATCCATGCACCAGATGGTCTGGGCTTCTCTGGGCTTCTGGTCCTTTCATTATGGAGATATACAAAGCAAGATGAAAAGGTCCGTAAAGTAGAGGTAAACAGGAGGGGAGGGTGCCTCAGAGAATTCTTGCCTTCACCGTTCAGAAACAGCCTCCCCTCCCTGGAGGTTTGAAGGTACCGCTATCCATCTCCCACAGTGCTGCTGGGCCCACCTCTTCTGAAGAACTTCAGGTTCTAGCATCCCCTAGAACAAATTTTATTCAGAAGGAATGTGAGGTGAACTGGGGAGAGTTCTTTTGACACAGGAGCATCCTCAGAAGCGGCAGGCGCTAGGTGAAATTCTACCCACCCAGGGAAAGCGGGCGGGAGCAAATGGAAGGAAATTCACATGAAGGTCAATCATCTTCCTGGGATCTCAGATGGGGAGCATTCTGGGTTCTTAGCCGGAGCCAAGTCCTACTCAGAGGACACAGAAGTGGCTCGGGGACCCGACCTGTCATCCCTGTTCCTCCCTACGTTCACATTCCTGGAAGGGACCTGCAGAACTGACTCCCCAAGTCATATGCCTAGAAACAGTCAACCTTGACCATCCCTCCTTTCCCTAAGTTCAAATGCCTGGACCTGACCTACACCTTCCCCCTCACCCTGCCCCCATCATCCCTTGCCTTCTGTAAAGAGAAACTTAGGCTCTGCTGTGGGTGAGTTTCTTTGCTTCTGAAGGTTTCCCCCTCTTTACAGTGACTCAGAGCAGTTTTCCTAATTCATTTCCCAAACATTTGCATAATCATAACAGCATAATTCACACACAAAATGTTCCAAGATATTCAAGCACTGTTGTAGGAGCTGGGGACAGGCCAGAGAACAAAACAGACTGGACTTTCAGGGAAGTACCATTCTCTTTGTATGTCTGATAAGATTTGTACACGTGACAGAAACGACCCAAGAGGGAGGCAAACACCGAGACGACCACGTGGTGGGGATGGGGACTCTCTTCCAGCCGTTAACACAGAGCGTTCTTGAACTGCACCTTTGACAAAGACTATGTGGTTGGTTTGTTCTGTTTTAAAAAGAAGGCAATTGCTACCTTTTTCTTTTAAAGAGTAAAATATGTTTACTTGTTTTTTAAATTTATTTTGAGAGAGAGAGAGAGAGAGAGAGAGAGCATGAGTGGGGGAGGGAGCAGAGAGAGGGAGAATCCCTAAGCAGAGAGCCTGACTTGGGCTTGAACCCATGAACCGTGAGATCATGAACTGAGCCAAAATCAAGAGTTGGATGCTTAACTGAGTCACTCAGGTGCCCCAGCAACTGAGTACTTAACTATTATCACACTCTTGTCTCTGAAAGACTAATAGCACCCTACTAAGAAGGCAGAAGAGATATGGTAAATAATGTCACAGAAATCATGGCCTTGGTTGGGACCCAGTTGGGGTAAGAAAACAGTCAGCTGGGGAAAATTTGAACACAACAAACAAAAAGAGTAAATGGGAGAACTGTTGACAAAAATCACCAACTCAAACGTCATGTGGGAGAAGACACTAAGCTCAAACTCAGTCCCCAGGGTACAGTAGGTACAAGCAGGCTCTGTGCTGTCAGTGCAGAGCCCAACAAGGGGCTCCGTCTCGTCAATCGTGAGCCAAAATCAAGAGTGGGACACTTAACCGACTGAGTCACCCAGGCACCCCTTTAATGATATATTCTTTTCTTATACTCACATAAAAAAGGAGAGTAAAATGATGAAGGCATTGCTAGACTCTTCACCTTCAGAATTCTGTTTTTCTGAATCATTTTCCCACTCAATGTTGTCTGTGCCCATGTCTTCCCATGGTATTTTTCTGGCTACTCTTACCAAGCGTATTGGTAATATGGCATCTCTTAAGTACTCTTAAGTATGCTCCACTGTTGTCTCTGGGATTTTCTTCCATGCTGTTGATATCCATGATGTGGTGACTACTCACCAGTGACACCTGACCAACAATTGTAAGGCACTTCTGGATAGCAGAGATATGAAAATGTGAAAGAAACCTGCATGTATTAGAATCAGGGGAAACAGTAAAATCTACTTTTTATGAAAAAACTGTGACAACCACTCCTGGATCATTTCTGTGTATATTGTGTGTTCCTTGTCGTGGTTTTTAGATTCAAGCTGAGAAGTGCCTTCAGCCAGAGTGTATTCATTGTCTTTGTAAGGCTTTATGAACAGTGGTAGTATCATGAGTATCTGCACATCACACTGCAGAAAGATGTCCTGTTAATTTAATCATCTTTATTAAAATTTTGCAGTTAAGCTTTTATTTGTATTTTGTATTTTAAGCTTAAAGGACCTAAAGCTGCCTGTTATGATTATGTTGGGGAACATGTTGATGGGAAAATTATTTTCCTTCATTATTTAAAACAAAACAAGATAGGTGTGCCTGGGTGGCTCAGTCGGTTGAATGGGTTGGTCTTTTGACTTTGTCTCAAGTCAGGATCTTACAGTTTGTGGTATTGAACCCCAGTTTGGGCTCCATGCTGACAGCATAGAGCCTTCTTGGGATTCTCTCTCTCCCTCTGTCTCTGCCCCTACCCTGCTCTCTCTCTCAAAATAAATAAACTTAAAAAATAAAACAAAACAAGATAAACAAGCATACATTCATTTGAAAAGTATTGCCCAAAAAGTGCTCAGAAGGCATCTCTGAAGGTATGAGCTAGGTTATGCTATAGAATCAAACAACCTGAAAATTCTCAGTAACAACAAGCAGGGTGTCTTTCCTACTCATGCTAGGTGTCCATGTCTGCACTCCAGAACCCAGACTGATGGAACAGTCTTATATGAGATATTCTAAGTCTCATGGCAGAGGGAAAAGAAATGGCAGACTAGAATCTGACTCTTAAACAGAAAAGGATGGCTCTCTCTCTCAAGGGAAGGTTATTGCAAGTCACAGATCCAAGCCTGAATTCAACTGGGCAGGAAAGTATGATCCTCTTGCAAGGAGGGGCAGCAAAGATTTTGAACAATAATGTAATAACTCTAGGCGTGGTTAAGATACACCTAAGGAAAGACACCCTTGATGTAATCGGTGCCTCCTTCCACTTCCCAAATGTATATTTTTTTAAAATTTTAAACGTTTGTTCATTTTTAAGACACAGAGAGAGCAGAGCGTGAGCAGCGGAGGGACAAAGAGAGAGGGAGACAGAATCCAAAGCAGGATCCAGGCTCTGAGCTGTCAGCACAGAGCCCCACGTAGGGCTACAACTCACTGACCGAGAGATCATGACCTGAGCCAAAGTCGTACACTCAATGGACTGAGCCACCCAGGCGCCCCATTCCCAAATATTTTAGATACTCCATGACTTTGGGATTGAGTACAGGGAAGTTTTATTAGTCAGAATTCTCCTGTGAAACAGGACCCATAGGAAATATATAGATAGATAAAATGTGATTTATGATTAGGGATTGGCTCCTCCAATTGTGGGGCTGAAGTCCCATCTGCAAGCTAGAGATCCAGGAAAGCTGGTAATAGGTTCTAGTCCATGCCTAGAACCAGGAGAGTTAATGGTGTAAATTCCAGTCCAAGTCAGAAGACCCAACAACCAGGGGTGCTAATGTCCAAGGGCAGAAGATGGATGTCTCAGCTCCAGCAGAGAGAGCAAATATGTCCTTCCTCTGTCCTTTTATTCTATTCAGACCCTTGATGGATTGGATGATGCCCACTAGCATTTATGAGAACATCTCCTTTACTCTGCCTACCAATTCAAATGCACTATAATCTCTTCCAGACACATCCTCACCGACACACCAAGAAAAGTTTTACCAACTATCTTGTCACCCCCTAGTCTTAAAGTAGACGCATAAAATTAACCCAAAGTTGGATTTATTCCTACCTGAAAATCTGTCATTGTTCTGTGAAATAAATGGTGGTGAACTCATTGACTAAGAGAGAGGGCTTGGTCATGAAGTAGAGTTTAGTAAAGCAGTATTTGGAATGGCTGCTCAGAATGGAGTCAGAAGGGGAGACAACCACTTATAAAAGGAGATAGCTATGGATAAACAAAGGACTGCTAAATTATGCTAGGACCTAGCTGAAGCTGGGATTCATAATCGTGGAATGACATCTTCTCAGCACTCAACTTTGTTGACAAGGATCTGTGCTTGACACTGGGACAGTGATGCACAAAATATGCATAGTCTCTGTCTTCATGGAGCTTACAGTCAAGTAAGGAAGGTATACATTAAAAATGTAGCAGAAAAAAAAATGTATAATTACAAATTGTGGCAAGTCTACAAAGAGAATGAACAAGGTTCTGTGAGAAAATCAATTTGAATTAAGGGGAAGGAGTTCAGGGAAAGCTTCCCTGAAGTGACTTTTGAACTGAAATCTGAAGGATGGTAGAGAGAGATTCTAAATAAAGGGAATGTGTAAAGGACAGCAAAGAATTTGGGATGTGTGTTACTAAAAAGCCTATGTAATAGTGGAGTTTCTCTAATGAAATGAAGATAGTAGCAGGTAATTCAGGATTGGCACAGCCAGATTATGTAGGGTTTTATAAATTGTGCTAAGGAGTTTGTCTTATTCCAGAGCAGAGGGAAGTCACTGAAGGGTTCTGAGGAAAGCGACATAAACAGATTTAATTCTCTTCTCTTCTTTTCTTAAATTTAGAGAGAGAGCAGGGGAGAGGCAGAGAGGAGAGACTGAGAATCCCAAAAAGGCCCTACACTATCAGCGCGGAGCCTGATGCGGACTGGAACCCATGAACTGCAAGATCATGACCAGAGCTGAAACCGAGTCAGACCCTTAACCAACCGAGCCACCCAGGCGCCCCCCAGATTTAATTTTTTTTTTTTGTTTTATTTATTTTTGAGACAGAGAGAGACAGAGCACGAGCAGGGGAGGGGCAGAAAGAGAGAGGGAGACACAGAATCCGAAGCAGGCTCCAGGCTCCGAGCTGTCAGCACACAGCCTGACACCGGGCTTGAACTCACAAACCGCCAGATCATGACCTGAGCCGAAGTCAGACGCTTAACCGACTGAGCCACCCAGGAGCCCCTCCCCAGATTTAATTTTTAAACGTTCATCTTGGCTGTCTTGAATAGCATGGATTGAGAAAGGCACAATTAGATGTGGAGGAACTATTCAGGTGGCTGGTAATTTGGACCGCAAGGACACTTGTGATACAACTGGTTTCTCCTGGTGAAGAACTGGAACTACAGCCTCGAGCCTTTATAAACAGAGAAAAAGAAGTATCATTCCTCTGGTTGCTCTTTGACTTCCATCCAGTACCAATGTTCATAAACTCCAGGTCGGCACAATCCCCACTTCAAAGCCCAACCTCCCTACTTGCCTTTTTCTAACATCTAACTTTTCCTTGTGAATTCCTTCCTATTCATGTTTATTTTATATCAACCAGGACAATGGCTTCTCACCCCTGCCTGTGGTTTTTACTTATCAGAATGCTTTCAACGAAATCACTAGCAGTGAGTTTGCAGACTCGGGGCTTTATTGTAAGAACGAGAAATACTAGGGAAAAAGACTGTGTAACAGGTGTATCCCCACACCACCACCAATTAATAATCCAACACTGAAAATACTTGGAGCTTTTAAACGACAGATTCTCACTGTATTCAGAAAGGAGACCTATCAGATGGGGAAATAACTGCATTTTAAGGTTGACACTGAAGGCCTGCAGTTCTCTCCCCTCGCTCTCCAGAGCCCCCCCCCCCCCCCCCCCCCCCCCCCCCCCCCCCCCAGGGCAGGCACCGATGTCCCCGAGCCCTCTGGGAAGTGGAGTCCTTCCGCCGGGACCCCCGACCTGGCGCGGTCGCCTCCAAGTGCGCAGATGCGACTCCAGACGGAGCCTCAGGCTCGAGCCTTTTGTTCCCCCACAGCTCCGTGTGTCCGGAAAGCGACTCCGTCCTCCCCTCCGTCTTTCCCAGAGCGCAGCCCGGCGGGGACCCGCCCTGTGGCCGGAGCCGAGTGGGCAGCGCGTCCAGGGGTAAGAGAAAGCTGGACCCTGAGGCGCGGGCGTCGGCGACCCGCCGGTCGGTGAGCGCGGCTGCAGTGCCTCCCGCAGCAGCCCGGGCCAGGCTCTCAGGTTCCGGCCCGGCACATAAAGGGCCGGCCCTGCCCTCGTCCTATGCCTGCTCCCCGGTGCTGTGCGTAACCCTCCCGCTTCTCTCCGGCTGGGAGACAAGCCGGGTCTGAGGCTTCAGTTCTGAGCCAGGAGGCGTCCGGGAAGCGCGGTTGCCCCTAAGCCCTCTGGGAAGTGGAGTCCGGGAGCGTGGAGGGGGCGTGGCCGAACGGGGGACTGTGGGAGCGCGACGGCTCCCGCCGTTTTGGGCCTTAAATCTTGCCACTGCACTAAGAGCCTTAACCTGAACTCCTGGGACAGAAAGAAAAAAAGTGGGGTCTGTGTCTTACTCATTCCCCAAAGGACGCAGCCTTTGGCTACAAGCCAAGAGTACGCTTCCAAGGGGAAGGATTCAGCCTGCGGTTAAACAGGCACAAACCGCAAGCTCCGTGCCCTTTACAAAGATTGGTCAGGCTCAAGTCCCAAACCACGCATTTCAAGTGCAAGCAGGATACAGTTAATAAATTATTTCTGGTGGGAGTATCAAGATGTGGCAGCCATTCAACAGGATGTGCTGCAGGTGTCTTTTTTGCAAATTCTGTTGAATTTTGCGTCAGCTTGTCCCCTTAGGCTGTACCGACTCGTTTTGTTCTTCCTGGTCATTCAGCCTGGTTTAAAGTTTACTTTTTCTTCCTTGACATGAGGGAACCCATGTTGTCTGCCAGTTACTGTCTGTCAGTTATTATTGTCAGTTATTACTGAAGTCTTTTGTTCTCGCCCTGACCATGCAAGGGAATCCTGGCCTGTACATTTTCAGGGTCTTTAAAAAAGGTTAGGAATCAGCTGTATACAGGCCCCATCTATCAACTGCCTGTCTCTATGAATAGTAAGGATGAATGAACTGTGGGAGTCCTGCTTTTATAGTTACCTGATGCTATAATCACAGGCTGTTTTATGGCCAGTTGTGTGCTTTGGGGTCTCCTGGGTATTTCTGCACAGTCTGGAGCCAGGTGTGAGGCTCACAGTTCACTGCACTCACTGATTCTCTCCTGGTTTTGCCCTGGTTTGGCATATAGTGACTGGTATCAGTACTCTAGAGAATGCTCTTCTAGCTGTGGAGACTAATTTAGCCTAAATAATAAAGGTTACAAGCAAAGAAGAATTACTTCTGAGGCCCTAAGACTTAAACACATAGGAATAATCCTCCTAGGAATAGAGATAGAGAGGAAGATGCCCCAGGGAGCAGGAACCAACTCCAGAGGATGGCAAGCCTAACTTCAAAATCTCTCTCCAGAACTTCAGAGTAGAGTTGAATGATTTTCACAAAGAAGCAGATTATGTATTGTTGGAAAGTCCATGTTTATCTCATCTGAAACAGCAAATAAAGGAGAAATCATAGCAATAACAGGACAAAAAAAGAGAATCTAATCATGGATTATCTGACCATTGAAGCTGAGGAAGAAGGTAAGAATTACAGAAATAAACATGAAGCTGAAAGTGGGGACAAGTGGAAAAACACCTTTGATGAGAATTAAAAGGTTAGATGCCCCTGCATGAAAGGAAATGGAAGCAGACATGTCCCCAAGTAGAGAAACTCAGTAAGCGACCAATTTTGGAAATCACTAAGCAGGCTCCTTGTGACACATTCTCCAGTCCCATTTTCCTCTTTCAGCACTCCTGTGCCCATTCACATTCCCTCTGCAGCCATGGAAGAGAGAATATTCCATTTTCCACCCCCTGTTAGGCTATTATAAAAGGTTGATGTATTGTGGGTCTATAAGCTTAGCTTTTTGGGCAACAGACTTTCACTTTATCGTCTTATTGTACCCTCATCCCACCTTTTGGAGTGAAGTCAAGTGGGCCCTGTGTATACAATTTACCTGGCTTGTGATAACTTTTGTCCTAATGAATTTGGAAGTGGGGAAATAGAGCTTACCTCCTTCATAGCTTTTTCTTCTCCCTCTAGTCCTTCCAGCCATTACTACCGAGGATGCTTCTCTGCCCCAAAAACAGAACATGGAAGAAATGGAACCTACTGTTGAGCTCCTTCCTGTTGAGTTCCAGGCAAGTCTTTGATTTCCTCATATGAAATCTTAGCTTGGAGTTCACAGTGTGTCATTTGCTTTTTTCATCTTGCTTTGGAGGTCCACAGCAATCCCAACTAGAGAACTGAACCAAAGTAATTTTTCCTTGAAGACTGGAAGGTCTGGGGAGAGCTCAGGCTTGAGCACTGATTTTGGTAGTAGTCTGTGTGAACAGTATTTTAAATCACAAAACTAAGGGAATAGAAAAGAGATGAGATTTTATGACTGAGCTCTCCAACACTGTGAGATCAGGGAGATGAAGAGGAACCAGCAAAGGATACTGAGATGTGGCCAGTGTGGCCAGTGAGGTAGGAAGTCAAAAGTTTGGCATCCTGGTAAACAATTGGAGAAAGTGTTTAAAAGGAGCAGGGAGTGATCAGCTGTTAAATACTGCTGCTAAGTCAAGTAACATGAGGCCTGAAAATTGACCATTGGATTTAAAAATATGAAGATCACTGGTCACTGCCAAGAACAATGTCATGGAGTTGTAGGAATGAAAGCCTGATCGGAAAGGGTTCAGGAGAGAATAGGAGAGAAGTTGGAAGCAGGGATGACCGACAGCCATTTTGGAGAGTTTTACGCTAAAGCAGAGGACAGAAATAGGGTGATAGCGGGAAGCAGTAGCAAGACCAAAGAGGGTTTTTATTTTTTATTTTTTTAAGATGGGAGAAATAACAGGTTGCTTATAGGCATGTAAGAATGGATGGAGAAGAGAAGATGTCTAACAACTGAGCTCTGGGGAACTCTAACATTTAGAGCCACTTTTCAAACATAGCTTCATTTGTTTTAAACAAGAAATCATGTGAGTTAGGAGTAATGCTTATTTCACAGTAAAACTGAGGCTCACAGCGGCTCCTGGCTGGCTCAGTCAGTGGAGCATGCGATTCTTAATCTCAGGGATGTAAGTTTGAGACCCACGTTGAGTGTAGAAATTACTTAAACATAAAATCTTGTGGGGGTGCCTGGGTGGCTCAGTTGGTTGGGTGGCCGATTTTGGCTCAGGTCATGATCTCATGCTTTGTGGGTTCGAACCCCACGTCAGGTTCTGTGCTGACAGCTCAGAGCTTGGAGCTTCCTTTGGATTCTGTGTCTCCCTCTCTCTGCCCCTCCCCTGCTCACACTCTGTCTCAAAAATAAATAAATGTTAAAAAAAAGTTTTTTAGGGGCCTCTGGGTGGCTCGGTAGGTTAAGCGTCCAACTTCAGCTCAGATCATGATCTCATGGTTTGTGAATTCGAGCCCTATGTTGGGCTCCGTGCTGACAGCTCAGAGCCTGGAGCCTGATTGGGATTTTGTGTCTCCCTGTCTCTCTGCCCCTCCCCCACTCATGGTCTGTCTCTCAAAAATAAATAAAAAACATAAAAAATTTATTTTTAAATCAGTAAATCCAAAATACATACATACATACATACATACATACATACATACATACATAAAAAGTAAATTTCAGGTGCCTGGGTGGCCCAGTTGGTTAAGTATCCGACTCTTGATTTTGGCTCAGGTCATGACCTCACAGTTCCTGAGACTGAGCCCTTTGCTGGGCTCTGTGCTGACAGCGTGAAGCTTACTTAGGATTCTCTCTCTCCCCCTCTCTCTGCCCCTTCCCCATTCATGTGCATATGGTCTTTGTCTCAAAATCAGTAAATAAACTTAAAAAACATAAAATCAGTAAATCCACTCATTCAGAACAACTGCAATTACTAAAAGATAACTAGATAAATCTAAAAGTCATGACCCTAAGTACAGAGAAGGAAGAACAGCATGACTATCTGTATACATTCAGGATATCAAGCAGAAGCTCTATAAAATCTCAGAATATTTCAGGAATCAGTATAAATTACATATCTGAGACTTACCCCATCTACAACAACTAAGTGCAATTAGTCATTGACATTTGGTTGTCATTCAGTGGTTAAATTTTTTTTTATGTTTTTTTTTGGTTTTTTTTTTTTTTTGACAGAGAGAGAGACAGAACATGAGCAGGGGAGGGGCAGAGAGAGAGGGAGACACAGAATCCGAAGCAGGCTCCAGGCTCTGAGCTGTCAGCAAAAAGCCCAACGCGGGGCTCAAACCCATGGACCACGAGATCATGATCTGAGCTAAAATCCGACGCTCAACTGACTGAGCCACCCAGACGCCCCCCCAGTGGTTAATTTATATTAGATTTATTTAGTAAAATATGTGAGAGACAGAAAAATATAGGAAAGAGGATAGCTTTGCTATCAAATCACTATGTTGTACACCTGAAACTAATATACTTTATGTCAACTATACTTGAATTTAAAGAAAGAGTATATGGGGTGCCTGGGTGGCTCAGTTGATTGAGCATCTGACTCTTGATTTCAGCTCAGGTCATGATCCCAGGGTCGGGGGATTGAGCCCCACATCAGGCTCTGCTCTGAGCATGGATCCTGCCTAAGATTCTTTCCCTCTGCCCCTCTCTCCTACTCATGCTCTTCTCTCTAAAGTAAAGTAAAATAAAATAAAATAAAATAAAATGAAATAAAATAAAATGAAATAAAATAAAATGAAATAAAATACGTTGTTCCATTAAAAAAAAAAAAAAAGAACCAAAAGAGTATAGCTTTGGAGCCAGACTGTCTGGGTCCAGATGTCATATCTGATCCTCACATCTGTAAATACTGTTAATAATAGTACTTATCTCATGAAGTTATCATTACAAGAGGTAGTTCAAAGGGCTCAGCACATAGAAAATATAAGTGTTAGCTGTTACTATTTTCCCTAATACAGACTAATACATAGAAATCTTAGACTGTTCCATTAAAATAAAGGTTTAACCGTCATATTAAAAAATACTGTCTCTTATAGATTGTTCTCCTCCCCAAGTTCTATAAGAATATGCTTGTTCTTGGGGCGCCTGGGTGGCTCAGTCAGTTGAGTGTCTGACTTCGGCTCAGGTCATGATCTCACGGTCCATGGGTTCAAGCCCTGCATCGGGCTCTGTGCTGACAGCTCAGAGCCTGGAGCCTGCTTCCGATTCTGTGTCTCCTTCTCTCTCTGCCCTCCCCCACTTGTGCTCTGTCTCTATCAAAAATAAATAAACATAAAAAAAATTAAAGAATATGCTTGTTCTTCCAGGAATTGGTGACAGTCAAGGATGAGGAAATGGACTTCAGTCATGTGGAGGAAGAAGAGCTGAATTCTGCCCAAAGGTACATGGGCATTGATATGAAAGTGGAGAATTGTGGGAGCCTGGTATTTTGGGGTAAGGAAATTATTTTGTAATGCAAACTGCTTACTGGGACATAAACTTCCTCTATAACTCATGGCATCTAAAATGCCATAGTTTTGCTTAAAATCCAGAAAGCCCTGATCTCCTAGGAGATCCCTGATCACTCTGGGCTCAGAATTGGGCTTTTTTTCTCTTTTGGCAAGTAAAAGTTTACTATTTCTGGTATTGAAAAAGGATAGCTTTATTACATTGGTTTTAAGATTTATAAAATTATAGTGACCAAAACAGTGTGGTACTGGTATAGATGTAAATCGATAGAACAGAATAGATAGTCCAGAAATAGACCTGCACATATGTGGTCAATTTTTTTTTGCAATCATTCATTTTATCTTTTTTTTTTTTTTAAGGAATAGAATTTAGTGTCTCTTATGTTTTGTCTCCCTTTCTGTTTTTTATCTTAATTTTCACTTCCTTTTCCCTGTGTTCATCTGTTTTGTTTCTTGAATTCCACATATGAGTGAAATCATATATTTGTCTTTCTCTGACTTATTCTACCTAGCATAATATACTCTATTTCCATCCGTGTTGTTGCAAATGGCAAGATTTCATTCTTTTTGATTGCCAAGTAATATTCCATTGTGTATATATACCACATCTTCTTTATCCATTCGTCATTTGATGGACATTTGGGCTCTTCCCGTAATTTTGCTATTGTCAATAGTGTCGCTATAAACATTGGGGTGCATGTGCTCCTTCAAATCAGCATTTTTGTATCCTTTGGATAAATACCTAATAGTGTAATTGCTGGGTTATAGGGTGTTCTATTTTTAATTTTTTGAGGAACTTCCAAACTTTTCCAGAGTGGCTGCACCACGAACTGCAAGATTATGACCTGAGCCGAAGTCAGACGCTTAACCAACTGAACCACCCAGGCACCCCATATAGTTGGATTTAAATCTTACATATAGCCACTTGTCTTCTATTTGTTCCATCTATTCCTTATTCATTTTTCTTTCTTTTTCACTTTTTTGGTTGCATATTTTTTTTACTCTATTTTATATCCACAATTAGCTTACCATTAAACCTTATTTAAAGTTCTTTTAATGGTTGTCCTAGAGTTCCCAAATGCTTCTCTAATTAATCACAGTTATCTATTTTTAAAATTTATTTATTTTGAGAGAGAGAGAGAGCAGAGGAGGGGCAGAGAGAGAGAGAGAGAGAATCCCAGGCAGGCTCTGTGCTGTCAGCACAGAGCCCAATGCAGGGCTCGAATTCACAAACCATGAGATCATGACCTGAGCCAAAACCAAGAGTTGGACGCTTAACCAACTGAGACATGCAGGTAGCCCAGTCACAGTATATTTTTATTATTTTTTAATTTTTCTTATTTTTTTAATTTTTAAAATGTTTATTATTTTTGAGAGAGAGACAGAGACAGAGAGCAAGCAGGGAAGGGGCAGACAGAATCGGAAGCAGGCTCCAGGCTCTGAGCTGTCAGCATAGAGCCCGATATGGGGCTCGAACTCATAGACCACAAGATCATGACCTCAGCTGTAGTCGGCAGCCCAACTGACTGAGCCACCGAGGCACCCCAATCACAGTATATTTTTAAAGAGTAATATACCAGGGGCACCTGGGGGCTCAGTCGGTTAAGTGTCCCACTTCAATTCAGGTCATGATCTCACAGTTCCTGAGTTTGAGCCCCACATTGGACTCTCTACTGTCAGCACAGAGCCTGCTTCAGACCCTCTGTCTCCCTCTCTTTCTGCACCTCCCCTGCCAAAAATAAGTAAACATTTATTAGAAAGAAAAAGAATATTATACCACATCATGTCTGGTATAAGAACCTTACTTCTGGAGACTTCTAATTCCTCTCTCCCATCTTTTGTATAATTGTTCTCATGCATTTTACCTTTACATACACTATAAAATCACAATACATTGCTACTATTTTTGTTTGACAGTCAATTATCATCGCTTCTCGGCCTTTTGGCTAAGATCAAGTGACAGTCAATTATCTCTTAGAGTAATTAAAAATAAGAAAAAAAGGGGGGATGGACCCTGGGTGGCTCAGTTGGTTAAGCTTCTGACTTTGGCTGAGGTCACGATCTCAAAGTTCATGGGTTTGAGCCCAGTGTCGGGCTCTGGACTAAAAGGTAAGAGCCTGGAGCCTGCTTCAGATTCTATGTTTCTCTCTCTCTCTGCCCCTCCCCTGCTCATGCTCTGTCTCTCTCAAATAAACATAAAATTTTTTTTTAGTAAGAAAAAAATTAATTTTATATCTATTTTCATTTATGCCATTGCCAGCACTATTCATTTTTTATATTGATCAGGGGTTGGCAAACTTTCTCTATAAAGGACCAGATGGTAAACATTTTCTGCTTTGTGGGCCATATACTCTTTGGCAATTAGTTAACTTTGCCATTGTAGCATGAAGGCAGCCATAAACAATATGTAAACAAGTGAGAGTGGCCAGATTTGGTCTGTGGTGGGTCAGTTTGGCCCATTGATACAAGTTTTTGACTTGTATCAATCACCTTCTGCCTACAAGAGCATTTCTTTCTTTCTTTTTTAATCCGAGTTAGTTAACATATAGTGTAATAATGATTTCAGGAATAGAATTTAGTGACTCATCACTTACATATAATACCCAGTGCTCATCCCAAAAAGTGCCCTCCTTAATGCCTATCACCCATTTAGCCCATCTCCTCACTCACCTCCCCTCCAGCAACCCTCAGTTTATTCTCTGTATTTAAGCGTCTCTTATGGTTTGCTTCCCTGTTTTTATCTTATTTTTGCTTCTTTTCCCCTATGTTCATCTGTTGTGTTTCTTAAATTCCACATATGAGTGAAATCATATATTTGTCTTTCTCTGACTTATTTCTGGGGAACTGGAGGGAACTATTTAAAAAGTCAAAAGTGTTGTTTCTGGGTGATTATTATAAATGATTTTTTTTGTCTTGTACTTTTTCAAAACTGTCTAATCTCAACCTGTGTTTTCATCTTTCCACCCTTCTCTAGATGTTTTATATCAACATTTATTCTCATCCCACCTGCTTATATCCTCCTTTCTGGTTAGTCTGCTCAGTTTTCCACTCTCTTAAGTACAGCATCCTCATTGTCCTTTTATTGTGCCTTATATTACTCATTCTCCCATCTCTGTTATTTTCTGACACTTCCTCTGCCACTGCCAGGAAGTGCTTCCTGAAAACATTCTAATAAACATGTTTAATAAGCATCATTTTTGGGGTTGCCTAGGTGGCTCAGTTGGTTGAGCATCTGATTCTTGGTTTCAGCTCAGGTCATGATCTCATGGTTGTGGGATCAAGCCTCACGCTGGGCTCTGCGCTGACAGCAAGGAGCTGTCTCCCTCTCTGCCCCTCTCTCTGGATCTCTCTTTCTCTAAAAATAAATCAACACTTTTTAAAAAGCATCATTTTTGTTTTATTTTCCTCTTGCTAACTCAGCAGTTTTCTTTCTCTCATCACAGAGAAAACAAAAATACGTGTACTTTTTATTTATTTCAGATTCCGAATCTATACCTGAAACTAAAGAATCTTTTTCAAAGCAAGAACTTTATGAAGAAGTGTCCTCCGAAAGAGAGCTGATAATAGAAAGACTTAAAAAGGTTGAGGCCTGGGACTCCAGATTGATAGAAGCCTGGCAATGTGAAGGCACATTAGAAAGGCAGCAAGGAAACCAGAAGAAAGATTTAAGGGAAGCCATAATTAAACACAACAAAACCACTGTGGAGGATTGTAATGAAATTGGGGAAAGTTCAAACCCAATCAAACATCGAAATATTTACTCAGTGAAAAAGCCTTGGAAGTGCAATGAATGTGGGAAGTTCTTCAGTTACTACTCAGCCTTTATCCTACATCAGAGAATTCATACTGGAGAGAAGCCTTATGCATGTACTGAATGTGGAAAGGCCTTCAGTCGGAGCTCATCACTTATTCAGCATCAGAGAATTCACACGGGAGAAAAACCTTACGAGTGTAACAAATGTGGGAAAGCCTTCAGTCATCGGTCAGCCCTCATTCAGCATCATATCATTCACACTGGAGAAAAGCCCTATGAGTGCAATGAATGTGGGAAAGCCTTCAACCAAAGCACATACCTTATTCAGCACCACAGAATCCATACTGGAGAGAAACCCTATAAATGCAAGGAATGTGGGAAAGCTTTCAATGATACCTCATCCCTAATTAAACATCAAAGAGTTCATACTGGAGAAAAACCTTATGGATGTAAAGAATGTGGGAAAGCCTTTAGTGACAGGTCGGGCCTCACTCAACATCAGAGAACTCATACAGGGGAAAAGCCATATGAATGCAGTGAATGTGGGAAAGCTTTCAGCTACTGTTCAGCTCTTATTCAACATCAAGGAACCCATACTGGGGAGAAACCTTACAAATGTAACGAATGTGGGAAAGCCTTCAGTGATCGCTCAGCTCTCATAAGACACCAAAGAATTCATACTGGGGAGAAACCTTACAAATGTAAAGAATGTGAGAAAGCCTTCAGCCAGAGCTCATCTCTTACAAAGCATCTGAGAACTCATACTGGAGAGAAACCATATAAATGCAGTGGTTGTGACAAAGCCTTCAGTCAGAGTTCATCTCTTATTCAACATCAGAAAACCCATACAGGAGAAAAACACTACAGATGTAAGAAATGTGAGAAAACCTTCAGTGTGCGTTCAGCCTTTTATCAACATAAAGAAATTCATGATGAATAGAATGCAGTAAATTCATGAAATAGTTATGTATTCTTGGGGCACCCAGCTGGCTCAATAAGGCTGGCTCAATGCAATTCTTGATATTGGGGTCATGAGTTCGAGTCCCATGTTGGGCAGAGTTTACTTAAAAAAAGAAAAAAGAGGGGCACCTGGGTGGCTCAGTCGGTTAAGCATCCAACTTCAGCTCAGGTCATGATCTTGCACTCCATGAGATTAAGCCCTACATCAGCTCAGAGCCTAGAGCTTGCTTCAGATTCTGTGTCTCCCTCTCTCTCTGCCCCTTTCCCGCTGGCACTCTTTCTCTCTTAAAGTAAACATTAAAAAAAGAAAAAAGAATTATGTATGCTCTACTGATCATGTAGACCTGTGTTCTAAATATTACAGGGTACTACAAAAATGTATGAGGCTGCATCATGCAAAAAATAGCTCTCTTCCTTGAAATGGTATTAGGTATGGGAAGAGGACAAGAGGTATAGTAACAGAACCCAAGAAGCTGAAGAGTGGAGAATTCCTAGGGGAGCACAGAAGGAGAAAGTCTGGTTAAGTCAGAGAAAAGAGAGTCAGGAGCTAAGCATCTAATGTCAGTAGAAAAACTAATCCAAGCAGCAGACTTAACAGTACTTGAGGCTGATGGCTCTCTAAATAGTAGTTTCAACCTGAAGCCAAGTGTGGAGGATCAGGATCCCAAAGAGGAAAATCACCAGGATGTTTCTCTAGGAAAATAAAGAGGAAGAAAAATATCTAAGCCTAGGAAATCTTCCTTTTCTCTGTCCCTGCACTCCACTTGTTCACTTGAACATTTGCAAACATTTAAACCATTGCTTATTAATCCTGGGTGTACACTGAAATCATCTGAAAAATACCTGGGTCCCAGTCCTAGAGATTCTGATTAAATTTGGCCTGGGGTGTAGCCTGGGCATCAGGAATTTAAAAACTCCTCAGGTAGTTCCACCAAGATTAAGAACCACTGATTTAGGCTCTTAGTGCACAAGGATCAAGTCAATAAGGAAGGATAATAACAACCCACGTTCATTCTCGGGAGCTCTCTGTGTCCTTGTTTCTGCCTTTTTTTTCTCTTGCCAATTATATAATGTCATCCTTTCTTTTACCTGACGTTGGATCCTTTTGTTTGGTCCTTTTTTGTTTTCTCTGACTTTGTGTAAATTGAGCTGCCTGACCCTAACTTCTGCTCTGGCCCCTTACCCTTGCTAAATGTGCTCTTTTAAGCCTGCTTACAGCTTTCTCAACCTCTTCTGCCCACAAGGATCATATATTGTGCTTGCTACCCATGGCCCGATGGTGGCAAATATTAACCATAAGAAATAAGAGGAGAACCTAAAGACCAAAATCAGGAGTGGAGACAGGGTGACTGGAAGGGAACTTCAAAGGGTTAAATTTTTGACTCCAACTGTATAGTTTGTATCTTAGAATTTCCTGAAATTGTAATAAAATTTAGTTGTGTGCACGAATTAATACTGAACTTCAAGGGATGTAGGTGGAAGGAAAGGTAAATAAAAAGTGTTTCTACATTTAGTATGACAAACAGTAGTAATGCTAAAGAGATTACGAGAAATTACAGATGATACTGTAATCCCTAAAGAATACCCATTAAATAATAATGCAAGTAGAGGAATTAAATCACATATTAAAAAATGTTTAACCCTAGGGGTGCCTGCTGGCTTAGTCAGGGAGCATGCGACTCTTGGGGTTGTGAGTTTGAGTCCTACATTGGGTGTAGAGATTACCTAAATAAATAAAACTTAAAATGTTTAACCCAGAAGAAGGCAGGAAAGGAGGAAGAGAGACACAGAACAAATTGTAAACAGGCAGCAAACTGGGAGACCTAAGTTCAACCATATCAGCAATTGCATCAAACCTAAAAGAAACACTCCAAATAAAACTGACAGGTTGTCAGACTGAATAAAGAATGACCCAACTATATCTAAAAGAGGAACACTTTAAATACAGAAACACAGGTGAACATTCAAGAGATAAAGATACACAATGAAAACACTAATCATAAGAAAGCTGGATATGTTAATATCAGATATAATATAATTCAAGAAGGTATCATCATAAACAGAGGACATTTTATAATGATAAAATGGTCAATTCATCAAGGTTGGTAAATCTTATAATGTGTAACTATATTACAGATGTGACGTGTTAATATTATAAATAAGATCATTTTAAGTTTACTGATATATTATGTGCCTAATATCAGGGCTTCCAAAATCACAAGGTAAAAACTGACAGAACTAAATTTTAAAAAAGAACAATCCACAATTTTATAATTGGAAATTATAACACTCCATTCTCAGCAGTTGATAGAATATCTAGACAACAAATATTAAAGATTTAGAAGAGCTGAACAATATGTCTATATTGTCTACCATCTTGAATTGAGTGGCATATATACTTTATAGAACACACAAGGAACACGCAGCAACTTCAGAGTGCACATTCCCTTCAAGTGCACATGAAATGTTCAAGTTAGATTGTACACTGGGCCTTAGAGCAAGGCTCAGTAAATTTAAAGGACTTAGGATATTCTCTACTACATTTGATGAAAGTAGAGATCAATAAAAATAACAGGAGGGGTGGGGCGCCTGGGTGGCTCAGTCAGATAAGTATTCGACTTCACCTCAGGTCATGATCTCACGGTCTGTGAGTTCGAGCCCCGTGTCGGGTTCTGTGCTGACAGCTCGGAGCCTGGAGCCTGCTTCGGATTCTGTGTCTCCCTCTCTGCCCCTCCCCTGCTCATGCTCTGTCTCTCTCTGTCTCAAAAATAAATTAAAAAAAAATCAGCAACAACAACAAAAAAATAGGAGGGGTGCCTGCGTGGCTCAGTGGGTTAAGCATCCAACTTTGGCTCAGGTCATGATCTCACGGTTTGTGGGTTAGAGCCCTGCATCGGGCTCTGTGCTGACAGCTGAGAGCCTGGAGCCTGCTTTGGATTCTGTCTCCTTCTCTCTCTTCCCCTCCCCAACCTGTGTTCTGTCTCTCTGTCTTTCAAAAATAAATAAATGTTACAAAAAAAAAAAAAAAAAGGTTGAGGGGCATCTGGGTGGCTCAGTCAGTTATGCCTCTGACTCTTGATCTCAGCTCAGGTCATAATCTCACTGTTTGTGAGTTCCAGCCCCGCATTGCATTCTGCACTGATTGCGCAGAGTCTGCTTGGGATTCTGTCTCCCCTTCTCTCTAACCCTTGCCCACTTGTGCTCTCCCTCTCTCAAATAATATACTTAAAAAAAAAAAAAAAGGTTGAAAGTCCATCATCTCAGTTTCCATTGAAAGACTAAAAGTGGAAGCAAATTTAAACACAAAGTAAAAGAAAATATATGATAAAGAGAAGAAATTTTTAAAATACAAAGCAGATACACAATAAAGAAAATCAACAAAGGCAAAGGTTGGTACTTTGTGTATGGCTACTTTTACAAACAACAGAAAACTGGGAGAGTACACAAGAAAATTATATGTAGGCATTGGAGGGAGTGAAGTGAACGGAGCAGGGGTAGAGTGTGCCACCCTCTACTGTATTTTGTTTTGATTTTTGAGTCACTCAAAAAGTTTTAGTATCCATCTAGTACTATTCTAAGCCATATTGGATCCTGAAGCAAAAAGAAACATATATGCCCCTATATACACTTATCAAAATATCTTCCCATGATTTGAATCAGATTGGAAAAGTTAATAAAAGCTCCATAATTAAGAAAAAATGACTATAGAGGCGCCTGGCTGGCTCAGTCAGTAGAGCATGTGATTCTTGATCTTGTGGTTGTGAGTTTGTGCCCCTTGCTGGGCATCAAGTTTACTTTAAAAATAAAAATATAGATAGATAGATAGATAGATAGATAGATAAAAATGAAAAAAAATGACAACCTGTACAGAGTGGGATGTGATGGCTTCATGGTCCAGGAACCATGAGCTGATTAGAAATAACTGTTCCAAATTCACAATAATCCTGGATTATAAAACAAGCAAACAATAATTTGTCTTATCTAAAAGTCTGATATTTTGTTTTTCATGGATTTTTTTGCATTAATTTTGATTTAGAAGATATTGAATTAAAACATTATTCCTCTTGATTACTGAGTTTTTTGGTGCCCTCTTAAATTTTGCATCCAAGGTGATTGCTTCATTTGCCTCACCCTGATCCCTGCCCTGAACACATTAGACAGGATCATCTGGAGCTGAAGAGCTGGAATGGAGGGGATTCAGTGATTTTCATCACGCCCAGAGAAAGCAAAGACTCTTTGTGGACATATTTCTTTAAAGACTCATGGGGCACTTGGGTGGCTCAGTAGAATGGGTGTCTGACTTCGTCTCAGGTCATGATCTCACAGCTGGTGAGTTCGAGCCGCGAGTTGGGCTCTCTGCTGTCAGCGCAGAGCCCTCTTTGATTCCTGTCTCCCCCTCTCTCTCTGCCCCTCCCCAACTCATGCTTTCTGTCTCAAAAATAAACAAAAACATTAAAAAAAAAAAACCTCATTAAAAGACTGTAGGGGCGCCTGGGTGGTGCAGTCGGTTAAGCGTCCGACTTCAGCCAGGTCACGATCTCGCGCTCCGTGAGTTCGAGCCCCGCGTCAGGCTCTGGGCTGATAGCTCAGAGCCTGGAGCCTGTTTCCAATTCTGTGTCTCCCTCTCTCTCTGCCCCTCCCCCGTTCATGCTCTGTCTCTCTCTGTCCCAAAAATAAATAAACGTTGAAAAAAAATTTTTTTTTAAAAAAAGACTGTAAAGATATTGGTAGGTTTTAGGAAATTCTAAAACTTGATTTGTATTTTTGTTGTTGTTGTTGTTGTTTACTAAGAATCACAGCTTGGTGTTACTGGGCAATTTGCGTTTTCTTCTTTGTGACTGAGGAAATCAACAGAGACATCCATCGGTTATCCAATCTCACTCGAGGATTTTCCATCTGGAGGTCTGGAAGCTTCATCTCAGGGGCCCTTCAGGGAACCACATGCCTCCTGACAGGGTCCAAAAACCCAATATCCAACTACAGTCGCTGAGCTCATGCTCCTATCCCTGCTCCAACTGGGGACCTCAGTCAGCGCTGTCCATACCCATGGCAAGGTTGCTGGAACTATACAGATTAACTCAGGTGAGTGATTAAAAAGCTCATTTTCATTTTATCACCCTTTACCCACCAATCTGAACAACCTCCTTGCAGTTTCAACCCAAAGTCACAGTGCAGTCCCCCTCAAAATGTAAAGGAGCACACAGGCATTCCTCCTCATTCCGCAAACATTTTCCCGTGACCCTGTTTCCTCATCAGTACAATGAGGAAAACAATAGCACCTACTTCACAGAGTTGTTATGTGGATGCTGTAAATTAATTCATGTAAGCGCATGAGATAGTCCCTGGAACACAGGGAAATCCTCAATAAATGCAAGATATTACCTATTAGTTTTGGTCATTATATAAACTTTTAATAAAAATACATGAGGGGCAGGGCACCTAGGTGGCTCAGTCGGTTAAGTGTCCAACTCTTGATTTCGGCTTCGGTCATGATCCCAGGGTTGTGGGATGGAGCCGTGCGTTGAGCTCCACACTGAGTATGGAGCCTGCTTGAGATTCTCTCTCTCTCTCTGCTCCTCTTCCCCCACTTGTGCTCTCCCTCAAGAAAAAAAATAAAATAAAAATACATGAATGATTTTAAGGGATTCTCAACCATTGCTGAAGAAATAAAATGCATCATTCAGATAACCAGAAAAGTGGCTGGTGATAACTTTGTTCACAGTTTCAAGGAAGAAATGAAAAAGTTTTGAGACTCATGGGAATTAACTGAGAGCCATGGGAAAACACCAAAACGAAGTTCAAGGAAATAATTAAACTGTTCTACAAAAGAAAAAGATATTGATGAACAGGAAGATGTTCAAGCTAGCAAGAGCCTAGAATCTTCACGTATTTGCTGAAAAGAGCTGAGTAGTAAATAACTTAAATGATTTGAGTATAGTCCCTCTCGAGAATGATATACTGTACATTACTGCATATATTTTACATATATACATATTTGCTGTGTACAAGTGTTCATACAAAATCACATATTTTGGATAAGGTAAAGGATTTTACAGGAATAATTGTGAAGTCATTTGATTCATCTCACCATCTAAATTCAGAACCTATCCTCCACCTAAGGTGTATTTTCACAGTAAATAGAATATTTGGGAAATAATAAGATAACTGGTTTGACTGGATTTTGACAGAAAAGGCATGATTCATACTGAGAGGATCCTGGACATTAGGATAAGAAATAGGGACTTTAGAGGCACTGGGGTGGTTCAGTCGGTTCAGCGTCCGACTTCAGCTCAGGTCATGATCTCACAGTTCATGAGTTCGAGTCCTGCATTGGGCTTTGTGCTGACAGCTGGGAGCCTGGAACCTGCTTCAGATTCTGAGTTTCCCTCTCTCTCTACCCCTCCCCTGCTCATGCTCTGTCTCTCTCAAAAATAAACATTAAAAAAAATAGGGACTTTATTTGGGGGCCTTGGTTATCTAATGAGTTTTTTTCTTTTTCCTAAGCACGGGGATGACAATGGTGAAATATCATACGGTAGAACACCAGTTGCCCAGAATTTCTGGGGATGTAGCTGTTCCAAATTTATAAAATCATAATCATAATAATTGTTTCAGCTTCAACATCATGTGCACCTACCCTCACTGTTTTATCTTGTGAGAAACTACAACAGCCCTGGAAATGCCCTCCCTCTGCACTCCTGATTAGGACCACCGCTTTCCTCTTAGGCAGGATATGGGAGGAAGGGATACAATCTGAGGGATGTGGAACCACATTAGCTACCTGTCTGATTGTCAAGGGGGAAAGGCATTGCTATAGTGCAATAGAAACAATGGGGAAATCTATTGATTCCAATCATGTAGTTTGAATCAAGAGATGACTTTTAATGCAAAGCTGTGTTAGCTGCTCTGAAGCTATTTTAGTCATTTCATAAATGCTCTGGTTCTTTCTTAAACTGTAATTTCTCTGTAAATTGGTTAGTCCATCCCTGGACTATCAAGAATACAAAATAAGATTTATTTACTTTATTATTTTCTTTTTAGATTTGTCTATTTTGTTTTTACTTTATTTTAGAGAGTGCTAGCAGGGGAGAGGGGCAGCAGGAGATGGAGAGAGAGATAATGGGAGAGAGAAAGAGAGAGAGAGAGACAAAGAGAATCTCAAGCAGGCTCCATGCCCAGCACAGGGCCTGAGGTGGGGTTCGATCCCTTGACTCTGGGACCATGACCTGAGCTGAAATCAAGAGTTGGACACTTAACTGACTGAGCTACCCAGGCGCCCCTAGATTTATTTACTTTAAATGTGTATTTAAATTAAATACAGAAAGTAGCCAAACAAAAGAACCAGCTGTTCCTTAATATCAGGGATACGTTTGCCTTTAATGTTGGAAATTAAACTCTAAGAGGTCTGCTCTAGTTGAATCTAGATTACATTGCCTCCTCTGCCCAGGAGTTTAGGGAGAAATTATTTCCAAGGGCTGAGAATTGCCCCACCTTTATTTAGAAAGTAAATAAACTGGAGAGAACAATTTACATGTATGTTACGATTTGGTATAGAAACATCATCATACATATCAAAACTTTAAATGTAAGGATAGGTTTCAGTATTCCTTCTATACGCTTCTGTCAGGATTCGCTTCTGATTTATGAAAAAGATGTGTTCACTTTCTGGGTCAGTTATGTACCCACTGGAGTCTGTCTCAGTAATGAGACTCCTTTTCTGCAGAGGACACTAGTGACCAATCCTGGGCCCAGGGAATGACCCTACTTTAAATGGATCTGAGTGGGCATTGTGACTCAAGATGACGATTTGGGAATCCAGGGGAGCTCTCTGTTGATCACTGAGCTGGACAAAGTGGGAGCCTATAAGAAATTCCTAATTATCATTCCCACCTCCAAGTCCTGGGAGAACATAGAATACAACAAGGAACTGCTCAGGGTATCGACCTCAAAGGTCATTGTGATGTTTCTTAACAGCATGAGGTTTCCCCACATCTATGAGAGACTCCCAGTGAGTGATATAAGGGGGAAGATATGAATTAGAAGCAATGTCCAGGAAAATGAAGTTAACTTGTCCCAGATTATCGGCATCTTTAGATCCAAAATCATAATCCCAGGCTTTTCAGAATCCCTAATCAAATGCATCCTCTCAGGTACAAACAGAACATGTTCATAAAAACATTTTTTTTTAAGTTTATTTATTTGTTTAAGTAATCTCTACGCCCAATGTGGAGCTTGAACTCATGACCCTGAGATGAAGAATTGCAACATAAAACATCTTGGAAAGAGGATTTTGGATCTAAGTGGCCTGGTCAAGACTAATTAGCATGGACACCAGAGAGGTCAAATTTGGCACACAAACGGAGCATCTACAAAACAGTTCATGAGTGCGTTGGTGCAGACTTATAGTACCTAACACTGCTGTCTATAGCATTGCCCATATTCTTTAAGACCTGAGTTCTTGGGGTAATGGAAGTAGGCCCTCTAAAAATGGGGCATGTGCAAAGGACAGAGCCGTCTAACCCTGGCAAGTGACAAACTGTAAACAATCAGGCTTCAAAGAGATTACTCAATATTAGGAGACAGTATCTGTTCTTTCCAGCATACTCATTGGCTGCTCTTATCCCCTGGTTTGCAAGAGTGTGATGATGGGATTGTAATAGCAAAATTAACCTGAATTCTCATGATGGTAGCAAGTAAGCCAGTTCCCTCTTCTGGTCCATCAGATTCAACAATATACTACTCCTGGAAGGATAGGAGTCAGTAAATAGTCTTCCCTGCTATGCACTGGCTTGATGGTGCCCGAGGTGAAAGGGGGTGAAACTAGGGGAATAATTCCTTCATCCAGGAACAAGAGTTCCTCTTATTATGTGGAAATAGACATGATTCAGCTTTCAGTCTCCCCACAGAGTAGAGAACAGGCTAACGGTACATGAAATAGCTTAGACTTTTCCTTTTGCGAGTGTGGGCTTTTGGAAAATGGCTCTTTCTGTGATGTTAGTCCAGGTCCTCCAAGAAGCAGATGCCAAGATGCGATGAAACATGCAAGGATTTTATCAGGAGACACGCCTGTGAGAAAGGAAATAAGGTGGGAGTTTTTAAAGCTGGGGAGAGCCCAAGATGCAAGACGACCCCACAGGAAGGAGAGGGGAATGGTCAGTGGAAGCATGATGCCGCCCTGCAGTTTAAGGAAAATTCAGCAAAGTCCTTGGGAAATCTCGAGCCAATGTCAGCCGAAGAAGAGTCCCATACCTTCCAGGGATGGTCTGCTAGAGGGTCTACACACACTCAGTGCCAGGGAGCAGCGCCTGGGAGGCATGTGTTGAGGCAGTTAGGACCTCAGCCAATTGTTCCCTGTAACAAAGGTTCACAAGGCATGTCCTCATGGCCACTACATGAGGCATAAGAGAATGTTCCCATGGACACTTAAAAGTGTCAATTTGTAAAAATATGATGACCGAGTGTGTGGAAAAATACATAGGACAGGGGCTCCTGGCTGGTTCAGTCGGTGGAGCATCTGACTCTTATCCCAGGGTCGCGAGTTCAAGCACCACAATGGGCATGGAGCCTACTTAAAAAAAAAAAAAAAAAAAAGATACATAGCACAAATGACTATCAATCTAGGTAAGGCCATAGCCTCTAGTCCATACTGGATTTTCATTGCTAAGAAAGCTTCATGGTAGGGGCGCCTGGGTGGCTCAGTCGGTTGAGCGGCCGACTTCGGCTCAGGTCACGATCTCGCAGTCCGTGAGTTCGAGCCCCGCGTCGGGCTGTGTGCTGACAGCTCAGAGCCTGGAGCCTGTTTCAGATTCTGTGTCTCCCTCTCTCTGACCCTCCCTTGTTCATGCTCTGTCTCTCCCTGTCTCAACAAATAAATAAAACGTTAAAAAAAATAAAAAATAATAAATTAAAAAAAGAAAGCTTCATGGTATAGAATTATTGACCTGTCTCATGCAGTTCTATTGGATATTCCTCAAATAATGTATTTTCCTTAATAACACACTTTAACTTGGCAGACTGTGTTTTGGATCCAGGCATGTCTTCAGTGTGGGTGATTTCATACATTAAAGAGAAAATAATGGGGCGCCTGGCTGGCACAGTCAGTTAAGCATCCGAGTCTTGATCTCAGCTGAGGTCGTGGTCTCACCATTTGTGAGTTCGAGCCCCACATCGGGCTCTGCACTGATACTGCACAGTCTGCTTGGGATTCTGTCTCTACTTCTCTCTGACCCTCCCCCACTTGTGCTCTCTCTCTCTCTCTGTCAAAATAAATAAACTTAAAAAAAAGTTTCTTAAAAAAAAAGAGAGAAAATAGATAAAGTAGAATCTCTGTTTATCCCAGTTAAGCTCCATTTTTGCCCTCTAATTCCAGGAAAGATTGAGAGTACTGGGGCTATGAATGGTGAGAAGGAGGAACATAGTTGTTGTTGTTTTTTTTTTAAGTTTACTTATTTATTTGCCCTCACCCTACTTTCAATGCCAGTCACAAGTAGTAGGTCCCCAGGTTACCCACAACTTCTGTCCAATTTGGCTCCAAACTGGAAGTTCCCACAACTTCCTCCTCCGGTTTGTTTAGTTTGTTAGAACAGCTCACAGAATTCAGGGAAGCACTTCCTTACATTTACCAGTTTATTAAAAAAATATGATAGGGGCACCTGGGTAGCTCAGTTGGTTGAGTGTCCGACATCAGCTCAGGTCATGATCTCGTGGTTCTTGAGTTTGAGCCTCATACCGGGCTTGCTGCCATTAGCGTGGAGCCCACTTCCGATCCTCTGTCCCCCTCTCTCAGCCCTTCCCCTACTGGCACTCTCTCTCTCAAAAGTAAATAAAACATTTAAATATATATACGATAAAGGATACAGATAAATAGCCAGATGAAGAGGTAGATACACAGGGTGAGGTCTGGGAGGGTCCAGAGCACAGAAGCTTCTGTCCCCATGGAGTTGGGATATGTCACAATGCTGCTGGTGTGGATGTATTCACCAATTTGGAAGCTCCCAAATCCATACTATTGGGGTTTTATGGGGGCTTCTTCACACAGGTATGATCAATTATCAACTGCATTTCTAGGCCCTCTGCCCTCTCTGGAGAAGTGAGTGGCAGGACTGAAAATTCCAAGCTTCTCATCATGGCCTTGGTCTTCCTGGTGACCGTGGCCCATCCAGGAGGCACCTAAGAACCCACCCAGAGTCACCTCAGTAGATCAAAAGATGCTCCCAGTGCTTTTACCATTAGGAATTTATAGGGGTTTTAAAAAAATTTGTTTTTTAGGTTTATTTTGAGAGAGACAGAGTGTGCGAGCAGGGGAGGGGCAGAGACAGAGGGAGAGAGAGAATCCCACCCAGGCTCTATGCTGTCAGTGTAGAGCCCAACGTGGGGCTTGAATCCATGAACCATGAGATCATGACCTGAGCCAAAATCAAGAGTCACATGTTTAACCGACTGAACCACCCAGGGCCCCCAGGAATCTACAAGGGTTTTAAAAGTCCTGTGTCAGGGATGAGGTCAAAAACAAATATTAGAATAAGAGATGCTCCTGATGCTATTATCACTCAGGGAATTACAAGGGCTTTACAGTGCCAGGAACTGGCGGACACAAACTGATGTATTTTCTGTCACCTCATACCTGGAGGGTCCAGTCTGAGGGATGGGAGAGAGTCTGGATGAGGCTTTTGTCAAAGTTGCACATAATGAAATGAGATTCTTTCAGATTTCACAAGAGAAATAACATAATATATATGCCAGCATAGACAGGAAGTGGCTGGCAGGAACCACATAAGGGAGTCAGAACCCCAGAGAACTTGGTTTAAAGCTAGACACAGTGTGTTCCACCTAGTCCTAGAGATGAATAAGAATGGAAGCAAAAGGCAGAAACAGGGACACAAGTCCTACCAACGCAAGAGACAGGCAGGAAAACTGAGGTCCCAAGGCTCATCCAAGGACCTAATGGAGGAGGAGAACTAGGATATAAACATCCCTAAGTTAATTTACAATGTTAGCATGATACCAGTATAGTTTTTTTTTTCCCTGCAGCTGTATTTATGAATTCTAGAACTCATGTAAAAAAATAAATAAGCAGGGTCACCTGGGTGGCTCAGTTGGTTAAGCATCCTACTCTTGATTTTGGCTCAGGTCATGATCTCAGGCTCAAGTCATGATCTCAAGGATCATGAGTTTGATCCTGCATCAGGATCTGCTCTGTCAGTGCGGAGCCTCCTTGGGATTCTCTCTCCCTCTCTCTGCCCCTCCCCTGCTTGCATGTGTTCATATGATCTCTCTCAAAATAAATAAATAAACTTAAAAAAAAAAGAAGTACAAGGGGAGAACAATGAGGAGGGGAAGGATGAGGAGGGGAAGGATGAGGAGGGTGTGGAGAGAAAGAAGAAGAAACCAAAATCATAGTGAATTCATTTTTAATTTGGGAATAGAGAAATATTTCTAATTATGTCTCAAAATCCAAAATACAACGTCTATACACCAAGAGGAAAATATTCACGTACATAGTTCAGTCACAAAATTCAAATGAAACTGTAAGAACAAATGCAGTGGAATGAATTTAAAGACTGAATTGGCTTTATTGAATGATTCATGAATCAGGTAGCATCCCATCCAGCACTAGAATGGAACTCCAGAGGGCTACAGAAGGAAAGGTTTGTGTTTTTATTTATTTTACTTTTTTTTAACATTTATTTATTTTTGAGAGACAGAGAGAAAGCAGGGGAGGGTCAGAGAGAGAAGGAGACAGAGAATCCGAAGCAGACTCCAGGCTGTGAGCTGTCAGCACAGAGCCCGACGCAGGGCTCAAACTCATGGACCGCAAGATCATGACCTGAGTTGAAGCGAGGCACTTAGCTGACTGAGCCACCCAGAAGCCCCCAGCAGGAAACATTTTTTAAAAAGGCAGAGAGAGTGTACAACAAGGAAGTCATAGATAGAAAAATAAATCATCTGGCAAGGTAACCTTCCTTTGGGGGACAGTAGAGCCATTAGGAGCATTGCCTCAGTGGTGCTGACCAAAAAATTCCGGACTGACCAGTTAGGATTACATACCTAGGGAAGGTCGAAACTGTAATCATGTCAGGTATTAAATCTTGGCATGGTGTCATGGGTTTGAGATAGGGAAACTGAAGGACTCCATAGAAATCTGGTTTTTTTGCTCCTTTTCCTGCTTCTATTCTTATTAGGACCTGTGCTCCCACCCCACTCTACACATGTCTAAGAATGTCCTCCTTGGATTTTTAAAATTTTATTTATTTATTTATTTATTTATTTATTTATTTATTTATTTACTTATGAGGGGGTGGGGCAAGGGGCAGAGAGAGGGAGAGAGAGAATCCCAAGCAGGCTCTGCACTGTTAGAGCACAGCCGGGACTCAGGGCTCGATCCCGCCAACCATGAGATCATGACCTGAGCTGAAATCAAGTCAGACGTTCAACCCACCGAGCCACCCAGGTGCCCCTAGAATGTCCTCCTTGTAAGAGACAAGGAATTAATGAATTTATTTAACATCTAAGCAAAGATCAGGTAAGAATGACCGGAGGAAGCCATTGTAGAGGCTGCTTTTAGGCAAACGGGCTTGAGTGATGGGGTATGGAAAGGGCCCACAGTGATTCCCTGGCTGAATAGAGACAGGCCCACTGGGTGACCCAAAATATCCATAGGCCCTAACTGACCAATGGGTTACTTACAACCAGGCACAGTTACCAAAAAAGGGAAAATTCCATATATCGCCATAACTCCTCACCTTCCCTGCTTTAAAAACAGCCCCCACCCACTGCCTCATGGCAGACATGACCTGCCTGCTGCTCCCTTGCGGTGTGTTCCATAAACTTCTATTGCCTTTGTTCTGCCTCAGGTGAATTCTTTCACCACCTGCACCATTGGCTTCCACCTGATCTTTGCCCCACATTTGGAGGTCCCCATCTGACCAGATAGATACCTCATTTAGACACCACAGCCATCCTATGCACATTCTGGACCATGGCACTAGACATCTTAATGCCAAGGCCCCTTTGTTCCAAGGAATAACACCTGGGTCCTTGTCTTTGCTCTAACCAGTTCCTGGATACCTGAGGGGACACGTGCACCAGATCCCTGTCCTCAGTAAAAATCCCAGACCCCAAACAAAGACGAGACTCCCTCCTTTTCTTTCTGAGTAGCCCAGACACTATCTATATCTGCACTCTCTCTACACCTTCTATAAACTCTGCTCTCACTTCCTGCTGGCTCACGCTCGATTTCCATCCTACACGCAGCCAGGTCCTGTGGGACTCCCTCTGGGTCCCCAGACCCAGCCCGTGGGCATCAGGTTTAACTCAAGTGACTCCATTTGGGGCCTGTTGCTTCTTTGTAACAATTTACTGAAAATTTTAAGCGCATGTGAAGGAAAATAAATGCATGTTAAAACTATACAGAGTTTCCTCTTCTGGCCATGATGTAGTTAGTAAGAGTGGACTTAGTGAATTCATGTAAAAAACTATAAAACTAGAGAGAACAGGAGCACCTACCTGGGTGGCTCAGTTGATTGAGCGTCCAACTTTGGCTCAGGTCATAGTCTGATGGTTCATGAGTTCAAGCCCCATGTTGGGCTCTGTGCTGACTGCATGAAGCCTGCTTGGGATTCTCTGTCCCCCTCTCTTTCCACCCCTCCCTCACTCATGCGCTCTCTCTCTCTCTCTCTCTCTCTCTCTCAAAAATAAATAAACACTAAAAAAAAAACCTAGACAACATATGAAAAATGTTTTCAGACCGGAGACAACAGGCAGTACAGACCTGTGATCCCTGAGAAAAAGGCACCTTTTATGACAGTGCAGGGGAGGAAGAGTCCATACAGACCATAGCAGGTTCTCTAAGATGAGGAGACAGACATTTGAGTTCAAGGAGGCAGAGGCAGCTGGGTTTGGGTGGCAGAATCCTAGGAAGCCAGAAGCTACACAGAGAAAATCTCTAGAAATTTCCATAAAGCGTCCTCCTGAGTCTGTTCCTAATAGAATCAATGCCAGGCAAAGAACGAACAGGAAACAGTAAGCTGAATAGTTCTCAGCATTCACACAGAGCTGGGAGATGTTCACGTTGAAATCTGAGGACTCTGACCTGAGGCATTCAGCAGAACTCCTAGAAGTACAATAACTAGCCTTAGGGGACATCAAGATTTGCTCAAACTTTCAGGCCAAAGTCACACTCTTTTGGGGGTGACTCATCTTTACAAAGCTTCAAAACAAACCTTGAAAGAGTCAAGCTGATCAGAAAATAATTTGAACTGTCTTAAAGGAAAACAATATATTTTTATTCTTGTAAAATATATATAACATTTAAATTTTTAATCACTTTGAAAAATAAATTTTTTTTCCCATTTTAAAATTTATTTTACATATATAGAGAGAGAGCAGGGGAGAAGGGCAGAGGGAGAGAGAGAATTCCAAGCAGGCTCCACGTTCAGCACAGAGCCTGATGCAGGGCTCGATCCCACGGTCCTGGGATCATGACCTGAGCTGAAATCAAGAGTCGGGCACTCAACCGACTCAGCCACTCAGGTGCCCCTAGCTTTTTAATCATTTTTAAGAGGCATTAAGTACATTCACATTGTCTGCAACTATCACCACTGGCCTTCTTCCCAAGCTGAAACTCTGTCCCCATTAAACATCAACTCTCCATTTCCCCCTCCCCTCATCCCTTCTACTCTCTGTCTCTATGAGTTTGACTACTCTACGTACTTCACAAAAGTGGAATCATACAATGTTTGTCCTTGAGTGTCAGGCCTTTTTAACTTAGCATAATGTCCTCAAGGTTTTCCCATGTTGTAGCATTTGTCAGCATTTTCTTCCTATTTAAGGCTGAAAAATATTCCATTGTATGGATACACCACAATTTGCTTATCCACTCCTCTGCCCAGGAAACTTGGCTTGCTTCTGCCTTTTGGCTGTTGTGAATAAGGCTATTATGAACATGGGTGTACAAATATCTGTTTGAACCACTGATTTAATTTCTTTGGGGTATTTACAGAAGACGGATTTCTGGATCATATGGTTCCAATGGTTTTAAAGGAAAACAGGGGTGCTGGGTGGCTCAGTCAGTTAGGCATCCAACTTCGTCTCAGGTCATGATATCATGGTTCGTGGGTTCAAGCCCCACATCGGGCTCTGTGCTGACAGCTCGGAGCCTGGAGCCTGCTTTGGATTCTGTGTCTCCCTCTCTCTCTGCCCTGCCCTGGCTCATGCTCTGTCTCTCCCTCTCTCTCTCAAAAATAAATAAACATTTTTTTTTAAAAGGAAAACAACAAACTCTGACACTCAATGTAAAATTTATAATGTCTAGCATCCGATAAAAAATTAATAGGTATGTAAAGAAGCAGGAAAATGTAATCCAAAACCAGGAAAATAATCAGTCAATAGAAACAGATCCAGAAATGACAGACATTATGGGTTGGGAGACAAGGACTTTAAAATAATTATGAATATGCTCAAAGACTTAAAAGAACATAAATGCAATAACAGAAAAATACAAGGTAATAAAAAGAAAAAGAGAACTTCTAGAGATAAAAACAACGACAATATGTGCAAGGATCAGTGAGCTTAAAGAGTAGCAATAGAAACTACTGCTTGTAAGACCTACAGTTAGTAATCTCGTCACTGAAGTAGTCTCTGTCTCAAGCACTGGGACACTGAAAATTCTTCTGTTCCTGTCCCAGTATTTTAGTACAGTTCTTTGGCCTCCTGATCCATGTAGCTTCAGCTGTCAGTAAATATCCTGAGAGGGGAAACTACTCCTGAATTTGAGTCTTCCAAGTCTCCAATGTCCTTCCTTTAGCACAGCATAATTTTTCAAAAGCTCAACTGGTTTTTCCTGTATGAGATCAGCTGCCCTTTGCCTGCACCAAGCCTTAAATACTTTGAATAATGTTTTAATGTGTAATATTTGAAATAAACAGTGCCTGGCACATTATAAGCCCTCAACGAATATTAACTGAATGAATGAATTTCATTGTATTTCCTGATTCTCTTGTCTCTTGGAAGTTCAAACTGCTACAACACTGAGTCAATGAATATGTGTTCATCTAAAGATGTTTAGAATACTGAAGGTTTCTCTCTCTAATGCTTTAGGAACATTTACTGTGGCCAGGCATTGTTATAAGCACCTTACATATATGAACTCATTCAATACAGTAGAGAACAAGCAGAAAGTGGCCCCCCTTTATCTGTATTCCCCCCTTACCTGTGGGGGGATACGTTCTAAGACCCTCAGGTGATGCCTGAAAGGTGTGGATGGTACCAAACCTTATATATACTGTGTTTTTCCCTATACATACATATCTATGATAAAGTTTCACTTGTAAATTATGTATGGTAAGAGATTAACAACAACAATAAAATAGGACAATTAGAATAAGTAATAAGAGTCATGTGAATGTGGTCTCTCTAAAAATATCTCATTGTACTGTACTCACCCTTCTTCTTGTGATGATGTGAGATGATAAAATGCTTCTATGATGAGATCAAGTGAGGGGTATGATGTAGGCATTGTGAGGTCGCGTTAGGCTACTATCCACCTTCTCAGGCTATGTCAGAAGGATCGTCTGCTTCTGGACCATGATTGACTCAGGGAGCTGAAAATGAGAACAGAGGATAAGGGGGTACTACCACTCAGAACAACCCTATAAAATTCATGGTACTAATCTCTTCATTTTACACGCATGGAAAGTAACATACAGAGGAGTTATCTAATTTGTCCCTGGTCAAACAACTCGTATGATACTGGTAAAACAAACACCCTGTCCCTCTCTCTCTCTCTCCCCCCTCACTCTAATGTTTTGGTCCATGAAAATCAAGACTTAAAGGCAGGATTTCACACAGTACCTCAAAGAGTGTTTTTTTTTTTAAACTGTTTATTTATTTTTCTTTACTAAACATAGAATCCTATCAAAGATTAGTCCTACTATCAATTACAACTAATTGCCACTGTTAACTAGTCCTATGTTGCTTTGTTTAAATAGCATTCACGTAACAGAAAAGTAAATTCTGAATAACATAATTTCAGATAAATACCTATCTTCATATTTTTATGTTACAGCAATAACACAGATATGTATAATAATTCATTATATTCAACATACTATGTTATTCGTCTGGTAGGACTGTGTCCAGGGTTGGCTCTCTAAAAAGGTGGTCACTCTAGTGGCGCCTGGGTGGCTCAGACGGTTGCGCGACCGACTTTGTCTCAGGTCATGATCTCACGGTCTGTGGGTTCAAGCCCTGTGTTGGGCTCTGTGCTGACAGCTCGGAGCCAGCTTTGGATTCTGTTTCCCTCTTTCTCTGCTCCTCCCCTGCTCGCGCTCTGCCAAAAATAAATAAATATTTTTAAAAAAAACAGATTAAAAGGTGGTCACTCTACATTACACTCACAAGGGGAGCTTTTTAAAAATACACAATTTGAGGGCGCCTCAAAGGCTCAGTTAAGCCTGGGACTCTTGATTTCAGCTCGGGTCACAGTCTCACAGTTTATGGAGCCTGGCATCTGGCTCTGCACCGACAGCACTAAGCCTGCTTGGGATTCTCTCTCCTTCTCTCTCTGCCCTTCCCCCCCTCAAAATAAATGTATAAAACATTTTTTAAAAACCCACGCAATTGCACAAGGGCCCATCTTAACGCATTCTGGTTCAACTGGTGTGGGAGGGGAAAGTCTCGCCGTTAGAGTTTTCAAAACCTCCTTGGTGATTCTTGTTAGAGATTCCGAACTGCTTGGCTGGGCGGGAACCGGCTGGGCGGGGCCTGATAGTCACGTGCCCCAACCGGGACCCTCTGCGGCAGTTGATTGGCCTCGACCAGGGGTGCGTGAGACGGAGGCCCCTTCTCTATTAAGCGGACCAGAGAGTTGCGAAGCCTCCGAGCTTCCTAGAAGGTACGCTGGCCGAGAAGCTGGGCTCCCCGCGCAGGAATAAGGGTCGGCGAGTGGCGCGGGTTTCTTCCGCATTCGCGCCCTCAGGTAGGGGGTTAGCGGAGGGGCGGCGACCTGTCACGGGTCTTGACCCGAACCTGGAGAGGGAAGCCCGGCCATGGGGGCCGCCGCAGGTGGACACTGAGGTCTTCCCGGAGGAGATGGCACCGCGGAGGGTCGGAAGCAGGTCTAGGAAGAGAGGAGCTCGTGTGATGGGACGGGTGGGTGCGGCGGCAGAGCCACGGTGTCCCCGCAACGGAAGGTGACGGGGCTCGAGAGACAGTCCTCACCCCCCGCCTTCGGGGCAGGTCGCAGGGACTTAAGGGAGCGTCTTCCTGAAGATGTCAACTTGTGAATATTTTCCGTGGCGTCGGGTCTTCAACATTAAGGAGGAACAAGTCCGATGAATGAACGGCTGGTTAATAGTGTGGTTCGGTTCGGTTTGGTTTGGTTAGGTTATAGACGAAAAGGAGATGTGATCGAACGTTTCCAGAGTTCACATTGTTGCGAAGTGGCGTTTTAGATTCTGACTTCCAATGCACGGTAGACGGGATAGTTAGGTAATGAGAGGGTTGAGGTCCCTTTCCCAGTCTTGAAGCCATCGATCAGGACGTTTCTTTGGAGCGCCTCCATGCTTAAAAGGCAGAGCAGAGGATCTTCCAAGCAGTGTTTTTAGGGTACGTGAATGGTGCGAGGGATGTTCTTTTTTTTTTTTTTAATTTTTTTTTCAACGTTTATTTATTTTTGGGACAGAGAGAGACAGAGCATGAACGGGGGAGGGGCAGAGAGAGAGGGAGACACAGAATCGGAAATAGGCTCCAGGCTCTGAGCCATCAGCCCAGAGCCCGACGCGGGGCTCGAACTCACGGACCGCGAGATTGTGACCTGGCTGAAGTCGGATGCCCAACCGACTGTGCCACCCAGGTGCCCCGCGAGGGATGTTCTTAAAAACGCACTTAGAGAAAGCAGAGTTCACCAGTGGCCAGAGAAGCACAAAAAAAAAAAAAAATCACCTGGATCCCAGTAACTATTGTTACTACTGTAACAATTGTGGAGGGCCACAATTTGGATGTACCCTAGGCCAACCACCCATGGCTGTGGAATCAAAACTTGAACTGCCCTAATTTCCCCAAAGTGCAGACTCTCCTGCAGAACTTAAGCTTTCCTCATGTCAGGGTGACTTGTAGCTTCCTAGCGCGTCAGCTGCAGACCAGTCAACTTGTACAGTGCTTCTATTCTAAAATAGGGTTGTAAGTTTCTAGTAAACGATAGAAAACAAAGCTACTTCCTCATCTCCTGTGTAGGGGGCAGAAAAATAACTGTCTTTCTCAGTTCTTAGCTGAGACTCCTGCAATAAAAGATTAAGAAACAGACAAGTCTATTTACATGCATACTTCATGTATGTGTGGGAAATACCCACGGAAAAATGAGTAACTCCTGGGGTGGCTTAGAATTCAGTCCTAAATACCATCTTTTTTTTTTTTTTAAGTGTATTTATTTTTGAGAGAGAGAGGGAGACAGAGAATCCCAAGTAGGCTCCTCACTGTCAGCTCAGAGCTGGACACGGGGCTCGAACTCACTAAACCGTGAGATCATGACCTGAGCCGAAATCGAGTCTGACACTTAACTGACGGAGCGCCCCAGGCACCCCTAAATACCATCTTAATAGGGAAAGGGGAGAGAGGATGTAGGCCTCTTAGAGGAGAGTAAATGCTTTTTAGGAAAGATGAACGGGCCCGTAGAAGAATAGACAGAAGGTCCAATAGTTTATGACAAAGTTTGTCTGGGTGTTGTGTCAACGTCTAGTCTCCTCTCCTGTGACACAAGTCTATCTTCCCTGGTTGGCGAAACTCCCTGGGAGGGGAATTTATGACACTTGAGTTCTTTTTGGAGGATCTGTCTTTAGGCATACGCAGGGGGTTCAGAGAAGGCCTTTCTCTGCGTTTGCCTCTTTTCAAGTGCCTGAAGCTCGAAATAATCATGGGGCAGCATCTTCTCTCCCCTTCACGTGCTTTCTGAACTGAGCTGTGACTGCCGAGAGCTCTCAGCTTCTTCACGCTTTCGGCTTAGAAGTCTCCTTGTTTGTTTCTCCCTCAAGAAAATATTCATATCAAGTAAAGCTCTCTGAATATCCTTTTGACAGTGATTACCTCTGTGTATATAAAATGTAGCCTGAAATCTCCAACTGCCCTAACGTCATTTTGTACTCTCTGAGCTGATTCTGTGTGAGATGCAGAAATAAATGAAGACCGCCCTCCCCACCCACCCCCCAAAATGCGAATGAGCAAAGGCTCTTCATTCAGAGCCTGCCACAGCAAGGGAGGGAGCCACTGTCATGTGTTTAGCAGAGACTCAAGGCAGGCAGGGGAAAGTGGGGTGAAAAAGGGGGAAGTTTGGATGTACCCACTTTGGAGGCTATTGGCTTGGGAAACGGAACATCCTATGTGGTTGGGGAGGGCTTTCTCTGTTGGTCCTAAATTGGAAGAAGGAAGTAAAAATTCAGGATAATCTGGCAGTTATTGACCAAATCTGGATGTGGGGCTGATTGCTACACTGGCTGTGGTTTGGGTTCTGGGCTGGTTGCTACAGGTGGTGAGCCAGAGTTCTGTTTTTGTCTATGGTCTTGTCCCTTTGTGTATTTAGTCTTTCAGTGAGAACGTATTCTACAAAACATACTCTAGGGAGAAGGGGAGGGCGGGGCCCTTGGATAAAGCTTTGGAAATTGAGCTAACTTCAGAAATTCCTGAAAAGACTCTCCTAGCAGCTCCTTTCATGTTATCACCCATTTTGACACCAAACACCGTGACTGGGTATTAGCTGAGGTTTGTTGGCCTCGTTGGACTTCCCTGTCCCAGGGCTGCCTGGTGAGAGAGCTTTAAGTTCTGGCCATACAATCGCTTCTCGGCCTTTTGGCTAAGATCAAGTGAAGTTCTGGCCATACTCATCATCGTTTTTCTCCTTCAGTCTAGACTGATGGCTGCAATCCTGCCCCATCTCCAAGACCAGGATGTGGAAGCTGTATTCGTGACAGCTGGGTGGAAGGTGAGCTGGGCGGCTCCTCCCCTTCCTTAGGATACTCCCTGTGGCCCTGCAATGGCCTTGACTCCTTTGTTCACGTTGAGCCATCTTTATTAATTTGGGGACTTTTCTTTCTTGGAAGGTATGATGTAAAGAGCTTGAACTGTGGGCTCAGGTTCAAGTCCAGGCTTTGTTTTAGTTGTGTTACCTTCAGCAAGTCACATAAGCTCTCTGGGCCTCAGTTTACTTATCTGTAAATGGGACGATGATAGTTCTTATCACAAGGAGTTGTGAGTATTGAGACACGAAAATAAGTAAGTAATACTTACCATAGTATCTGGTTATATTTTAAGCACTCTGCAAGCTTTAGCTACTGTTACCATAGTCATTGATTGTTTCTGTCAGTGAGGGATACTGTGTACCTACTGTGTACCAGATACTATCCTTTGTGCTGGGAGATAAACTCTACCTGAAGGAGTTTACAGTCTTTATGGAAACGTAGATATGTAAACAGATTCTTGTAATATGGGGATAAGTTCTGATCTGCCCGTGTTAAAGGGAACAAGAGCAGCTTAGTTACTGAATTTGTAACATTACAGAGGATGATTATGAAAAGTTGAGTTTAGGGGCATCTGGGTGGCTCAGTCAGTTAAGTGTCCAACTCTTGATTTGGGCTCAGATCATGATCCCATGGTTCCTGAGATCAAGCCCTGTGTCAGGCTCTGCACGGACAGCTCAGAGCCTGGAGCCTGTTTCCCATTCTGGGTCTCCCTCTCTCTCTGCCCTTCCCCTGCTCATGCTCTGTCTCTCTGTCAAAAATAAACATTAAAAAAAAAATTTTTTTTTAAGTTGAGTTTAGGGGCACCTGGGTGGCTCAGTCAGTTAAGCGTCTGGCTCTTGATTTCAGCTCAGGTCATGATCTTATGGTTTGTGAGATCGAGCCCTGCGTCAATCAGGCTCTGTGCTGTCCGTGCTTGACATTCTGTCTCTCTCTCTCTCTCTCTCTCTCTCTCCCCCTCCCCTGCTGTCACTGTCTCTCTCACAAAACAAACATTAAAAAAAAGTGTTGAGTTTAAAGTTAAGGAGACAAGTTAGGATGCCATTGCAACAATTTTGAAAGGACAGCGGGACAAGGAGGGAACAAGGAGTCTGTAGCGCTCTTCTGGCTTCATGGCCAGTGCGCCCTGACCGCCAGAGAGTCTGCAGCGCTCTTCCGTTCCTCCGCTCCGTTGCACAGCCCGTTCTCCCCTTCACAGGCAAACTCACATATTTGCATTTTAAGACTGAACTAAAAACTCTTCTCTGTGAAACCCTCCCTGACTTCCTACATTAGCATCACTCTGCCCTGCGATCCCAAGTGCGTGGACATAGGGAGCAGTTGCAGAGGCTTGATGAGGCTTAAACCGGATGGTGGCTTATGGAGTGACAGGAAGTGAGTGTGTAGTTTTCTTCTGGAAGCTGGTCCGGTAAGGGAAGGAGAGAGAGCCAAAACCAGAGGAGAAGGAAAGCACGGAACATCTTCTTAAAGATAGGTGAGATTTTGGCATTTTTGGTGGCGAAGGGGAAGGAGTTAGCGGAGAAGTAAGTGTTTAAGAAAAACATTCCTGTGTCTCTCTGCTTTCTCCTTTCATGCTTTCACTTCACTTCTGACATCAGACATGCAGGTGCTTTCCTGCACACATCGGGCACTTCCTTGACACCAGCCAGGTGCCCTGCAGTTTAGCTCAGTTTTGATGCTCTCTGCAAGGGTTAGCATCGGATGCCACAGGTTAAGGGCGCAGTCCCACAGGACTGCCCCTCCCCCACTTCCGACACCAGCCAATTGCAAGTCCAGGTTGTCACCTGTGCCTTGAGTGACTGACTATATATTTGGAGGTTCCCATGACTTCCTTCCTTGGGTTCGATTAATTTGCTAGCGTGACTCAGAGAACTCAGGAAAACCGTTTACTTACTAGATTACTGGTTTATTACAGGCTGTAGCTCGAGAACAGCCACACAGAGGTGCGTAGGGCAAGGTGTGGGGAAGGGGCACAGAGCTTCTGTGCTGAGTGTGCAGCACTCCCAGCACCAACTCAGGCTCGACAGCCCCGAAGCTCTCTGAACCCCATTCTCCTGGGTTTTTATGGAGACTCATTGTGTGGACTCGATTGATTGCGTCATTGGTATTTGGTGATTGATTGGATTTCCAGCCCCTCTCCCTCCTCTGAATTGGGGTGGAGGGTTCAAACCCTCTAGTCACCTGGTTGGTTCCCCCTGGCAACCAGCCTCCCAGACTTGGGGCCTTTCCAAAGCTCACCTCTTTAACATTAAATCAGGTGTGGTCAAAGGAATTTGTTGTAAGGTGACATGCCTTTGTGGCTCTGGAGCTATTTCAGAAACCAAGGGCAAAAGACCAACTATTAAGAGATGCTCCTTTGCTCTTATCCCTTAGGAATTCCAGCGGTTTTAGGAGCTCTGTGCCAGAAATGATGAAGATTAAATCTATATTTCTTATTATAAGTCATGGTATGGTAGGGGAGAAGAGGGTAAGGATATAGAAAAGGCAGAGTGCTGTCACTGGATTAAGACCCTGGGGGAAGACACGAGGGAATGGAAGCAGAGGTGGAGGCAGAGGGGCAGCGGTTGCTAGAAGAGCCTCTTCTGCTGAGGTGGGGAGGGGGAGGAGTGAGAACACAGGTAATGCCTGGTGGGAGTGTGAGAGGGGTTAGGGAGCCTGTGCCCCGTGGGCTCTTTCCTGGGACATAATGGGCAATGCCTTCCCAAAGGGAGTAGTGGGGGTGAGTCACATGTCCTCCTAGCCCCCTCCAAGTACCTCCCACTGGATTGTTACCATGTTGACTTCCATCTTTCCCCACTGGACAGTTCACTCCCTGAGCAGGGACAAAGGCTGCTACAGAGTCAGACAGATTGTGCATGTAGCAACCCCCCATTCACACAGCTGTGATGTGAACTGTGTTCTGCAGGATTGAACAGTGCACAGCCTGAACAGCTATATCCTGTGGCCTCAGTAGGAACCTTTATTGCCGGCCTACAGCTTGAAGGCTAGCAACTCACTGGTGCCCAATAAATGTTTCTTGAAAGAAAGAGAGTGGTAAAGATATAGAAAACCCTGAGAAGGAACATGAGAGAGCAAGAGTTTGGGGCAACATTAAAGGCCTGACTCTCAAACTGAGTGTATAGAGATAACTTGGTGGGAGATGAAGCCATTTTATTCCTACCTGTTAGCCTTCATGTAGAGCAGAGAATGTCAGCTGAGGAGACTTGCAGGGCAGCTGTGGTAAAAGGAGGGACATCTGGGATGGGTAGTGAATGGGAACTTGAAACCACAGTCCTGGAAATCAGGCGTGGTAGGGAGGAAAGAAGGGTCATGCAATTTGGGAGATTCTGGTGTCTGTTTCCTGAGGGGGTGGGGGTGAGTATTTCCTTTTCCTGATCACCCTTTTCGTGCACAGATAGCCTCTGATGCTACTCAGTTTGTCCTAATAGAAGGGAGTGTGGTGGGCAGATACTCGGCCTCTGCTCCAAGAGCTCCCGTGGTGGGAGGCACCTTCTGTTCTCAGCCCACATGAGTTGAACAGAGTTGCAAATGGAAACTTCTACAAAACTTCTACCCCGTAGTACATTGTACCAACGGTCTCTGTTTGTCCCCCTCTGATATATGTTCCACCCTCCCCCACTTTGGTCTGGGCCCTGGGAGGCTGACCTTCACACACCATCGATGGGTTCTCTTGCCCTCTGGCTTCCAGCTGGCTTTTGGCAATGGGATGGAAGGGGTCAGGGGACCAGAAACCTGGAAGAAAGTGGTGTCGGGTTTTATTCCCACAGCCCCGTGCCTGTTGGGCTGTGGGATGAGAGTGGCCGCAGAGCTCCAGTCTTCTAACAACTTTCTGGATTCCAGTAACCCCTCTCCTTCCGTCTTCCCCTTCAGACATATGGGTGATTGTTCCCCATGAGAGCCAGCCTGGCATGCGTCTGCGTGCCTTGTTGGCTTCCATGAAGCCTGTCCCTTCCTTTGCAAATTGTCTGCACGCCAACCTATCCTCAGTGACCTCATTTGAATGTGCCATCTCTTTCCCAAGGGAATCTGGGACAGAAATATATTATTTGTTAAAGGTGCTGGTATATGGAGCAGGGTCAGCAAACTGACCTGGACCCGGTAGTCAAGTTTCACTGGAACACAGCTCTGCCCATTCACTTACCTGTTGTCTCTGGCTGCTTTTGTGTGACAGCAGCAGAGCTGAATAATTGTAGCAGAGACCAAATCACCTGAAAGCCTAAAATGTTTACCATCTGGCCTTCCACAGAATAAGTTTGTCAGGGTGTCTGGGTGGCTCAGTCCGGTTAGGCATCCGACCCTTGATTTTGGCTCAGGTCAGGATCTCATGGTTTGTGAGGTTGAGCCCCGCATGGGGCTCCACACTGACAGCATAGGGCCTGCTTGGGATTCTCTCTCTCTGCCCCTCCCCCACTCACAAATGCACATTTTCTCTCTCTCTCAAAATAAATAAACTTTAAAAAAGAAAAAGTTTGTCTACGCTATAGTATAGAGGAAAGAATGAGCTTGGCCAAGTCACTTTACCTCCTCAAGCCTCACCTGTAGAATAATGATAGTTCACAAAGTCGTTTTAAGAACTGAGGTTGGGGGCACCTGGGTGGCTCAGTTGGTGAAGTGTCCAACTCTTGATTTCAGCTCAGGGCATGATCTCACGGTTCATGAGTTCAAGCCCCGTGTCGGGCTCTGTGCTGACAGTGTGGAGCCTGCTTGGGATCCCCTCTGTCTCTCTCTCTCTCTCTCCCTTTCTTGCTCGCTCTCTCTCAAAAATAAATGAACTAAAAAAAAAAAAAAAGAATTGGGGCTATAATTAGTCTCTGTTTTCAGGAGTCGCTGTCATTTGAGGATGTGGCTGTGTACTTCACTAGAGAAGAGTGGGACAAACTTGACTGGGCTCAGAAGGACCTCTACAGAGACGTGATGCTGGAGAATTACAGGAACATGATCTTGCTGGGTAATGAATGACTTGGCTTGAAGATTTGGCTCCGAGTGTCTACACAAGTGCTCAGCCCCTTATTTGCAATTCTAAAATCAGAAAAGCTTTGCAAACTAGAAGTTTTTTCATAACTCATCTGGGCTGTAAGACCCAACCTGAAGTGTTCAGGTGGTAAAACCTGATCTCTTCTACTGGAAGCTGTGTATCATCCTTCTTTTTCCCATGTGGTCATCACATCTATATATTTAGCATACCAGAAATATCAGCGTGTTTGATTAAGGGTACGGCTCCAACCCCTGTTGGGGGTGGTACATAATAGAAAACATACACACCAAGTCACCTTCCTAAAATCCAGAAAAATTCTGACCTGAAACGCAGCTGGCCTCTACAATGTTTTCAAATAAGGGATTGTGGACAATGAATAGTTGCCTATTGTTTTAGAGGTCAGAGACGCTTAATCCACTCCCCACCCCGATCCGAATCTTCCTTATCTGTAAGACCCATAGGAGCTGAACGGTTTATGGCTGATTTGGATTCCAAAGGTTAGCTTCTTTTTCTCTTGAAAAGTCTTTTTCTTTCTTCCCTCTGGAAATGGGTTCCTTCTTTGTTTGCAGCATCACTGGGTGTCTAGGAAATGATTCCTAACGGACTTCATTTCTGAACCTCCACTGCTTCCCCACTCACGGACCCTGCCTTTGGCTTATTGCATTGCAGAGTCTCCTCCCATGGGCGTTTTCTCAACAAATCTCTTTCTGGGGTCCAGCTTTGACGCCCACACTGACACTCTTGCTACATACAGTCTTGACCACCTCCTGCGGGATTGTCTGCCCACCTCTGGAGTTTCTGATGTTTATTTTCCTTGTAGAAGCATTTACAAGAGCAGACTTGAATACACACAAGGTACAGGAACGGGAGAACATTCAGGGGTAACACTGTTCATATTTTGGAATGTTTCCATCCAGTTTTTCTCTCTCTCTCCTTTTAAAAAATGTAGCTGAACAGAGGTGCCTGAGTGGCTCAGTCGGTTAAGCATCCAACTCTTGGTTTCAGCTCAGGTCATGATCTCACAGTTTGTGAGTTCGAGCCCTGCGTTGTGCTCTGTGCTGACAGCATGGAGCCTGCTTGAGATTCGCTCTCTCTCCCTCTCTCTGCCCCTCCACTACTCGCACTGTGTCTCTGTCACTCTCAAAATAAATAAATAATCTTAAAAAAATGTGGCTGAACATATTCTGTGTATAATTTTGTAATTCCTTTGAATCTTAACTAATGTTAAGCTTTGACATTTTCCCTATGTTATTAAAAGCCCCCATAAATACAGTAAATGATCATAATGTAATTCTGTTGTATGATCTGTAATGTTTAATCATTTTCCCATTTGGGGATATTTAGTTTGGCTTGTTGTTGTTGTTGTTGACTTGTTTATGGATTTATCACCTACTATACTTAATGTTCTAATGGATGTTTGTGACCATAAATCCTTATATGAATTTCTGACTGTTCCCAAGATCCAGAATATTGGTGTTAAAGGGTATGGGCTCTTAGTCTCTCTGATTATTGAATGGCCTTTCACTAACAAAGTAGGAAATAAAAATCATCTGCAGGCCTACTGCCCAGAAATTACCCCTGTTAACATGTTGGTTTACTTTTTCCTAGTCTTTTCATATATATTAATACTTAATGTACATATACCCACACATATAGTTTTTAAAAACAAAATTTGGGTCATACTTCATGAGTTTTTCATTCTCCTTTAAGATATATAGGGAACATTTTCCTATTTTAATATTCTTTGAGCACATGGATTTTTAGGATCTAATACTTTTGCCTTCACTGAATTCACGTTACACTGTAGCTGTTCCCATCCTGATGTCTACTTTATTTCCAGTTTTGCATAGGTACAACTGTGCTGAACATCTCTGGCACATTAATCTTGTCCTGATTGTTCCTTAGCCTGTATCTCTACAATGACCAAATCTAAGGGTGTGAATATTGTTGAGAATTTACTGAATCTTTCAGTAAAGATTGTTGGAGTTTCAGAAAGATTGTGCCAAATTCTCTTCTTACCAGCCCTTTTGATTATTGCTCTTATCTGTTTGCCACTGTAGACTCAAGGGGGTTGAGGCGAGCGCTGGGACCTCTCTCTGTAACTCACTAACCACATCCCATTTACTTCCCCATGAGTAGGATTTCAGTTTCCCAAACCTGAGGTGATCTGCCTGCTGGAGCAGTGGGAAGAGCCATGGATCCTGGATCTACCAAGAACTGGGACTAGGAAGGCTTCCAGTAGTGCTTGCCCAGGTGGGTGAGGAGAGGACCCAGTCCAAGTGGAAAAATCAGGAAGGGGCAGGAAAGCACCTTAGTGAAGCCCCTCGTGTGCCCCCCAGATCCTGAGCCACATGTTCAACATCCATTATCCCACTTATTCATCCCTGCTGCCCTCTGAAGGTAGTACGTAAGTGTGGCCATTAGACCCATTTTCCAGATGAAGAATCAAAGATTCAGATGTCACACAGATTGACTTACAGTTTTAAAAACTATATCAATCTGTCACACAGATGCAAAGCTCATGCTCGTTCTACTGCGGTAGAGTGTTTCTCTGAACTCTTTTTCCAAATCAGATACTTCTTTCTTCTATGCTCGTTACTTATCCTTCCCCTCTGTTTTCCTCTCATTCCTTTGCCTTCATCCTGTTTGTCATATCCCCACGGTGTTTCTCAACATACCTACTTTTTCCTACTTACTATGTCCTGATTGCTGCTTCTACCTTTTTTTCACATTCTTGTGTTCCAGAGTTTCTCAGCCTCTGCTCTATTGACATTTGGGGCTAGATAGTTCTTTTTTTTTTAGTTTTTAAAAATGTTAATTTGAGAGAGCGAGAGAGAGCATGAGTGAGGGAGGGGCAGAGAGGGAGGGAGACACAGAATCCACAGCAGGCGCCAGGCTCCGAGCTGTCAATACAGAGCCCGATGTGGGGCTTGAACCCACAGACCACGAGATCATGACCTGAACCAAAGTCAGACACTTAACCAACTGAGCCACCCAGGCGCCCCAGGCTGGATAATTCTTTGTTGTGGAGGAGATGTCCTGTGCGTTGTCAGGTGTTGAGCCATATTAGCCTCTACCCATTAGGTTTTAGTAGCACCATCCCAGTTGGGACAACCAGAAATGTCTCCAGACATTGTCCAGTGTCCCCCAGGAGGCAAAATCACCTCTGATCGAGAACCTCTACTCTATTCCATTGGCCTTTGTACCTACTTCCCTCGGGTTCCTTTTCTCTTGTGTCTTATGCTCTCCATTTTTAAAGAGTTGTTTCTCTCAGAATTATTAAAAAAATACTAACCTAGAAAGTATAAGATGTCACCTCTCCTATATTTATGTGACTTCACTGAGTACCAAGAGTAAGTTTTATTTTTCCAATAGTAGTGATGTATTTACTCAGTTCTCACTTCTCTGACACACACTTGTGCGTTTTTCAGTCATTCAGTTGATTTTGAGAACTCTTTCTGGTGTCAAAGCCGAGAGTCCTGTGGAAATCAGAATTTGGGCCTCTTTAGCAGGACAATATAACTAAGCAAGCACTTCATTTCACTTGAGTGTCTTCCACACACACAGGTGGCTTCTTTTTTTTCCTTCTGTGATGTGGTGGGCAGGTCATTTCTATGTTTTCTTTTTATTTGGTTAGGTTCTGAAGCCAGATGGAAGATGAAAAAGCCAACTCCAGGGCAGAAGATCTTTAAAGATTTAGAGTCGTGTAAGACATCGGCAATAAAGCAGCAAACAGCCAACGGACCTTCAGAAAAGTTACGTAAATGTAACAAATTGGTGGACATTTACAGACTTGCCTTTCCCACTATTGGTGATGAATGCAGTAAGAACTTCCTTCAAAACCTTCACCTTATTCAAGATCAGAATGCTCAGACAGGGAGGAGGCGTGGCCAGTGTGATGAGTATGGAAAGCCTTTCAGTCAGAGATCACTGTTTTTGCAGCATAAGCAAATCCCTCCAAACGCAAAATCTTACAAATGCAGTGAATGTGGAAGAGTCTTCAGACGTCAGGCAAATTTTGTTCGACATCATAGAATTCACACATCAGAGGACCCCTTTGAATGCGACATATGTGGGCAAGCCTTCAAACAGAAGTCCACTCTTGCTGTCCATAAACAGTGTCACCTGCAGAAAAAGCCATATAAATGTCATGACTGTGGAAAATGTTTCCGTCAGATGGCATATCTTATTGAACATAAGAGGATCCATACCAAAGAAAAACCCTATAAATGTAGTGAGTGTGAAAGAACGTTTAGTCAGAATTCAACCCTTATTCGACATCAGCTAATCCATAGTGGAGAAAAACCCCATAAATGTGTCGAGTGTGGAAAAGCCTTTGGTCGGCATTCGACCCTTATGAGCCATCAACAGATTCACACTAAACAGAACACTCATAAATGCAGTGAATGCGGGGAATGCTTCAGTCGGAATGTAGACCTCATTCAGCATCAAAGAACCCATACCAAGGAGGAATTCTTTGAATGTAAAGAATGTGGAAAAACTTTTAGTTTTAAGGCAAATCTTCATCGTCATGAGGTCATTCATACTGGAGAGAGACCTTACAGATGTGAGAAATGTGGAAAATCTTTTATCTGGCGCACAAGCTTTATTAAGCATCAGGGTACTCACAGAGAACAGGTATCTGTGTGATACTAACTGGAAAAAGACCATTTAAAGACCAGAACTGGGACACCTGGCTGGCTGTCGGTGGAGCCTATAACTCTTGATCTCAGGGTTGTGAGTTTGAGCCCCACGTTGGGTGTAGAGATTACTTAAAATCTTAAAAAAAAATAAAATAAATGAAGACCAGAACTTACCACTAGTGTAGTTATGTGTAATTACATTGTTTTAAGAAAATTACTAACCGGAACTGAAATGGTTTTGCTTTGGGGACCCTCTTTCTGCAGCTAACCTTCTTGCTATAGTTAAGAATTACTTAATAGAGGGGTGCCTGGGTGGCTCCGTCGGTTGAGTGACCAACTTCGGCTCAGGTCAGGATCTCACGGTTTGTGAGTTTGAGCTCGGGCTCTGTGCTGACAGCTTGGAGCCTGGAGCTGCTTCAGATTCTGTGTCTCCCTCTCTCTCTGCCCCTCTCCCACTCATGCTCTGTCTTTCTCTGTCTCAGAAATAAATAAGCATTAAAAATATTTTTTTTTAAAGAATTACTTAATAGAACATGTAATAGGCTGTTATGTACAGTCTCCCTTGAGTCCCTCCCCCGACCATACTTTCATTCCCTCAAGTCAAGGCAGAAGGGAGGCCTAAAAACTATGTGGTTCCCTAGGCTGGACACCATTTGATGATTATGAACGATTTAAGAATGCTCTTCTTATTTCTCAATAAAACTGGAGGAAAAAAAAAAGGTTTTAATTAAAAAAAATGGGTGTAAAGAAATACCTTTCTTGGTTTCATATGGAAAAATTACCTGATATTACATTGGATTTTTAAAAATAAAGTAAGGGCTACTCACCTAAGAATGACTAAAATGTATCCATAAACTAAAATTAGTGTGCCACTAGATTCTACTGAGAGTTCTAAGTCAAGTGTTAACAGAAGCTGTTGGTGCCCCTGCCCCCTGCTTACTCCATCTGCTGGGCTTCATCTGACTTGCACTGTGTGTCTCTTGGTCTGCAGGCTTTTTTTTAAACCACGAAAAGGCCACTGCTCTGTAGGGTAACTAGCACATTTTGAGAGCAGGCCTCGACTAAAGCTTGATGGGAATTTGACAAATATGATATTCTCCCCTGGGGTGGAATAACTCTGAAGCATGTGTTTTACATGGTTTTCAGTTTTCCCATGGGAGGATTATGCATTCATTTACCTTGTAAGCTCCTTATCAGCTGTCTTCCCCAGCTATAGTCCTTGGGGAGCCATACCCTTTCTCCAGTTATTGCAAGCACATCCTTATGTTCAGGTTATGTAAGTTGAGCTGACCTTACAACTCTTCCCTACAGCTCACCAAGACAAGAACCCCATTTGAAATTCTAGTATCCTAAACAGCATCCTAGGTCTGCATTACAACTTGCTGCTATTTAGATCCTCTCCTATAAATCCCATCTAGTTTCTTCTTGATTTTATTTTCTTGCTCCTACCAATTCTATGACTTCTTACCCGACATATAAAAACAAATATCACTGAGAAAGGAAGTGGCACCTCAGAAAATTAAGGAATGTTAAGCCTTGCAGGAGGAAAATAATGAAAAGGGATAGATTGTATATTGGGTTCAAAAAGCAGTCATTTTGTAGTGGTCAGCATGAATTGGCTAGAAGAACCTACACAAAATTAAGAAGTTGAGACTTCTGACTGAGGGGGAAATAAGCCAGTGGGAGATAAGACCACTTAAAACAACTTTGGGAGATGGGGACCTATGTAAAAGCGCTTCCCTCCACTGCTAAGTGGAAGCCATATAAATCAATACACACATACATACATACATAGTGATTAGATACATAGGGGCACCTGGCTGGCTCAGTTGGTGGAGCATGCAACTCCTGATCTCGGGGTTTAAGTTTAAGCCCCACGTTGGATGTAGAGATTACTTAAAATCTTTAAAGCAAACGTCCTGATGGCAGCTCTCAGTTGTATGGATGAGAACTGAACTGGAGGTAAGTAATCTGGTGTGGGGAGACTGTTACAGGCAGGACACTTGGCTATATGAAGACCTAGATGCATGCCGTAAAGGTTATTCTTAGGCTGTGGCCAATGGCTAAGACATATAGTCTGGCAAGTGGACTTTGGACAATTAAAAATAAAGTGGGGAGCCCAATTATGATAAGCCCTTTGCTTCCCAGAATAATCCAGGGTGGTTCTGAAGGTAACATATTCTAGGCGGACCATTTGAAATGAAAGTGTGGATATGTGGGCATCCAAGATAAGTGGCCATGGAGACTCCCAAGCCATGCTGTCAAATCATCCCACATTCCATTGTGACACCTGCTGGGGCACCAATGGTTGTCAGAGAGTGTTTAGAACCTGCCAGGTTAGCACAGTGGGAAGTGGGCTCATCCCACTGCATGTGCCTGGTAGATTGCCCTGCCCCACGTCCCTTTCTGGAACCGTAGATGCCTCACAACCTCTGGTCCCTCACTCTCTGGTGGGGTTAGTGAGAGGGCCCAGCCATGTGCTGCTGCGGTTCCCACCCTGAGCCCCAGGAACTTCCCTTTTAACTCTATGCCACTGCCCTAGAGACCTCTGAGTCCCAAGCAGGGCACAGGACCTTCCAGAACAGAACTTGGAAATGTTTCAAAGACATGCTAAAGCAATAGATTTAAACGACCATATCACTTTCTCTTCTAGCTCCAGCCAGGAATTCTAACACTTTGTTAACAAATATCTGGACTTCCCATTTTGTAGGACAGGAGATGCTATGTAGGTGCTATGGGAGAATGTGAAGAATGGAAAGATTGTTGCCCTCTGTTATGGACTGAATTGTGTCCCCCAAATTCATACGTTGAAGTCCTAACCCCTGGTGTGACTGTATTTGGAAACAGGGCCTTTAAAGAGGTAATTGAGGTTAAATGAGGTGCTAAGTATGGGGCGTTTAGTGATAAGACTGGTGTCCTTTTAAGAAGAAGAGGGGGCGCCTGGGTGGCGCAGTCGGTTAAGCGTCCGACTTCAGCCAGGTCACGATCTCGCGTTCCGTGAGTTCGAGCCCCGCGTCGGGCTCTGGGCTGACAGCTCGGAGCCTGGAGCCTGTTTCCGATTCTGTGTCTCCCTCTCTCTCTGCCCCTCCCCCGTTCATGCTCTGTCTCTCTCTGTCCCAAAAATAAATAAACGTTGAAAAAAAAAATTAAAAAAAAAAAAAAAAAAAGAAGAAGAGATACTAGAGGCCTCTCCATCCACTGCACAGAGGAAAGGCCATGTGAGGACATAGTGAGAAGGAGGCTGTCTACAGGTCAGGAAGGGGCATCAACAGAAACCAACCCTGAGGGCACCTTAGCCTTGGATGTCCTGCCTCTAGAACTGTGTGAAAATAAATGTGTTATTTAAGCCACCTAGTCTGTGGTCTTTTGTTTTGGCATGAGAGCTAATCCACTCACCCTTTATAATCTAGGGTTCAGAGATGGCGTATTCACGTTAACTTACTGGCTATAATAGTTTGCATGGTAAGTGACAAAGCCTACAGATAATGGTAGTTTAGTAAAGGAAATATTTTGGGGTAGGATAATTGAGAAGTGACATTTTAAAATTGTTTTACAAGAGTCGACTTTTCCGTTGTTAATCTGGTGGGCTAGGGTCTGGGAAAAGGGATCTGGGATTAAAAGCATCTTGAACAAAGGCACGCATAGATGTGGAAATGTATGGAAAATTCAAGTAGTATGTAAGCAACAGTCAATGTGTCAAGAGGGTAGAAGAAGGGAAGAACAGAGGGAAAGCTAAAAGTACAGAGAGGACAGTCAGCTCTAAGTCTGTGGTGTTCCTGGGGTGCCTGGGTGGCTCAGTCAGTTAAGCACTGGACTCTTGAATTTGGCTCAGGTCATGATCCCAAAGTTGTGGGCTCGAGCCCCATGTTGGGCTCCACGCTTAAGATTTTTCTCTCCCTCTCCCTCTGCCCCTTCCCTGCTTACACACCTTCCCTCTCTCTCTCTCAAAAAAAAAAAAAAAGTCTGTGGCATTCCTCCAGTAAAAAGAACACTGGAATCAGGCTATCACTACTACTCTATTGCTTACTAGCTCTGTGACCCTGGGCAAATAACCTTGATAGGCTTGGGGAGAACAACACCAGGGTGATACAGCTCATGGCCCGCCTAAACAGACACCATGTCAACGCCCTCATTCTCAGCCCCAGTGCTAGATACGAAATCTCATTCATAAGTGACATTCTCCACATGACACACCAGACCCTGAACACACCCAGGCCAGCCCTCTCGCCATCCCTCCTGCCTGGCCATGCGCTACTATTCCACCACGTCCAGGATCAAGCAAGGGAGTTCTGAGAAGCAAGTGACTTAGTTTTGGGTTTTGTACATTTAGGAAAAAAAAAAAAAAACAACTAAGATGCAGTAAGGTGACAAGGCTCGAGTAGAAGACTCATAAAGGAATGTAATTTGGTACTTGCTTTGGGGGAATGTGTATTAGTTCACACGCTGATCAAGAAATTCTACTTTTGGGAATCTAGGCTTAGATTCTGAAGAACAATCAAGGGGGCGCCTGGGTGGCCCAGTCAGTTAGGCGTCCAACAGTTGATTTTGGATCAGGTCCCGATCCCAGATCCTAGCATCATGGTATCAAGCCCCAGTGTAAGGTTCCACGCTCAGCATGGAGCCCGCTTAAGATTCTCTCTCTGGGAATGCAAACTGGTGCAGCCACTCTATATACAGTGTGGAGGTTCCTCAAAAAACTAAAAATAGAACTACCCTACGACCCAGCAATCGCACTACTAGGTATTTATCCAAGGGATACAGGTGTGCTGTTTCTAAGGGACACATGCACCCCGATGTTTATAGCAGCACTATCAACAACAGCCAAAGGACGGGAAGAGCCCAAATGTCCACTGATGGATGAATGGATAAAGAAGATGTGGTCTATATATACAAAGGAGTATTACTCGGCAATCAAAAAAGAATGAAATCTTGCCATTTGCAACTATGTGGATGGAACTGGAGGGTATTGTGCTAAGTGAAATTAGGCAGAGAAAGATAAAAATCATATGACTTTACTCGTATGAGGACTTTAAGAGACAAAACAGATGAACACAAAGGACGGGAAGCAAAAATAATAAAAACAGGGAGGGGGACAAAAACATAAGAGACTTAAATATGGGGAACAGAGGGTTACTGGAGGGGTTGTGGGAGGGGGGATGGCTAAATGGGCAAGGGCACTAAGGAATCTACTCCTGAAATCATTGTTGCACTATATGCTAACTAACTTGGATGTAAATTTAAAAAATTAGAAAAAAAAAAGAAAATGAAAAGGAATAGCCTCTTCCTAACCATTCCCAGATATCTCACTGAAGAACTCAATATGCTCTGAAAATAATTATTTTTCAAATGGGAGTCTTTCTAAATAGAAAAGACTGGAAATAGTTAGTTTAGCGAATATAATGCTTGGACTGACAGTTACCTGTTTGAGCCACACATTTGTTGTCATCAGTTGATTCTTTTCATCCTAGGAAAATGACAATTAGAAAGATGTAAATTCAAATTAAGTGAACTTTTTGAGATTTTTTTTTTTGTCAGAAAGACCTCCCTGAGTCTTACATTTGAGGTGTTCAAAGTGTAAAGGATTCTCAACTTAAAAACAGTTAAATGGCATGGGATCCTAAAATATTATGCATATTTTGCATAAAATAAAAAATAATAATTAAAGCAACAAAAAAAAAGATTCTCTCTCTCTCTCCCTCTGCTCCTCTCCCCCATTGGACTATCCCTCTGTAAAAAACATAATAAAAATAAGTAAATAAATTGATTAAAAAAATAAAGAACAATCCAAATTATGTTAAAATTACACTGATATTCACTACAGCATTGTTTGCAACAACAAAAAGGAGTAATGGCTGAAATGACCAGTAAAAGCAAAATGGGACACAATTGTCAAATCTACTCAATGGATAATGACGCAGCCATTAAGCATAAAAGTTATGAAAACCACGTAAAACCCTTAAGACATAATATTAAAAAGATGTAAAATATAAACACTGTGGTTTTCATTACATGAGAAGCATGCAGAGAAAAAAAAAACAGAAGGAAATACAACAAAATGCCTATAACAGGTGATCAGGGTTGTAGGATTATGGGTAATTTCTTTTCCTGTTATTTTTCCAAATATCCAATAGTATGCTTATATTCCCTCGATTTAAAAAAAAAAAAAAAACCCGCGGGGAGGTGTCTGGGTGGCTCAGTCAGTTAAGCGCCTGACTTTGGCTTGGGTCATGAACTCATAGTTTGTGGGTTTGAGTCCCGCATTGGGCTCTGTGCTGACAGCTCAGAGCCTGCAGCCTGCTTTGGATTCTGTGTCCCCCTCTCTGCCACTCCCTGGCTCATGCTCTCTCTCTCTCCCTCTCAAAAATAAACATTACAATAAAACAAACAAACAAACAAAAAACCACAGGGGCACCTGGCTGGTTCAGTCAATAGAGCATGTGACTTTTGATCTCAGGCTTGTGAGTTCGGGCCCCATGTTGGGTGTAGAGATGACTTAAATAAATAAAACTTAAAAAATAAAATAAAAATAAAAAATAAATTAAAAAACACCCAAAAAACCCCAACCAGGTTAAAAAAAAACCTTACATGCAATACATGTTTGTGTGTAGAAAGATAGGATAGGCTCAGGCTTAGTTTCATTCCTACAGTTGAACCCAACAAGGGCAAAAAAGCAAACCCCATAGCCTTCCCTCACCAGGCACAGGGGTGGAAAGACGGCGCTGGGAAGTTAAATAATGATCGTTCTAACCCCCTTTCTGAGCTAGTGTTTCTTATCTTGAGGCGTGTGCATGCGCCACTGGCCCTCCACCACTACTACTGGGCAGAGGGGAGGAGGGGCAGGGAGAAGCGGCAAGCCATGGTGGGGTGGGAGCCCGTCACTGATGTAAAGGAAAAAACTCACGTTACTGGACAAGCAGTCAGATCACCCAAGTTCTAAAGCATCAACTGTGAGCCTCCACTTCCTTTCTACCTGGGAATGACAAGGTAGCTTACCTTGTCCACCTTACCTCGGTAGGATTGCTTGGAAGTCAAATGGAAAATGTCTATGGATGCATTTTATGGATGATAGAGTATTACATGTCAGTGAATACCCATTAACAAAACAAGCAAGAGTTGAAGGAGCTTCTTTCTGCCTTTGCTGTCCTCTTCTGGAACACCCCCAAGGATGCACTCCATACCACTTCCTTATGTCCTATACGTTAGGAAGCCTTGACAGGGGTGGCTGGGTGGCTCAGTTGGTTAAGCATCTGATCTTCGGCTCAGGTCATGATCTTGCAGTTCACAAGTTCGAGCCCTGCTTCTGGCTCTGTGCTGACAGTTCAGAGCCTGGAGACTTCTTCGGATTCTGTGTCTCCCTCTCTCTCTGCCCCTCTCCATCTCTCTCTTTCTCTTTCTCATAAAGAAAAGAAAGAAAGAAAGAAAGAAAGAAAGAAAGAAAGAAAGAAAGAAAGAAAGAAAGAAAGAAAGAAAGAAAGAAAAGAAAGAAAAAAGAAAGAAGGCTTGACAGAAAAAACATGTTTTAGGTTATTTGTTATCACAAGAGCCTCCCTCCCTCTCCCCTACACAGAGCGTACCAAAAGGTTTAATGCGACTTTCATCAAAAACCAAAAGTTCTCAAATAAAGTGCCCTTAATTTAATAAGCTTAGAAAAGGATACAATGATGGGAATTTGTAGGTGTATTTGGGTGGGGTTTCCCTTTGCCTCTCTTTTGAAAAGAAATCAACAAGACTTATAAAATGGAACCCCTAGAATGGGGAAGAAAGAGAAACTCTGCAAAGTTCATTTTTAAAAAAGCAAAAAATATAGAGTGTGTCTTGTATGTACCAAACTTTACACGGTGTTTTGGATCATCATGTATTTGAAATCCTGTCCACCATCAAAGCAGAAAGACAATTCTAAGTGTCACAAATATTTCTCAGGGCAGTGAGTGGAGTGGGCAAGATTTGGTCTGAAAGCAGAGGTAAGAAAAGAGAAGAGACCAGGACAGAACTGTTACAAGTGAGCCCTTGATGTCATCGGGAGGCCCTTCCATGGGACCCCCTCATCCTTTGGAAGGGCTCCCCACTTACACATTCCTGCTTCACAGTGATGTTCAGAGTAGGTACTGAGACCTACTGACTGATCTATCTTGGGTGTGATGCCCATGGAAATACGATCCACAAATGACTGACATACTCCAAATGCCAAAGGATGTCGTTTCTGGACAACAGAAAACACACACACACACACACACACACACACACACACACACACACACCAAAACAGCCCAAGCAGCAGCCATGTCAAAACGGTGGGACTTTATTTCTATGGATCCTTTGGTGTCGGATAAGGTGTGGACTCTGTCTAAAGCTTTCCCCGCATTCAAGACATTTGTAAGGTTTTTCTCCAGTGTGAGTCCTCTGGTGTGTAATGAGGGTTGCACTCTGGCTGAAGCGTTTCCCACACACAGAACACCCGTACGGCTTCTCCCCAGTGTGGATCCTCTGGTGTTTAGAGAGGTCTGAGCACCGTTTGAAGCTCTTCTCACACTCCTCACACGTGTAGGGTCTCTCCCCTTTGTGAATTCTCTGATGTCTAAAACGGTTGGAAATACGGCAGGTCTCCCCGCATTCGTGACACTCGAAGTGTTTCTCTCCTATGTGGATCCTCTGGTGCCGGGTGAGATGGGAGCTCTGCCGGAAGCTGTCCCCACACTTAGGGCAGGTGTAGGGCTTTTCGCCCGTGTGTGTCCTCTGGTGTTTGATCAGGGCAGCGCTCTGACTGAAGCGCTTCCCGCACTCCTGGCATTGGTAGGGTTTCTCCCCCGTGTGGATTCTCTGGTGTTTAAAAAGATCAGAACGCTGTTTGAAACTCTTCTCACAGTTCCCGCATTTATACGGCCTTTCTTCACGGAAGTGTCGCTGGGTCTTAAAGAGGTCTGCACTGTGGAGCTGTTCCTCGCTGTCAAAGGAGCGGGGAGGTTTCACTGTGTGATGCTTTACCGGCTCTGAACTCTGCATACAACTGTCCCCCAGGTCATTGTGGTCAACGGGCCTCCCTGTGGCCTGCACGTGCTGACAAAGAACAGAGTTTGAACTTCTGGCCCTGTTCCCAAGTTGGTCATGTCTGAAGTCTCCCTCCTCCGTGGGACCATTCTTGAGATCTGCGGTGCGGGGGAGTCCTTCCTCTTCAGGAGAATTTTCCAGTTTCAATGATGAGGGATTTCTTGACTGCTTTTCTACCCCTATCTCACCAGTGTCACTACATCCAGGGGGAGCCTTCCTGTGGGACCCTTCTTGTAGCTGCCCCTGTGGCTCTACTTCTTCTAAAATTTCTTGTTTTGGAATAAAGTCTTTGTTCTCGGTTCTGGTTTCCAAACCTGAAACATTCAAAAATAAAAAGAAGGAGGCAAACCGTAAGAGACTCTTTTTATATATATAATTTATTGTCAGATTGGTTTCCATACAACACCCAGTGCTCATCCCAACAGGTGCCCTCCTCTATGCCCATCACCCACTTTCCCCTCCCCACCCCCATCAATCGTCTGTTCTCAGTATTTAAGAGTCTTCTATGGTTTGCCTCCTTCCCTCTCTGTAATTTTTCCCCCTTCCCCTCCCCCCACTCTTCTGTTAAGTTTCTCAGGATCCACATATGAGTGAAAACATACAGTATCTGTCCTTCTCCGCCTGACTTATTTCACTTAGCATAACACTCTCCAGTTCCAGCCGTGTTGCTACAAATGGCCAGATTTCATTCTTTCTCATTGCCAAGTAGTATTCCATTGTATATATAAACCACATCTTCTTTATCCATTCGTCAGTTGATGGACATTTAGACTCTCTCCATAATTTGGCTATTGTTGAAAGTGCTGCTATGAACATTGGGGTACAAGTGCCCCTATGCATCAGCACCCCTGTATCCCTTGGGTAAATTCCTAGCAGTGCTATTGCTGGTCATAGGGTAGATCTATTTTTAATTTTTTGAGGAACCTCCACACTGTTTTCCAGAGCAGCTGCACCAGTTTGCATTCCCGCCAACAGTGCAAGAGGGTTTCTGTTTCTCCACATCTTCGAAGAGACTCTTAAATAGATAGCAAACTGAGGGTAGCTGGAGGGGAGGTGGGTGGGGGGATGGGCTAAATGGGGGATGGGCATTAAGGAGGGCACTTGTTATGATGAGCACTGGGTGTCATATGTAAGGGATGAATCACTAAATTCTACTCCTGAAACCGTTTTTACGCTATATGTTAAAGAACTTGGATTTAAGTACAATAAAAAAAAAAAAAGAAAGAAAGAAAAAAGGGTGACATTTCATGCTGGTGCAAGAGTAAAATAAGCAAGTGCCTGCAAAAAAATAAGCACCCTCCCAAACCTTTTTAACATTCTCCATGAACCACTCCTCAAGATAAATGATTTTATTTTTTTTAATTGTAATGTTTATTTATTTTTGAGAGAGGGAGAAAGACAGAGCGAGAGCAGGGAGGGGCAGAGAGAGAGGGAGACACAGAATCTGAAACAGGCTCCAGGCTCTGAGCTGTCCGCAGAAAGCCTGACGTGGGGCTTGAACTCACAGACCACAAGATCATGACCTGCGCCGAAGCCAGACCCTTAACCAACTGAGCCACCCAGGAGCCCTTCAAGTTAAATGATTTTAATTAACCTGCCAAATGTACTCATATTTACCTGTACAAACCCCATTCTTTCCTTTTACACTTGTGCCTATACCCACACACCCATCTCTTTCCCTCTTCCCCACTCCACCGTTGCAGACGACACAATATCAGGAAGGGGTGTCAAGAAGGGCACGATAGCTTGTACCCCATGAACGGAGGATGGTTTAACAAGAGAAATTGTATTCATGTGATAGGTTATAGTAACAGACACACCCCATGCCTCCAATGTCTGGAGGTGGGGTCTGGGTGGGAGATAAATCTAGGACTGACTACAAGTCTTTATATAAAGGAGCAGTTAAGCCACCAGATTCCACCCCAAATCCAGAATTTTTGCAGTTTACTCCCCAGGGAGACTGAACCACATAAATTCTGGACTGGGGACACCAGGTACAGCTGAGAACAGGGGACAGGGACCACTTTCACATCAGGAGAATCAAGTGAAAACAGACACACAATTGGTAGAACCTCAGTGCTGTTCTCTGCTCACGTCCCAAACCATGAGCTCCAAGAAAGGGTGGGGATTTTTGTGACAGGGGATTCATAGGTTTTGTTCCCTAATGCGTCCCCAGCATTTAGAATAGCACCTGGCTGGGGTGCCTGGGTGGCTCAGTCAGTTAAGCGTCTGACTTCAGCTCAGGTCATGATCTTTCAGTTCGTGAGTTTGAGCCCTGCATCGGGTTCTGTGCTGTCAGCAGAAAGCCTTCTTCGGATCCTCTGTCCTCCCCTCTCTCTACCCTTCCCCCACTCAGGCTCTCCCTCTCTCTCAAAAATGAATAAACATTAAAAGAAAAAAAAGAACAGCATCTGGCTTATTGCAGACACTCAATAAAAATATTTGTTGAATAAATCTCTCTATGGTAAAATTTGCAAGCCCAGGCCTGACATATGGAAATTCCCCCAAACAGCACCTGATAGCCAAGGCAATCCTGAGAAAGAACAAAGCCAGAGGTATCACAATACCAGTTTCAAGATATACTACAGGGATGCCTGGCAGGCTCAGTTGGTGGAGCATGCAACTCTTAATCTTGGGGCTATTAAGTTCAAGTCCCACACTGGGTGCAAAGAGCACTTAAAAATAAAATTTTAAAAAGAAAAAAAGATATACTACAAATCTATAGTAATCAAAATAGTACGGTACAGGAATAAAAACAGACACAGATCAATGTAACAGAATAGCCCAGAAATAAGCCCACAATCAAAAGGTCAATCAATGACAAAGGAGGCAAGAATATACAATGGGGAAAATACAGTCTTTTCAATAAACTATGTTGGAAAAACTGGATAGCTACAAGTAAAAGAATGAAACCAGATCACTTTCTAACACCATACACAAAAATAAACTGAAAATGGATTAGAAACCTAAATGTGAGACCCGAAACCATAAAACTCCTAGAAGAGAGCATAGGCAGTAATTTCTCTGACATCAGCTATTTTCTACATATGTCTCCTAAGGCAAAAGAAACAAAAGCAAAAATAAGATATTGGGACTACATCAAAATAAAAAAAGCTTTTGCAGGGGGCATGTGGCTGGCTCAGTTGGTGGAGCGTGTGACTCTTGATCTCAGGATTGTGGGTTCGAGCCCCATGATGGGTGTAACATCTAGCTAAAAATAAAATCTTTTGTTTTTAATTTTAAAAAAATATTTGAAATGTTTTATTTATTTTTGAGAGAGACAGAGACAGAGTGCGAGCAGGGGAGGGGCAAATAGAGAGGGAGACACAGAATCTGAAGCAGGCTCCAGGCTCTGAGCTGGCTCTTGAGATCATAACCTGAGCTGAAGTTGGACGCTTAACCAATTGAGCCACCCAGGCAGCCCAAAAATAAAATCTTAAAAAAAAAAAAAAGCTTCTACATAGCAAAGGAAACCATTAACAACACAAAAAGACAACCTACTTAATAAGAGAAGATATTTGCAAATGATATATCTGATAAGGAATTAATATTCAAAATATATAAAGAACTTATACAACTCAACACCAAAATAAACAATCCAATTTAAAAATAGACAGAGGACCTAGAGGCACCTGGGTGGCTCAGTCGGTTAAGTATCCAACTTCAGCTCAGGTCATGATCTCACGCACGGTTCATGGGTTCGAGCCCCACATCGGGCTCTGTGCAGACAGCTCAGACCCTGGAGCCTGTTTCAGATTCTGTGTCTCCCTCTCTCTGACCCTCCCCTGTTCATGCTCTGTCTCTGTCTCAAAAATAAATAAACGTTAAAAAAAAAATTTAAAAACAAAAACAAAAACAAATGGAAAGTTAAAAGTTACCAACATTTCAGGAAAACCTCGAATATAAGTGCTGAGGAAACATGCAATGTGTAAAACAGAAAATCTAATGATCTACAGTTAACATTCTCAGGTAAATAAGAGAAGATATTGCATCCAGGAAACAAGGAGGCTATAAGAAAAGGAATATTTAAAGAACAAGAAAAGGCTCCTGAAAATATTAATGAGAGCAGAAATACTTTAGTATTAACAGCTGGAAAACAAAGCTAAGGAGATCTCCTAGAATGTGAAACAAAAGATAAAGAAATGAGAAGGATCAGAGAAGAACCTGATGCGATCAGTCCATGAGTTCCAACATCCAATGAACAGAAATCCCAGAAAGAAAACAGGAAAAAAATAATGAGATAAAAATAGATAGATTGAAAAAAAAAAAATTTTAAAAAAAAAAAAAAAAAAAAGGGGGGCGCCTGGGTGGCGCAGTCGGTTGGGCGTCCGACTTCAGCCAGGTCACGATCTCGCGGTCCGTGAGTTCGAGCCCCGCGTCAGGCTCTGGGCTGATGGCTCAGAGCCTGGAGCCTGTTTCCGATTCTGTGTCTCCCTCTCTCTCTGCCCCTCCCCCATTCATGCTCTGTCTCTCTCTGTCCCAAAAATAAATAAACGTTGAAAAAAAAAAATTTTTTTTTAAATAGATAGATTGAAAGACAGATAAAACAATACCATAAAAAATTTATTGGGCACCTGGGTGGCTCAGTCGATTAAGCGTCTGACTCCGGCTCAGGTCATGATCTCGAGGTTTGTGGGTTCAAGCCCAGGGTCGGGCTTTGTGCTGACAGCTCAGAGCCTGAAGCCTGCTTCGGATTCTGTGTCTCCCTCTCTCTCTGCCCCTCCTCCACTCATGCTCTGTCTCTCTCACTCTCAAAAATCAATAAACATTAAAAAAAATTTTTTTTTTAATTTCTCGGAATTCAAAGTGTGGGTGTCTATGTTACAAGGACCCACCTGCTACTCAACAATGAATGCAAAAAAACAAAAACAAAAAACAAAAAAAACACCCTCCTTCACACTAAGCTGCACCCATTCTGAAACTTCATACTAGCAGGAATAAAGAAGAGAGCCTAAAGGCTTTCGAACAAACAGATCACACACCAAGGATAAAATATCACAATGGCATCCAATTTCTCAGTAGCAACATGGCAAGCTAACTAGAAAATTCAGTCTTCAAAATTCAATGGTAAAATCATTTCTAATGGGGAATCTGGCCATCCCATGATCTGGATGTAGGACAGGAATAGAGACATTTTCAGACATTTTCAGGCAAACTTTCAAAAAATTAAGCTCCCAAGAATATGTTCTCTGGAAGATACTGGAAGATGTTCTCCATCAAATCGAAGGGGGTAAACCTAGGAAGAGAATGGTGTGGGGTCCAGGAAAGAGAAAAGGAATTCCAGAGTGATAGTCAAAGAAGGTTCTTAGGACGATAGCCGTGTGGCAGGCCTGGAGGGAAGCCCATTCACACTGGAGCAGAAGTTTCTGGAGGCTTCCTCCAAGGGGACTATGAAACTGATAGCATACCTGATACATTTGAACATACAGTTTTACATTTCTAACAGGGAGACTGTGGGTAGACTGGTGTTCAATAGGTAGAAAGGCAGCACGTGCAAAATGAGGCATTATTAATTCCAGAGAAAATTAGAAGTTGTAAAATAAAAGACATGTAATCATACAGGTTACAGGTAGTATTTACATGGGTAGGATATTGAAATATTGTATCAATATGCAAAAGAACTGATTTAACTATAATGAGAGAATTACAGACTGCTAAATGTGTGCATGGTCCCGTCTCCCTCAGCAGACAGTCAAGAGGTAATACCTGAAATCGGGGGAAAATTAGCAGAATAAGCATCCTATTTAGGAATATGAAAATACCAGTGAAAAACACAAAAAAGATATTAAAGTTGCCTCTGCAAAGATGGAATCAAGATTGAGAAGGGCCTTGTATTTTCCAAAGGTTGGAAAAACACAAACCATAAAGTAAAAGATCAAAAAACCTGACTATAGTTGACACTTGAACAAGGGTTTGACCTGTGAAGGCCCAGTCATGCACAGAATTTTTTGGTAAAGTTGGTCCAGCACTGTAAAAGTATTTTCCCTTCCTTACAATTTTCTTAATAACATTTTCTTTTTTCTAGCTTACTTTATAGTAAAATAACAAAGAGTTAATACAGAAAATATAAAGAACTGCCACAAAGCAATAAAAAAAATGGAGGAAAGGAAGGGAGATAGGATACAGACAATTCACAGAATGCCTCCCTCACCCCCCCCCCCAAAAAATCTGAAAAAATTTAACCCAGAACCAATCAGGGAAATGTAAGTTAAAACAAGAAGATGCTATTCATTCATTAACCCAACTAGTATTTATTGAGTACCTGCCAAGCACTATCTGTTCCAACTGCTTGGGATATATTAGAACCAAACAAAAACCCCTCCCCTTGTGGAGTTTACATTCTAGAAGAGGTGGTCAGACAATAGATAAACAGAAAGTAAATTCTATAGGACGTCAGAGGGTGATGAATGCTGTGGACCAAGTTGAGGAAGGTAAGGGATGGGACAGTAGTGTGGGAGAAGGGGACAGTGGAAAGGCAAACTGCACTATTAAAGATGATAGTCAGGTCAGGCCTCTCTGAAAAGTGAGATCTGAGCACAGACTGGAGACAAGTCAAAGAGTTTGCTTAGTGGAGATCTGAAGGAAGAATGTTCCAGGAAGAGGGGCGCTCAGGTGGCTCAGTTGGTTAAACGTCCAACTCTTGGTTTCAGCTCAGGTCATGATCTCACAGTTCGTGGGTTCAAGCCCCACATCGAGCTCTGAACTGACCGTGTGGAGCCCACTTTGGGTCCTCTGTAGCCCTCTCTCTCTGCTCCTTCCCCTCTCACACTGTCTCTCTCTCTCAAAAATAAATAAATATATAAAAAAAAAGAATATTCCAGGTGGAAGGATCAAATAGAGCGAAGAACAGGAGGCAGGATGCCTGCCATGGTCAAGGAACAGTGAGGTCAGTGGGGCTGAAGCACAATGAGCGAGGGGCAGCGTAGGAGAGGGGTGTGCAGGGTGACGGGGCCTTGTCACATTTGGCAACACAGGCTTTTCCTTTGCATGAAATAGAGAGCCACTGCAGGTTCTGAGCAGAGGCGTGACGTAACATTTTAAAAGGAACACGTGAGCTACCGTGTTGCGACATCACGCCATCAGCCAGGCACCAAATGTCAGTAAGGATGTAGAGAAGGAAGAATTCTCATGTATTTCTGGTAGGAGTACAAACTGGTTGCACTCCTGCCTTCTGAACAGTAAGATGGGCAAACACACCTAAGTCTATTCTCTATAGTTCCTATATATGTTCCTATATATGAACACAGAAGGATTCAAGTATGTTCGAGGCAATGCTATTTGTAACAGTGAAAAACTAGAAGCCTTGATGTCCACTGATGGAGGACAGTAGATAAATGAATTTTGGACAAGTCATACAATGAAAGATATAAGTGTTAAAATGAGTGGACTAGAGCTACATGTGCCAACATGGATAAATCCCAAAAATGTAATGGGGAAAAAAAAGAAAGGCAAGGTGCAAAAGAATCAAACAGCAATATAATTTATACAGCATCAAAACATTTAAAAATACTATATATGTTTACAAGTATATGTATTTATGTTCATATACAGTTTATATACACATTTTTGCATATAGAAAGTGCACACGTAATGTGCACATGTAGCTACATGTACATGTAGAAAATATAAAACATGCATGGAAATAAGTACCAGAATCAGGATACCGGTTACCTCTGAAGAAAGAGTGAGGGGAACAGCTTCAGGGAGGGTATCCAGAGTTTCATCTACAGTTGTTACATTTTTTTCTCAGCGGGGGGGGGGAGGGGGGGGGTAGGAAGGGAGGGAGAATGAAGCCATTAGGGCCAAATATTAAAATATGATAAATCTGGGTGGTAGATATAAGGTGCCTGTTATATTTTTTATATTTTTCTGTATGCATTTTATTTAAAATGAACCAAAATAAAAAGCTGAATCTCTCACCTAACAATACAGAACAGCAAGGTCCCAGTGGGGTCACAAAAGAGACTCCATAGCTCTCAACATGGGTGTGTGACTGGCTCAGAGACAGATCACACACAGCTAGAAACAAAGCCAGCACTTACTCGGCGAGACCAGTGAGACCGAGGTCCTATGATCCTCCTGTGCGCTCTCCCAGCAGAACTCCCTCGGAACTGGGTCCAGAGGCTCCCACTCCTCACAGTTTAGAGACACAGCCACATTCTCAATCTTCACCAACTCCTGAAACAACACGAGACCTCCACTCAGCACCTGCTGTCCCAGGACAGCATAAGTGACTGTTAATCTCAGGATGAGGCCAGACTCCGGAGGAGTCTGCAAACCCTGAGAAGGAAGCCCTGGGAATCAAGTAATAACCATGGCTGTCGAGTCTGTTCCAGGGAGTGTTGTACTAACTGGAGTTTCAGAGTAACAAAGACAGAGGCTGAAATTCTCTTGCAATCCTGAAAAGCCTTTCTTTCTGTGGACTATCCACACTAATTTGGGGTAAGAGCAAAATCTTCATTTGAGTTGTATCACTGTGATTTATCAAAATGGAAATCGGATACAGATTAAAAATGTACAGGTAACTAGAAAGTGCCAAATTCCAGTGCTGGCTGTGAGATACGGTTACCTCGTGCGTGAAATGGACATAAATTTAAGAAGATGAAGGTACCTCCCTGACAGCGGATGCTCAGTAAAATCTACTTTCCCTTCCTTTGAACATTGCACAATAAGATAATTATCTGGCAAGATGACATTTTGAGATAACTTATTTAAATGGAAGTTGACCATTCACAGAAGGTAAAGCCACAGTAGAAAGGGAAGGTTCTAACATTGGTGTGCGAACATGTTTGTCTAGTGATGGGTCACAAATTGACTTCAAGGATCTCTCACTAAATGACAGGAAAGGGAAATACATTTAACATTTTTCTGTATGTTCAAAATCTGTCTAGGGAGACTGCCCCTCCCAGGGCTAGCCAATTCTTAGAGCAAAGGGCTCAGCCAAGACTGCTTATCTCAAGCAATACCTCCTCTACCTGGCATATACACTCCAGGATGCCACATTACTCTGCCTTAATCATCCTAGGGCCAGGTTTCAGGGCAACTGGGGACCAGCCCTATAGGTTAGAGCATGCTGAAATTATCCAGAACAACCAATCTTAAACAGATCCCCCTGCCCTGTGTGTTTCCTTGGGAAACCTCAGTAGAGGCGCTGGCCTAAACCTTCCCCTTGCTCCAGTCTTCTGCCTCCTGACTACCCCTGGTGTCCTTCCCAGGAAGTCCTGAGTGTTGTGCTGTGCCTCCTATTTCTAAATCTGAGTATAATAACATTTGTTTTTTAACTGAGCCTCTCCTCTGCTTCCTGGTAAAGGAAAAAAAAAAAATCACACTTCTGTGTGTCTCTTCTACTGTCAATACTCTGAATACTTTCACTACAATACTTCTTCACTTCTGACACCACATATAGGGGTTTTCCACACATCAAATAATTCTGTGATACCAGCTAGGTGTCTTCAAGTGTAACTCAATTCTACACTATCTACCTGGATACAGTCAGATCCCACAGGTAAAGGGCTTGGTCCCACAAGACCACTCACCCCTCCCAACTTTGGAAGCCAACCTCAAGTAGTAGGTCTCCAGGTTACCCACAATTTCTGTCCGACTTGGCCACAAATTAAAGGTTCCTATGACCTCCCCCTACCAATTAAATTCTTTGCTTGAACAGCTCACAGTACTGATGGAAACACTTAGGTTTACCAGTTTATTACAAAAAGATATGATAAAGGATACAGTAAACAGCAAAATGGAGAGACACACAATGAGGTCTGGGAGGGTCCTGAGTACAGGAGCTTCTGTCCCGTAGAGTTGGGAGTTTGCCACTTTCCAGGTATATGGATGTGTTCACCAATTGGAAGCTGTCTGAATCTCACACTATTGGGATTTTTATGGAGGTTTCATCACACAGGCATGATTAGTTACCTCCATTACAGCCCTACTCCACTCTCCCAGGTACCATTATCAATTGTAGGAGGGGGTCGCCAAACTGTTAAAAAGCAAAAAGGGAACCTCACATTCAAAGTGCTCAGTTATTGCTAAGTAGTTAACGACATGAAGCCACTTTCCATCCTGACACCTTTCTTCCGCAAATAATCTAGTTACACAAGAGGCGATCTTACAATGGGTAGACAATACTCCCACGTTGGTTTTGTGCTCAGAAGTCTATTAACTCAAAGATCATTTCCTGGATAGATTTGTCACTACAGAAAGAAAGTTTCATGTACACCCTGAAGCTCAAAAATGTAGCAAGGAAAAAAGGCCTGAAACTCTTAGCATCCCGTGTACCTCTATTCCTCACACCCCTACCACCAGAACACTTTCACTCTTCACCTGGGGTGAGGCCCCATCAAGCGCTCTCTGAAAAGCGCGCACCACGGCCGCAGCTTTCTCCCCGCTCTGCGGGCAGTGCTTCCGCACCCAGGCCTGGAGCTCCTGGGGCAGGATGCTCAGGAACTGCTCCAGCACCAGCAGCTCCAGGATCTGCTCCTTCGTATGCATCTCAGGCCTCAGCCACCGGCGACAAAGTTCCCTGAGCCGGCTTAGCGCCTCTTCGGGTCCAGCCACCTCCTGGTAACGGAACCGCCTAAACTGCTGCCGCGACTTTTCGGAATCCTGACAGTCCGCGGGCAGGTCCGACTCCTGACCTCCGTGTGAGTCTTCCTCCACTTTCACTATCAAAAGTCCATCACGCAGAGACGGCGCGGCGACCCTAGACTTCCCAGCTGCCATCCAGGCTCCTGCCTCGGCGTCACTGACTTGACTCGCGGTCAAGCTCGAACTCATCTTTCTCCAGCACGTGCTGACTTTTCCGGAGTTCTGCCTTCAAGTGATAAGACAGCAAACCCTGCAAAAAGCCACGGAACTCATCGGACCTTCACCGAGCGGCGGGCCCCACTGTCCCGTCTCAAGCGGGGCCCTATCCGGCCCGGCCCCCTCCGGTACTCCTCCTACCCGCAGTTAGTCCAACCACGACCCGCGGCGCCAGGTGACCAAAAGTACGAATAAAACCTTGCCGGATGTGCGTCACCGACTCCCTGCGGTGCCCACCCCTCCCGGGCATTTCCGGAGCCTCTCTAGGCGCCCAGGAGGAGTGAGACCCATCTCGGTGGTTTGCCGTCCTGCCCCTTCCAGAGACGCTCGGGTGCGTGTGTACCGTTCTGGTGGAGCTTATAGTCGTTCAGCTTAACAGAACTAAATGACACTCTTATTTTACAACTTGAATGTCATATTTTAAACACATCGTCTGTGAAAAAAGTTTTGTAACTTTAGTTGTAGGAAAAAGGTCCAACTATACGATGAGTGGTAAACGGTCATCTATCAATGTGGTATTTATGCAAGAAAGGTTTGTAGAGTTACCTGCAACATGCCAAGGCATCGTACTCGACTCCATAGGTATTAAACTGAGTAGGAATAGTCTCTATCCTCAGGCTCCTAAGAGAGTTAGACACTTAAATCCTTACAGGACAGGGTGGTGAATGTAATACTTTGCATGTATGCACAGTACATTTGTATGACCCAGAGGTAGACATAATCAGCCATGGCTGATGGGGAGGGTATAGTGAAAGATTTCCCCAGGAGATTAAAACTTAAAATGTCCATGTGAGCTGAAGAAATGTTCTAATTAAAAAATAGTTTAGGGGCGCCTGGGTGGCTCAGTCGGTTAAGCGTCCGACTTCAGCTCAGGTCACGATCTCGCGGTCCGTGAGTTCGAGCTCCGTGTCAGGCTCCGGGCTGATGGCTCAGAGCCTGGAGCCTGCTTCCCATTCTGTGTCCCCCTCTCTCTCTGCCCCTCCCCTGTTCATGCTCTGTCTCTCTCTGTCTCAAAAATAAATAAATGTAAAAAAAAAAATTAAAAAATAGTTTAGATAGGGGTGCCTTGGTGGCTCAGTCCGCGGACTCTTGATTTGGCTCACGTCATGACCTTGTAGTTCATGGGTTGGAGCCCTGAGTCAGGCTTATGCTGATGGTGTGGAGTCTGTTTGGGATTCTCTCTTTCTCTCTGTCCCCCCCTCACACACTCGCTCTCTCTCTCTCTCAAAATAAATAAACTTAAAAAAAGTTTTAAAAAAAGGTGTAGATAAGTTTATAGGCAACAAATCCCCAGTAGATTAAATAAATTCCAATAAGTCCCTCTGACATTAAGCTTTCCTATGCGCAGCTCCCTTGCAATGTCCTACACTCAGGCATCAAAGTTGCCAAGGACTTTGTCCTCTTCGAAGCTCAACCCTTCTGTTCTATCATTCACTCGCTCTCCCTCACTTTTGAATATCAGTATGGACACTGCTGCCACCTTCTCCCTCTTCTTTCCTATGCTTCGCTGGTTTCGATTATATCTGTGTTTGGCATCATATTGACTATATAAATAAAACACTTTCTAAAGAACTTGGAGGTAAAAAACGGCAAAATTAAAAAAAAATTTTTTTAGTATTTATTTTTGAGAGAGAGAGACAGAGCCTGAGTGGGGGTGGGGGCAGAGAGAGAGGGAGACACAGAAACCCAAGCAGGCTCCGGGCTCTGAGCTGCCAGCACAGAGCCCTATGCGGGGCTCAAACTCATGAACTGTGAGATCATGACCTGAGCTGAAGTCAGACGCTTAACCCACTGAGCCACCCAGGCACCCCAGAACAAGGCAGAATTTTAAAGAAAGAGAAAAGCCAAAAGGCCAAACTCTCCATAGTTCCTAAGAAAAAGTACTTTTCCCTGAGGAAGAAAAGAAGGGAGGTGATGGGCACAGTCTATGTATGTACACCTATTTCTTCCTTACGGTTCCAGGGTCTTTGTGTTGTTTTCTTTTCATTAACATTTTTTAAATGTAAGAATATGAGATATCAAAAAAGGAATATAATGAGGAGAAATGAAGACGAAGATAATTGTTTGAGGTTGAGGCAGAAGAAATAGAAGGCAGCTTGCTCCCTGCCTTGAGTTCAAACAATACAAATTAGTTTCCTTTTATTATTGCTACAAGGACAAAGACCAAAGAAAACAGCTGGTGTATAGAGTTGTAGAGAATTATTCATTGTAAACAGCCTAATCAAGGGCTCTTACTGTAGACTGAGTTACGGAATGCAGAAACAGCTTTACAGCCTTGTTGAAAAGAGCTTGTCCTCATGAATGGAATTCCCTATAAGGAGTTTCACCCATAATCTGCATCATAAAACATGTTAATGTTCAGGGGTGCCTGGGTGGCTCGGTTGGTTAAGCATCAGACTCTTGATTTTAGCTCAGGTCATAATGTCACCACGTGGGGAGCCTGCTTGAGATTTTCATTCTCTCCCTCTCTTTGTCACTTCCCTGCACGCTCAAAAAAAGTTAATGTTCATTTCTAATGAAACTTCACCCTCTTCCTTAGTCACAAAAAATTTCCATGAAGCATTTATATCAGAAATTGGGTAGCATGATGACTTAATTTTCACCTCATCCAAGAAAAGTTTTCTTTCTTTCTTTCTTTCCTTCTTTCCTTCCTTTCCCTCTTTCTTTTTCTTTCTTTCTTTCTTTTCTCTCTTTCTTTCTTTCTTTCTTTCTTTCTTTCTTTCTTTCTTTCTTTCTTTCTTCTTTTCCTTTTTTTATCTTTTCTGCTATGGCACCAAGTCACACACCCACAGGTGACAGGGTTACATGAGGCCTTGTTTCTCCAAGCATGGAGACAGCACTGGCACTGGCACTTCTGGCAAGCTTGTTAGAAATGCAGAATTTCAAGCCTTGCTCCAGACCTACTGAATCAGAATCTGTATTTTGGAAAGATCCATAGGTAATTTGTGTACACACGAATTGAAAAACAGCAATCAGATGAACCTTTCTGACCAGTACAAAATTTATTTCTTTTACTTTTTATTTGTCAGGAGGAGAGGGGCAGAGGGAATAGAGAGAGAATCTGAAGCAGACTTTGCACTGAGCATGACTCCATGACCCTGGGATCATGACCTGAGCTGATATCAAGAGTCAGAAGTTCGGGCCACCTGGGTGGCTCAGTCAGTTAAGTAGCTGACTTTGGCTCAGGTCATGATCTCCCGGTCTATGGGATCTAGCCCCACATCAGGCTCTGCACTGACAGCTCAGAACCTGGAGGCTGCTTCAGATTCTGTGTCTCCCTCTTTCTCTGCCTCTCTCCCACTCATGCTCTGTCTCTCTCGCTCTCAAAAATAACTAAACATAAAAAAAAATTTTTTTAAAGAGTCAGAAGCTCAACCGAATGAGCCACTTAGGCGCCCCTGACCAGTACAGAATTTAAATATTGTGTATAAATAGATTATCTATGTCCTTATAAGGACACATAAACATTTTGTGTGAGATGACAATGTGAAGCAGAGTTGTATCTCAGGGGAAACTGTGGAAGGAATGAGGGTCTACCACAAGCATCTTGCCTCCAAGCATTTGAAACTAAGCTTGAATTCAGTCTGCAATAGGAGTAAATGACAAATTGGAATTTTCGTCATTTTTTAAATTTCATTAAAAAATATTTTATGATGATATGATTTGACCGTGGGGCTCTATTATGTGGCTATAACTTTTAAAAAATCTCTAACCCAACATGGGGCTCAAACTCACAACCCTGAGATTGAGTCACACACTCTACCGACTGAGCCAACCAGCCGTCCCTACATGACTGTAAACTCTTAATTATAGTCTGTTTGAAAATATAAATACCAAAGACTTATTTAAGTATCATGGGAATAGCTGAATCTCTGGACCCCATGTACTCAGAAAAGTCGGAAGCAGAAAATAATCTAGCTATTTAATAGTGGAAAATTTTTTCTAGTTTTTTTTTTCTTGCTTCAAGAAACAGAATATATAATAAAAATACAGTAATCATGTTTTACATGTTTCATATTCATTTATATTTCAACAATGTTCAGAAAATAAATCATACAATTGAAATGAGAAATACTGTACATTAGTTTACCATTTACATTAAATCATCTGCATTATTTATTTAATAAGTGAGGAATTATACAAGTTATATGTTATAAGTAAATTCATTTAAAAATTCATTTATTTAGGGGCGCCTGGGTGGCTCAGTCGGTTAAGCGTCCGACTTCAGCTCAGGTCATGATCTCATGGTCCGTGAGTTCGAGCCCCACGTTGGGCTCTGTGCTGACTGCTCAGAGCCTGGAGCCTGTTTCAGATTCTGTGCTCCCTCTCTCTCTGACCCTCCCCCGTTCATGCTCTGTCTCTCTCTGTCTCAAAAATAAATAAACGTTAAAAAAATTTTTTTTAATTCATTTATTTAAACGAGTACAATTAATATGCTGCTTTATGAATGCAAAGTCTCACTCAAGGTCAGAATTCCATGACATCTCTATGGGCTAAAGTTTAAATTATAAACTAATGATTTATTCAAAAGTTGTGCACAAGCATAGGGAGTCAACCCCTACTTTTGGTCTAACAGCTAAGTGGTTGTACTAGTCTGTTTGTGATGTGTTTTGGTTAGACATTAACAGGGTGTGAAATAGGTGAAGGCAGATTTTTCAGGATTAATCTTCATGACAAATCCACTTCTGGAGAAACAACTTCACTATTCTCAAGGCTCAGGTTTGTCATTCTAATAATTTGGAGCAATATATAACAATTTAATGACATAACTGGTCCCATGTTTATATCTGAAGGCACACACTGTGTACAAGTCACTTATTCATCTCTATGGGAATGTTATCACAATCTGGCAGGAAGTCAGAAGTCCTTTTCCAGTATTGCAGGGCAAGGCTTCCACTAGGGTCAGGCGGCCAAGGATGCGCAAGGGAATTAAGGACAGAATGCAAATCCCTAAGTACAGACAAACCTAGCTTCAGAAAATATCCACTTATATAATTAATTATGGAATCTATAAGTAAATAGCAAGTACTATGAGGGCAATACAAGCATTAAATTTTTTTAATGTTTATTTTTGAGAGAGAGAGAGAGAGAAAGAGACAGAGCATAAGTGGGGGAGAGGCAAAGAGAGAGGGAGACACAGAATACAAAGCAGGCTCCAGGCTCCAAGCTGTCAGCCCAGAGCCCAATGTGGGACTTGAACTCACAAACCTGAGTTTGTGTCCTGGGCTCATGACCTGAGCCCAAGTCCTATACTTAACCCACTGAGCCACCCAGGTGCCCCAATACAAGTATTTTTCCCAATAAGGTTGTCTGCTCACCAGCTGATTACCAGTCAAGTTCTACCAACTCCTGCCTCTGGGTTGTGTGACTATGGGCTCTAATCATGATACACTGCCTCACCTTTAAAAAATAATTGAGAAAAGGAAAATAGTTCAAGGATAAATAAGATGGGGCCAGGGATAAAATGAGATTACAAGTTGTCTACTGTAAGTTCCTATGTATTGGCAAAATGTAGCTCACAATTTGGCTCTGAAAAGCCTCAGCAGCCAATGCAAGAGGAAAACAAGATCAGTTACATGATATGCAGTGTAACTTGGGTAAAATCAAACTGTTAATAGTAGCTTAGGAGAAATCCAGCTATCCTTGATACTAAGTGGGAAGAGAAATTTCCCATGAGTACCCTAGGAAAGGGCTATGTGACATAGTGGATGGTATTTTAAGATCTCTATAATAAATAAAATTAATGGATTTTAATTCCTTTTAATGTTAGCTGATGGCAGGTACCAAAGCACAATTCAAAAGAGCCAATTCTTTAAGAAACAAAACAGATGAGCATAGGGGAAAGGGAAAAAAGAGAGAGAGGGAGGCAAACCATAAGAGACTCTTGACTCTAGAGAACAAAGGAAGGGTTGCTGAAGGGGAGGTGCGTGGGGGATGGGCTAAATGGGTAATGGGTATTAAGGAGGGCACTGGTGATGAGCGCTGGGTGCTGCGTCTAAGTGATGAATCACTAAGTTCTACTCCTGAAACTAACATTACACTATATGTTAACTAAATTTTAAATAAAAATTTGGAATATTAAAAATAGCTAATTCTATGAAGGAAGAAAAGAGTATATAGTTTAAGTATTCAGCTCTCTGAAGGTCTAGTTTAATATAAAGACAAAATTCAAAGTGCCTAACGCAGCACTTTCTAGACCTTTTACTGTGCCATGCAGGCTGATCGTTATGTAAAAAGTCCATTTCCAGTACTAACTGGATCATCACCCTTTTCTCTCTTCTTCATAGTATCTTATTGTGGTATATGGCAAAAACGGCCAAAAAAGTAAAACAAAACGTATAGGAATAGACTTTGCAGTTTCTCCCTTCTAGAAGTGGAGTCTATTTCCTCACCCTTTGGATTTGGACTGCTCTTGTGGCTTGCTTTGACCAACAGAAGTGACACCGTGTGAGTTTCAAGCCTGGATATCAAGAACTTTTGCAACTTCTGGTTTCTTGCTTTTGTAACCTGCCACCACCAAGTGAGGAAGTATGAGCTAAGCTGCTGGGTGATGGGAAACGTGTGGCCTAAATGCCTCCTAGCACTCCAAGTGACAATCATCTAATCCCCAGGAGAACTGCTTAGCTCACACTGGCAGCTGAACACAGACAAAAAGAAGGAGCCCAGCAGAAAAGCCAGCCAGGTAAGTCTGGACCAAATCGTCAGCCCACAGAGTCATAAGCAAAATAAGTGGTTCCTTTTTTAGGTCGCTAAGTTTGGGGTTGTTTGTTACACAAGAAAAACTAACAGACAAACTTTTAAAAGCCAGTGCAACCCAATTCACAATATTAACAACAACAACAAAAAAGATAAAACACTTAAGAATAAACATAACAAACTATGTGCAAAATCATGAAGAAAACTTTAAAACACTCCAAAAGGATCCACAATTAGGTTTTTTTCCACAAATGGAAAAACATACCATGTTCTTGGATAGGAAAACCAACTTTATAAGAATGTCAATTCTCCCTGGGGTACCTGGGTGGCTCAGTTGGTTAAGTGCCTGACTCTTGATTTTGGCTCAGGTCATGATTTCATGGTTCGTGAGATGGAGCCCCTTATAGGGCTCTGTGCTGAAAACACGGAGCCTACTTGGAATTCTCTCTCTCACTCTCTCTCTGCCCCTCTCCTGCTTGTGCTCACACACTTGCTCTCTCTAAAAAATACATAAATATTTTTTTTTAAAGGGAAAAAAAAGGAACGTCAACCTAAGTGAATACATATTAAAAATGATCCCAATACAGATTTATTTCTGGAACTAGGAAAATTGAATCTATAGTTAATTTGGACAAGAACTAAAGAAGCAAAAATACTTTGAAGAAGAAACACAGCAGGGGGCATTCTCTGTAAGAAATAGTAAAACCAATTATTAATGCTCAATAAATTGAAACCGCATATTATCACATGCATTGACAAATAGACCAATGCGACAGAATAGAAAATCTAGAAAGAGACCACAAAACATGAGGATTTGGTATATGATAAAGGCAGCATCACAGATCAATGGGAGGTAAAGATAGCCTTTTTCATAAATGTTGAGACAACTGGGTAATGGCTTGGAAAAAGATGTAGATCTTTACTTCACACCATACACCATAATTTTGAACAGACCAAAAGGCTCGATGTTCAAGAGTACTCAATGTAAACGTAAAAAGTGAAGCCATGCAAATACTACAATCCACCAAACATACCACAGGGTCAATTTAAGCCTGATACAAAAATGAGAGATTATTAAGAAGGGCATCCTCTGGCTAGAGAAGCCCTGCATGGACGACTCCCCTTCTTCACAGGAATGAGGCGCTTCCGACGTCACGCTCCCAGCCGGGAGAGCAACCTGCTCCGCCACAACCCTCCTTCTGGCCAGAGGAGCTCAAGGAAACGCCTCCCTGCCCTCCCGCACTCTGATAAGCCCTGGAGACCAAGGCTGCAAAGAGATCCGCGGCCCTATTGGCTAGCGGGCATGGCCCGCGCGGGGCTTCTGGGAGTTGTAGGCTCCTGGGACTCCCGGGTCTGACGTCGGAGACAGGCCCTGTGAGCTCTCCGCGGTGGTGAAGAGGTGGGTGTGTCTGGAGACCGGGTGTGGGCAGAGTCGAGGAATCAGGTGAAGAAAACGAAGGACTTAAAATTAAAGAGAAATTAGGGTTGTGGGCTCTCAGGAAGGGACGAACCTACCTCGAAGTAGGGCGCAGGGCGTTGGGGGTGGGGGAGCGCAAGTTCCACGACCAATCAGACATTAGCAACTGTTGCCGTAGCAACCACTCTGGACAGCTAAGGCCCGGTCCCTTGCCCAGACTCCCAAGCAAAGGGGAGGAGCCCGGGCTGTTTAAATGGCTTTAGGCACAGGTGGGGAGCAGCTGGCTCCGTTTCCTCCCCGGCTCTAGCGACGCAGAACCTGCGGTTGGGTGGGCGGGGAACGGCCCCGTCCGGGGAGGTGCCCCAACTCCCCGCCGATTGGCCCACAGCCGCTCCGGGGCGGGGCCTGGGGCGGGCAGCTCCCGCCTGCTGCGAGGCGAGGACCTCCGGGATTCCTAGAGAGGACTCGGAAGTGCTATCGGCGGTGGGATTGATGGCTGGACTCCGTTGGACAGGGAACGCTTGGACTTGCTTACTTCCGGCGAGGAAGTGTTGCGAAGTGTTGGCTTCGGTTTTCTCTCCGATTGTAGGAAGAAACCTATCTTCCCAACCTGCTGCGAGAGCTTGGTCTTCCAGGAGAGCTCCCTGGGACTGGTGCCTTGAGGGAAGAGAATGGGTTTTGTATCCAGACGGGTATCCTGTGTCTAACCTTGACCGGCCCGTTTTCCGTGTCTTTGGGGTCAGGGGCGATTCAGAGGAATACAGGTCCCAATCTGTACTTGTAACTCAGCTTCTCTTCGGAACCAATGAAGTCTCCTGTTGGTCCGTCATGCTCTTGTGGCATGAAGGACAGGACCAGTTTTGACCATTGTAATATTTTTGACCCGTGTTGTAAGTTTGGCTTGTAGTCAAAAGGAAAGACTGCGTCTGGACTACTTAGTAGTAAGTCTTGTCCTGTTATTTATATGAAATTTAATGCTCTTCACCATTAAAATTGTATTTGGTTAGACCTGATGTCAGAGTCTTGTTGCTCTTTACGTTTTTAAAAAAATGTTTACTTGTTTATTTTGAGAGAGAGCGAGTGCATGCGCAGAGGAGGGCCAGAGAGAGAGGGAGTGACAGAATCCCAAGCAGGCTCCACTCAGCTCGGAGCCGGTCGTCAGGCTCCATCTCACAACTGTGAGATCATGACCTGAACTGGAATCAAGAGTTGACACCTAACCGCTGAGCCCCCCGGGGGCCCCTCTTATTTAAGTTTTTTAAACTTTGGAAATGTTCTGTATTAGTAGTTATTTTATGGGTGGAATGACAGCTATCTTGTCTATATTTTATTTTATTTAACATTTTTTTAACGTTTATTTATTTTTGAGACAGAGAGCATGAACAGGGGAGGGGCAGAGAGAGAGGGAGACACAGAATCTGAAACAGGCTTCAGGCTCTGAGCTGTCAGCACAGAGCCCGATGCGGGGCTTGAACTCATGGACCGTGAGATCATGACCTGAGCCGAAGTCGGACGCTTAACCGACTGAGCCACCCAGGCGCCCCATATCTTGTCTATATTTTAAAGTAAATTACTCTGTTGAGTGGTCATCTTTAGTAGAGATGACCTCTTTGTCATTTCTTTGCTAATAATGCTTTCTAATGTATCAGTAGGTTGCACGCTAATGAAACTGCCCTTCAGAAGATTTTAAAGAGCAGAAACCAGATTTGATCTGTGTGACACAGCTAACCTGGAGAGACATCCCTCTGAGTTGGAATGATAATGACAGAGTCTGGGGAAGTTATAGACTTAGACCCTCCCGCTGAGACTTCACAGGAGCAAGAAGACCTTCTAATAGTGAAGGTGGAAGAAGAAGACTGTACCTGGATGCAAGAGTACAACCCTCCAGTGTTTGAGACTTTTTACCAGCGCTTCAGGCACTTCCAGTACCATGAGGCATCAGGCCCCCGGGAGGCCCTGAGCCAGCTCCGGGTGCTGTGCTGCGAGTGGCTGAGGCCCGAGCTGCACACCAAGGAGCAGATCCTGGAGCTTCTGGTGCTGGAGCAGTTCCTGACCATCCTACCAGAAGAGTTCCAGACCTGGGTGAGAGAACATCACCCGGAAAGTGGAGAAGAGGCCGTGGCTGTGGTAGAAAATATACAGAGAGAGCTAGAGGAACGCAGACAACAGGTGAGTGGAAGAGGAGACATTAGAGCAATGAGGAAGGAGAGGAAGAGAGTTAAGTTGCTGCTGAGCAGGGGTGAGATTCTTAGCGCTCTGGTGCTTCATTCATATTCTTTTGTTCTCCTGGGATTAGGTACACTGTGGAGATTTCCTGCCACTCCAGCAAAGAGAAGCAGTATCCAGTGTGTTAACCTGGAGAAGACAGTCTGCGATTTAACTTATTTTTAAAATTACTGTATTTATCTTTTGATTGACATGATACAAAATTCAAAAGGTGCATAAGTTTGTTATGAAAAGTAAGTTTCCTCCCGCCTCTCCTTCTCTGGCTGCCTAGTTCTCTTCAGAGGCAACCACTGTCACCTGATACCTATATATCCTTACAGAGATCTACTTTCTTCTGTATGCATAAGTGGACGTGTGAATAATATGCTTTAAAAAGCCACAGATGTGGTTTAAATCACTGTGTACTTCTGCCTCTTGCTATTTGTTTATATCTTGGTTTGTTCCATGTTGGTGCAAACAGACCTGCCTCACTCCTGGAGACTGCTTATATTCCATCGTGTGGATGGATGTACCATAATCAAACTCCTGGTGAAGGCCATTTAAGTCATTCCTTTAGATTGTTTCTGAACGTAAATTTTGCTACAATGACTGTCCTTCATGTTCATCCTTAGATGAACATAGAATAATGAACATAGATGAACATAGAATAATAAATGCTTAGAAGTCAGACTGTTGGCTCAGAGACGATGTGCATTTGTAATTTTGACAGCTGTTGAGAAGTTGCCCTTCAGAGAGGTTATACCAGTTTTTAGTCCCAGCTGCAGGGTGTGAGAGAAATTTTTTGCTCACAGCCTGATCACATGATGTTGCCCAACTTTTTGTCATCACCAGTCTGAAAGATGCAACATTCTACTTCTGTTAAATTTTAATATGCATTTCTCATATTATGAGTGAGTTTGACCACAGAATATGTATATGTATATACACATATATATGTTTCTTAATTTTTTAAAGTTTATTCTTTTATTTTTTTTATTTTTTTTTCAATGTTTTTTATTTATTTTTGGGACAGAGAGAGACAGAGCATGAATGGGGGAGGGGCAGAGAGAGAGGGAGACACAGAATCAGAAACAGGCTCCAGGCTCTGAGCCATCAGCCCAGAGCCTGACGCGGGGCTCGAACTCACGGACCGTGAGATCGTGACCTGGCTGAAGTCGGACGCTTAACCGACTGCGCCACCCAGGCGCCCCTAAAGTTTATTCATTTTTGAGAGAGAGAGAGAGCCCAAGCAGGGGAGGGGCAGAGAGAGAGAAGGGGGCAAAGAATCCGTAGCAGGTTCCAAGCTCTGAGCTGTCAGCACAGGGCCTGATGTGGGGCTTGAACTCAAGAGCCATGAGATCGTGACCTGAGCCAACGTCGGTCACTTAACTGACTGAGCCGCCCAGGAGCCCCAACCACAGTATATATTTTAAAGGGTTACATGTGTACCCTTGTTTCTCCTTCTTGAAAATTAAGCTCTACAACAAATGTGGGGTTTGAATATGAACTTACAATGCCCAGTTCAAGAGTCACATGTTCCCCGACTGCGCCAGCCAGGCGCCCTGTGTGTGTCCCCTTTTTTGTGATTTATCTGTTTACATTATTTGCCTATTTGAAAAAGTAAGCACTGTGTCTGTCATCTGAGGTGCAAATTTATTTCTCCACCTTGTTTATCTTTGCTTATGGAGACTTTTGCAGGGTTTTTTAATTTTTATGTGGTCTGTTTATATCTTTTAATTTATGGTTTCTGGGTTTTGTGCCATACTTAGAAAGGCCTTCTCCACTAAAACATCATAAGAAAATTTTCTAATAGTCTCTTCTCAAGTTAAAAAAAATTTTTTTTGGTGCATGGTGTTTGATATGGTTACAACTTTTTTCTCCCAGATGTCTGTCCAGTTGCCCCAGCAACTTGTAGAGAAATCCCTTTTTTCCTCACTCTAATTAAAATGCTGTCTTTATTACATACCAGATTTCTGCATGCATTTGGGTCTACTCATGGCCCTTTTTTTTTTTTTTAATGTTCATTTATTTTTGAGAGAGAGAGAGCACGAGCATGTGTGGGCACGTGTGAACAGGAGAGAGGCAGAGAGAGAAGAATGCAGAGAATCCCAAGCAGGCTCCATGCTGTCAATGCAAAGCCCTATGCAGGGCTTGAACCCATGAACCATGAGATCACAACCTGAGCCAAAATCAAGAGTTGGACGCTTAACCGACTGAGCCACCCAGGCGCCCCTGAATTTACTTATGTTCTTTTAATTGTTTTGTTGATCTTATTATCTGTTCACCTATCAGTATTTTAATTACTTGAGCTCTGTAAAGGGTTTTGATATGTGGTAGGGCTACTCTTCCTCCTTCCAAATATTTTCAATATTTTCTTTTTTCCTTATAAACTTTAGAATTACTAATGTAGTTTTCACCACTCCAAAAATCCTGTTGGGTTTTTTGTTGTTGTTGTTGGGGTTGCAGTAAATCCTATGTTAATTTAGGGAAAATCAATATCTTTATTTAAATTTTTTTCTTACCTTTTTGTTTTACATTTATTTATTTTTGAGAGACAGAAACAGAGTGTGAGCAGGTGAGGGGTAGAGAGAGAGGGAGACACAGAATCCGAAGCAGGCTCCAGGCTCCTAGCTGTCAGCACAGAGCCCAATGCGGGGCTCAAACCCACGAACCATGAGATCATGACCTGAGCTGAAGTTGGACGTTTAACCGACTGAGCCACCCAGGCACCCCTAAAATATTTTTTTAATATTTATTTATTTTGAAAGTGAGAGAGAGGGAGCATAAGTGGGAAGGGGCACATAGAGAGAGAGAGGGAGACACAGAATCTGAAGCAAGCTCCAGGCTCTGCACTGTTAGCACAGAGCCTGACGTGGGGCTCGAACCCACGAACCGTGAGACCCAAACCCACGAATGGTGAGACCATGACCTGAGTGGAAGTCGGACACTTAACTGAAGGAGCCACCCAGGTGCCCCTAGGGAGAATCAATACCTTTATGTTGTTACCTCTTCTTGTCTTTTCTTACTCATTTAACTTGACCCTCTACCTTCTTGTTGCTAGGGTCACACTCTCTTAAGCTTTAATTTTGTTGTTGTTGTTGTTGTTATTGTTGTTAGAACAAAGAAACAAAATCATGAGATCTTAGGTCACAAGAGTTTGAAGCTAATTAAATTTCCATCATTCTTTAGAGCCACTGTGCTTCGGTGTAAGGTCTCAATCTCATTACTCTTTATCTCTGGGTAAGGGGTACGTTAACATTCCAGGACATTCTCAAGCTCTTCAAGTGGTTCAGCTCACTCCATGAGGGAAGTGGGCAGCAGAGGGAATTGCTCCTGACTCTCAGCCAGACCCTTGGCTATACCGAATGTCGTCCAGATGGGAATGTCTGAATCTTTCTGTTCTGTCAGGACAGAAAGTAAAAGTTCATGGTGACATCTAGTTGCTTCTTTTTTAAGCCTAATTTGGGATATTAATAAAGAAACTTTGCCCTGCTTTTTTATAGTAATAAATATTCAAAAGTACACTTAAAAACAAGAAGTATTTTTTAAGTAGAAGATTTGCAGCAGATATATGCATTTACCTCTAATTGTGATATACAGCGCATCTTTGGAAGGACACAGAGAAAAAAAAAAATTCTTATTGGTATCAGGGATTTGAGGCCCATAGAGGGGATTTTCTTAAGGACTTCCATGGCTTGCTTTGTTTGCCTTTCTCTTTGTCTGCTGTCTGTGTCCCCAACATTGTTCCTCAACTTTATCTCCAGGAAGTTACTGTCTCTGGCAGGCCCTTTTCCCAAGCTTTAAACTTTACCCTTCTCCTTGGTTTCTGTGTCCCAGTCTCAGGGGACCTGAAGGGCTGCTTTGCTTCTTTGGTGCTGATGTGCCCTGCGACATGCTTGGCATCATCTTAACTCTTATTCTGAGCGGCTCCACAAGGACACACACACTTCCACGCAGAGTGATCTTTGCCACAACTGTTTTGCAGCCGCCTCTTAATGTAACTCCCGTACCACATTTCGCCAGTGCCAAGAGGGTTAAAATTTAAAGTGCTTTGAAACCTAAGGGAGGGGGAGAGGAGGGTGGCAATTCTGTCTCAATGCAGGATCTTATTACCTGCTAGGATGCTGCTGAGTTAGTAACTTCCAGAAAAGACGGATTGTGGAGACGGGTTGTGGCAGAGTAACTGCGTGTCCCCTAGGGTCGAGCAAGAGCCCAGAACAGAAACAGGGAATACTTACTTAGCATGCTGGACAGGAACCAGCTCTTGTCTTAGTGTTGGTCTGTCTTGAACCTGGTCTGCTAAGGAACTGAGTGTGGCTTCTTGAGCTCTATATTGACCTTGACAACTTGACTTCTCACTTCTCTCCCCTCTTCAGTAAACTTGACCTACCCTGGCCTTCTTTCGGTTCCTTGACCACATCACACACCTATCTTCTACTTGAGAGTCTTTGCTTATGTTGTTCTCTTTGCCCAGAGCACTTCTTACTTTCCCCCTGGCAGGCTTCTTTTGCCCTGGAGCTGTTTACTTCAGTGACACTTTGTCGGACAAGCCTTCCTTGTCCACCTTCTGTAAAGTAGGTTCTCATCTGTTATGTATTAGGGCACTACTTTCTTCTCCTTTCTAACATGTAACAGTCTGCAATCATGCATTTATTTGTGCGTTGATATGTTTAATGGAAGTCATCTTTGACTGGAAAGAAACTGTGTTTGTTAAGCCACTGTTATGGCTTAAGCCATCAGTGTCTGGCTCGTTGTAAATGCACATTGTATATTTGGCAAAGGAGTGAATGGAAGAATAGTGTGAATTTACTGGATTCTTTCTTAGCCTTCTCTACAGTGTGCTGATTGGTGTGATTGTGCTTGTCAGATCGTGGTGTGTCCTGAAGTGCTTCCTCAGAAGATGGTACCACCTGGAGTTGTTCAGGAGTCCCCCAGCCACCAGCTCCTGTCTGTGGACCCCCCATCTGAACAGGAGCCACAGAAGCCTCATCTTCTGGAGGAAAATGGTGAGGACCTACGATTCAGTGGAACAGATGGGGCTAGAGAGCGGGCATCCTGGTCTTATGGGTAAGCGGTATCTGTATGAGCGAGACTTTGGGCGGGTGGCCTTTCTGCATCCGGCAGCACTGTGAGGTTGGGAAGGGCTGGGGACCCAGAATTGAGTCCCTGGCATGCAGAGAGAGTGAGCTTGCAGGACGGCTAGGATGCGGTTCTGTTTGAAAGCCGTAATGCAGATGACGACAGTTCTAAGTACAGGCACTGTCAGAAGATCTACGGAAGTCTTTTACAAAAGTGTCATACTTGTCTTACAGCAGTTTTCCAACTCTGCACATGTTTTGTTATCTCACTGCTTATGTAAGAACAGCTCTCCAGTTTCTAATTGCATCCATTCATTTCTGGCTGCTCATTCACCCACCTTGAAGTCTTACTTCAAGCAGTTGCTTACCGTGACCTGTAGAGCGTTTGTTCTCTCCTTCTCTTTCTCTCCTTCCCTCCCCCCTCTCTCAATTTTATCAACTTGTATTAAACATGTGAAGAAAGAAAAGTGAACTGCCAAGTATCTTATTTATGGTATGTGTCCACAGGTCTATAACCCTAACCAAACCCTTGCTATGAGATATATTTTAGGATTCAGAAATTTTCCGATTTAGTAAGGGAATATGACTTATATACCGTACATTACAGTACCAGCGGGATTTGAGGTGGGACTCCACAGTCACGCACATTAGTATTTCGCCAGTGAAATGTATATGTATTTACAGCAAGGGGATTAAATCCAGACTTTAAATAGCTTCACATCAGTTCTGGTCAGGTTTTTCTGTCAAATTAGTTCAGTGTCTACCTTACTGAAAGGAAGGCTTTTGGTATTTGGAGCTTTGGGATTTCAGAATTGTGGAGAAAAGTGTCATGAACCTGTATTTCCAGGTTTGGCCCCTGGCTTTCTTCTCGGCTCCCTCTAGTGGTCAGGCCTTTCACTTTACATGCTCCGGGGCCCTGACCTTTTCCAGCTTTTCTTTCACTGTGGGAGTGATGATAGAAGCAGCAGCAGCAGGAATCACTTACGTTAGTGTTTACTACGTGTCCGCAAGTGTTCCAACTGCTTTACCTTTGGGAACTCATTAAACCCTCTGTTTACCAGAAAAAGTAGTCTTCACCATTTGCCATCTGGGGCCAATGGATCCTTTTTATTATATATACATACACACACACGCCTATATACACACGCTTACATACATACGTATATATGTCATTTTACAGATCATTTACAGAAGAATCAAAGGCTAATAAAAAATAAGTTTAAGGAACTTTTAATGAGAACTGAACCTTTTTATATCAAGTACATTTTGGTAATAGAAACATAAAAAAATGAGGGGCGCCTGGGTGGCGCAGTCGGTTAAGCGTCCGACTTCAGCCAGGTCACGATCTCGCGGTCCGTGAGTTCGAGCCCCGCGTCGGGCTCTGGGCTGATGGCTCGGAGCCTGGAGCCTGTTTCCGATTCTGTGTCTCCCTCTCTCTCTGCCCCTCCCCCGTTCATGCTCTGTCTCTCTCTGTCCCAAAAATAATAAAATAAAAACGTTGAAAAAAAAAAATGAAAGACCACTGTCACACAATACTATCCCTTTAGCGAAATGAATACTGTCGCTTTAGCAAAGTGGGATGGTCCAGGGTCTTGTTGCAAAATCTTGGCCTGATGAAGTCCTTCCTGTTGAATAATTCGCTGGATGAGAATGTCATATTTCCTTTTTAAAATCTAGTGTTTACCGTTGATTCTTATGTTTGAGAAAAGTTACCTCTGATAGTATTTGTAGACTCCTTCGAAGATTTCCCCTCTGGGTTCAGTTTCGTCATTATTGTGTAGCATGTACTTCTCTGTTCTTCATATTGTCTCCTTACTTCATCTATTAAAAGTGCAATGTTATTTCTTCTCTTTGCTGATATGGGTGGAAAATGAAAAATTCTGAATTTTCAGTCATCCTCAGTGAGAGCTAAAAACAGGCGTCAAAGTCTTATACCTTCTTGATGATGATGCAAAGCCCTGGGCAGTGAATTTAATACTTGGAGAATAGTGAAGAATGATGATTTACTTCACTATTACATCATCCTAAGTATTTCTTTTATTCTCCTCTATTTTCTCATTATTTTAGTTTGTTATGCTATCATTGGGAATAATTAATGAGTAATATTTAGTAAACATGTGGTAATTCATAGGATGATGAATTAGAAAAATGTTTTATGATACAAGGAAAATAAGATCACTCAGATCTCAAAATCTACCCTAAATGTGTAGAAGAGTCCAATGGATCCATATAGAAATTACAAGACACAATGAGGTTTATTCTATTTTTTTTTAATGTTTATTTATTTTTGGGAGAGAAAGACACAGAACATGAACAGAGGAAGGGCAGAGAGAGAGGGAGAGGCAGAATCTAAAGCAGGCTCCAGGCTCTGAGCTGTCAGCACAGAGTCCTACGTGGGGCTTGAACCCATGAACTGCAAGATCATGACTTGAGTTGAAGTCGGATGCTTAACCAACTGAGCCACCCAGGCGCCCCAGGTTTATTCTCTTTTTTAATAATACTAAGATAAATTTTCATTTTGTTCTTTAGTAGACCTCTAAAGAAATAAGTCATGTAATTCTAGTCTTTAAAAATAGTTAAAACTGTTCAAAAAAGAAACCCCCAATCCCAAATTGTGTCTAATACACCTAGTTGGCATACCAAGGGTTAATGCTCGCACTAACCCAGTGGAATAGCTACGACTGTTATACTCATGTTAGAAATGAAGCAGCTGAAGCCTAGAAAGGTGAGGTAATTCTTTCAAGGTCACAAAGCTGTTACGTGGCAGAGCTGGGGTTCTAACCCCAGCAGTCAGCTCCAAATTTATACTTGTACCTTTCTGAGCTGGGCTGCCCTTGCCTTTCCACGAGTCCCTCCCAGGTGCAGACTCCTGTCCTCCGAAAATACTGTTCTCTTCCTTCTACTGGCAGCGTCTCATCACACCTTCTGTTCTAGGAGCTGCTTCTCTCCTCTGCCCTGTTAGCCAGACCCAGTGTCTTTTTTTTTTTGGCCAGTGTCTGCCTTCTGACAAAATTGCTATGTTTGTTTTGTGTTTGTTTTGGTTTTTGATTTTTACACACTGGATTCCTTATGCCTTTGAGAGCACCAACGGCTGGTTTCCAGGCCCTGGGACTAAGTTGAGCTTGAGAGGGGCAAAGTCATTTGCTTAAAAGCTAAAGAAACAGAAGCTTTCATAGAAACTTCATAAAATCGGTGTAGTTGTTTGGAATGTAATTATTATAAGTATTCCAATTGTAATACTTAAAATCAAAATTGCTGTTTGAGTATAGACTACATTCATCCCTTTCTTCAAGTCTTACTTTGACTCTTTAGCCACACTTCTGGTTTCAGATGCCATCTTGGTTTCTGGCTCTCATCTCTTAACCATTATGTCCTTTTTGTGTCATTGCCTATTACTTCCTAGTTCTTGGACGGAAGCAAGCTACATAAGCACATACATCTTTGGGATCAGGGAAACCATAGCAATGTCCAAACTGTCAGGCTGAAGGTTTATACTAGGTGAGTCTGTCCAAATCAGGGCATACATAGACAATAAGATCGTATGCACCATGAATCTTGGACAAAGAACAAGCAGAGGTGACAGCAGGGGGTCGGAAGGTCACCACCATCTAGAGATCAAATCCTCCAGGCATTGCACATGCAGTTCACTCTGCCTGGAAAGCACCCTCAACACCCTAACCATCCCCCACCCCCCGCCCCCGCTACTTCCTAGAGTCACTTCTGTGGAAAGGCTTTCCTGATGCTCCCACCTCCCACTCTCCACTCCGTAGGTGCCCTGCCTCTGTGCTTCTATAGGAACTTGGGTGAATTTCAAGTATAACACTTTTACCCTGAGCAGGAAGTAAGTAAGGTTTATGTGTCTGCATTCCCCGCTAGACAGTGAAGTTTTTGGAAGGCAAGAATTGTTTTCTGCCTATTCTTATAACACATGACTTAGTGCACACTAAATGGCTATCAATCAACCATGGTAACTTCTTGAAGGAAGAGAATGTGGGCTAAGGCCTTGCTGATGAAAGCGTGGCCCAGGAAGCAGCGCCAGCATCACCTGGCTTTGTTAAAAGTGTAGAATTTGGGGGCCATTCCAGAACTTTTGAGCCATGTCTTCCCTGTACCAAGACCTCCAGGTGATTTTGTTTGCACATTAAAATTTGAGAAGCCCTGGGCTCTCACTAGTGTTTCAGCTTCACAAAGATGTGGGACAGGTTATTCTTTGAGATGACCAGATTTGATCTTGGCAGAGCAGATTGAATCCCTTATAGGTGAACGGCACAGTCTGAGGTCACCAGCAGGGATTAGCCTGACCAGAGCAGGGAGTCTAGTTTTTTTGGGGGAAGGGTCAGTGTCGTTAGGTGTGGGAGGAGCCACAATGTAGAGGGTCTTGAGAGCCAAGTAGAAACATTTGGCCTTGCTGCAGCAGGGCCCCATTGTGGATTCTTGAGCAAAAGTGGAACATGCTGGCAATTGGAACTGGGTAAAGATATTCTGACACCTCTTTTTCTCCCCCCTCAGCCCTACCTGCTCTCCAAGTTCCTCCCCTTCCCCTGAAGGACAGCCAGGAGCTGACAGCCTCACTTCTCTCAGCTGGGTCCCAGGTGAGCCGGCGTCCCAGTGCCCGCAGTGAGGACCCGTGTCTGTTCTTGGACGAGGAGCTGCCCTAATCCTGACTCTTTATCAGGAGTTCTGTCTCTCACTACAGACTGGGCCCATCTTGGGTTCCTACTTGAATGTCTCTTCCTGTTCTACCCCGTGTGCCCCTCTCCTCTTTGAAGCACAGTCCCTCCTCTGTTTTTTCCCTTCATGCTCCCACTTTTTCCCCTCACGCCAAATTTGCATAGGGAATGGGAATTTAGTGGAGATCTCATGTTTCAGAAGTTGGTGAAAATTGAAGATGTGGCTGATGTGGCTGTATCCTTCATCCTGGAGGAATGGGGACATTTGGACCAGTCTCAGAAGTCACTCTATAGGGATGACAGGAAGGAGAATTATGGGAGTATTCCTTCCATGGGTAAGAATTATTTCATCTGCATGGATTAGGACATCTTCATTTTGTTACAAAGAGTATTTCTGGCACATCGTATAAAAGCATGTATGTTTTAATTACTATGACTTTATTTATTTATTTTTTTCTGTGAAAGAGTAAATCAGTGTTCCTGGTTTTTTGTTTTTTGTTTTTTCTTATTCAGCTTATTCTGATTATTTCCATCTTAATTAGGGTATGATTGAAGTCTGATGATACTTAGGGGATAGTATTTAGAATCCAGCAAATGTTCTCTTTTTAGTGCTTTAAAATAAAAGAGCTCAATACTAACAGGTTTTGCGTTTTAACAGATTTGTAGTAGTTATTGTACTCTATTCCTTGACAAATTGAATAATTCTAACTGAATACTTCTCACTTGCAAAAACATCTCAGACTTTGCTGAATGGCCATTTTTTAGAGTATATTTGACCCTTGAACAACATGGGGTTAGGCCCACCCCCCATGCAGTTGAAAGTCTGAATATAACTTCTGACTCCCCCAAAACTTAACTACTCAGAGCCTGTTGCTGACCTGAAGCCTTACTGCATAGTTTATGTATCATACACCATGTTTACTTATGTGAAAGTGAGCCAGGGAAAAGAAAATGTTATTAAAATCATAAGGAAGAAGAAATACATTCAGAGTCTGTTTTTATCAAGAGAAATCCACGTATAAGTAGACCTGCACGGTTCAAACGTGTGTTGTTCAAGGCTCTTCTGTAGGTATTACAGTGACTTTTCTCCAAGGCACAGGTGGCTAGTTGTTCACTCCATTTCCATTCTCAGATCACTGGTGCCCATTTCATGATGTTCACCTTGGCATCTACATTTTACATGTCCCATCCCTTCTTGAATTTGTGTCCCAAATGAGATTTTGAACCTGTTCCTAAATGACGATCCTAGAAACTGATACTCATTTATGCTGCCTAGAGCATTATAAAAGTCTCAGCACTGTGGCAAGCATTTTGAAACTAATGGCTTTTCTGCTTTCGAATGAATTCTTTTAGAAGAACCCCTATATATCAAGCACTCTAGTAGACTTTAGATGAAAGACATATATAATGCCAAATTTCCTTTTTAAAAAAAAAAAAAAAAGTTTATTATTTATTTAAGTAATCTTTACACCCAGCATGGGGCTCACACCCATTACCCTGAGATCAAGAGTCACACCATCCTCTGAGCCGGCCAGGTGCTGCATATAATGCATATAATGCTTTTGAAAAGCATTATACCAGTTTATGTTGTCATAAGGGTTTTCATTCACTTATAGGTTTTTATTTAAAAAGTAAAATTGGGGTGCCCGGGTGGCTCAGTTAGGTGTCTCCTTTCAGCTCCGGTCATGATCTCATGGTTTGTGGGTTTGAGCCCCACATCAGGCTCTCTGCTGTCCACACAGAGCCTGCTTCAGACCTTCTGTCTCCCCCCACAATCCTCCCCCGCGCCTCCCCTGCTCACATGCATGTTCTCTCTCTCTCTCAAAAATAAAAACTTTTTAAAAAGTAAGCAAAGTTGACTTCTGCTCTTTTAAATTTTACATTTCTTCTAATACTAGTGATAAATATTTGTATTTCTTTGACTTATTTGTACTGGCCCTCTGTGGCTTTATCTGTTCACATCTTGGTGGGGGTTTTCATCTCAAGGAATTATTTATGCGGCACATATGTTATATGTAATGCAAATACTTTTTCAGTCTCTTTAAATTAAATGCCTCACTTGTCTAATTTCAGTCTGGTAGTATCATTTTATCTTTTTCAGTTACTTTTCAGGGATTTAATGGGTTTTAGGATTTCAGAACTTGGTACAGTTATTTTTTTAAAAAATATTTTCAGGGGCGCCTGGGTGGCGCAGTCGGTTAAGCGTCCGACTTCAGCCAGGTCACGATCTCGCGGTCCGTGAGTTCGAGCCCCGCGTCAGGCTCTGGGCTGATGGCTCGGAGCCTGGAGCCTGTTTCCGATTCTGTGTCTCCCTCTCTCTCTGCCCCTCCCCCGTTCATGCTCTGTCTCTCTCTGTCCCAAAAATAAATAAACGTTGAAAAAAAAAATTAAAAAAAAAATATTTTCAATGTATGTTTATTTTTGAAGGCAAGAGAGAGACAGAGCGTGAGTGGGGGAGAGGTAAAGAGAGAGGGAGACACAGAATCTGAAGCAGGCTGTAGGCTCTGAGCTGTCAGTACAGAGCCTGACGCGGGGCTTGAATTCACGAGCCGTGAGATCATGACCTGAGCTGAAGTTGGACGCCCAACCAACTGAGCCACCCAGGCGCCCCTATACAGTTCTTTTTTATAACATTCTCCAAGCAATTTTAAATTTGTACTTTCTGATTTTTTTAAAAATCTATTTGTTCATTACAACATATTTATAACTCTAGTATCTTCTTCTACATTAAGAACATGTTTGATGATTTCTGCCCCCTTAATAACATCTCTGGGAAGGCCGCATTAGATTATTTTCACACCAGTGTGTTCCTGATACCCTTGAGAAGGTCACGTTTTTTTTTTTTTGCTTAATTTTTTAACGTTTATTATTTTTGAGAGACAGAGCATGAGCAGAGGAGGGGCAGAGAGAGAGAAAGGGAGACAAAAAATGTGAAGCAGGCTCCAGGCTCTGAGCTGTCAGCACGGAGCCCAATGTGGGGCTTGAACTCATGGACTGTGAGATCACGACCTGAGCTGAAGTCGGTTGCTTAACTGACTGAGCTACCTAGGCACCCAGAGAAGGTCAAGGTTTTAAAAGTATCCATCAGATCCAGAAATGAGATTTAAAAAAATAGATGTATCTTGGAAACAGCCATTTTGAGGAGTGTCAGGACATTGGGGAACAAAAGACAGTTTCTTTGTAGGTTGCAAAGGAATTTGAGAAAGCTATCATAAATAAACTTCCAAAAACATTGTGAAGGAAATGGGAAAGAGGGCTGATCAGTGCAAGAGTACAGGCTTAGATGGATACATTAGTTTTGTATGTTTTCTTTGTCAATGGCAGATTTTTTTAATGTTTATTTTTTAATGTTTATTTATTTTTGAAAGAGAGACACACACAGAGTACAAGTGGGGGAAGGGCAGAGAGAGAGGGAGACAGAATCCGAAGTAGGCTCCAGGCTCCAAGTGATCAGTACGGAGCCCGATGTGGGGCTTGAACCCACGAACCGTGAGATCATGACCTGAGCCAAAGTCGCACGCTTAACTGACTGAGCCACCCAGGTGCCCCTTTAATGTTTATTTTTGAGAGAGAGTGTACAAGTGGGGGAGGGGCAGAGAGAGAGGGGGACAGAGGATCTGAAGGGGGCTTTGCACTGACAGCAGTGAGCCCAGCAGGAGGCTCAAACTCACAAACCATGAGATCACGACCTGAGCCAAAGTTGGACATTCAGCCGACTGAGCCACCTAGGTGCCCCTCAATGGAAAAGATTTAAGCATCCTTAAATGCAACTGGAAAAGAACTAGGAAGGAGTGAGTTTGAAACATTGAGACAAGGAAGAACAGATCATTGATGAGGGCAGTCCCTGGAAAACAGGATGGCATGAGGAGGTCCAAGATCCAGAAGGAAGGCTTGGCCTCGGCCAGGGAGAGAGAGACACCTCTTCTACCAACAGGCAATGGGAGGGTGACAGAGGAAGGCTGCCAGCAAGTTTTTGATTGCGGCTGTAGGATGTTCTAGGAGCTCTGGAGTGGATAGCTTTGACTCTGAAATAGGAGACAGTCACCTGTTGAGAATGAGCAGGTGATGGAGGAAGTGGTGAAGTAGAGGTTCGTGTGCAGTGGAGAACTTTGGTTTGGAAAAGGGTGTACATGCACGTACTAAAACATTCTGCAATAGTATGAATGGGTATAAGGTGAAAAATGAGTCACCTACTCCGATCCTCAATCTTTTGGTTTCCCTCAAAGAGGCAATGACTGTTGCCAGTTTCTGGATTGTATCTCTAAACATAGTCTGTGTATATGTGAGTTTTTGCAAAAATGATAGCATGCCATACACACTACTCTATTTTTTAAGTAACAGTGATATATCTTGGGGGCCACGGTGGAGAGATATTTTGATGTAGCTGAAGAGAAAAATGATCAGGGAAAGGAGCCATCCTTAGGAATGTAGAATGCCAGACAGGGCACTGGTAAGGTTGAAGAATCTGTAAAGCACCAAATCTGCCTGATTGGGTGTTTTTGTCTATACCCCACCCCCCACCACTGCATTACTTACCAGCTGGGCATAGCACTGAGCGAGGAGCACAGTTCTCTGTCAAATACAGAAATAAATCAGGAGAATCAACAGAAAGCTTATGTATGTGGAGAAGAAATGGGGAAAGAGGAAAAAAGCAAATCTAAACCCATTTATGTACCAACCCGTATAATCGCCTTCTCTGGAAAAGGGCAGTTAATAGTACCAAAGAGGTGTGTTGGGCTAGTCTGAATTTTCAAATTTGCCACTGGAAAAAGAAAGCCATGAGCTTTTTTGACTTGCTGGAAGGGAGAGAATTCTAATAATACAGTTAGCCTAAGCAGATGTGAATAAAAGAAAAAGTATTACTGGGATGATGGAGATTACCTGCCTATTTAAGTGGGCAGGAAAAAAACGTGTCAAAGGTCTGGTTTTGTGATAGAATTTGTTTTGATTATATGTTTGTTTCTACTATTAATTTTTTTTTTTTTAGGAAGAGAATTAAGTAAAAGGAGTTATAAGAAATTAAAATAAAAATTTTCTTTATGGTATAAGAATTATAACTTCTCACTGTGTCAAAAAAGGATAGTGATAGTATCTACCTCAAAAGGTCATTGTAAGGATTAAGTGCCATAAAATTGTAAAGCACTTAAAGGCACGTGCCTGGTCCACAGTATGCATTCAGCAAATATTAGCTCTTATTACCATCATTCTGTAATATTTGAAAACAACTTTTCTGTTTATAAAAAAAAAAATCTTATTAGAAAGCTCTTAATAGGCTATGATCTCTCTCTCTCTCTAGCATATAAAAAATAATATTCCCTGTTTTTTAATGATGGAAGATTTGTCTGTGCAAAGCATATTAAATGTCAGTGCTTCAAGTGAAGTGTAGGTTGCTGATCCAGTTGCCCAGGGACATGATTGCCATGTGTTCAGCATCTGTACTCGCTAATGACTATTGGATGTTAAGCTAGCTTTTGACAGTAGTAGATTCTTCTCTGGGTATAGAAAGAATATCTTTTTTCCTTTATACTAATTCATACCAAACTGAGATTCTTTGGGGATTAAAAAAGCTGGAAATATCTTTCTTCTCCAGGCTATGAAGAAACAGGAAGAGGAAGGTGAATTTTGGGTTTGCTGCATAACCCAATAATCACATTTTATTAGGAATATTTATTTATTGGGGCGCCTGGGTGGCTCAGTCAGTTAAGCGTCCGACTTTGGCTTAGGTTATGATCTCATGGCTTGTGAGTTTGAGCCCTGCGTCGGGCTCTGTACTGACAGCTCAGAGCCTGGAGCCTCCTTCTGATTCTGTGTCTCCGTTTCTCTTTCTGCCCCTCTCCCACTCACGGGCTTTCTTTCAAAAATAAACATAAAAAATTTTTATTTATGTATTTATGTATGTATGTATTTATTTATTCATTTTTTTTTCTTTTTAACATTTTTTTTTTTTTTTAATTTTTGAGACAGAGAGAGACAGAGCATGAACGGGGGAGGGGCAGAGAGAGAGGGAGACACAGAATCGGAAGCAGGCTCCAGGCTCTGAGCCATCAGCCCAGAGCCCGACGCGGGGCTCGAACTCACAGACCGTGAGATCGTGACCTGAGCTGAAGTCGGCCGCTTAACCGACTGAGCCACCCAGGCGCCCCTTTATTTATTCCTTCTTGAGAGAGAGAGGCAGGGTGTGAGCAGGGGAGGAGCATAGAGAGAGGGAGACACAGAATCTGAAGCAAGCTCCAGGCTCTGAGCTGTCAGGACAGAACCTGATGTGGGGCTTGAACTCACGAACTGTGAGATCATGACCTGAGCCGAAGTTGGACACTCAACCAACTGAGCCACCCAGGCGCCCCTAAAAAAAATTTTTTTAAAGGAATATTTATTTATTTATTTCTAAGTTTATATATTTATTTTAAGAGAGAGAGTGTGAGTGGGGGAGGAGCAGAGAGGGAGAAAGAGAATCCTAAGCAGGCTTTGTGCTCTCAGCATGGAACCTGACACAGGGCTCGATCACACAACCCTGGGATCAGGACCTGAGCCGAATTCAAGAATCGGATATTAACTGACTGAGCCACCCAGGCACCCCTTATTAGGAATATTTAATACTGCACAGATATGCACAAACAGGTACTGTAAATACCACACCAAGAGGATATCACCTTCATTAAATAGAATGACTGGTCTCCCAGTCATCTGTTTGATGCAACTCTTCGTCCCCAGCCTGTTTCTTCTTGAGGAATCTTCATCCCATCTCTGTGGCATAAGGCTGCCTTTACCAAGTCATGCATTGCTAGCATGTGTTGCTTTCGTAATTACCTGTATCTCTCATTTTCTTTCTTCCAGTATAGAAAATAGCTAATTTTTCCATTTTCCTTCTATCATTTCAGATTATGAGTCTAGGAATGACAACGTGGAACTCATGGTAAAGCAGATTTCTGATGATGCTGAAGCTCACTGGATGACGTCAGCAAGCACCGAAAGAAATGTTCCCCAGAGTCAAGGGTTTGGAGAAGTTAGTGACCTTCACGGCATGGTAGAAAGGTGGCAGGTAAACCCCGCTGTGGGGAAATCAAGGCAGAACTCTTCCCAGAAAAGAGATCTTGGTTCCATCACAGATGCTAACCGAAAGCAAAATACAAGCACAAGTGGTGAGAGAGGTCACAAATGTAACGATTGTGGTAAATTTTTCCTTCAAGCCTCAAACTTCATTCAACATCGACGAATCCACACTGGAGAAAAACCGTTTAAGTGTGGTGAATGTGGGAAAAGCTACAATCAGCGTGTGCACCTGACACAGCATCAGCGTGTCCACACTGGCGAGAAACCGTACAAGTGTCAGGTGTGCGGAAAAGCCTTCCGCGTGAGCTCGCACCTTGTCCAGCATCACAGTGTGCACAGTGGGGAGAGACCCTACGGATGTACCGAGTGTGGGAAAAACTTTGGCCGGCACTCCCATCTGATTGAGCACCTGAAGCGCCACTTCAGAGAGAAATCCCAAAGATGTATGTAATCAGCACTTGGTGTTTGGAGAATAAGTGCAGGCAAAAATGGTTTTCTTAGCTTAGAGCAGCAGGACAGATGGGTTGTGTACTGGGGACAGTAGCTAAGGGGCAGAGATCATCGTCCATTTTGTTACGATTTATGTTGTAACTCATTGTCCAATTAGTAGGCAAAATTCTATGTCCTCTCCACCATCCCCACAACTTCCCTCTTCCCAGAGGTACCTGCTTTCAGCTCTCTTGCCTGTTTCTTAATTCTGTATTTGTAAAAATACGGCTATTGCCTGACTCACCAGTTTTTTTTTTTTTTTAATTTTTTAAAAACATTTATTTACTATTGAGAGAGAGACACAGAGCATGAGCATGGGAGGGACAGAAAGAAGGGAGACACAGAATCCGAAGCAGGCTCCAGGCTCTGAGCTGTCAGCACAGAGCCTGATGTGGGGCTTGAACTCACAAACTGCGCGATCATGACCTGAGCCGAAGTTGGGCACTTAACCGACTGGGCCACTCAGGCGCCCCTGACTCACCAATTTTAAATGTTATCTTTTTCCTTTCTGTTGTAGTAAATGAGGGTTTTGGCTCTCTTGGATGCTTCCTTCCCTCTTTCCCTTTTTCCCAATTTAGACTATTTTACTTATTTTAAAACAATAAAGTAATCCTAGAATAGGAAGTTTGGAGGAAAAAAAGCAGGAGGAAAAAAAATCATTCATAATCCCACCATCCTAACTAATAGAACTGGTATTCTCTAGCATGTTTCCTTCTATTTTTTCATAAGCTTATCATTTTAATTTTTTTAATGTTTTTATTTATTTTTGAGAGAGAGACAGAGCACAAGTGGGGAGGGGCAGAGAGAGAGGGAGACACAGAATCTGAAGCAGGTCCCAGGCTCTGAGCTGTCAGCACAGAGCCCGACACGGGGCTTGAACTCACGAATTGCAAAATCATTACCTGAGCCAAAGTTGGACACTTAACCGACTGAGCTACCTAGGCACCCCTCATAAGCTTATTTTTATGTAGGTGTACTTGTAGAGTACAGTTAAATACTAGACACACATTGTTCCGTGTGGCTCAGCCCTCGTTTGTTATTTCTTTTTTTTTTTTAATTTATTTTGAGAGAGAGAGAGAGAGAACACACGTGCATGTGCGTGCATGTACCAGCACGGTAGGGACAGAGAGAGAGGGAGAGGGAATCCTAAGCAGGCTGCGTGCTGTCAGCACAGAGCCTGATGTAGGGCTCGATTCCAGGAACTGTGAGATTATGACCCAAACTAAAATCAAGAGTTGGACGCTTAACCAACTGAACCACCCAGGTGCCCCACCTGTTTGTTATTTCTGACAAGCTGCCATTCTGTGGGCACATCAACACTTAATTGTTCCTTAGTTGAACTTTTAATTTTTTCTCTTTTGTCCTGATAACTGTACCTGTGCCTTTTTTTTTAAATATTTAAGATTATTTCCTTATAGTAGATGCCCAGAAGTGGAATTAGTGGATGAAAGGCCAAAAACATTTTTATGGGTCTTGATAAATATTGCCAAATTGCTTTTTCAAATAGTGACCCCTATGAGAGTGTCAGTTTTACTAAATTTCTCCCAGCGTTATCAGAAAAAGAAGTGTTTTTTTTTAACAAAAACACAAATTGAGTAAGCAAAAGAGAAGTCTTTGCTGTTTTCATTTTCATTAATTTGGTTATCAGTAAGGTTGAACAATTTTTCCTATTATTTTTTTTTCGTTAACTATTCAAGTGACATTAAACTTATATAAGGATGAGATCACTGTCACCTATGCTGTGAACTTAAAGGCTCCTCTTAATATTTTTCACATGACTCTTAAAACTGTCTTATAAGTATTTATTTTTAAATTCTGCCTTTGGGGTGCCTGGGTGGCTCAGTCAGTTAGGTGTCTGACTCTTGATCTCAGCTCAGGTCTTGATCTCAGGGTCGTGAGTCCAAGCCCTGCATTGGGCTCTGCGCTGGGTGTGAAACCTACCTAAAAAAAAAAAAAAGGTAATAATAATAAATGAGTGAATGAATGAATGAAAGAATTCTGCTTCTGATGTCCCCAAGCCCAGCTACCTGTCATTCACATTAACAGTCACCACCACCTTTTCCATCATGCAGTAGAAGTTTATGAAGTTCACAATGTCTGTAAAGTTGAGTTGACCTTAGGTATCTCCTCGGCCGGTTCAATCCCTTCTGCTTGGTGGATTCCTCATTGGGGGAATCCATCCAGTAGCACTCCAGACCTGGAAAGCATTTATTTTAAAATAGTCTCTTTTCAGGGTGCGTGGGTGCCTCGGTTGAGCGTCCAACTTTAACTCAGGTCATGGTCTCATGGTTTGTGAGTTCAGCCCCACATTGGGTTTTCTGCTATCAGCATGGTGCCCACTTCGGATCCTCTGTCCCCATCTTTCTGCACCTTCCCTGCTTGTGCGGTCTCTCTCTCTCCCTGTCAAAAATAAATATAAACACTAAAATACAATAATAGAGTCTCTTTCCTTTTGTATCTTCTCTGAAGTTGTTCTTATGACTAATTTCCTATTAACACTCCCTACCCCTGCCCCCAGCATTTTTTTTTTTAACGTTTATTTATTTTTGAGACAGAGAGAGACAGAGCATGAACGGGGGAGGGTCAGCGAGAGGGAGACACAGAATCTGAAACAGGCTCCAGGCTCCCAGCTGTCAGCACAGAGCCCGACTTGGGGCTCGAACTCACGGACCGCGAGATCATGACCTGAGCCGAAGTTGGCCGCTTAACCGACTGAACCACCCAGGTGCCCCTCCCCCAGCATTTTTTGATCAAAAGAGGATATTTTGCGTGCTCATTCAGCCATAATTATGGAGAGCCTGTAGTGCTGGTCTGGGGAGGGGGGAGTGGGGGCGGGCAGGAGCGGACAAGAAAGGCAGTGAGCATTCACAGGTTCAAGCTGTGGAGGAGGGGGAAACTGCGGATGTAGTGACGGCTAAGGGCGAAGAGAGTGGAGATTGATGTCTCACCTACCCTCTTGACAGTAGTTTTTCCAGACTCGTTTCTCTTTTGCCCTGGCTCCTATTCAGGTGTTCTTTCCAATTCTATATCCCCCTCATAATCCTTTGCTCCCCATTCCTCCAGTTTTTGTCTGCTTGCTCCATCCAGCTGTGTTTTGTTCTGTCTCATTCTGTCTGCCTGACCCATGTTTGCATTTCAGAATGCCTCTCTCTCCTTCCTGTATAGTCAAAGTGTGCTACTCACGTTAGCGATAGCCTAGCCTTGGCCATCCTCACCACCGTGCTTAGTGAGCCCCTTCATCTCCTTCTTTTCAGTGGACAAATACCAAAAGTTCTTTTCACTCCCGCTGGCTCAGGCATATACACGTATCCCCCTTTGTCACTGCCCTTCCATCGTGGTTTCACCTGATTATCCTCTTTTTCCTGGCAGCGTATCCTTCTTCTGTAAAAGAACTGGTGCCATCTGCATTTCCTCTTTATTCTTTCAGGCAGTGACAAAAGAAGTAAGAATACAAAATTGAATGTTAAGAAGAAAATTTCAGAATTTTCAGAAGCAGACGTGGAACTATCAGGAAGAATCCAAAGGAATGCTTCTCAAGTGCAAGATTTTGGAGAAGGCCATGAACATGCAGGCAAGTTGGATAGAAAGCAGGGAGTTCCCATGAAAGAGATACTAGGACAGCCTTCTTCAAAGAGGATAAATTTCGGCGAAGTCACATACGTGCACAAAAAATCATCCACAGGAGAGAGACCACATAAATGTAATGAATGTGGAAAAAGCTTCATTCAGAGTGCACATCTGATTCAACATCAGCGAATACACACGGGGGAGAAGCCATTTAGGTGCGACGAATGTGGGAAAAGCTACAATCAGCGTGTGCATCTGACTCAGCATCAGCGGGTCCACACTGGTGAGAAACCCTACACCTGTCATTTATGTGGGAAAGCATTTAGAGTGAGGTCTCATCTTGTTCAGCATCAGAGTGTGCACAGCGGGGAGAGACCCTTTAAGTGTAATGAGTGCGGCAAGGGCTTTGGGAGGCGGTCACACCTTGCTGGGCATCTGAGACTCCACTCTAGAGAGAAGTCCCATCAGTGCCATGAATGTGGAGAAATCTTTTTTCAGTATGTTAGCCTCATTGAACATCAGGTGCTCCACATGGGTCAGAGAAATGAAAAAAATGGCATTTGTGAGGAAGCATATAGTTGGAACTTGACAGTGATTGAAGATAAGAAGATTGAGTTACAAGAGCAGCCTTATAAGTGTGATATCTGTGGCAAAGCCTATAGTTATAGTTCAGACCTTATTCAGCATTACCGAACTCACACTGCAGAGAAAACCTATAAATGTGATATATGTAGAGACAACGTTGGCCAGTGTTCCCACATAAAACATCAAAAACCCTACTCCAATGTGAAATCCCATCAATGTCATGAATGTGGCAGAGCCTTCACTCTGAAGTCCCATCTTAATCAGCATCAGAGAATCCATACAGGTGAGAAACCCTTTCAGTGTAAAGAGTGCGGAATGAGTTTCGGTTGGAGTTGCAGCCTCTTTAAACATCTGAGAAGTCATGAGAGGACAAATCCCATAAATACCTTAAGTGTCTAGATGTTTCTGGTGTAGAACAGCTCTTACTCAAGTTTAGGAAAGCCTTCCTAAGGGAAACCTTACTTCTATATTGAATGTAATAACAGCAACTTCAAGCATTTTCTCCAGCATAACCGTCAAACCTACTGATATGTTGAAATCCTTCAGTTAGAACTTAGGGATGCTGGAGAATCCACAATAAATAGATATGTTTGCTTTCCCCATCAAGAAATGGTTTCGTTAGCAGCTTCATGCTTAAGGATCTAGACAAGAGAGCACCCATGGATAATGGTGGATGAAGGAAAGCCTTGAGATGACACTCATTCTTCTGTTGAATCTCAGAACGTTGACACTGACAAAAGCCTCATGAATGCAGTAGAAATAAGCTTTATTTGTAGTTTCTGCCTTGTTTGACAGCTTCTTCAGGGAAGAACACAGTGAAGGGAAGAGAGAACTCTAAAGCATGATAGCTATTCTGGTACCTCAGCAACCAACCTTTTCTAGAAATGATTATCCCAGCCACTAGAATGCTCCAGCCATTCTTCTCATCTTGAGTATTAAAGCTTTGAAAAGAAATCGACTTAAGGTATTTATATTCTGGCAAAATTGGGGTTCAGAGGCTGGATGGTATGTGTTCCTGCTGCATTATTTAGTCTCAGACTTCTCCATGAAACCTCTACCTTGTTTTTGTTTTGATTCTACTAGTGTCAGTTGGCTAGGAGTTAAGTGTGTAAATTCAGGAGAGAAACTGTGTTGGTTGGTCACATCTTGAGGAGAAGGGAGAGGGACCTTAGGGGAATAGAGAAGAGAAGACGGGCCAAACTGTGGGCTGGTTTTTATTATGTTACCCACAAGAAAGAGGGCAGCTGTATCCAGGGAAGGAATTGGACCAAGCTGAATTAAGAATCTTGGGTGCAAGCAGTATGTGTAGCAATTCCCAGTTGCCCTGGAGATAGACCTGCAGAAGATAACAGTGTGCAGAATAAGTGTCAGTTTGAGTTGCAGTTGGGTTGGAAAGTAAACAGTCATTAGGAGAAGAAAGGTACATGGTCTGGTTAGCCCTGCCTTGTGGGAAGGTCTAGGGGAAAGAAGATGACATGGGATAAGTTAATTTGAGCCTCTTTGCTAGAGACAGGAAGAGAGTGTGCCTCTGGGCACTGCTTCTGCTGACTGCTGGGCTTACAAGAAACACCCAATAGATCCTGTTGACTGTGTATGTTGTACGCTGGTGCCCTGCCCAGATCCCCTTACCAAATTGGCCTGCCTGTCCCCCAGTTACTCTGAGTTTTAGCTGCTGGGTGCTCACCACTCTCCTCCTTCTCCAGACACTCTGGAGAATTGTCCTCAGATGATGGGAGCTGCCTCGCTGGAGTTATCTGCCCTCCACACCCCCTAGTCAGTGGCATTAATATGGCGTCCAAAAGGCTGATTCACTAGGTCTCAGTGGGGGATGGGAGAACCCGTGGTTCAGTTTATGCTCCAGAACCCTCCCTTTGTGGGTCAGGCCAGACTTTATCTGAGACTACATCCATGTGTGAGTATCACAGGGCCTCATTAGTAGCATTTAAGGAGTCCCCTGCAAACAATCACAAATGAAGGTCCAGGTGTAAGACTTAATTGAGAACGAAAACTGCAGTGAAGACTATCGTTAATGTTTATTGAGGATTTACCATGTTCTAAACATCATGTGCTTTACGTGGATCATCTTGAATCCTCATATTAATGAGGTGGTTTTACTTAGCACCCTCATTTTACAGTTGGGAAAAACTGAAGTTTCGAATAGTTCATTCAGTTGCCCAAAGTCACGCAGCCAGTATGTGGCAGAACTAGCATTTGAACCCAGCCAGACCACTTTGCCTCCAAAAACTAAGCTCGTAAGCACTAACCTGTATTATGTCTTACATTATTAAACATCAAACATTACAAAGTGGTGAAACTCTGTTTTTGTTACCTGTGTGAAAAACTTTTGATCCAAGATAATGATAAAATCATAAAGTTAAAGAACCTTGAAAAATTGTGCTGGGTCCCATGCGATCATCAAACCCAACCTCCCACCTGATGGAGGAAGCCCCAGTTTTCTGGCACGTGTATGTAATAGATGCTTAATAACTGTTAAACTGGAGGAGACATTGGTCTGGCAATTGGTTATCCAGTTTCTGCATGAAACCCTTTCAGTATTAGGGAGTTCATTGCCTCCTAAGGCAGGCTCTTACATTTTAAAACTACTCTGCTCACCAAAAATGTCTTTCTCAGCTGAAACTATATTGATCTATAGTCTTACAGCTTTCTCTCATTGCTCCTAGTTGCAAAAAAAAAAAAAAAAAAACCACCCAAAAAACACAAAAAAACAAAACAAAAAATTTAAGACCTTATGATTTGAATGTTTGAAAAGTTTTTTGCTGTTACTCAGTCACCACATCCATCATAGCCTTCTCTTCCAAACCTCCAAACTCCTAAACAAAGTATTAGAGTTATACATTTTATTTCCTTAAGTTTGGACAATTTAGAGCAAGATTTGTTTACTTGAGGTGCTACTTCCTTGTCCTTGTTAACATTAAAATATTGGAAAGGACTAAGGCAAAAAAGGAACAGAACAGAATCTGTGTTCCAATTACATCAGTAAATGGGTGCTTGGAGCATGTTGGTTGAATTGTATAGAAGTGTTTGCTACGGTGCTGGGGCCAGAGACGAAGCCTTTGATTGATTCTATAAAAAATTTGTGTTGTTTTTACAAAAGTACCAGAACCATCTGAGTGAGTGCAACTAGGCCCCGGTCATTAGCTTGAGGTACTTTCCCTGCAGAAGGAGCTTGTGACCTGCACCTCACACCCAAGAGGCTAGATGCCCCATCGGTTTCCTATTTCTTTCTCATTGGCGAGGAAATGCTTCTAAGCCTTAGTCTTTTCCCCACCCTGAGGAGGAAGCTAAATTCCCCTAGATGTGTAGAGGAGGGCTCAGGGAGTCACCAAGACCACCGAGACCTCCACGAATCAGGGGGAGTGGGAGGGTGGGACTGTGAGGCACTTCCAGTGGGCTTCTGGGATGTGTAGGGGTCGTGAAGGCCTGGTGTTCTGCTCATGCTCTCAGAGCTCTGGTCTTCAGGTAGCAAAGGGGTCATGAGATCGCCCCAGCAGGATATGGAGAGAAGCACCTCTTCCCCTGCCCCCACCCAGCCCAGCTTTGTGCTTTGACAAATCTAAACGATGGGATCTTCCAGGAAAGGCATTGGAAACAAAACATAAGACCTTAGCATTTTTGTGCCCTTGTACAGAATCCTAGAAAGACTTCACCAGTAAGTGCAGTTCTGGTGGCTTGGACCTAAGGAGAAAGATCATAACCTAGAGAAGGTCCAGAAGAAGGAAACTACACAAACTAGGGGGGACCACAGATCTGAATCTGTCAGCTCACATGTAGTAGAACTAAAGAGATACTAGGGGTGCCTGGGTGGCTCAGTCGGCTGAGCGTCCGACTTCGGCTCAGGTCATGATCTCACAGTTCATGAGTTCGAGTCCTGCGTCGGGCTCTGTGCTGGCAGCTCAGAGCCTGGAACCTGCTTCGGATTCTGTGTCTCCCTCTCTCTGCTCTGCTCTCCCTTGCTCACACTCTGTCTCTCTTTCAAAAATAAATAAAGATTAAAAAAATTAAAAGAACTAAGAGATACTATTCAAAATCAGAATGATACAGGGAGAAAAACTAAGGGTAATAAAGAAGTACCTACAGAGATACAGAAGATATAGCACATAAAAAATTAGAGATATTCAAGGATAAATACTAAAATGGAGGCACTAGCATGTTTTGGAATTGATGTCAAGGACAGTTTTACCTCTTTACTTCTGTCTCTTGGTACCTCTGAGCATAATAAATCATGAGTTTGGTGCAGTATAGCAACTGTTCTATCCTTGGTGGGAAATAATACAAGTACAGTATGTATCACTGATTCTAAGTGTGACCAGGAGAAAATAGGACCACATTAGCACAAACCAGTCACTGTCTAGATAAATTTTCAGCTTAATCCACTGGGGTTAAAATCTTGTTTCTAAAAGAAACACAAAAGTTACATTTGTTGTACATCTGAGGATATGCTTTCTGTGCTCAGTACTTTAGGAGGTATGCTGGTATACTCCAGCTGAGGTGACAAAATGCTGCAGACTGGGTGGCTTAAACAGAAATTTATTTTCTCACACTTCTGGAGGCTGGAAATTAGAGATCAGGGTGACAGCAGAGTTGGTCTACGGAGCCCTCTCTCTCCTTGGCTTGCTGACAGCTGTCTTCTTGCTGTGTCCTCATACAGCCTCTCCTTTGTGTGCGTGCACTCCTGGTAGCCCTTCCTCCTCTTACAGGGACATCAGTCCTATGGATGAGGGCCAACCCTATGACCTCATTTAACTTTAATTACTCCCTTGAAGGCCTCTTCTCCAAATGCAGTACAGTCCTCATCTGACAGATGAAGACTTGGAGGCACAGAGATATTTGACCGTGACTTGTTATCTCTGAAATGGAGCCTGGAGCCCGGGGTCTCTTAAATCCTAGCCTAGATAGTGCTCTACACTACAGTGAGAGAACAGGTCTGCTTCTGATGTTTTCATAGCTTTCTAATTATCTTTCTGGCAGCAAGTTATGTGAACTTCACTCCCCATTTCAACATCTTCCTAGATAAATATGGGTGACTGGGATGTGGAAACTTGTTTTCCCAAAGTGGTCAATGCAATTCCAAATTGTCCCTGGTTAAATGGTGCTGGTGAGATACATGTATTAGTTATATCATCATGAGGAGACACAAAGGAAGCAGGTATTTGATCCAGAAGCGGCAGGATTTTAGATAGACTCCTCCTAACCTGCCACGGCCCACAAGGATGGTGCTGCTGTAAACTTGTATCTTGGAATTTGGCCAAAGGCCACTTGTCATTAATCAAAAGCCAGAGACCTTGATTGTAGGCAGGAGAAACCACACAAAGCAATCCTTATGGACAAAGAAGACTTGGTCTCTCCTGTCCCTTACTCAATTTGGATTCTATCACAAGGCCACCCTGCTGCCAGACTTTACCACCAACCCCTAAAACTTACCCTATACTGAAGTGGGTGAACTCACTGTTTAAGCTGTTCTCAGTGTAACTCACTGAAATTTTGCATGACTACCTGTTGATTACTTTGCAGTTTTCAAATCTATCAGACATGGTTGCTTCTCTCTGCTTCCTTTTTACACAATAGCTTGAAACCTTGTTAGTTTTTTAAATGTTGGTGGTACCCTGTCACCTGGTTTTGCTGTAGTGATGTCCCTGAGTTTTCAGTTTTGCTGTCCTAGTTTTTAAGGAGGGATTTGGGAAAGTCAGAAACTATGCCCCATCACGGTCTTCTCTCTTGTGTCCCTTTGAAAGCAAGAGATACCTTCACCAAAATATCCTGACAGAGCGCCGTACATATGTATCTCATTGGCTAGAATTATAACACATGGCCATGCTTTAAAAAAAAACAAAACAGGGGCGCCTGGGTGGCACAGTTGGTTAAGCGTCTGACTTCAGCCAGGTCACGATCTCGCGGTCCGTGGGTTCGAGCCCCGTGTCAGGCTCTGGGTTGATGGCTCAGAGCCTGGAGCCTGTTTCCGATTCTGTGTCTCCCTCTCTCTCTGACCCTCCCCCGTTCATGCTCTGTCTCTCTCTGTCCCAAAAATAAATAAACGTTGAAAAAAAAAATTTAAAAATTCCTTATAAAAAAAAACCAAAAAAAAACCAAAACAGTTTGAGAATGGTGTTAAACTATGATTAGTATCAAAGAGTCACTTCCTGGAATTAGAGCAAAAAAGGAAGAGCACATAAGCACAGAGAGATGGAGAAACTGAACCTGAATGGGGCTCTGCCTGAAAGGAAGAAGCAAGGCAGCAGTGGTGGACAGGGGCACAGATCTAAGTAGAAGACTATGTACTAAGAGGGTTTTCAAAACTTACAGTAATCCCCAGAAAAACATTTCACATCATTATTCTGGATACACAGTCACATAACCCCTGTAACAGAAACAAGTTTCATGAAATGATACTACATAGAAAATGAAATGTAAATTCCAAATATAATTTTATTAATAAATACCATCTACCAAAGAAACCCTTAAAAAGTACAAAAACCACATTTCATAGCACTTTTCATTAAGTGCATCTCATCACACTTAATGCGATGGGTGTGCTTGCCTGTTCATAAGTTCATTCCAGTCAGGAACACATGAGGATAGGGCCACACGCATGTCAGGTGCACTGTTGAGCCTATTTCTTTTCTTTGTTTTTAATCGTGTCAAGATGGAAAATCCTAGTTCACACAAATAGGTAGTTGTGAATGGTAATAGCAGCAATATGCTCTTTCTACTTAGCAGTGGAAATTCATCTTTAATTTTAATCCAGAATGCTGATAGACTTAATGTCTTATAATAATTCCTCAGTGTGAAGGATGAACTGAGCTGGAATAATTCATTCTCTTCTTCGGGCACCAAGTTTAACTCAATGATTGATTCTGGGGTTTGAAATACAAAGGGATCTTTCATCCAAATATTTTCCTTTATTGATTCAAATTTCTCTTCTGGGAAGTAATGATGAAAGGTTTGAGACAAAGAAGTGAGATGCATCAATATCTCTGATTTTATTTCTTTTAAGCAGTCTTCATTAATAACGTTCTCTTCAATATGCTGCAACAGCGTTGGGAACATATAGTAGCTAGGGCGATTGCTTTTAAGTCTTGCTTGCCACAACAATAATGTCTTTTGGAATCCTAGAATACATTCAAGATACTGAAATATATCATTGTTCTTCCCCGGTACTTTAAAATGTAATTCATTAAGAATGCCAAAAATATCACTCAAATATGCCAATTTTGTTACCCATAGGTCATCTTCAAGAATATTTGCCAAATGAGATTGCTTTTCAATGAGAAAAATGTAAATCTCATTCCTGAGTTCATATACTCTGCTCAATACTTTTCCTTGAGACAGCCAACAGACTTCTGTATGAAACAGTAAGTGGGTATGGTTAACTCCAATCTCTGAACAAAATATTTCGAGAAGTCGGCTGTTTAAGGAGCTTCCTTTAATAAAATTAACAATTTTCACTGCGTTTTTCAATACATCCATTAGACCTGGTGGAATTCCTTTGGACACCAAAGCTTCTTGATGAATAAAACAATGATTCCAAAGAGCCTTGTTATGTGTTACTTCTAACAATTTTTCAATAACCCTGCTGTGTTTCCCAGTCATATTTGCTGCTCCATCACTTGAAATTCCTTTACAATTTTTCCAGTTCAATTTATATTGACCAACAATGCACTTTTCTAATTCGGTAAATAAATCTAATCCCGTTATAAGTGAATTTAAACTTAAACAACACAACAGGTCCTCTATAAAGTCATCTTGCCACACATACCTGACATAAATCAAGAGTGTTGGGCAATTTGCAATATCCATGCTCTCGTCCAGTTGGATTGCAAAATCTATACCAGACTGCAGCCGTGTAATAAGCATTGCCTCTAAATGGTTTGCAATTGTACAGATTCGACGAGATATTGTATTATCACTAAGGGGTATAGTTCTTAATTTATCAGCTGATTTATCATCAAAAATTGTACGTACCATATCCATACATGCTGGAAGAATAATTTTTTCAGCAGCCGTGTGAGCCATTTTCTCTTTTGCCACTCGATAGGCAACCAAATATGATGATAATAAGGCTCTCTCATTCATGGTTGTGGACCGACTAATAAATTGTGGGGATAATTCTATGCTATTTCTTCCCCTTTGAAAATGGCCTTCCTCATCTTCATCTTCCGCCTCCACTTTCACTATCACTATGCCTTCCACCTCCTGGGTGGCCTGTGGAGACAAATCTGCGGTATCCCTTGATTCAGCAGTCATTGTTCAGGTTCAAAGAACTGTCTCACTTGATCCAAATAAGGTCCTAGATGTTTTATGAGGCCAGTTTTTGCTATCCTGCTGAGCAGAAAGAATTTAAAATAGCAGTATGAAAAAGTAACATTGTATTGCCATGCTGCTAACATCTCATCCAAGTAGCATGAGGACAATTCACTAAATCCAATGGCATGCCACAGTAGATGCCGGATAACAGCCATTCATGTTAGCTGTGTGTAGGCAGATTCAGTATATCACATTATTTTATGTATACAGCCCATTTAATACCCACGGGAACCTTATGAAAGATACCAGTACCCCTATTTTAAGAAGCTGAGAAAGATTAATGTGCTAACAACATAGCGAAACAGATTCACTACTCAAACCCAAGTCTGAAGCCCAGGGTCCCGCGCTGCCACACTGCCACCTAGTCACTATAAAAAAAGCTATCTGGGGGCGACTGGGTGGCTCAGTCAGTTAAGCGTCCGACTTTGGCTCAGGTCATGATTTCATGGTTCGTGGGTTTGAGCCCCATTTTGGGCTCTGTGCTGACAGCTCAGAGCCTGGAGTCTGTTTTGGATTCTGTGCCTCCCTCTCTCTCTGCCCCTCCCCCATTTGTGCTCTGTCTCTCTCAAAAATAATCATTAAAAAACATTAAAAAAAAAAAAAAAAGCAATCTGGTCACTCTTAAAGTGACCATCCAAGTATGGTGGACAGGATTACCCACTGGGGCACGGAGGGAAAAAAAATTAAAACATGTATTTATATTTTAAAAATACTGAAGCCCATTTAGCCTTTCCTGATAGCCCCATCTCATAGCACTTACATTGTTAGCACTTGCGTTGCTGTTCTTATCTTCACCTTCCAACTATTAAATTTTCTTTCCTCATTTCTCTCCATTTTTAGTGATAGATCTGAAAATTCCATCTGTCTCTGCCATTTAAAGATGAGGGAAAAGGCATCTTGGTCTTTGCCATCTGGGTCAAAGTTCTAAAAGCAGGGACGGGGGAAAGCACACGTTCCTAGCCATGTTCCCTCCTGGTGGAAGTATGAATCAAAATGAAGTGAAACTCCAAGAAGTGAAACTCAAAGATAGAGGGCTGAGGTCAGGAACAGAGTCACTCCTCCCTTGAACAGACCTGCATGGAGTGGTAGTGCTCATATTCTGGGCAGAACAACAGAAAGACTGGGTTTTATTTTACATTTCTTGAATGATCCCAGCACCTAGTCCTCTTTCGACTTTAGACTCACTGAATTGTCTCCATTTCTAGTTTGATAGATGTAATTTTTTGATAGCTTTTACCCTGAAATTTACTTTGTAATGCTTTCATGCCTTATCTCACCTAGACTGCCCCTCAAGAGTAGACTTGTCTTTTGCTGTCATCATTGCCCTTCAGTCACTTTATGTAGTTCCTTGCAACCCATAGACATTTAAAATATATGTTTGAATACAATGTCAATTTTGTGTTCATTTGTAGAAAGTTCAACAAATTCATTTTAGGCCTGGTATTTCAACACTTGGAAGGGCATGCCATTTATAAATTAAGAGACTGTGAAGTTATTTGTAAAACATCTGAGTAAGAATGGGAGGAATATTATAACAGTACAACCTTAAGGTACATAAATAAATTATGTGTCTATGGGTAAGTTACTTATATATCCCCCAGCAAACAGTAAGGTTTCATTGATCTGCTTTCCATGTATTCTCCACAACTTGGGTTGACTGCATAGGATCTCTTCAACACTGATCTCTAAGTGTTTCCTTTGGTCCTCTGACACCTTCTCTCAATAATGTAAGTATCTTTCTGGTGGCAGTGTGGGAAATGGAGATGGGGCATTAGGTTTGGCCCAGCTGGATTTTTCAGTTAAATTCATTTATCAATGAATTTACAAGTTGGAAGGGCCCTTTGAGATAATTTAGTTAATTTTACGTAGCAAAAAATGAATGAACCCCACTTGGTGGGGTTTTATTCAAAATCATCCTAATCAGTGTCATACACAGCACTGGAAATGGCCTTCTAGTAGCCAAGACATTTTCCACTGCATCCTCACGACCCCCTTCATTACTCACCACTTCAAGTCAAGCACAATTACCTGCCACAACTGAAAAATCCGCCTGATGTCTAAAATCATACATTTAAAATTCATAAAGTTCAGGGGAGCCTGGGTGACTCAGTTCAGTGTCCGACTCTTGGTTTCCACTCAGGTCGGGACCCACATTTGGGCTCTGCGCTGTCAGTGCGTGGGCATTGTCAGTGCAGAGCCTGCTTGGGATTCTTGCTCCTCCTCTCTGCCCTCCCCTCCTCTGTGCCCTCCCCCACTGGTGCTGTCTCCGTCTCTCTCAAAATAAATACACTATAAAAAAATTAATAAAGCTCAGAAACTGCAAGGGAAAAGAGTGAGGTGTGTGTAATCTTTCCTACTGCATCCAAATCACTTTACTCACTAGGTTTCAAACACTACCACCGTTAACGGTGGTGGGCTTGGAGGTGAGCAAGTGATCTGCACACATTCACGAAGCTTAACAAATTGGTAAAAACCCGCGGAGCTTGATAGCTTCGAGAGTCTTCCTCATTTTACATTCAGGATCTCTAGGAATGAGGGTGGGGGTGGGGAAGCCCTCACCAGAAGGAATGCAAATACGGACAACTGGGGAAACAGAGAAATTGGCCTCGGATCCTGTCTTCCACTATCCCCTGGGGTGAAAACCGAGGAAAGAAGGCCCAGGAAGAGCCCTCAGCGGACTGCCTCTTCCCGGTCCCAGAGGCATCTCAACCTGGCCCAGAAAACAACACGCGTGCCCTTTCCACTTGGATCCAGAGCTGTCTCTGCAGAGAGAGACGGCGCTCCCTACGGACGAGGCCGGAACACAGGGCAGGGACGTGGACCCTCCACCCCGTCCGGGGGCGGTGATGGCGCGAGGAGCCGCGGAACACAGCTGTACACATCTACCTCTGTCCCCACCCGTCCACCCTGGCCGGACCCACGTCTCACCGTGAACCCCGGAGACGTCTGGGGGTGCTGGGGCAGAAAAGGGAGGTGACTCTTGGGGGGGAGGTGGCAAAGGGCGGCGCACTTGGACCCACACCCTCTGCTCATCACAACCTTGATTGCGCGCACATCTGTGAGTCCCACAGGAGCCGGAAGTGCGTCAACACTTGTCTTTCAGAAGAGGGGTCCTCTCTAGGAACGCGGGAGGACTGTGGCCTTGTTCCCCACTCGACGGCCTTGTCCGGCTTTGGGGATCTCTCCCCTTAGCTCAGCTTTTCCCAGCCTGGTGAAGGGGGCTTAAGTTTCCTTTGCTACCATTCTTCTCAGATACTTCTGTTTCTCCTTTTTCTTACTGATGGCAATAATCCTAAGAATTCTAGTTATTAAACCATACGACTACTTAGTGATTTTGTGTGTCAGAAGAACTGAAACAAAAATGTAGAGAGAAATATCAAAGTGAAGTCAAGAATGAATGGTTTCACAAAACCAAAGTCGTTGCTTCTCTGGAGACCGTGATTACCTACTGTCATTTGAATGGGTAGTAGTTTCAAAAATTTCATCTATGGGCAACAGACATTCTTTCCAGTACTAGACAGTTAAGATTCTGAGCTTGGCTAAAATTACCAGGGAGTTTTCGGCGTAATAATGGAATTGCTACAGTTCATCGAATTTTTTAAATTAAAATTTTAAAATGTTTATTTATTTTGAAAGACAGAGAAAGTGCACACGTGCGAGCAGGGGAGGGTCAGAGAGGAAGACAGAGAGAATTCCAAGCAGACTCTGCACTACCAGTGCTGAGCCAAACACGGGGCTGGAACTCACCAACCATGAGATCATGACCTAAGCCGAAATCGAGTCCAGATGCTTAACCACCTGAAGTCACCCAGGCATCCCCAGTAAGTCGAATTTTGCTGTCAAAATGTTATCACAAGAATTATGGCTTTTACCATTACTTTAAGAGTAGGTCAAGATACCTCACCTTTTATAAAACCATAACTGAGACCTTGAAAGACTGACACACTCTAAATTCCAAGACAAGTCTGAGCACAACGGAAGACCCACAAAAGGAATAGCCACATGCTACAGAGGGTACCAATGACTAGGTGATACTCTGAGTAACCTTCCAAGCCCTAAATATCCCATTCTCTTTGATCTTGCTGATATTGTCACTGTTTTCTTTCTACTTCCCCATGACTCTTCAATAAACCACTCGAGTAAATCTTTGCTCCTTCATCACTGACTGGCTCACTAAACTATGGTCCTCCTTAAAGACCTCTTGGTCCTAGAACTTCTACATACTTCCTCAAATCTCCTTCCAGTGTTCCAAGTTGTCTCTAAGAGCCATTACATGGTTATACATTGTTTTTCTTCTTTGTCTAAACCCTGCCCTTTCCCCTTTGCCCCCAAGCCCCATTCCTACACTAAAGTACTTACAAGGTTCAGGAAGATAGGTTATTGAATGCAGACAGCTGGGTATGTTTTTGTATTTATGTAGTGTGTGTGGCAGGGACTGTGGGACCTTTATAATTACTCCATTCGTTGCCTACTGATCTACTGGCACAAAGAAGACAAGGTCGCCTGGCTTCCAGTTCACTGGAACATTTAATATATCTTCTAGAAATGTTCTTCCTGAGAATCAGAACCATAACCCAGAAGACTCTAGGTTTGAAGATAGGAAGCACAAATTCCACCAGTGAGTTACTGAATATTATAGTAATAGGGGCCACTCCTGTTCCAACCTGTTGGTTTCTATACCCAAGTAGTCTTTCTATTGGAGACACAACACCATATATGTTATTGATTCAATGCATATCATTGCATATACTGTATCCTGGAGGACAGCTCCCCAATTTTCCAAGGTGTAACTTAGCTGTGTCTTCAACATGCCATTCCATAGTGCTATCAGGCTAGCTGCTTCTGGGTGATGAGTAAGAACCATGAATTCTGTGATTACAAGTTCATTGTCAGACCTCCTTGACTATAAACCGGATTCCTTGATTTAAGGTAGGTCTAATGGAGAAGGCATTCTACAAACCCTCAGATGATGGTGCCTATGGAGACAAAGCAGTCAGAGAAGACAAACCTATATTTAGAACATGTATCAGTTCTACTGTAATATTTTACTTCTTTTGTATCTATTCATGCCTACTGTAATGGTGGACATATGGGAAAAATTAATGAAGTGCTCGACCCTTGGGAACCCTAGTAATAGGGGCGCCTGGGTGGCTTATTTGGTTAAGTGTCTGACTTCGGCCCAGGTCATGATCTCATAGTCCGTGGGTTCGAACCCCACATCAGGCTCTGTGCTGACAGCTCGGAGACTGAAGCCTGCTTTGGATTCTGTGTTTCCCTCTCCCTCTGACCCTCCCCCACTCATGCTCTGTCTCTCTCTCTCTTTCAAAAAAAATAAACATTAACAAAAAAGTAACATAGTGTAAGATAAAAATTACAAATTTTGTAAGTTGGTTAACTGTTGCCACCTCTGTCATCTGAAGAACTGCTGAAAGAAAATTTTGCTCAAAAGCAAAATAATAGTCTTAAAAAATTTTTTTTTTTTTAAGTTTGAGAGAGAGCATGAGCAGGGAAGGGGCAGAGAGGGAGAGAATCCCAAGCAGGCTCTGTACTGTCAGTGTAGAGCCTGACATGAGGCTCGAACTCACACATTTTGAGATCATGACCTTAGCCCAAACCAAGAGTTGGACGCTTAACTGACTGAGTCACCCAGGCACCCTGCAAAATAATAGTCTTACCACTCTTTGTTAGGGATTGATGTCTACTGGAGAGAAATGGACTTCTAAGAGAGTGCCTCTTATTGTCCTCTTACTGGAGCAAACTGCCTGAGTCAGCTAAAACTCAAGACACAAATGCACCACTGCCATAATTTGCTAATAAGGTACAACTTGTGGGGAAATGGCAACTCAGGAAAGAACTCCAAACTTAGAGCTATCCTAGAATATTAGAAGAGATGTTAATGAAAAGGAGAAATAATGTGTCATCTATTTTCCCAGGGACCTCAACAGGAACAACAGGTATCACTAGGGAGTATATTTCTGTTCAACGCAAGAAGTTTCTAACTTGCTGTACAGCAAGCAATTGACTAAGCAGTGCATCTTCTGTGATGCTGACTCCCTTGCACCGGATACCATAGACTAGAGAGATTGTGTCACAGTAGAAAGCTGCATTAGGTCAATGACACTCAGGAAAGAAAGGGTAAGCAGATCAGAACATCCCAGAGACTGATGTAATTTGAAAAAGCATATACGATGCCACACTTTTTTGTGTGTGGATTTTCTTATATTTAATTTGAAATGTCAAATATCACTAAAGGATAATAACTTGATTTGTAATCTGAAAGAAGTAATATCCAAAGGCCCTTGCGAATCCCCTTTTTTATTCTTTAAGAGCCTTGCCAGGGGCACCTGGGTAGCTCAATCGGTTAAGTATCAGACTCCTGCTTTCAGCTCAGGTCATGATCTCAGGATTCATGAGATGGAGCCGTGAGATGATGAGTTCTGACCACGTGAAGCCTGCTTGCAATTCTCTCTCCCTTTCTCTCTAAATAAATATTTTTAAAAAAGAAGAAAACTAAGAGCCTCGCCAGTCCCTAGCAGATCCAGTTCCACCATAAGACATCACATTCTGTAAGGATCCAGAAGGTCACAATGCCCTCGGTACTTCTGTTCTAGCGCCTGGCCTGCCTGTCCGTGGGCCCCGCGCTTTACTTACCCCAGTTTCTGCATAGTCCAGTCTCTCTCCCCGCCCCCAGGAACGCAGCTCTCTTCCAGTCTCAATTTCTCTAAGAAACTCCCAACTTGCTCAATGCCCTGTCCCTCGGCCCAAAACATTAATGGACTCCGATCCCACGGTTTTCTGTGGTCCTCATACCACCCACCCAAGAGCCTTCCATTCTCGCTTTAATCAGTGTATTTCGTACCCCTGTACTAGTTCCCCACCTGCTGACTTACAGAAGCGGGACCATTACGTCTGCCCCTCCACTCCCGGAACACGTACGACGTGAGCGGGCCACTACCCCGCGAGGACGCTTTCCCAAACCCGCGGCTGTCCTGGTCATTACTGGTACAATGGCTACAGAGGTTGCCGGCGGGGTCAGCACGGACGAAGGTCAGGGCCAGAGAAGTAAAACGAAGAGCCCCGCACTCGCACCTCCCTGGTACTTACTCCACATCCGGGACTCTCATCCGGGGCCCTCACCCAAGGGGCCCTCATCCGGGGCCCACCTTCCGCCCACGGCCACGGGACTCCGCCTCCGGAAGTGCCACTGAGAAGCGCCGGCCTCCAAGCGGTCTAGAGCGACCCCGGAAAGCCCAGGGCTGCCCCTAGAGCGAGGGTGTCCGCGACGGGACGGCCGCTCGGCCTGCCCCTCCTTTCGGGTGAGTTCCCGGTAGCAGTCCTGGGGTCGCGGCTAGGTTAGGCTCCCGGGGAGGAGGAGGAAGCGCCCGGGAACTCGGTCGACGGCGGTTCCCGTCCCCAGAGCGCTCCAGGGCGGGCGGGCGAGGGCCTGTTTTCCTTCAGTCAGGGTTCGCCCTGACGCCCAGCGAACCGATGGCCCCGCCGCCAGGACCCGGTGACTCTGCCCTGGTGTGAGCTGGGTTTCTGTGGCCCGCCCTCGCCCTTTTGGGATCGCGTCTTCTCCTGACAGGGAAGCGAGAGGAGGGCAGCGCCGGGCGGGGCCTTCTGAGGACTGGGCGCGAGGGCCCTTTCTGAGGGTTGTGGAAGCGGGACGGAAGCCTGTCGCGTCCTTGGCTTTGAAGGACGCCGGCCAAACCTGTTTGAAAACCGCAGCTCTAACCAGGGTTACTGTCGGGCCAGTGGGAAGCGGCCTGCCCACCTAGTCTGTTGGCGAAGGGTCTGACCCCCCCGAGTGGAATTTTGTTATTAGTCAAGCCCGTTTAGTAATTCAAAGTGCGCTGACCGAGCGTTTACCAAATAATTTCTCAGGGGTCTGCTGAAAAAATAATAAATAATCATCACTGGCATACTTTTCTAGGTACAAACTTGAGCCTTGAAAGAAGTTTGCGTATTTCAAATATTTTAAACTTTCCACAGAACTCTTATGAAGTTGTACTTTCTTGTTTGTTTGTTTGTGTTTTTCTTGAAATATCACAAATTCTGAATTGGTGGAGAGTTTAAATAAACCATACTTGGACCATATGGTTTGGTTCATAGCTATTTGAAACGGAAATTTTTCCATTTTTTTCTTTCTGTTGTTTTGTTTAGGTGGGTAAGTCATTTGTAGCTGTTTTTGTGGAGTATCTACAGCGCGTCAGATACTTTGCTCAGTCCGGAGGCTGTAAAATAATGGGCCGTCTTAACTCGTTACAATAATTTTTCCCACTCTCACCCGGCAGTGATGATCGTTGTCCTCCAGAACAGGGATGGAGGAAATACCGGCCCAGGAAGCAGCAGGATCAGCAGTTGTCCAGTTTCAGTCTTTGGGGAGCCAGTCTGAGGGTCTGTCCCCAGAGCCTCAGTTCGCGCAGGACACCGACATGGAGCAGGAACTCAACGGGGGTAAGGCAGAGAGAGCCCTTCAGTCCAATCGAATGGGAGTTGCAGTGGGGCTCCCGGGCCTGGTACTTAGGAGGCCAAGAACTTCGAGAAGAAGATGGCCCCCAGGGTGTCTGGAAGGGAAGGACAGATGTGACTCAGTTCAGTCCTGGTCTTGGGCTCTTATATGAAGGACAGCCTTTCTTTCTTTAACAGGCAGAGTGGTGGCATTCACTCTGCTTTAGCTATTTTTCATTCGTACAACCTTTACTTTATCCCAGATTCATTTCTAGGAAAACGCTGCTTTTACTGCATCTCACAGTCCTCGCCTCCTCGCTTTTACTTCCTCTTAGGTTTAGGGCCCATCTCTCCCCCTGTTCCTTTCACTTAGTTTCTTCCTTCCTTGATGACTTTGCGAGCTTTGCCACCTGCCATTCTGTTGCAGCTGCAGTGTCTGTGACTAATCTGATTCTGGCCAAAAAAAAAACCCAACCATTTAATTCCTTGGTTGAGCACAATGCGTGTACACATATCACATATTGACCCTACAGTAACATCTTCGTGTAACATCGTATAGATAGGTTGATATGTCTGGTACCTTTTTTTGTTTTGTAAGAACCTTCTCTGAGATTACCTGTGGCCAACTGCAGTGCCTGAAATAACTTACGTGTCAGCAGCTCACACTGCGAGTGCCACGGTGTGTAGGGTGTTGTGGAAAGGATGGTGAGGAAACAGGTGACCATTCTTTATTCTTGGGAGCCTTACATGCTGGTCGTAGAGACAGTGCCAGTCCACATAAAGGCTTAACGAAATTTACGGAACAGGGTCTGGGAGAGCGTCAGAAGCTGACTAAATAACCACTGCCCTGGACAAGTCACTGCAAGTCTTTATGCTTTGCTTTGCCCATCTGCAAAACAGGTATAGTGCTTACCCTTCTGTTAGAGGAATGTCCCGTCATGAGAATAAAGTGAGATACCAGATTTCTTAAGAAAATCCTGTATCAGGTCTAAATGTGGGTAAGGAGGGCATTCCAGTGCTGAGAAGGAGCAGAGTAGACGCACTCAGTACCGGATAAATGTTGATTGGTGTTACTAGAATGTTGATGTACAGAAGGGTCCCACTGACTCCCTCTTCTGTCAGGGAGCCCTGGGGAAGGGCTGCTCTCACTCTTGGCTCCTTTCTCCTCCCTCAGCTCCACCTGTTCCCCAGGTGCCTGCTCTTCCCCATGAGGGAAGCCCAGGAGACCAGGCAGCCACGCTCCTGCCAGCCAGGTACCAGGTGAGCTGAGGAACCCTCTGCTTTTCCTCAGGGACTGTTGCTACTGATTGAGTGTGGCCCTTCCCTCAACCCATCCGTAAACCCTGCCTGGATTTTTTTTTTCAATAGCAGACCCCAATTTGGAAATTGATCCTCTTCAGAGACCTGGACTTCACACAAACCACTTTCCCATCTCCCCACCACCACCAGTAAACACTGTTCCTTCTCTATCCCTGGTGCTGTGATGGGCGTTTATTAGATATTAAAGGTTATGGAGCTTATTCCCTAGATTCTAGTCTCTTCTCCCTCCTCCCCAGCTTTGCTACACAGTGGACACCCTCTTTGTGTCATCTCCTTCATTTTCTGGCCATGATGCTCTAGTGGCCTCATTCCCCAGCGCAGCCAGGCTGTATTATTTCAGGAGTTTGTGACATTCGAGGATGTGGCTGTGCACCTTACTCGAGAGGAATGGGGATGCCTGGACCCTGTTCAGAGGAATCTCTACAGAGAAGTGATGTTAGAGAATTATGGGAACGTGGTCTCAGTGGGTAAGGACTTTCTTATTATTCAGTTTACCTTTTAGGATTTCTTTACTTCCTTGGTTTCTGAGGAGGTGTGAGGTCTCTGAGAACGTAGAGTGTGGCTCAGATTCCAGGTCTTAGAACCTCTGAATCCTCCATCTTCAAGGTCATCTCCTCTGGGAGTGGGTTTTCTTTGGGGGTTTCAAGATGAGACGTTTTACTCCTTATTTGTAATTAATGATTGCTGCTTTTGTGGGACATCTGTTCCCTGTTAGAAAAGGGAAACTTGCTTGTGCTTGGCTTAAGTTCTTGACTTCCCTATCTTTTCTTTTTTTATGAGAGGGACCCTAGAGCCTCCCAATCCACAACCACTTTCTTTCTTGGTAATTCATTGTTTCTGTATCTGAAAGCTTTCCATTTTCTTTGGAAAAAGAAATGCTTTTTTTTAAGATAGGCTAAAATCCTTGTTGAATAATCCCTCACCTCTTAACATCCCTAAATTCACCTCTAAGCAGGCAGAGTTGGAGAGATTTCATTTAAAGACCTGACTCACTGTGAGTCTATTTCAGTGAGTCATCCAGATGGTAGTTCTAAGTAACCTCACCCTGGGCAGAAGTATCAGCTTTAAACTGAGTCTCTCCTGGGTCATTTGGATGGTACAGTAGGCTGCTGGGCTTAGGCAACCTGTAGGGCTATTGGCAGCCCACTTGATTTGAACATCCCCCCTTTCCTCCTTTTTTGCCTGTCTCTGCTGCTTTTTTTTTTTTTTTTAAATGTATGAATATATTTAATCACACTCTTCTTTTCTCTCTCTCTCTCTCTCTCTCTCTCTCTTTCCTTCTCCCCCCCCCCCCCCCCTTTTTTTGGCTTTGCCTATGCTGGTGCCATCCAGGGTGTTCCTTTGTCTCCTTGATTACACTCAGGATTAAAGAAGTCTTGTTATCTGTGGGGAGGCAGTCTGCCCACTGGAAGGTTTTTAGTGTGTTTCCCATTCCTGGCTCTTTGATCTTTGTAGGCATACTTCTCCGCCTTCCTACCACCCGGATTCATAGTGTGAATTCCTGCCCGGCCCTGAGTCATACCCAGGCAAGTGCTTTCTCTGGAGAAACACTTGCAGTTCTTTCAGCAGGAATCTCCAAGAGATGGCCCAGGTATCGGCTTCCCATCGATATTGCTCGGCCCCGCTCGGAAACTCCTTTTCCACGATTGTAAGATATTAACACTTGATCGATGCTCTCAGGATGCCATCACTATGTAAAATTGCAGCTCCTCAGATGACCTTTGTTAAATTTCTGAAGGGCCGAGGAGGCCCTCCGTTGCAGCCAGATGCATTTTGAACCTGAGTTATGAGTTCATTCATAAGCCACGGTTGGTGGTCATCTATTTGTGTTCTGTGAAACCACAAAGTTCAACTCCAGCTTTTCAGTTATGATCTTTTCATGTTATTTTAGAATGTGGGACATATGCTGTGCACTGTTCTTTTCTGAGTGAACGTGACCCTGCCATTTCTGTTGCCTAATTTTCCTGCAACCCCTGGCCTTTCCTCATATTTAACACTCTAGTCTTCTCCTTTACGTCCCTGTGGCCCCTTCCAAGGCCCTGCCTTTGTCTCCTTTACTCTTTGTGGTGCTATACGGATTGATGCATTTATATGACTTTTCCGGATCAAGTTTTCCTTAGCTCTGTCCTTCACGGATGGGAGATGGGGGGGCAAAAGAATTGAATTTCCTTATTTCAGGGTATTAAACTGAATGTATATTTAACAATTTTGTAAACTGTAAAGTGATATGTAATTGTAAACTACTGTTAATTTTATCTAATAATTACATAATTTCCAACAGTTAACCTGTCTACTTTTTGGAGTAAAAAAAAAAAACTTCTTAGCACTTTAATCAGCCTAATAGCACAACATGCTGTTGGGCTGAATTTTTTTCTCTGTCATCTCTGCACATATACAGGACGTGCATGCACACTCACACCTAATGGGTACAAATGCACACAAGAAGCCCTCCTATTCAACTTGCTTTGGTGACCAAGTCAGCAGCATCTTTTTAGTGATTTTTAAAAATTTTTTTAAATCTTTTTTTTGAGAGAGAGACAGTGCAAGCAGGGGAGGAACAGAGAGACAGGGAGACACAGAATCTGAAGCAGGCTCCAGGCTCCGAGCTGTCAGCACAGAGCCTGACGCGAGGTTTGAACCCACGAACCATGAGATCATGACCCGAGCTGAAGTCGGCCACTTAACTGATTGAGCCACCCAGGTGCCCCAGTAATTATTTTTTACAAAAATTAGGAGATGCTTTTCATTTTTGTGGGCTCGGCAAACTTCACCTGAAGTTTAAGATTTTACACTTAATTAGCTTAATGTTTGGTGTTGTAGAATAAGGACATTATAATTCAGTCCCTGACTTAGCAACCCCACTATCAAGTTCTTTTTCCCATGGCAGTAGCTCAGAGTTGTATTTGCAGCAGACATCAAAACTTTGTTCCTTTTGGATAAGTGCTTCTACTATAAAGTAGTAAATATACAAAGTGTGAACAGTTGAGCTATAAAAAAGTAAGTAAAAAATCAGACTTTTCATTACCAAATTTAAAAAGAAGCATATTCTATTGACAACGAGTGGATTACTGGCTTGAGGGTCACCAAAGGGGAGTCATTTGTGACTTAGTTCAGGAGACCAGGAAAGTGGTCTGGATTCCATTTCACACAGAGGCAGTGTGGGCAGGTGCCTTTTTAGATAACATCATTGGAAACATGCTTATCAAAATTCTGGTTGTTGATAAGTTGATAAATCAGGAAGTGTTTGACACATACCTTTTACTTTTTGAAGTTGATGTCATGAGGACAAAAATGATTTTCTATAGAATGTCTTTTACTGCCAGTCTATTTACTATTTATTGAGGAGTCAATGTGTTAACGAGGTACTGTACATATCTCATTTAATTCACCATAACCCTGTAAAGTAGTTATTATTCTATTTTATTTTATTTTTTTTCAATGTTTATTTATTTATTTTTGGGACAGAGAGAGACAGAGCATGAACGGGGGAAGGGCAGAGAGAGAGGGAGACACAGAATCGGAAACAGGCTCCAGGCTCTGAGCCATCAGCCCAGAGCCCGACGCGGGGCTCGAACTCACGGACCGCGAGATCGTGACCTGGCTGAAGTCGGACGCTTAACCGACTGCGCCACCCAGGCGCCCCTATTATTCTATTTTATACGTGAGGAAACTGAGGCTCAGAAAAGTCAAGTGATCCACTCAAGGTCACAGCTAGGCTTAGGACTCGGATCTGACTCTGACACTTAGGCTCTTTTTCACTATTTTACCCCTTAGAACAGTTAGTCCAACCGTATATAGAGTGCTTGTGTGTGTGTGTGTGTGTGTGTGTGTGTGTGTGTGTGTATGTTTAATGTTTATTTATATTGAGAGGTAGAGAGAGAGAGAGAGCCTGAGCTGGGGAGGGGCAAAGAGAGGGAGAGAGAGAATCCCAAGCAGGTTCTGCACTGATAGTGCAGAGCCCGATGCAGGGCTCGAACTCACGAACTGTGAGATCTTGACCTGAGCCGAAATCAAGAGTTGGAGCGTAACTGCCTGAGCCACCCAGGCACCCCTATAGTGTTTTTTATATTCTTATGGCTCTAATACTCTGATGACAATTAGAAGTAGCCATGAAAAATTGGACAGAAGTGCATAAGGCTGTACAGTTTGGGAACAGAAAGAGCATGCATTCAAAAGAAAACTGTGTTAGGGGTGCATTCCACTAAAATAAGTATCTATGCAAGAACAATACTGCTAAGGAGAGATTTTATTTGTGTATTTATTAAGGACCAAGAAGAAAGGCATAAAGCTTCCATGTGGCAAAAATCTTAGCATAACTGGTTCAGGCAACAAACCAAATAATGAGGTAAATTTTAAATGTTATTTATTTATCCAAGGTTCTGTTTAAATTCAAGTTAGTTAACATATAGTGTAGTACTGAATTCAGTTAAATGTTATTTTTAAAGACCAAATTAAGTTAAAAATAAATCTAATTGGAGAACTGTAAAGGTTTAAATAGAATTAATCAAAAGGCTTTAATAAAATAATTTTAGGTAGGAAAAATTTAAAGTAAATGCATATTTTTGAAAGCATAGAGTTTTGACTTTATTTTTTTTTTTAATTTTTTTTTTCAACGTTTATTTATTTTTGGGACAGAGAGAGACAGAGCATGAGCAGGGGAGGGGCAGAGAGAGGGGGAGACACAGAATCGGAAACAGGCTCCAGGCTCTGAGCCATCAGCCCAGAGCCCGACACGGGGCTTGAACTCACGGACCGCGAGATCGTGACCTGGCTAAAGTTGGACGCTTAACCGACTGCGCCACCCAGGCGCCCCTAGAATTTTGACTTTAAAATTTAGGAAAAAGGCATTCAGATCAATGACAAGAAAACCTGCCTTCATGCTTCCTGTGACCTTTAAAATGGTAGATTTGGGGGCGTCTGGGTGGCGCAGTCGGTTAAGCGTCCGACTTCAGCCAGGTCACGATCTCGCGGTCCGTGAGTTCGAGCCCCGCGTCGGGCTCTGGGCTGATGGCTCAGAGCCTGGAGCCTGTTTCCGATTCTGTGTCTCCCTCTCTCTTTGCCCCTCCCCCGTTCATGCTCTGTCTCTCTGTCCCAAAAATAAATAAATGTTGAAAAAAAAAAAATTTAAAATGGTAGATTTGGAAAGAATGTAAATTGTGAAATCAGACTTGGGTTTATCTTCCCAACTGTGATATATTGAACAAATTATTTAAACTGATAATGATTATCTTCATCTATAAAACATGAAAAATAACGTATGCCTTTCTGGGTTTGTGCCAGGGATTAAATTAGATTAAATTACGTGTGTAAGTACCTGGCTAATAGTTACTTAAATGCTTTTTTGGAAAGGACTGCAAGTGATATGAGATATAGACCAGATTTTTATATATTTTTTTATTTAACGTTTATTTATTATTGAGAGACAGAGAGAGACAGAGCATGAGCAGAGGAGGGCCAGAGAGAGGAGATGCAGAATCCGAAGCAGGCTCCAGGCTCTGAGCAGTCAGCACAGAGCCCCACGCGGGCTCGAACTCATAAACCGTGAGATCATGATCTGAGCCGAAGTCAGATGCTTAACCGACTGAGCCATCCAGGTGCCCCATAGACCAGATTTTTAAATACAAACAAATTTCAGGAGTGTGTTTGAATTATTTCTTGATAGGGGAATTTCCTCAAATTGAGTATTGCTCATACTGTTGCCAAGGAGTTAGGATTTTTATTATAAGGAGAGTTTTATTTCTTTGACATTAAGTGATCTTTTTAGTTTCCTTTTAATTGGAACATCCATGACTCCAAATCTGTTGGATTTTGGCTCTCCATGTATTATTCTAATAACTTTCTCTGTTATTTTTATTGTTTTCACCCTTTACTCCATTGTCAACGTGTTGGTCCTCTGTTCTCTTTCTGTACGAATTTTGGAGGAAGGGTTTCATTCATAGTCATTGTTTTTTTACTAGTAGATTATGTAAAAGCCAGGCTCTGAAATAAGACTGGCTTTGAGCCCTAGCTTCACCTGTCATTGTGACCTTGGGCAAGTTACTTAACCTCTCAGTCTTCATTTTTTATTTGGGAAATGGGTATGACAATAGTTTCTACTTTGTAAAGGTAGGATGAGTATTAAGTTAGTGAAAATTTGTAAAGTTCTTTGTGTGGTACTTTGCACCTACGAAATGAGCAGTAAACCTTAGCTTAATATTTTAATGATACTGATGATACAGGTGACTTTAAGTCTATTTCAAACCCTGTTCTCTCATCTTAACTGTGGTCTTGTATTTCTAATTGCCCAGCAGGCATTTTCTTTTATACCTGACTGCATTACATTGGACACAGTCTAAAATCAAATCCTTCTGGGGTCCCTGGGTGGCTCAGTCAGTTAAGTATCTGACTTTGGCTGAGGTCGTGATCTCACGGTTTGTGAGTTCAAGCCCTTCATCGGGCTGTCTGCTGTCAGTGCAGAACCCTCTTCAGATCTTCTGCCCACTTCCCCACCCCTCCCCCATTCATGCTCATGCTGTCTCTCAAAAATAAATAAACATTAAAAAAAAGTTAAACAATCAGGGGTGCCTGGGTGGCTCAGTTGGTTAAGCATCCGACTTCGGCTCAGGTCATGATCTCAGGTTCGTGCGTTCGAGCCCTGTGTTGGGCTCTGTGCTGACAGCTCAGAGCCTGGACTGTGGTTTGGATTCTGTGTCTCCCTCTCTCTCTGCCCCTCCCCTGCTCACACTCTCTCTCTCTCTCTCAAAAATAAACATTAAACACATTTTTTTTAAATAAATAAAATCAAACCCTTTTTTCCACATTGTTGTGTGTAGGTGACGTAGGTGTATAGAGTAAATAACCAAAATTTGCTTCAGTTATCAAATACTTAGAAACACCTTAGTTAATACTGAGTTAAAGTTGCAAATTATGTTGTCAGAATTCTGAGCAAAATATTTGCTGCTTCATGCCACACTAACTTTTTAATTTGAAAAATTATTTCATTTGGTATGGAGGACCTTAACTAAATAAGCATCCAAAAGGGGAATAGACTATTAATGCTCAGCAGGAATTCAGAAACATAGTAAAGCCTTTCTTGTATCTGTTCTCATCTGCCTGCTCATAGGCTCTCACATGGAATCTCAAGAGGACAGCTGTTGGTTTGTAATATTTTCCAGGCCCAGTGCCCTTTTAGAAACACTGGTTACCGGTTACATGTTAACACTAGGACACAAAATTGGCATTCAATAAGTAGCTTTTAAGTAAATGAGTCAAAAGAAATGCAAGATAGAAGATATATTGTCACTGCTAATGAGAGTTTAGCAGTGAGAAAGTAGGGATGATAATTCCTGAAACCAATTAAATAAAAGTCCATAAACTACATTTTATAGTGACATGTCAGGATAAGAGAACAATAACAAATTGTGTAGATATTCAGTAAGTGGAGAGGAAGGCTTTTGGATTTGAGGGGCTTGAGCTAGACCACCTCGTATGTGTGCCACAAGAAGCTTTCTGGGCTGAACATGTATAAAAACTGCCCCTTTAGGCGCCTGGGTGGCGCAGTCGGTTAAGCGTCCGACTTCAGCCAGGTCACGATCTTGCGGTCCGTGAGTTCGAGCCCCGCGTCGGGCTCTGGGCTGATGGCTCAGAGCCTGGAGCCTGTTTCCGATTCTGTGTCTCCCTCTCTCTCTGCCCTTCCCCCGTTCATGCTCTGTCTCTCTCTGTCCCAAAAATAAATAAACGTTGAAAAAAAAAATTTTTTTTAAATAAAAATTAAAAAAAAAACTGCCCCTTTAGTACTATAATAGTTCTGCCCCTCAGGATCAGACTGCTTCTTGCTTTTACTTTGAAAGAGATTAGATCCTAGCAATTCATTATATAAGCCAGAAAAAGACCGTTTTTATGTGGAAGTGCACTTTTATTGCACTTTCTTCTTTATACCGCATTATAGTTAGTTTGTATCTGTCTCTAGGTACTTTGCTTATAGGAGACACCCCATAGGTGTTTGTCGAATAAACAAGAGTGTAAGCTCCTAACGGATAAGAATGTGTTGTTTTTTTGTTTCCTCATGTGCCCTGAAGCAAATTGAGATTGGTTCTTAGAGCATTTATTCAGTCTTCACTGATTCTGTTGCTGCAGTTTAGCACACCACATAATAGATGCTTGAGTATTCACTTTCTTCCAGTCCAGCAGAGTTGTATTTTGATGACTTCCCTTTTGACCAGGTCTCATATTTGTAGACCAGGTCTAATACAAAGGTTGATCTATAGGCAACAGCTAAAGAGTGAAAATGATCACTTCTGTGAAAACACATAAACACCCTTGCACAGATTCCCTTGTCTGAGTACTATTTAAATGAAAACCTCTCCCAAAGTCATCAACTTGCCCTGTAATCCACCCGTTTCTGGAGCACCAATAGGAGATCCTTGTAGAGGATCTTTGCCCTTCTCACTCTCCAGGCCTTCCCTACTGTCTTCTGAGAATTTACTTTCTCTCCATTAGCCATTAGTTAAGAGAAAACGTGGCTGGTGTAGTATCTGGGGATAAATTGCCACATCCCATTTCCTTCTCTATGAGCAGGATTTCCATTTCCCAAGCCTGATGGGATCTCCCAGCTGGAACAAGATCTACAGGTCTTTGATCTGGAAACTAAGAATAGAGAAGTCTTAAGAGATGACTGCTCAGGTGAGTAAGGTAGAATCAATCAGATGGAATTAGTAGGAAATAAGAGTCCAGTTGTGGAGCCAAGTTGTAGCCGCTTTGGCAATCAGAATGAAGAGCTCGGCCTGTATACCAGATGGAGAGAGCTCCTTCCTTTTCCCTTCAGTTTTGATGACTTCTTTGCATTTATTTTATCCCTTGTCATCCACAAGTTGTACTCGGTCCCTACTCAAGTTGCTTATCTATAATTCTTTTTGAACTATTTCCCTGCTATCTCCTTTGAAACACCTTAATTGACTACCTTCTTGCTCTGCTGAAAACCCTGTTTGCACCATACCCTGAACCATTTGGATACTACATCACTGCTCTTAGTCATGCCCTTATATCTGCTGTTGAGATTCTGTAGCAGTACTTCTGAGTAAATAAACTTCTCTCATTTTAGTAGATTTTAGATTAGTTTTCTCATCTCTGAGGGGTTTTTTTTTGTTGTTGTTGTTTGTTTGTTTTCCCCTAAGCATAGGGTACAGATTACATTTGCATTTTCTATTTATATATTGAATCAGATGGAGAGACCAGAGAAGAGAACAAGCTGTTGATTCCTAAGCAGGAAATTTTGGAAGAAGTACATTCATACAAAGTGAGAGTAGGAAGACTCAAAAAGGATATTGCCCAAGTTCCTGGGACTAGAGAAATGTCTAAACCTGAGGACAGATTAGAAAGGCTTCAGGAAATCCTAAGGAAATTTCTCTTCCTGGAGAGAGAGTTTAGGCAAATAACAATCAGCAAGAAAACCTTCACCAGTGAGAACAATGAATGTAATGAACCTGAAAAAAGCTTCAGTCTGGACTCTACCCTTGATACAGATCAGAGAGTTCTTAGAATACAGAATATTGATGACATTGATAAGTATGATATGGGCGTAAACCAGAATTCAGCTGCTGGTAAACATGAACAAATAAATCTAATACAGGATGTTCAGAGTAGTGAATATAAGGAAAGCTTAATGGATCTCTCCCACCTTAGTAAATGTGAGAGCATTTCTGCCACTGAGAAATCCTATAAATGTGATACATGTGAGAAAGTCTTCCATCAGAGCTCTGCCCTTTCTAGACATCAGAGAATTCATACCAGAGAGAAACCCTACAAATGTAAAGAATGTGAAAAATCTTTCAGTCAGAGTTCAAGTCTTAGTCGACATAAAAGAATACACACTAGAGAAAAGCCCTATAAATGTGAACCATCTGATAAATCCTGTGAAGCATCTGATAAATCCTGTAGTCAGAGCTCAGACATAACTCCACATAAGAGGATTCACACTAGAGCAAAATCTTACAAATGTAGTAATTGTGAAAGGGTCTTCAGTCGTAGTATACATCTTACTCAACATCAGAAAATTCACAGAGAGATGCCCTGTAAGTGTACTATATGTGGCAGTGACTTCTATAATACCTCATACCTTGTTGAACATCAGAAAGTCCACTGTGAAGAGAAAGCCTATGAATACAATGATTGTGGGTTGACCTTTGCTAAACATCAAGGAAGTCATCTCAGAGAAAAGCCCTATAAGTGTAACGAATGTGGAAAAGACTTCAGATTGAGTTCCCATCTTATTCAGCATCAAAGAATTCACACAGGAGAGAAACCACACAAATGTAATGAATGTGGAAAAGCTTTCAGTCAAACTTCATGCCTTATTCAGCATCACAAAATTCATGGGAAAGAGAAATCCTATGAGTGTAATGATTATGAGGAAAGTTTCAATCATAGCTCAGATCTTGTTCTTCAACAAGAAGTCCTCTCTAGAGAAAAGGCCTTTGATTGTGATGCATGGGAAAAGAACCTCAGTCAGAGAGCACACCTTGTTCAACATCCAAGAATTCATACCAAAGAGAAACCTTATGAATGTGATGAACGTGGGAAGACCTTCAGTCAAATTCAGGCCTCCTTCAATATCTGAGAGTTCATACCAGGGAGAAATCATATATGTGGTGAAGCCTTCAGTCACAGCTCAACCTTTATTCATCAGAGAATCCACACCAGAGAGAAACTGTCTGAATGTGATGAATGTAGGAAAACTTCATCAACGTCTGCAAACCCATACCAATGAGAAAACATACCAATATATTGAATGTGCTAAATGCTTCATGCTGTTTTCATACCTTAGTCACCATTGGAGAATTCATACTGGAATAAAATTCTGCCACTGTAATGAATGTGAAATAGCCTTCAAAGAAACTACCTTGTTCAGCATCAAATTCATTCCATGCAGAAAGCCTATGAATGTAATAAACATATGCACATGGGAAGATTCAGTCATATTCTACCCCTCATTCAACATCATTCCATACCCAGGAGAAGCCATTCGAGTGTAGTAAATATGACAAATCTTTCAGTGAGAGTTCAAGTTTTTTGTTTTTTTGTTTTTTTTTTTTTATCCTTAGAAAGTCCAGACTAGAATGTAATCTAATGCAAATGGAAAAATTTACCATATTTCAGGCTTTACTCCACATCAAAATACTGGAGTGAAAATTTTATATAAAAATTTAATATATAGCCCTGATCTTTTTCATTGCAGAAGAATATAGTCTGAGAAGTGACTTGGTGAATGCAGTGCTGTTTCCTCATGGCATTCTTTTATTTAATAGGTGGTGTACATAGATATATAAACTTTATTTATGGAACTCATTTAAGCTATTTTTAAAAATATGGCCTATAAATAATTTTATTTTTCCTCAAATTGGTTCCTGTTATAGCTTCTCTAAGATATTGTTAATACACCAATGTACAAACATACTAACTTCTGGAAAGTAGCTCGTTTAGCTTTTTCTGCTGTCCTCAGCCCAAGATTTTTTCAAAACAGACTCTTAGGTCTGCTGTTTCCTGAGCATCCTACTTCCTATTCCTTTCCAGCCACAACACTTGGATTCCTGTTGATTTCTCCATTCTCTTAGCACCTTCAGATGATGGTTTTCTAGGGTTAAGCTTTTCACCAGCAGGTATACCGTCCCTACTTGATGTTGCTGTCTTCTTTCCTAAAGTTGAAGCATCTTCCTTTAAAAAGAATTGGATTTCCACGTCCTGTCCATCCAAGAGTTTGAAGGATTCTATCTCCCATGTATTTGGGGCAGGCAGCTAATAAATACTTTCAAATGACACCCACATTCTTAGCTGCCTTGTCTGCATCCACGGCCCTCTAATAAGAGATAAGAACATCAGGGAGCCAACAACACGCCTGGTGGTCTAGCTGCATTCATTCAGCGCCTAATCTGCATGGTGAAGTTTAGAACTATCTTATATACTTCTGTTGAAGGCCAGCAAAATGCTCAGGTCTGCTTTTGATAGAGCAAAATATAAAGAACCTATACAAAAAAGTCTGAGAACTTCATAAGGGAATGCAACTTTTCAAAAAAGATATTGCTGCTCTTAGGTAATATCTCTAGAGAGAGTATTTCAAGAGAGTGTCAGGTCTGTTCCTGGTAAAATTTTAATTACTACGCTTGCTTCTTTATCTGTTTGAATTTTTGCCCCCCAGTCTCCCTCATCAATGCAAGACAGTATTTGAAGTGTGGGAGCTTTGTGTATAATTGTTTATTCATCATCACGTTTTCTGTATTATACCAGAGTCCACAGACCATATAAAAGAACTTGGGTTTTTTGATCACAGATGTCGGGATGTCCAGAGTTCAGGGTCACTGTTAACACTTCGCCAAGAATTCATGATTCTTTAGGTGATGTCAAAGCATTTTATTATATTTTGTTATATGTTTCCATCTTAAGCTTCATAACATTTTGTGAATTAGACAAGTGTTATTTAACATTCTTTTTGTCATTCCAGCAAGTGAGGCCTTTGTGATTCAGATGTTACAATATTCACTAGAGATCCTCAACAAATATATAAAAATCTATTGCTTATTCTATTAGCCTCTTATGGCTAACCTCTAGGATAGTTCTACGACTATATTTTGCCGCTTAGCCATCAGCAAGCATAGGATCTTATCAGGGCAAAGTAGAGAACTAAATGAATTGATTTAAATGTAAAAGCAAATGAAAATGCATGTTACTTTCTTTGTCTATGAATGTGTATCCTTATGTACAGAGACCAGTGGTCACTTCTGTTAATTATGAAACAGATTAATCCCTAAATAGCAGAATATGTAAAAAATCACATGTATGCAATTGGTTTAGGAATGTGCTTTTGTACTTCCACTTGAATAAAGGTGTGTTTGATCTGTTTCAAAAATCTGTTTCAAAAATATCTAAAGGCCTCAGCCAGAAGCATTTGAAAATCTTGGAGTCACCTTCCTGGCTGCAACTCACTTCCTTCCAGAAACCTGCTTCACAACAAGAGTGGATCACTCTCCATACTGATACAAAGCTTGCTCCTCCACAGACTTCTGGAACAAAGTCTGAATGTTTAGGGTCTTAAAGGTTTTTCGATTGGGATGTTGTTGGCACATAAATAGATTGAGGTTTCAGAGAGCTAGGCAGAATAAGTAAAACGTTTAAAAAATGAGAAACCAAAATAATCCTCAAGGAGAATTAACTTGTCTCTTTAAGCTTGCAATATTTAATCAGTCCAGTATGAGTTTGTGTTCTTATTCTTTTAATCTTGAAGACTGGGGAAGGAAGAGACAAAATCTAATAGTTAAGGTACATCTAATTTTATCTGTCTTCCATCTGTCCACCTACCTACATGTATGTGTATGTGCATTCATATTCCAACTTAACTGTCACAACAACTCTGCAAGGGAACTAGCTCTGTATTCCAGAGGAACTGAGGTATAGAGAGGTTGAAGGACCTGCTAGGGTCAGTCAGCAAGTTAATGGCTCAAAGGTCTGACTCCCAAGCTTCCCATCATCATGATGTTGGTATTAGACATCCCAGAACCTGGAGAAGTTTTCTTTGGTAGCTTTTCATTCCCTGTTACATCCTCAGTGATTGACTATTATCAGTTTGCAGTTGATCCTGAATGCTCCCAGAGCTGTCTGGGATACTAGGAGACAGTACCTTTGGGGAGCTAGTCAGAGACCCTGCTCCCTGAAACAGGCTTAGATAGTTTTGACAATGACAGGCCACAGGTCAGAGCTCCCAATTCTTACCTCCTGTCAAGGTACCTCCACGCCCATTACTAGATTTATATTTACACTTCTCAGTGCCCAGAATATGCTTTTTATCCTGCTAACTGGAATTTGCTGATTGATGGACTTGTATTCTTAGGTTTACTATCACTTCTGGTTAAATTATAGCAGTGGAGTAAAGTGGGTAATGGGAAAATCAAGTTTGATTCCTAGGTTTTTGGCTTGAGCAAAAGAGTGAATAGAGGTAGACTAGACAGATGGAGACCACTGGAAGACGAAGGAGCAAGGAGGGGAGGATTTCAGGCAAAAGAGAGCATGTTGGAAGGGTTTCAGATGAAGGAGTATGGCATCTTTGAGGTAATGACGCTCTCTGGAGTAATGTCTCACCCTAGGAAGTGGGATGTAGGCAACTGAGGAAATTTAAGAATGAAGTTCCAAAGAGGCCCCTGAGGTATCATAACTGCAAAGCACAATGGGATTCCCACATCTGAAAATGTAATCTCAACGATTCTTTTCATTCATTCAGTAATACTATTGCCAGGTGCTAGGATATTCAGTAGTAGTAGCCTGTGGGTACAGTTAACATACAGGAATCAAACCATTAAACAATGAAGACTAAAGCAGATTAGTTACCAAAGCACTGGCTTTGGAATTAGACTTACCTATGTACTTTGCTGTTTACTAGCTGTGTGACTTTGGAAATTTTACTTAGCCTCTCTAGTTTCCTCGTCTGTACAATGGTTAACAGTAGCATGAAAATTAAATAAGATAATGTAAAAGGTACTGGTCATATATTAAGTGCCAAAAAATTACTATAAACACCAATATAAAAACCAGTGAACATATAAGTGTTTGGCATAAAATCGAAAAAAGGGAACTAAGGAGCAAGCAGTTAGCAGTGCAGGACTAGCATTGTCCAGGGGAGTACCCTGGATTTGGAGAGCTTAAATATGAACTTGAGAGACCATCAGGAATCCTAGACTGGTAGGAATTGCCTCCCCTTAGGCACTCCTTACTGGAGTCATCAAACTGTGACATCTGTCTCTTTTTGCTAACATTTGTATCCTAATGGTATCACATCTTACACTCCCTTCAAAAATTCAAGTGCATGGAGGAATGAGTGTTTAATCCCAGACTGGAAGGATGATTTCAAGCAGATGGTGCACTGTACAAGTCAAAGAAATACTGGAATTTTTCATTTTGCTGATGGATCTCATTCACTCTTCACTTTTAGAAAATGGTTAACCTCTTATATTTGTATTCCATCCATGTTTATAAATTTACAAGTTGGGCATAATGACAGTGTCTGTCTTTCTTTCCTGCACTTGCTCATTTACAAATCTCCACTCCATGTAACCGTTGTCCTTCCTGGGCGCAGTTTGACTCGACGCTTTGGTTTGAACGGGCCAGGGTTCTAAATGCTGCCTTTACTTGCTTACTGAGTCTGCAGTTTCTGGCACTAAAATTACAAAAAGTACGAACTTCATGGGATTGTCGTGAAGATTAATGAGATAAGGTCAGTTTAAGTACTCCATGGCTGGTAACTGCTATTTCGGAGTTTAGCAGGAAACTCCCCTTATCATGAACAAATTTCCCTAACATTTTTACTGTTTCAACATGTCAAATATGCCCCTGGCAAACTCCGGGCACTGTAAGCTCTTTGAATCTTGACCCTATTTCTAAGGCTTTTCTTCCTCTTTTAGCCCATTGGTACAGATAACGTCCTGCTTAACTTATACACTCGAGGCGCAATTGGGAGGCGCTGGGAGTAGTGAAGGGGGAACACTGGCCAAGTTGAAGCCACAAAGGGAAAGGACTGGCTGGACTGCGGGCATAGATATGAAATTCGGGCCCCGCAGGGTCCCCGACTTGTGATTTGGAAGAAGAGAGAGAGGTGAAGATGGGTGGTAAAACGGCAAGGGTCAAGGGAGGAGGCAAATGGTGTGCACACGGGACAGTGGCGATGAGGAGGAAACCAATTTAGACCCTAGGTCCACTTGGGCAATGAAAGGACATTGCCCAGCCTCTCTCAATCCCTCCTTGGAGAAAGACGAACGCCAAAGGAGGCCCCATCTTCACACCGCTCCCGAGTCCGGCTCCCCAGCGGCCCTGGAGAACCCACGATCGAGAGGAGACCTCCGAGCTGCCTAGACGGGACCCGGAAGTGCGCGCCGGGGAGCCCGAGTTTCCAGTCCTGCCCCGGGGGCCGAGGTGGCCGTCTTTGCGGAGCGGCTGCGCGAGTGAGTGTCGGGGCTACGGGCCGGGGCTCCGGGTCTGCGCCGTGGCTGGGGGAAGCTCGGGCTGCGGCGGGGGGCTCGGGCCGAAGGGATGCCCGTGGTGCGGGGTTGGGGCCGCAGGCCTGGCCGCGCCCCCGCGCCAGGGCCCAGCCGGCCTGGGGAGAGTGAATTGGGAGCCTCTCCCGGGAAACCTGCCGTTTTCCCTGCATCTGCCCTCTTCTCCCTCCCTTTTCTGAAGTGACTGCCCATCCGTTGTGTCGCGCTCTGAAGACATTTTAGGGGAATTCTTGGCCTTGGAGCAGCACCGGGGATTGGACCCAGCCCATGGAGAAGCTGCCTGAGCAGATGTCCCCGGAGTCCCTGTGCCCATCCTCCGAGCAGGAGCCTCGAAAGAGCAAGGGTGAGGAGCTGACCTAGCTGGCTTTCTTTGTCTAAACTTAGTCCTTCCGACCCGCGGCCTCAGATCAGATGGACACGATTGTCCTGTGAAAAACTACTGCTTTTTTTTTTTTTAACCAGAGGCTCTATTACCTGTAAATAAAGCCTGTAACCAACATTTTCTCTCTGTGTGGAGCAGATCTGCCGCAGCAGCACTATCCTAGCATAAGTCTTGGAGGATCTGTCATTCCAGCACCTGCTAACTTGCTTGGCCTTTGGAGAAGCTCACTAAATGTGTGAATAAAGAAATGAATGAACCCAGCCAAGTATGTCCCATACTGCAAATAACCAGTTAAGGAGCGGGCTCCTCCACTCATTCTACCCAAGCTCTCCTTCATCGTTAGGGAAAATACATTTACCACCCGAGGTATAAACTCCAAGAGGGTGCCTTTCCTGTGGAGTACAGTAGATAAGACAGCCACTTGCTGATGGAAAATGAGGTTAAGCTATAGGTATTAACATTTTTATTTCAATCTGCTATCCCCTCATTATCTGGTGTATGTCTGGCTATTAAAAAAATGGATATGGATGATTTAATTGGGAGACATAGACTTAGATAATCCACATCAGGGGCTCTGAGATGGCTTATGTTTGGGGAGATTTTCTTTTACAGATTTATGTGTAAAAACTATGTTTTGGGGCTAATTTTTAATTTGGCAAGTATTTATTGAGCTTTTATTGTGAGGTGTTGAGACTAAGTTGAAAGAAAACCCAACCCCTATTCACCCACAAACTTAAGAGTTGAGTTAGGGGGCACCTGGGTGGCTCAGTCAGTTAAGCGTCCAACTTCAGCTCAGGTCATGATCTCACGGTCCGTGAGTTCAAGCCCCGCGTCGGGCTCTGGGCTGACAGCTCAGAGCCTGGAGCCTGTTTCCGATTCTGTGTCTCCCTCTCTCTCTGCCCCTCCCCTGTTCATGCTCTGTCTCTCTCTGTCTCAAAAATAAATAAACGTTAAAAAATTAAAAAAAAAAAAGAGTTGAGTTAGAATAGTTAACTGAGAGGCTGTGGATTAGTAAACAAGGTAGAAGTTCACAAGGGACATCCCTGGGAACTGGGTATTGGCCCAGGAAACCCTAGAAAGTCACAGGTTTGGCCTGGAAAGAATTTAAAGTTCAAGGAATCAAATTTTAGATGAGAGGGGATAGACACCACAGGCTCCTGTAGTCTTTCTAAAAGGCCAAGTACCTGTACTCACCTTATTAAAACACTCATTTACTCCTGTTAGTTCACAGCGCCCACTGCATCCAGTCCATACTCCATAACTTGGCATTCAAGGCCCTCTGCAGGGTGGCCTCAACTCAACTTGAGAGTCTTTCCTTAGTGTTCCCCAAAATAAACCGAGCAAGACTGGTGTGTCTACACAAGGTAATGCTGAAGACGCTTTGCACTATCTACTGTTGTGCCTCTGTGTCTTTTTCTTAATGCATTGCTGTCCACTACATTCTCTGCCTATCCAAACGCCACTCATCCCAGCGTCCCATGCAAGACAGCCTCCTCCATGAAGTTTCTGAAATAAACAGTTGTAAGCGACATTTACATGAAAACCTGCAGGACTTGGTGGCTGATTGAGCATTAGGGGGAAACTGGGTATAATTGCCTTTGTTCCCTTCACTGTCATACCTCTTTAAAAAAAATCTTCATGAGTTGCTATTATCTTTGGAATGCAGGGTACTGCTTCTGCTCCATCAGAACTGATTACACCCAGGTTGCCAGTGGCTTACCTATAATGAATCCATTGGACACATTTTTTTCAGCTTTAATTTTTTGACCCCTTAGTATTTTCTGTTGATGTGATCATTCTTCCTCACACCTCTTGTTCTTTGGTTTCAGAAGCATCATTTTCTTCTTGTTTTCCTCTTGCCTTCTCCGGGCCTTTCCCACTCCTGTTTCTCCACCTGTTTTTAAATGTTGATTTTCCCTAAGACTGTTCTCAGCCCTCTTTTTTCACTCCTGTGCGTGATCCTGTCCCCTTCCAGGACAAAACTTGGGAGTCATACTCTACTATTCTCCTTCCCTCCATATTCAGTCAGCCACCACATCCTGTCAGTTTTTCTTCAAAAAGTGCCTGATTCAGTTGCCTGTCACTGCCATTTCCTCATTTTAGTCCCGTCCTATTTTTCTTGGATTGTTGATACATCACTATGCTATTGGTCATGCCCCTCACTCTAGGCTCTCCTCTATACTGCTGCCAGAAGAATTTCCCTGGGAATAAATTTGATCATGTTAGTCTTTGCCTATAAAATAAAGTGCAAAGCCCTGGGTGTGGCTTATATGCCTCTTCATAGGTTGGCTCTACTCTACTTTTTCACTACATCTCCTGCTTCCTGCCCACATGGAGCATACATTTCAGTCACATTGAATTTTTTTTTCACTATTCCTTAAACTTAGTGTTCCTTTTTAAGTTGCTGAGCCTTAGCATATGCTATTACTTGTTTCTGGAATACTCTTTACCTTGTAGATCCTGATCATAGTCAAGATCCCGCTCCAAGTCATTCTTTGAGGATGCCATCTCCAATCACCTAGGTAGGGGTTGTCCTTCCTAATTCTGCTTTGAGGCAGCATTATAATCTTTCTACCAGTATCCTGCACATAGCTGGTGGTCTATATGTTTTTGATTGGTTAAATCAAACAGGAAGTGTATTCATTTCCTAGGGTTGCCGTAACAAATTACCACAACTGCATGGCTTAATACAGCAGAACTATATTCTCACCATTTTGTAAGCTAGAAGTCCAAGAGGGCCTGTCTACCTCTGAAGGTTCTAGAGAGGAATCCGTCTTTGACTGATCCTAGCTTCTGGTGGTCCCCAGCAATTCTTGAGGCTCCTTGGCTTATGGCTGTATCATTCAATCTCTGTCTCTGTTGTCACATGACCTTCTTTTCTGTGTTTCCATATCTGAATCTTCCTCTTCTTTCTCTTATGAAGATATCAGTCATTGGATTTAGCCCCAACCCCCCAATCCATTATGACCTCATCTGAACTCTGCAAAGACTCTGCTTCCAAATAAGGTCACATTCTGAGATTCCAGGTAGACATGAGTGGGGGGCGGGGGGGGCATTATTTGACACAGCACAGTATTACTCATTTCTCCTGCTGTTAGAAGTGAATATACTTGAGATCACACAGCTTTGTAGTTAAACTACTTGAAGAACTGCATAGATTTCCCCCTTTCCTCTAAATTAAAAGCAGATCAGCCAAGAAACTTTCTTTTAAACCTTTGTCCACAGAGACACATTTGATTTGCTTATTTCAGAGGGCAACTGCTCTCTTCTTGGGCTTCTCTAGCTCTGTCTTAGACTGGCCACTGTCTGTTGAGGCGTTCTAGGGGGCCCTGCTGTCTACCAGAGTTTGGATCCAAGTTTTTGATATTTTTTCTTTTTTTAAAATTTTTAAAATGTTTATTATTTTTTTAATATTTATTTTAGCGAGCGAGAGAGATAGACAGAGCGTGAGTGGGGGATGGGCAGAGAGAGAGGGAGACACAGAATCCAAAGCAGACTCAGGCTCTGAGCTGTCAGCACAGAACCTGATGCGGGGCTCGAACCCATGAAGCGCGAGATCATGATCTGAGCTGAAGTCAGACGCCTAACTGACTGAGCCACCCAGGTGCCCCTAATGTTTGTTTATTTTTGAGTGACAGAGAGAGAAGGAGAGAGAATGAGCAGGGGAGAGGCAGAGAGAGAGGGAGACACAGAATCTGAAGCAGGCTCCAGGCTCTGAGCTGTCAGCACAGAGCCCATTGTAGGGCTTGAACCCACAAGCTGTGAGATCATGACCTGAGCCTAATTCAGATGTTCAACTGACTGAGCCACCCAGGCACCCCCTTCTTTTCTTTAAAAAGAATTTTGTTTTCAATTTTATTTTAGAGAGTGCAAGCAGGGGAGAGGGGCAGAGAGAGAGAGAGAGAATGGGAATCTTAAGCAGTCTCCACATTCAGTGCAGAACTCGATTTGATGCGGGGCTTGATCTCACGACCCTGGGATCATGACCTGAGCCAAAATCAAGAGTCAGATGTCTGACTGCGCCAGCCAGGTGCCCCGATATTTTTTCTAAAAGTGGCTCTGATCTATGAAGAGATCTACCTCTCTGAATTTTATTTGAGCCTCAGTCCTGGAGACTTTTTATAAATGGTCTTTTTGGAACCATCAGTGATTTATAGATTCTTCTCTTGATGGAGGGGAACTTCCTTTTAATGAATTGCCGGGAAATAATCAGGAGCATTTTGAAGCACCTAATGTGCACAGGACTCTTTTCATAGTAGTGGGCTTGGAGAAAAAGAAATAGAAGACATCTTTTATTCTGAGATGCTTTGAATATAAATTGACACACACACACACACACACACACACACACACACACACACACAAATACTTCTGAGGAGAGGCCCAAAGACTGTGGTTAAATACCATGAAAGAGGTAGGAACTGAATGCTTTAGAGATTCAAAGGAGAGATCACTTCCAGCTAGGGTTAGAGCCGGGTTAGGTTTCAGGAAGGAGGCTGCCTTTGAGCTGGGTCTTGAAGGTCTAGGATTTTGATAGGTGACATTAGAATGGAGGCTGTTCCAGGTGGAGGAGAAGGATGTGTGTGGGGATATACATGTTCAGGAAATAGTTCACATTAATTGGAGTATAGAGAAGATGTGATAGGGGATGAGTCTGTAAGTCAGAGTGGAGTAAGATTATGGGAGAAGAATGCCAGGCCCAAGAGCTTAGTTTTTGTTCAGCAGATGTTGAGGTATGATATGTTAGCTTTTCTTAACAGGAGGCTAGCTGGTGAACATTGCATATGAAGGAAGAGAATCTGACTTGTTGAGTGTGGTATGGGAGGTGAGAGTTGCTTAGGATCCGACTTTAGGACATGAATAGTGATAACAGAAAGGTAGGGACAAAAATCAAGAAGTGATAACAGGAAGGTAGGGACAAAAATCAAGAAGTGTGCTGTAGGTAGAAGCAATAGTACTTGTTTACCGAGTGGATGTGAGGGCAGAGAGAGGAGTCACTGATCATTGTCAGTGCTAAAATGCTAAAGCTACAGGAGAGTTGCAAGAATATTATACCAAATATTCGAACTCCAGAAGGAGGAACAGATTTGAGACCTATTGATCTCAAGAGACTGGTATGAGAACTACATGGAAATGTGTCTTTAGAGTATTGGAGGTGCCGTAGCCTTTACAGATATTCCCCATTTCAGGAGATGGGAACACAATCCCTTCAGCTACTTAACCCAGAGAGAAACAGCTTCTCTCATATTCATATCCAGCAGTCAGTACTCCTGTCCACACAACCATCAACGTTGTTTTCCAGAATCCAAGTAATTCTTACTACCTTCTCCACCACAGTCTTGGTCCAGGGTGCCATCATCTTTCACCTGAACTATTGCAGCAGCCTCCTGGCTGGTTGTCCTGCCTCTACCATTGCCTTCCTACAGTCTATCCAAAATAGCAGCTGGTGTGATCCTGTTAAAATGCCAGGTCTTGTCTTCCTCTGGTCAAAAGCCTCCTGTGGCTCCCCATCTCACTCGGTGAAAGAACACCTCTTCCAGTAGCCTATAGGGTCCTATGTTCTCTGATTCCCTTTTAATGTCTGTGACCTCATTTCTTACTACCGCCCCCCCCCCCCCCCCCCCCCCCCCCCCGCTCATTGCATACCCATCACATTGCCTCCTTGAACACCCAGGGCCTTTGCACTTGTTATTTCTTCTATGTGCAATGCTCTTTCTCAGATACCCTTATCTCCTTCAAGTCTTTGCTTCAGTGCCCTTTTATTAGTCCTTCTTTGACCATGGTATGTAAAATTGGAACCCTTCTGCCCACTCCCTCCCCCTGGCACTCTACTCCTCTTCCTTGCTTTCTCTATGGTACGTGTATCTTCTTCCTCTAAGAGTATGTAATTTATAAGGTTTCTTGTCCAGCTCCCTTACTAAAATGAAATATCTTAGAAGGCAGAGTTTTTGCCTATTTGCCCACTGGTGTATCTCAGCACTTGGAACTGTACCTGGCATGTTGTTGGTGCTCAGTAAGATGGATGTGAATGAGTGAAGTGTCACAGGACTCATAAAGAGGAGAAGTATTGAAGAATTCTACAAGGATCACTTTCAGCCAATGAAGAAGGTGCTATTGAATGGAGCCTGAGAGCTGTAGCATTTGCATTCTTGACTATGTCGGGCAGGCTGTCAGATCCTCTGTCTGTCAGCCCAAATAAAAGCCTCATCCTCTAGCATGCCTAAGCCTTCACATGTTGTTGGAGACAACAAAGCGATTGGTTCAACAAAAAGAAAAGGTTTGGTGTAGGGGAGAGGATCAGAACAAGGCTGGAAAGACAGAGGCCAGGTCAGGGAGATACAGAAGAAACCCTCATTTGGCCTCAAGACCAAATGGAGGCATGCCCAGGCTATTGCTCTTTGACTTTTGATGAGCTGATGAAGACTTTATTAGCTTCTCTGTCTGATGTCTCACCTTATTAATGATCCCAGTTTTGAAGGGCTTCTGAGTTTAGATGCTCCTAGGCCTGTGGGACAAATCTGGAAGACTTAGAAGGTTCTAGAGTTAGGCTGTCCAGTAGGGTAGCACCAACTACAATGGGCTAACTACATTGAAATTAATTAAACACAATTAAAAGTTCAGCTCCTCAGTTGCACTAGCCACATTTCAAGTGCTCAGTAGCCATCTGTGACTACTGGCTACTGTATTGGACAGTGCAGATGTGGAACAGTTACATAACCACAGTAAGTTCTGTTGGATTGTGCACAGTGAATGACTTGAATTTACAGTACCAGTTCATTTTGGTATCTTGTGAAAAAGAATTGGCCTGCCTACCTATTTGTTTGGGCTTGACTGATGCCTTTGTCACTTTTTTTTTTAAGTACCTAACTTTTTAGACCTAGTCTCTGTGTTTACAATTCGTGTCACTTACAAGGTAAACAGTTAAACACATGTGCAAATGGATATAAAAACATTAACCCAGTAGTCCATTCACACTGTTAGAATGGCTATCATTTAAACGACAAGAAGTAACAAGTGTTGGTGAGGATGTGGAGAAAAGGAATTCTTATACACTGTTGGTGAGGATGTAAATTGATGAACTGCCAATAGAACTACCATATGATCCAGCAATTCACTTCTGTGTGTTTATCTGAGGGAAATGAAAGCACAAATCTCAAGAAGATATCTGCACCCCCCATGTTCATTACAGCATTATGTACAACAGCCAAGACTTGGAAACAGCCTAAGTGTCCATCGATGGATGAGTGGATAAAGCACATATGGTATACATACAAATATACATGTGGATACACAGTGGAATATTGTTCAGCCATGAAAAGGAAATCTGTCATTTTTGGAAACATGGATGGACCTTGAGGATATTATGCTAAGTGAAATAAATCAGAGAAAGACAGATACTGTATGATCTCACTTATATGACATCCAAAAAACAAACAAAAAAAACCCCACCCCAACTCTTAGACACAGAAAACAAACTGGTGATTGCCAGATGTTGGGGGTGGGCCTGGGGGAATTGGATGAAGGGTGTCAAAAAGTAGAAACTTCCAGTTACAAGGTAAATAAATCCTGAGGATGTAATGTACAACATGGCAACTATAGTTGATAATGCTGAATAGTATGTTTGAAAGTTGCTGTGAGAGAGGACCTTAAAAGTTCTTATTACAAGAAGAAAGTTTTTACAAATACAATATCTAGATTGAACATACAGAGGATGAGAGCATATCTGGATGTGGAGAACAAGTGATAAGACATCACAGATAATTATTAAATTCCTTCAATAAAATGACTATTACCAAATAAAATCAGAGCTGTTTATATTTTAGGCTTTCCCTGCTGATGGAAATGCTGCATTGGCTATTCCTCAGCACTCCCTTCTTTCAGAAAGATCCCTCTTGGTAGAGGGCCTGCTTTCTCTAATAACACTGCGAACAAAATAAAACAAAACAAAACAAAAACAAAAACCTCTCTAGCTTCAGTGAGCCTTATTTCATAAGTATTTCTTGAGAGGAGGAATGTATTAAACAGGAAATGTTTTTCTATCATGTCTCCTTTAAATGCAGTTAGGGTGCAGGGTTTATTTTTGTATGTTCTGTTAGAGTTGAAATCGACTTGGAAATATTTCTACTCCATGCTTCATATTTAAACAACTCTTCCTCTTCTCCCCTTTCCTTTATTAAATCTTCCCAATTTGCAGTATTTTTTAAAGATGTACATAAGTAGGTCTGAGTGTGTCTGTCCATGAGTGAGCATCTGTGTATAGAGAGATGCTCTGGTGAAGAAGGTGTTGGCATTTGATGATGTGAAGATAGTCTTCCCTTTTACCTCAGAGACAATCACGAGGCCAGGGTACCATGTAGACAGAACCTCTGGGGTAGGATACTCCTCTTTAATTGATTTGTTTAGTCCCTTCCCCTCCCCACACAGAGACCCCAGAATCTCCCTTCTAATGTTCTGAGATACTTCCACTTCCCCCAAACACCGCTTTCCTTTCTGCTAATCCCAGTATGTCTGTCTGGTTAGCTACTTCATATATAAACCCTAATTTTAGTTTCCCACTGCTTTCTCCAGTTGTGCACAACTTGTATCCATCTTTTCTCTGTACTGCAAGGCCATTTTTCATACTTTTTGTTGAACCAAATCCTTCTTGAATACTCTGACCATCCTGTTTCCCACCAGGAATTTTTCTTATTACATTTTACCTTTTTTATATTTTCTGTCAGATGGTGAGACCTGGACTGAGGATCAATTAATTATAAAGCAGAAAAGTCTTGAAGTAGGGCTACACTACCTGAAGGAGATGAATGTGAACAAAACAAACACTAGGGGCCCTATGAATGTAGATGAAACTTCTGTAACGTCATAAACTCTATGCAACAGCCACAGATTCTTAATTGAAGAGACATCCCAAATATGTAGTATTTGTGGAACGTTATTTAGGCGAAACTCATACCTTATTCAGCATGAAAGAATCCACACACAAGGGAAGACTTTTGAGTGTCATGAATGTGGAAAAACTTTTGGCCATAGTTCAAACCTTATCCAGCATCAAAGAATACATACTGAAGAAAAACCCTATGAATGCAGTAACTGTGGGAAAGCCTTCTGGTGCAGTTCATACCTTATCCAGCATCAGATAACTCATACAGGAGAAATGCCTTATATGTGTAATGAATGTGGAAAAGCTTTTGTTCAGAGCTCAAGTCTTACTTGACACCGGAGAATCCACATGAGGGAGAAACCCTATGTGTGTAGTGAGTGTGGGAAGGCCTTCAGCCAGAGCTCAAATCTAATAGAACATCAGTGAGTTCACACCAAAGAGAGACCATATGAATGCAATGACTGTGGGAAGGCTTACAGTTGTAACTCGCACCTCATTGAACACCACAGAGTCCACACAGGGGAGGCTCCTTATGATTGCAGCAAGTGTGGGAAATCTTTTAGTAGGAGTTCACTTCTTATTAAACACCATAGAATTCACATTGGAGAGAAACCCAATGAATGTAGTGAGTGTGGGAAGGCCTTCAGTCAGAACTCTCACCTTATTCAGCACCAGAAAACTCACAGTGGAGTAAAAGCTTCTGAATGTAAGGAGTGTGGGAAAACCTTCACGTACAGTTCATGCCTTTCTGATCATCTGGGAATCCATATAAGAGAGAAACTGTGAATGAAATGAAGATGGTAGATGGAGCCTTTGGTCAGAGTTCAGCTCTGATTGAATGCCAGAGAGCCCGCATGGGGAAGAAACCCTTTGGGTTTCATGAGGGTGTACAGCCTCCAGTCCTGGCTCAACTCTTATTAAGATGTGAAAATCCAGATAGTGGATAGATCTCACGGATGTGTTCAACACATGAAAACCTTTAGACAGAGTTTCCACCTTATTCAGCATCATTAGATTCACCTTGGAGGAAAGTGTGTCGGAGAGGGGTGTGAAAGGAACCTAATGCAGCACTACCAAGGTGATGGCTAAGTGGAACCTTCAGTTAGTGCTGCTGTTTATTTGATGTTTAGGATCTGCATCACAGGGAGATTCTGTGGTTTGCTTTTCAGATCTTCCCAGTTGTCTTCTGAAAATGGAATGAGTCAGATCCACTCCAGGGAAGAAAGAATCAGGGAATTCTGGATTCAGATTCATAGATCAGGAAAGCAGCAAGGTGACCTTTGAACCCAGTAGTTCTCCTTCTAGCTCATCTATTCTGTTGTAACTCTTGATGGAAGTGACCCTTGGGTCTTGGACCTGCATTTCACTCCTCAGTGTCCTGCAGATTATTGAATCTCTTGTTTTATATGACCTAAATGCACTTAATAAACAGGCATATTTTCTAGGCCAAATAACTTCAGTATGACATGTCACGGGCTTTGTTATATGTCAGCTTGGGTAGGTTGAAATGCACTTGCCAGACGTCCCTTTCCTGTAATTTTTGGTTCTTGAGGGCTAGAGAGGGAGATTCTTGGGAGACTGGGAGGGCAGAAAAAAAGCAGCAGTTATTTTGTAACTCACACATGCGGTTGCTAGTCAGCAGCTGGGCCTGCAAAGGGTCCACCTTCCCCTCGATCCTCCTTTGCCTTCCCTAGGTTGTGTGTGTGTGTGTGTGTGTTTGTGTCCTCGTGGTTTTACCCCTCTGATTGAATCCTAGTCATACTCAAGGTCACTGTTCTTGTGACAAGTACACATTTATTTTAAGTTTAGGTGGAGAGAAATGGGTAACTTCTGGCTGTTTTTGAAACAAAACTTCAATAATAATTTTCAAGATTTCCTTTAAGAAAAAGCCACAGTTCAAACTCCTTTATAACAAAAATGACATCATAACCTGAGGCAGAGCTTCACTACTGGGTAATTGTTGAGGAAAAAATTGAATAGTGTGATACATAATAGATCATTTTTTTAAGGATTTTTTATTTTGGGGTGCCTGGATGGCTCAGTTGGTTGAGCATCTGACTTCAGCTCGGGTCATGATCTCATGGTTTGGGAGTTTGAGCCCTGCATTGGGTTCTCTGCTGTCAGTGCAGAGCCTGCTTTGGATCCTCTGTCTCCCCTCTCTCCTCTCTGTCTCTGCCCCTCCCCCACTCATGTGTGTGCTAGCGCTTGCTCTCTCTCAAAAATGAATAGGATTTTTATTTTTAAGAAATCTCTGCACCCAAACATGGGACTTGAATTCATGACCCTGAGATCAAGAGTCACATGGTTCACCAGCTGTGCCAGCCAGGTGCTCCCATAATGGATACAATTAAAAAAAACACACAAAAACTTTTGAGTACTCATTACCATGAATATTTTTATCACTGAAAGAAATCCCAAAAATATCTCTACTGGGTAGTACATTGTTAGATTTATTCTAGGTATCTGAGAAAAATACCTACTTTGTTGTAAATGCTTATTTTTTATCACAAAAAAATAAGATTGTTTTACCCCTAGTTAGTCTGGATTAATGATTATTTAAAATATCAAGTGAAAATTATACTTACATTGTAGACTCTTAAAATTGAAACTTGCGTGTCCTGTAGCTTCCATGCCTGGTCTGGTGCTGTGCACACAGTAGGTATTGAGTGGATGGCTGTGGAATGAATCTGTTTACTGGACACCAAAGTCTTGTTGTTTGTCTCAGCTCTTCTATCTACACTCCTCTACCTTCCTCTCTGTATAATCTGGAGGTGATTATTAGCACTAACTAAGGGTCACCTTGCCATCTAGATGTCCCGAGTATGGACTTGCACTCTGTGAGGCCTGGTCTGACCTCTGAGCTGGTGTGCCCTCTTACTCTACTCGGCATGTGACCCTTCTCGAGTCCCTCCCCACTCCTTTCACCACAGAACGGGCCCTTTCCTTCTGTGGAGTCTTGAGAAGCTTCAGGGATGAGGCAGGGCTTGATGAGTTGGGTTTGAAGGCTGGGCAGGATTCTTTTTTTTAAGGGTATTTACCCATTTTGAGAGAAAGAGAGAGAGAAAGCACATGTCAGGAGGGCAGAGAGTGCGTGAGAGAGGGAATCTCAAGCAGGCTCCACACTGTCAGCACAGAGCCCAATGCAGGCTTGAACTCATGAACGGTAGGATCATGACCAGAGCCAAGATCAAGAGTTGGACGCTTAACTGACTGAGGTGCCCCACAGACTGGGCAGGATTCTGACTGGCAGAAAAGAATAGCAGGGAGGGGCATCTCAGGACAAAGTCATTGTGCAGGGTCATGGGCCAGGCTCCAAGGGTGGAGGTGTCCGTGGAGACCAGGAAAGGAGAGCAAAGAGTTTGTCTAGCCGTATCAAAGGCACTAAAGTAGTGGGGGAGCGGCTCCTGGCTGGCTCAGTCAGTGGAGCATGCAACTCTTGATCTCAGAGTTGTTAAGTTCAAGCCCACATAGGATGTAGAGATTACTAAAAAAAAAAAAAAAAAAAAAAAGATGTAGGAAAAAACCCCACTAAAGCAGGGCTCTGGTTCTTTGGGCACAAGTATTACTAGTGGCCAGAAAATTGACTAAGCTGTTAGACCTCAGGTGAACACGAGGGCAGCCGCTCATCCAGGTTGGCCAGGCTTTTCTCAGTCTTAGTATTGGAAGTCTCACATCTGAGAAAATGCTCAGTCCTGTGCGAACCAGGATGACTGATCACCTGAAGCCATAGTAACCCCTCATCCTTGCCCACTCATGGCTCCTAGCTGCAACAGGACATAAGAGAGCGGGAATTCTTAACTTAGGTAGCATACTATATCACCTGGGGGGCTTTCAAAGTACCTCAGTCCCAATCTCAGAGATTTTATGGAATTGAGTATGACCTGGATATTGGGATTTTACAAGTTACCAGCGAATTCTAATGTGCATTCAAGGTTGGGAACCTATATATGCAATAGGGGACAACAATGCTTCACAGGTGCTGAAAGACACAAAAAGATCACATAGGATGTGTGGCGTAGTCACTGAGGGCTAGCAAGAGGGCTGGACTGGGAGTGTGGAGCACATCAGGAGCCTATGTGAAAGGAGAGAGAAGGTGTCCCAGGTGAAGGAGCTGTGGGGCCCTGGCATTGGGAATGGAGCCAGCTAGTGGGTGGATTCCCTAAGTGCAGTAAACCAGGTCTGGGGGCTGGAGAGCAGAGGCCTGCTCACTTCCCAGTTCTGTTAACTGGTAAAACTACAGTTTGGGTTTTCCCTTGGGAGCTCTGGCCCAAGGAAGCACAGAGTCTGGGGGAAGTCAGAGCTCCAGCTCATGGGGACTCCACCCCATTTTCCAGCAGACAGTTATTCTTGCTTGTCCTCTACCCTGGACCTGGGAAAATATGAAAATGCTTCCAGAGGAGGCTATAACCTAAGCCTGTGCACACATTCTAAAATCTCCAGTCCTGGAGGGGGCTGGCCTGGTAGTCCTTAGCCATGCTGTGGGCGCAGCCTTGGGCTCCCCTGAATGAGAGGTTCTTCCTGGGCTCTGTTAGAGGATGGAATCTGGGAAAGGGAAGATAGTAAGAGGAAGAGGAATTTTGGCATTGGCGCCCAAATATGACTGCTTTAATTACCAGAGGCCTCTCATGGCCCTTAGGACGTAACTCTACAAGACCCTTCACGTCTCTGCTCTGCCTATTGACGTCTTCAGTTCTCTGGGGGCCGCTCCTTCCAGTCATTTTGAAATTTGTTGGGTCCTTGAACACAGTATTTTTTCAAATGTAGGTCAAAGCAACTAGTGGGTCATAAAATTAATTTATTGGAGTGAGTTGCAACCAGCACTGAGGGTAAAAGAAAAAAGTAAGCATGACTGGACTGGGATAGAAAGCATTTGTGTGCATTGCACATAGCTAAGGGAAGTGAGATTTTTCCATGTGCACATGTACACATATGTGCCATGTATAGTAGTTCTTGCTAAAGAGCAGGTGAAAATCTTTGCACAATGCAATCCCCTTTTGGGGATAAGATTCCATGTAAATCCTGCCTCCTTGCAGGTCTTCCCTTGGGCTGAATTGTCCTCTGCTATCCCTGTAGCGTGCTATCCATCCTTTGTGTACTGAGCACATTTTTTAAAAAGGTGATTTATTCAGGTACCGGTCTCTGTGCTAGATGGCAAGTTCTGCGAGGGCAAGGACTGTACACACAGAACATTGAACGTCGTATCTGTCATTAGAGAAAGCACTTTGATGCTGCGTGGCTGAGTACTTTAGGTTACTGCTGTGGATATGTTCTTAGCCAGGTTTCTTTTTATTTTTTCCAGTTTTTTTTTTGAGAGATTTCAATATATGGAAAAGTTGAAAAATGGTATAAATGAACACGCTATATATCCTCTATGTAGATAAGTAATTATTATCACTTGTCCATATCTACTTTCTATCCATATAATTTTTTTTCTGAATTATTTGAGAGCACGCATGGACATAACCTTCACCCCTAAGTAGCATGGCATGCTTCTCCTACAAGTAAGGTTAGTCTCCTACATAATTGCATCACTTTTAACATACTTAAGAAAAAGAATTTAATTTCCTAATAACATCTAAAATGCAGTCTATATTCAGACTTTCCCCGGTTGCCCCAAGAATGTGTTTTATAGCAATTTTATTTCTAATCAGAAAAAAAAAAAAACCCAGGGTCACATTGCATTTGGCTTTATGTCTCTTTAGTTTCATTTAATCTAGAATAGTTCCTCTGCTTTTGTTTGTTCATATGTTTGTGACAATGACTTTTGGAGGAGTCCAGAACAGTTATCCTTTAGAATTTTTCACAGAATTGGTTCCTGTTGTCCTGTGGTGGTATTTAACTTCCCTCCACCCCCCTGTATTTCCCCTAAACTGGAATGAGGTTTAGAGGCTTGATTAAACATTTTTGGCAAGAAAACCTCATAGGTCATGTCTCCATACTCTAATGCCTCCGTAGGCAACCGACGTCATATTATCCCACCCTAAGTCATGCCGTTTATTCACCTGTTTCAGGTAGTGACTGCCAGATCTCTGCTACGTAAACGTATGTTTTCCTTTTGCAACTAGTAATTTGTAAGGACGATAAACTCTAGCACCATGCAAATAATGTATTCCCCTACAGCCTAATGTTTTTAGCAACTATCCATGATCTTCTGGGCAAGTTCTTAACCCGAGACTTTATTCATTTGCAGTATGAGGATAATAATGCCTGTCATTTGGGTTTACTGTGTAATGAGATTCAAAAGTATAACATAACAGTGCACGTGAAAATGCTGCCCTGGTCTGCCATGATTTCTCCCTTCTTCTGAAGACACCATTCCTCTTCCTTTAAGAAAGTTTTTATGTTGATCCAGATATGTAATCCAAATTGCTGACTTCTCAGTGACCCTGTCTGCCTGGCCACTGTGAAGCACAGTTGACTTATCTTCTCTGGCCAGAGTGGAATGAGCATGTGACTTGAGCTAATCAGAATGCTTACTTGGGAAATTTTGAAACAAGGAGAGGGTGAGAATAGGGTGAGGAAAACCTTCTTTTCCTCCAGGATGACTAAATGTGAAGACTGGAGTCTGGAAGTGAATTGTTTCCCCTGCCACCTGGAGAATGAAAACCTATCGGGTGGAGGAGATCAGAGTTATCTGTCTGAGATGAGGGCAGAAGGTTGTGGGAAGGGGGAGGGTCTTCCTGGCCTAGCTCTGGTCCTGCCAGCTGGACCTCTGCCCCGAGCCAGCTAAGCCTGTGGAGGCTGTCTCTGGGGAACATTTACAAATTGGGTTCTGAAACTTTGAGAGATACAATCCTGAACAGTATAGGGGCCTGTCACATGCCTCTCACGTGATAGGTGACTGGGTGAATTAGTGGCCCATCCCATCTCGGTTTTGAATATGTCAGGGCCAGAGGAGAGGTGAGCAGGTGCCAGACATGGTACTGGCTTTTAAAAATCTTAGAGTTACAAATGCATTTCCTTGGTGAAAGCAGACTCAAAGTGGGGCGGAGTGGGGGTTGTGTGTGGTGCTGCTGGTGGTTTATCCAGCTCTAAGTGTGGCCACCCCCTACCCGTCTCCCAAAGCCGGAAGTTAGTCCTGCCCTCTCTGAAGAGTCTTCCCCCAGGTTGAAACCAGCCGCCAGGGTGAGAAGGGTAGCCAGCCTTCTTAGGGGAGGGCAGAGAAGGGGAGAGGGATGGTGGGGCCTGGAGGCCTGAGGGTGATCAGGCCCATGCACAGGACAAAGGCTTGGGAGGCTGCAGGAGTGGGGTGATCGGGGATGAGGGTCTTGGAGAAGGGGAATGAACTGGCAGGCTCCTGAGGAGTCAGGGGAGCTTGTCATTGGACGGGTCATTGGACCCTTTTAGCCCTCCAACAAGAGGAGTTACTATTATTATTCCCACTTCACAGACGAGAAAACTGACACCCACGAAGAAGTAAATTACCCAAGGTCACCCTGCTGGTAATGGCAGAGCTGGAATTCGAATTGAGATCTACCCGGCTCGAGATCACTTCCACCCCGTTTGGCGCACGGGTGCGCGAGGTCCGTTCTGCAAACAGCCCCGGAGGTCAGGTACCCCGGGCCGAGGGCCAGGTGAGTGGGCAGGTGAAGCTGCAGGGCCGATGAGCCCCCACCCTCCACCCCAGGGCCCCACGCGGGCTCCGTGGGCTCTGTCAGGAGAGGGCGCATTCTTGCTCCCGCCTCCGGGCCAACGGAAGCTCTGGACAGAGGGACAAGCTCTGGGCCAAAGGGTTGGATGAGGGGCTGGCCTAGAGGGAAGCCCTGCCCTTAGAGGCCCGGAAACCCCGAAGGTGCCCCAGGAGGGAGGAGAGACCACCCGGGAGGGAGCGGCAAGGTGGGCCCAAGGATTGGGGGCGTGGAGAGGGCCCCCAGCACCCCTCCCCCTGCCGCCTTCAGGCCACCCCCCAGGCTTTTGCGACCCACTGCGGTGGTGGGGCTGGGGGGATGATCAGAGGTGGCAGGGGTGGGGGGATGATCAGATCTGGGTCCATCGTTGTTTCCAGAAAATGTCACTGTGGCTTTGGGGCAAGGGAAGGGCCCAGGAGGCTTTTCAGCAGGAAGGAACCTCAGAGCAAACCCGGATCAATTTGCTGCCCAAGTTGCCACTAATGACTGGTGGGAAAAGGGAGTGAGGCACCCTGTGACCCTGACAGGTACCCCCACCATTCCAACCCAGATGTACTTTATGTCACCCACCTCATTCATCCCCTAGCGCAGGTCCCAGCTGACCCCGGGGTTGCACGGCCTGGGGGGGGGCTGACGACAGGGGTGCATTCTGGCTGCTGCAGGGTAGCTCAGGAACTGTCCCAGAGGGAGCCCAGAGTGAGAAGCCTCCACACAAGCCCTGCTTCCCAGATGCCAGTCCTCCAGGCTCCACGTAGCTAGCAGCTCTTTTACTTTCCAGTGTCACAGATCCTTTTTAAATAATAGTTAAAACACTCTGTGTAATAGTAGCTGACAGTTGTTTTTGTTTTATTTTGAATGTTTGTGGCAAAATAAAAAGTTGGCAGTTCTACTTCACCCCCCCCCCCCTTCACTCTCCCTTTCTCACACATGCAAATGAGCTTACCTAGTAGGAAGAATTCACTGGCCACTAAATTCCAAACTAAACTGCTGGCCTGGTCAGCTGAGGTGGGAGAGGCAGCCATGTGGGATTCTGGTCCTTGCCCCAGGGCTGACTGACTGTGGGATCCTGGACCAGTGGTGGGTCTTTCTCTCCTGCTCTGTTTCAACACTACAAAAGGATGTACAAATCCCCTGTCATATTAACAGGTCTATGGTCCTTCGAGTCTGGCCTAGATCAATGCACCCCACAAGTTGTATATCTGTGGGGCGCAGTCATCCAGGCCCAGTGCTAAGAGCTGTTCTGAAGGTCCTTTTCACTGGTGAGCAGCCGGGCAGGGGGGAAGATAGGACTGGGGTATGCCTGGCCCTGAAGTAAGCCAGGCAGGGGAGAGGAAAGCATTGCACCTTGTGACATGTTTTTGTGTCTCTCACCCCACAGTTACCAAGAGCCTGCGAGTTCCTGTCTGTTTTCACCCCTGAATCACCCCCATTGGCCTAAGCTGGTCATGGGGCGTCCAGTAAGTGTGGAGGGAATGGATAGTGGCTGGTGGCTGGGAGGGCTGTGTGCAGTGGCCAGGACCAGGCTGAGCTTCACAGGAGAGTTGGGCTTTGAGGAGGAAAGTGGGGAAGGAGGCTGGAGGAGTTGGGGATGGCTCTGGTATTCCAGGAGTAGAGGGAGACCTGTGGGCATGGGGCAGGAACTGTTTGGGTGTGGGGACTTTCAGAGAGGAAGCCTGGGAGGACAAGGAAGGTGGATGAGATGGGGACATGGAGAGAGGGAGAGGCCGGCATGCGCTCCACGCCAGCATGTGGTGATGGAGAATGGCTGAAATGGGAAAAACACGAAGGGCGGTTTTAGACAAATTGAGGTTGCGGGGGGGGGGGGGGGCGTAGGCAGGACACAGACCATCGAAAGACAATGTCCAGTGTCCTCCGTCCCACCCAGAGCAGGGGGGTCAAGATGTAGCCATGACTTATACCGGACAGTTTTAGAGCTAGGACTGCTCTCCGGGCCAACCGACTCCATCATTTGAGAGCAAAGGAGACTGGGGCCCTGAAGTTCAAGTGACCCATCAGTGAGGCCTGGAGGGTGGAGGGAGCGTCTAAAGGGGAGCTTTGGAGAGAGGGAAGGATGAAGTTGTTCAGGTGGGAACAAGAAAAAGTAGTGATAGGAAGGAGGTGAAAGCACATTGGGATGTTTCCAAACCACTCTGCCAGCGCTCGAAGAGCACTCTGTGTACCTGGTTATACCCAGCGTGTTTGGGTCGGAGGTGAAGGAGGGCACCCGCACTCCACCCTCCGCCATTAGGCTGGTCCTGTTTGTGGTGATCAGCAGGTCCCACAGCCTTAGAGACTCTCCTTGCCCCAGCTGCAGTTTGGGGGGTCTGCATTGGAGCCTCTCCAGGTGTTGGGCCTGAGCATGGGTGTTCACACAGGATGAGGACTGGAGAGAGCAACCCCTCACACTGAGGGCTTTGCACCTCAGACCCCAGCCTTATTATCTCTCTCATCATCATTCTGAAATCCCCAAAGCTCTTAACTGTTAGCTGCCTGCCAAGCTTAGTGGAGAGGGTCTTTGTAGGTGGGTGGTAGTTAACAGAACTGAGCAGTGAGAACTTTAGGGTTGGAAGGGTTCGGGGATGGCCCATTCCAACGTCCTCATTTTATTGAGGTGGAAATTAGGGCTCAGAGAAGGGACCCTGCTTACCCAAGATCACCCAGTGACTTAGCGGCAAAAAAAATGTTTTATGCATTTTTTTAGGTCTGCTGAAGAAGTCTGTGAGGCTGTAAAGTTTATCCAGGCAAGGAAATCACCATTTCCCGAGCCTCACATATGTGCTACCGTTTGTGCAGGCATCATCTCCTTCCCTGTGTTCCACTTGAGAAGCCTTCACTTTTCCCTTGAACAGGTGATGCTGACTTTGGAGGACAAGGACATGAAGGGGTTCACGTGGGCCATAGCCCCAGCCTTGACCTCCCTGGGCTACCTGCTTATACTGCTGGTCTCCATCTTTCCCTTCTGGGTGCGGCTTGTAAGCGAGGAGTCCCACGAAGTGTTTTTCAGTGGCCTGTTTGAGAACTGTTTCCATATCAAATGCTGGAAGCCTCGACCCTTATCAGGTAAGGGGGGATGGAGGTGGGGATGGGGCAGAGGGAGATGGGGCCAGTGTGGGCAGTTTGGGTGACAGAGAGGACAGAATATAATAAGCCCCTAAGGGCATTTTCTGAGTCTCTACTTTTGGGGTTAGAGGAAAGTAGTGGCCAGGAGAAGGTTGATAATATCAGGTTGACCACCAGGGTCAGGAGCAAATGTGTCAGCAACAAAGTTTATTTGCGGGGTAGGGCTGGCTCCATCTAGGATGGAGGGGCGGGGGTCCTGCCCTACTCTGTGAGGCTGGATTTCAGCCTCACTTCCAAACGCCCGTCTGACTGTGGGTGGCTGCTCTACAGAAAATGTTCTCAGGCCTGAGGACATTTCAAAGGGAATGCACAGAAATACGAGCTCAGTGGACTGTGGATGCACTTGAGGCTGTGTTTTTATAAGGGGCTTGAGAGGGTCAGGGGGATGTCTGTCTTGGAAAGGAGGTGAACCTGGGGGATATAGGGGTTCTTTCCTGATAACAGAAGAGGAGAAGCCTCTTTGGGGGAAGATGGGCCACACTATGTGAGCTCCTTGACCTGGAGTTGCTCAGCCTCGGTACTACTGACACTTTGGCTGGAAAATCTTTGTTGCGGGGCTCTCCTGTTGTTTGCAGGACAGTTAGTAGCACCCCTGCCCTCTACGGCCCACTTGATGCCAGTAGCACCCCCTACCCTCAGTTGTGACAACCAACTTACCTCTTAGCATTGCCAAATATCCCCGGGGTGAGGAGGTGCAAACCTGCCTCCAGTTGAAAACCATTGGTTTAGCCCAAGAGTAGATTCTAGAAGTTTAGCGATACCTTTGTCTTAGGAGTTTAGTGATATGTTTGTCTTTTTGTCCCACCCCCAGCTGTCCATCTCTGCATGCTTAGAAGGCTATAAAAACTCATCTTAATGGCAGCTCTTTCTGCCCATGGGTCCTGTCCCCGTGCTTTAATAAAATCATCTTTTTTTGCACCCCCCCCCCAAAGAAACCCTAAAAACCTCATTTTAACATGGGTCTGAATCATGCCAATAATAGGGGAATAAATCACCCTGTCATCAAGTCCCTTGCTCTGCTATTTTGGATCTATTTCATGACTTGTGTTAACTGGGATAATTAAATAAGCATTCCCCACAGAGTTCAGAACATCTCAACCTCACAGGTTCTGATTTTCCACTAGCCACTTATTTCAGTGTGACCAGTATTGATGGAGTTCTTCACATTTCCACATGCAACTTGTATCATTTATGTTGCTTACTAAAATGACTGTTTGTCCATCTAATTTTTTTTCCCCATACACTTCCATGTCACGGGGAACAAAATGTTGGAACCAGAGCATTCATTGTTGGGGGCAAAGTGGAGGGGTCAGAGCTGGGGTCCCAGGCCATGCTGTGGGACTGAGGGTGGTAAGCTGGTGGGGGGGCTTCTCTTTGCAGGCTCTGCGGGGCTCTGTCCCTTGTCACGGGTCAGGTGTCCAGCTGCAGCCCAGCCTCCCCTCCCCCACAGTGTACATCATTCTCGGCCGCGTTTTCCTGCTGTCCGCGGTTGTCCTGTCTTTCCTCACCACCTTCATCCTGGTGTCCTTTGCATCTCAGCTGTTTCCGAGGACCCGGAAGCACAATTTGGTGTCAGCCTTCATCAGCTTCCTCACAGGTGTGGAACAGGCAGGCAAGCCTTGTTGTCAGGCAGGCCTCAGCCTTGGGAAGGGGCTGGGGAGGGGCCCAAAGGCAGGGAGATGGTTGGTCTCTGTGGTGTCAGGAGAGAGAATTTTTAGGGACCCTCTCACCTGTGGCCTTCTCTGAGGCAGCCTTCCCCCCCACCCCGGATCACAGTCCCTCTCTCTGAGGCTGCACAGCACCCTGTACTTCCAGCTAGCTCCACCCTCACTATGTTGGCTTGGGGTCATTTGTCTGGGGGTCTTTTTTACCATAATCTCTATCCCAGTGACTTTCATAGAATCTGACACAGAATGATAATACACAAGTGAAATATGTGAGTGAAATATAAGTGTTTGTTGGATGAATGGATGGAAGACACCATCTCTGCCCTTTGGAACCTTTTGACTTTAAAAGGCTGGCCAAGGCCCTACCCTGGGAGGCTCCCATCACATGGAGGAGGTGGAACGCTCACAGTGGGAAAATCAGGTTGAATTGCACCCAAAGCATCACACCCAGAGGGCCCCGTCTGGAGTCAGCCAATGGCACAGGCACAGAGGGTACCCGGGAAAGGGATTTCTGGTTATGGGGCCTCTGGGAGGTGAGGCACATGGGCTTTGAAATGTGTTGGGAAGGAGGGCAAGACAGGCATGTGGGGTAGAGGTTATTGACTCTGAGAGGGCACAGGTGTGGGCTGGAGAAAGGAGCCTCCATGTAGGAACCATACAGGCTGTAAGCCATGTGACTCTGTCTGATTAAGAGCAAAGGTGGGAACCATGTGAGGAGATCAAGAGTGCTTCCCTATGACCCTGCAGGGGCCAGTGCCTTCCTGGCCTTGTTGCTGCATGCCCTGGAGATCCAGAATCTGAGGATGAAGCCCAGCCCCCCCAAGTTCTCGGTGCAGTGGCCTTACTACGTTCTGGGCTTTGCCATCCTTCTGTTCATAGTGGCTGGTGAGTGTCCTGGGGCTGGTGCCCTTCTCCCTGCCCTCTGTCTGGATTCAGAAGCCATGGACACTCTAGAGCAACACTGTCCAAAACTGTGGTCACTAGCTACTTGTGGCCATTTCATTACTTAAAATGAAATAAATAGAAATTCAGTTTCTCGGTCATGCTAGCCACATTTCAGATGTTCAGTAACCACATTATTATGTGTCTAGTGGCTGCCATATTGAATGGTGCAGATGCAGATATTTCCATTGTTGCAGAAAGTTCTACTCAACAGCACTGCTCTAGAGCCTCAGCCCTATATCCCATCTTCCTCCTCTTTGACTTTGGAACCAACCTCCAGATCTCATATTCTGTCTTACTCTGTCCTGGCTCCTAAGGGTTTCTATGCCTATCTCTATCTCTATCTCGGAATCTACAATCTTATTCACCTCAGTCCCGCTTTACTCTCTTATTTTATATACCATCACCGTCTAAGTCTCAATCCTATTTAATTTTGTCCTTTTTCCTAATCTTCTTCCTACTATATTAATCTGACCCAGGACATAATCTGTGTTAACTTGATTTTATTATACACTGAATATATAAAAACATTTATAAGAGGTAATTAAAAATAAACTGTGCACCCATTTCCACCATATAGTTTAAGAACTAGCCATATTTTCATGGAATCCATTGTTTGTAAGTTACACCTTTATTTTATTTACCACTGAAAGAGAAAAAAGGATGCTAGGAATAATTCTAAGGTGGTATAACTTGTAAGGCACATCCTTATTTCAGAGATGTTAAGTGAAGAAAATTGGCTTGTCTGCATTAATGAAATATGTTAGAATATTAAGAATCTTTGAAGTCCTGCCCCCTCAACCATGTGGCTCTTCCTGATCTTGTCCTCCTCTCTCCCCTCGGGAACCAATTATTCTGCAATTTATGATAATCATATTACTACACACATATATATCCTTAATATATTACTTAGTCTTACATGTTTTAAAACTTTGTATAATCATACTATATTTATTTTTCTGGAACTTGTTATGTTTGATCAACATTGTAACCTCCATGGTAATATGAGGAACTCTTAAGGTTCATTCATTTTTACCATCTTAAGTATTTAACTGTATAACTAAGCTTGCCTGTAGAAGGAATATGGTATTTCTCTGTGGGAGAATTTTAAGTTCACGATTCAGTTTCTTAAAGACTATAGGACTATTTAGGTGTTTTATTTCCTTTTGAGTTAGTTTCAGTATTTATATATGTCTATAAGCTTATACATTTTGTTTAAAATTTGAAATTTATTGGCATAAGTTTATTCAAAATGTTTTCTTTTTTAACTCTTTATTTTGTGATGCACCTGTAGTGATGTGCTTCTTTTTTCATACCTAATTTTCTCTTTTTTCATTGCCAATTTTGTCAGAGGTTTACCATATTTTTAGTCTTTTCAAAGAACCAGGTTTAAGCTTTCTTGAACCTTCATATTTTATGTTTGTTTTCTATTTACTTCTTATTTTGAACTTCCTTCCCTACTTCTTTTTTGCATTTATTCTGCTATTCCGTTTCCAGCTTCTTAAATCACGATCTAAACTCATAGCTTACTTCTTCTTTTCTAAGTAGACAATTAAAGCTCTAATTTCCCTGTAAGAATTGCTTTATTTGAATCTCCCATTTTCATATGTAATATTTTATGTTATTGTTCTATTTCAAACATTTTCCAGTTCCCCTTATGATATTTTGGATCCATGAAATATTTTTTTTTTTTCAACGTTTATTTATTTTTGGGACAGAGAGAGACAGAGCATGAACGGGGGAGGGGCAGAGAGAGAGGGAGACACAGAATCGGAAACAGGCTCCAGGCTCTGAGCCATCAGCCCAGAGCCCGATGCAGGGCTCGAACTCACGGACCGCGAGATCGTGACCTGGCTGAATTCGGACGCTTAACCGACTGTGCCACCCAGGCGCCCCATCCATGAAATATTTTAAAATATACTTTTAAATTTCTAAGCATATAATTTTTTACTGTATCTTGTGTTAATGATTTTAACTTAATTTCAATTTGATGAGAGATCATGGTCTGTATAATCTTAATGTGTTCAGATTTATTGAGACATGTTTTATAGTCTAGTTTGAGGTCCACTTTCATGTTTTATGTTGAATACAACTTTTCATTTATAAACATTAGATCAAGCTTGTTTATTATATTGTTCAAATCTTGATTTAGAATTGTTCTGTTTTACTGGAGAATTGAACTTTTATTTAATCATTATGCCATGATCTTTATTTCTAGAAATCCCTTTTGTTAAAGTCTGTTTTATCTGATATTACTCTAGCTATTTCTACATTCTTTAGGTTAGTATTTGCCTGTTATATATCTTTTTGATCTTTTACTTATATGTAACACATAGCTTATGATTGTATTTTTTCATCTAGTCTTACAATCTTTGTTTTTTTAAATGTTTATTTATTTTTGAGAGAGAGAGAGAGAGAGAGAGAGAGAATGAGAATGAGAATACAAGCGGGGGAGGGGCAGAGAGAAGGGGAGACACAGAAGCCGAAGCAGGCTCCAGGCTCTGAGCTCTCAGTACAGAGCCTGACTCAGGGCTCAGTCTCACGAACTGTGAGATGATGACCTGAGCCAAAGTCAGGCACTTAATCCACGGAGTCATCTAGGCTCCCCCTACACTCTTTGTCTTTTAACTGGAACATTTATTATTGACTGACATTTATTGTGACTACTGATACATTTGATCCTTTTTTTTGAAGTTTATTTTATTTACTTTGAGAGAGAGAGAGTGAGAGTGGGAGAGGGGCAGAGAGAGAGGAAGACCGAGAATCCCAAGCAGGCTCCACACTGCCAGTGCAGATCCCAACGTGGGGCTCGATCTCAAGAACTGTGAGATTATGACCTCAGCCAATATCAAGAGTTGGACACCTGATTTACTGAGCCACCCAGGTGCCCCATATTTGTATTTTTTCTACCACCTTACCTCGTGCTTTCAATTTTTTCTGCTCCCCAGTCCCACCTCTCTTGCCTTGCTTCTAATTGATTGACTTTTTATCTATACATTTCTCATTATATCCTCCCCCTCTTTAGTTTGGAAGTTATGGAATCTATTTGTATTCTTGTAGTAGTTACTCTTGACATTTTAATACGTTTACTTAACAAAGTTGGAAGTTCATCAACACATTTATTTTCTTCAAAAGTAATACAAGGTACTTCCCTCCTAATTTATATGCTATTTTGCACAATGTTTTAGTTTCTTCTGTTTTCTTTTAGTTCTATATATTTGACAGTATTGTTACTTTATGCATTTAATATTTATTTGTTTAAATTTACCCACATATTTATCAGTTTAGATGCTCATCAAATCTCAGACCTTCTGTCTAAGGACCCTCTGTCCTTCTGCCTGAAATACATCCTTTATAATGTGTTTTAGTGAGGTTCAGTTAGAGATACACTTTCTCTCATATTTTGTTTGTATGAAATTATCTTCCTTTCATTTTTGTTTACTAAAATTAATTTTGCCATACTTACATTTTTTTAGATAGTATTTTTTTAAGTTTATTTATTTATTTTGAGAGAGAGAGAGAGAGAGAGAGAATATCCCACTCTCAAACTCACGAACTGCGAAATCATGACCTGAGCCCAAATCAAGATGCTTAATCAACTGAGCCACCCAGGCAGCCTGCTGTACTTACATTTATTTTTTTATTTTTTTATTTTTAACGTTTATTTATTTTATTTATTTTTTTTTAAATTTTTTTTCAACGTTTTTTATTTATTTTTGGGACAGAGAGAGACAGAGCATGAACGGGGGAGGGGCAGAGAGAGAGGGAGACACAGAATGGGAAACAGGCTCCAGGCTCTGAGCCATCAGCCCAGAGCCGGACGCGGGGCTCGAACTCACGGACCGCGAGATCGTGACCTGGCTGAAGTCGGACGCTTAACTGACTGCGCCACCCAGGCGCCCCATAACGTTTATTTATTTTTTGAGACAGAGAGAGACAGAGCATGAATGGGGGAGGGTCACAGAGAGGGAGACACAGAATCTGAAACAGGCTCCAGGCTCTGAGCCCGATGCGGGGCTTGAACCCACGGACCGTGAGATCATGACCTGAGCTGAAGTCGGACGCTCAACCGAATGAGCCTCCCAGGCACCCCTGTACTTACATTTTTAAGTTGACAGTATTCTCACAGCATTCAAGATATTCTGTTATTACTTTACCACTTCCATTGTTGTTGTTAAGCTGACTCTGTAAAAATATCATTCTTTTGGGACACTTGGGTGGCTCAGTCGGTTGAGTGTCAGACTATGGCTCAGGTCATGATCTCGAGGTTCGTGAGTTCGAGCCCCGCATCAGGCTGTCTGCTGTCAGTGCAGAGTATGCTCGGATCCTGTGTCTCCCTCTGTCTCTGCCCTTCCCCCACTCTCTCGCGTGCTCTCTCTCTGTCAAAAATAAATAAACATTTAAACAGTATATCATTTAAAAAAAATTTTAATGTTTGTTTATTTTTGAGAGAGAGAGACAGAGCACAAGCTGGGGAAGGGCAGAGAGAGAGGAAGACACAGAATTTGAAGTGGGCTCCAGGCCCCACACCGTTAGCACAGAGCGTGGGCTCGAACTCATGAACTGTGAGATCATGACCTGAGCCGAAGTCAGAGGCTCAACTGACTGAGCCACCCTGGCACCCCTATATCATTCTTTTTGAGGCACTCTTTGTTTTCTGTAAGGCTTTCTTGGGCATTTTGCAGAGTGTAGATATTTGTGTTATGATTTGTGGTGTGAACTGAGTCTGAGGAGTAATGTCTTTCAGAATTTCTCAAATATTTTTATCTTCTTTCTATATTCTTTCCCTCTTTTCCAGGAAGACATATGTTAGACTTTGTTACTGTATCCTGCGTGTGTGTCTCTCTCTCTTGCTTTCCATTTCTTTGCTTCCCCCCCGCCCCCCTTCTATCTCTTTGTCTTTCTGGGCTGTATTCTGAATAACTTACATAGATGTATCTTCAATTTAATCCATTCACTTTTTAGCTGTGTCTGATCTGCTATTTAACTTATCCATTAATTATTTTAGTCAATCTGTTTTTATAACCAGAAGTTATATTTTTCCTTAATGCTTGTTATTTTTTATACTCTTTTCTCTACTTATATTTTTAATCTATTCTATAAATATATTTTTATTATACATGTTAAACATACTTTACATTCTGTGTCTTATAAGTTTAACAACTGAAATACAAGTCTCTGTCTGTTGGCTGCTGCTTTTGCAGGCTTTTGCTTATAGCATCTTATTTCTCGGTACAGTTGTGATTTTTGACTGTGAATTATTTTCCTTGAAAAAAAATATTTTTTGGTGGAAATCCTTTGAAGCCTGTATATAAAGTATTTTCTCAAAAAGGGATCTGCATTTGTTTCTGCTTGGTGCTTATATGCACAACTAGCCTAGAATCACGTAGGTATTTGTGTAGTTGCAGATCCATATAACAGCCAGCCTCTGTTTATGAGTTCTTAGCCAATCTTGGTAACTTCAAAGTTCTAGCTTTGTAGACCCTCGTTAGATTCATCTTGAGTAGGCCCTGGGCTTTTCCTCTCATTTTCTGTGCCCCAAAAGGCCCGCAGAATGGAAACTCAGGGTCACCGGAGTTGAGTGTATGTCTCCAAGGTGAAGGCTAATTGTGTGCTTGCTTAACTCTCTAGGTTCCTGTTTTCACTAGGGTTTTGTTTCTAAGAATGCCTTACTCTGATGCCAGTTTGCTGATATATTTACAAATTAGTTTTTGTAGAAAAATCTTATTTAGAATTTTTGTCGTTTTTAGTGGGAGGGTATGTAGTCTGCTATATTGCTGAAAATAGAAGTTGTCCTTTATCTGAGTCTTAACCTTAATACAGCATTTACTGTTCACTCAAGATACCTCTATTTGTTTTATGACATCAATTCTCTTCTTCCGTTTTACTTTACTGAGTGTCTTGAGTTGCATCAAAAAGCCTGGGTTTTATGTCTTAAACCTCTTTTTCTTGCCTATTAATAGTTAGACAGTTGCTAAGATGCCTTCCAACACTGGCTGTGGTTCTGTGAATTTATCCATCTATTTGTATGCCTTGTCTTGTGATGGGTCCTGTTTTCCCATCTATCTCTGTAATTCTCTACATCAGAGGGGAGAACTAGGGAAGGTGGGTGCAGACTGGAAGGGGTCACACATTAAAGGAGGGAGTGCCTGACCTCTAGGGCACGGAGAGCTCGACTCAACTCTGACCTGAACTTTCGCTGTCACCCAGGTGCCATCTGCCTCTTTCAAGAAGCAGCCTGCCTTCGCTGCCGTTTGTTGCCCAATTCCCAGAGTATCCAGGAGACCCAAGGGGTCATACACCTGGAGAATATGGAGAGTCTGGGAGGAGACCTGAGCTCAATACAAAAGGAGACACTGCTGAAGGAAGAAACAATTATCTAGTCCAAGAGAGCGTCCTCCGCCATCAGCAGCTGTGTGAGTGCGTGTGTGGAGGCGTAAGCGGCAGCCAGTTTCTGCTGCTTTCGGTGAGCTTCCTGAGTGTCAGATCCATGTTTCACTTCCCCACACTCACAGTGATTCTGTCTTGCTTGTATTTGCAATTCGTTAAAAAAATTTTTTGAATTTTTCTGAGTTTCCTGAGTGGTTTTTTTGGGGGGGTGGGGTGGGGAGGCAAGTGTTTTCAATAAAAGGACTACTGTCTTTTAATCCATACCAGCTTAGAGGACAGGAAGGGAGGAAGGAATATTACAAAATGGTCAAGTGAAGTCAGCTTTTGTAAAACAAAAACAAAACAACAAAAGCAAAAACAACAGAAGGTGTTTGAGTTAGTGACATTAATAAGAAAAAAGTGATGTCCCCAGACAAAGATGGGACTCAGTGCAGGAAACTTCCTAAGTCTGTGTTAGAGGGAAGGGTTGGGAGTGGTTAAAGGGTGAACGCTTCTCAGGATTGAGCTCCCAGATCTGGAAGTCTGAGCCTAATGGGTCTGTGCTCTGGAGGAAGCACAGGCAAGTTAGCCAACCAATGTATGGGTGTTGCCTCCTCTCACTAGAGCCGGAGACCTCCTGAGGGCATCTCTAACGTGTCCCCTTCACGGTCCTCCTGGTGCTTACAGAATGGGGAGCTCTTAGCTCCCTGGTGTAGCTGGTAGGTACAAATGCCTTAGGACAATGAAGGCGATAGAACAGTGATCCAAGTCCTCTGCTGGCTTCATACCCATTTTTCATCTGAACAGTACCAATCAGCAACGCCTTCCCACTTTGCTCTCTAAAGAACACAGATATGGGAAAAGCTCTTGCAACTTAAGCAGTGCAACTTCAGAAACAAGTATGGGGAGCCGTGTATCTGGAGGGGCATGTGGTGGGCAAGGCTAGAGTCAAGTGGGCTTTGCTGTGACTGTTAGCCAATGGCCTGTAAAGGTGGACCTTGTGCCATGCACCACAGGGGCTAGTTCCTGTTCTCCAGAGGCTCACACCCCAGCAGAGAAGCCAAGAAATATACACCAGAAAAATAGCCACTTAATGTTTTAGATTATTTTTAGTTTCTTACCACATTTCTCTCCAAAAGGTATCTTGAGAGTTTCTTGCAGGGATATGGTGACAGCCTAGTTCTAGTCTGCCCACTTTTCCTCCTAGAAAACAACCCAAAAACCCATACAGGAACTATAATTATCAGTGAAACTAGGAACAGAGAAAACTTACAAACTTTAAAATATGTAATTGCAGCCCAAAGCACTAAGCCAGCAGAACCAGTATGGGAAGCTACAACTGGGAGACAGCATGGTGAGCAAGGGGGAGTGGGTCAGAGAATACACAGAGGCCCTAGTGGTGGCAAGCTAAAAAAGCCACTAGCAAATATGAACCTTCAGATTTCTGAGAAGGACCCACCTTGAGAGGAAATGGCTATGAATAGGATAGGGAAGCAACAGGGTGGGGCACATGTGGGGGGTGGGCAGAGAAGGCACAGAAAGTGCCTGGGAGTCTATCAAAGGAAATTTTTAAGGAAGCACCACTTTTAAAAAATTTATTTATTTATTTATTTGTTTATTTATTTATTTGTTTATTTTTAACGTTTATTTATTATTGAGAGACTGCAAGACACAGAGAGTGAGCAGGGGAGGGGCAGAGACAGGGGTAGACACAGAATCTGAAGCAGTCTCCAGGCTCTGAGCTGTCAGCACAGAGCCTGATGCGTGGCTCAAACTCACAAACCGTGAGATCATGATCCGAGCTGAAGTCAGAGGCTTAACTAACTGAGCCACCCAGGCACCCCAGGAAGAACCGCTTTTTAAAAAGAGAAAGCACCTGGGAAGGTGGATGACAGTGTCTCTTGGTAGTGTTGGAGAATGGAAGGAAGGAAAGAGAGTGTAGTATGATCCCTCTGAACCAAGTTAGGATGTAAGAATCCGAGGAATCTTGGCTACATAGGGAACTATATATTAAAGAAAGCATCCTTCCATGTAGCAGTGGAAGAGTCCTCACGCTGAGAAGTGGGGAACACTTTGCTTCTCTGACTCCCCTTCCACAGGATACTCCTGCAAATAGCTGGCCCAGGAAAATCAAACTCATTCAAATAAAAGAGTGAAACAGCAACATCAATACAAAGGTATTATTATTTAAAAAAAAAAGCACAAAGAAGGGGCACCTGGGTGGCTCAGTTGGGTAAGCATCCGACTTCAACTGTGATCTCACAGTTCGTGGGTTTGAGCCCTGTGTCGGGCTCTGTGCTGACAGCTCAGAGCCTGGAGCCTGCTTTGGATTCTGTGTCTCCCTTTCTCTCTGCCCCTCTCCTCCCCTCTCACTCTCAAAAATAAATAAACATTAAAAAAATTTTTTAAAGCAGAGAAGTAAAAGTCTGGATATGAAGAAAACTCGCCAGAAGTGTTGCCACAAAGTAGAGGAAAATTATAACACAATATTCCAAGATAAATTTAAACATTTAATGAAACAATTGCAGCTAGGGGGAATCAGAATTATAGGAACTCAGAGAAGAACATTTTGAGAACAGAAGGTGAGAGACAGATAACAAGGGAATATTAGAGGAGAATGGAGAGAATTCAAGAAAGAACTGGAAAAGGGAAGGAAGACTAACTTAGAAGAAGCACCAGAGAGAGGAGATACTAGAACAGTAAGAGGCGTAAAGCATTAGGGTAGTAACAGTGAAGAAAATGAAATAAAGAAATGAAAAGGGTTAGCAAGAATGTGGAAGCAATGAAAGACAGATAAAGGAGATCCAAGATATGTAAAATTGGAGTCCCTGAGGAAAAACTGAAATAAAGGGACAAAACAAATATTTAAAATGAAAATTCAAGAAAATGTTTCTGAAGTAGATTTCCTTTCTATTGAAAAGTAGTAACAGTTACCTGGGACAACTGATACAAAATGATCAATTCCTTCCATGATGGGGCTGTGCTTTGTTGTTTTGTTTTTTATTGAAATACACAGTTTTTCTGGAACAAAGTGTGGCCCCATCATGGAAGACCTGGAGAGTTTTTACTTCCTTTATCCACAAACACTGGCATACGATACAAAATGTGCAAAAATGTGAATCAGAGAAAAAAAATAACCAATAACCAATAGAAGCAGATGCCATGATTATCCAAACATTGGGGTTAGTGGACACAAACTTTTAAATAGCTATTATTAATAAGTTAAAGAAATTAGAAGGAGAAAAAGCACAGAATTTTCAAAAAACAGAGAAAACTCTACCGAGATGCCATTTCTCCCTATGAGATTTGCAAAAGTCAAAATTTTGAGACAACACATTGTTTTGGCTATGCTGTGGGGATAGTGGGCACTGGCACATGATGTGGGTGGAATGACAAAAATGGCGTGATCCCTGCTGAGGGGAATCTTGCAATGTCTGCAAAGCTATGGAAGCATTACTGATGTGATTTGAAGTTTGGGTTTGATAGCGAACGGCCAGGAAAGAATTCTTAAAACTTTTTGGTGCAAATTATTTTATTATAGCACAGAGACAGGACCCAGGGGCAGAAAGAGCTGCACGGAGATTGTGAGGAGTGGCTGATTATATACTTTTTAATTAGTGGGGGTTAGGGACAGTTTAACTCTCTAAGGAATTTGGAAGCAAGGCTTTTGGGACCTTGAGGGGCTAGCTGCTGTTAAGATAAGGTTATTCTTGGGGCAGTTGGATGGCTCAGTTGGTTGAACATCTGTCTCTTGATAGGGGTTCAGGTTGTGATCTCAAGGTTGTGGGACTGAGCCCTGCAACACTCAGCGTGGAGCCTGTTTGGGATTCTCTCTCTGCCCCTCCTCCCCCTGCCCCCCACCTGGTCTCATGCACAAGTGCGCTCTCTCTCTCTCTAAGTAAATAAATAAATAAACATGAAAGAAAGATATGGTTACTCTTAGTCTTAAAAATTTTTTTTTAACGTTTATTTATTTTTGAGACAATGTGAGAGAGTGCAAGCAGGGGAGGGGCAGACAGAGGGAGACACAGAATCTGAGGCAGGCTCCAGGCTGTGAGCTGTCAGCCCAGAACCCAACAGCGGGGCTGGAATTCACAAACCGTGAGATCATGACCTGAGCGGAAGTCAGACGCTTAACCGACTGAGCCACTCAGGCACCCCGGTTGCTTACTCTTAGTCTTTAATAAGACATAAACATTAAGGCAATTAGGCAGCCATGAGTTCCTTGAGGAAGGTCACGTTCTGCGTGTCTCTGTTAACTTATCTGAGCTTCAAGCTGTAAGGAAATTTAATTTTGGCTACTTTCTCTTGCCTTTGTTCTCCTCATCAATTAGTGCTTTAACAATCTCAATTTCATGATTTATCTAACAGATAATACCTGTACACACACTGTTATGCCCAGAATTCGTGATCCCGAAAGACCACTAGGGAGCCAAGTCCGATGCAAAAGCAAAAGAGCCTTTATTCGAGCTAGCTCGAGCTCAATCCCCTACCTGCACCAAAGCAGCGGTGAGATACCAGGGAGAGAGAGCGAGTTTCAAAAGGACAAAGGTTTTATTGGGGCCTAGGGGCAGTTGGTGAGGTAATGGCTATGGCCTCAGCCGATTGGCTGGGGAAGGGTCCTGGGGAAGGATCCGAGTCCTGTTAGGCAGGTGAGGGGGGGGGTTACTCAAGGGGAGGAGGTGTGGTCAAGGTGAAGGACACAGAACAAGATGGAGTCGGCCAGCGTAGGCCCGCCCTTTCAACACTTAAAACTGACATTGGTCCAGGGTTATTAATTGCTGCATTTGTCACATCGAATGAGCAACTCAAATGTCCATTAGTAGGGGACATGTTAAATTCTGTTACATCCACACTAGCTTTAAAAAAATGAGGATGTCGGGGCGCCTGGGTGGCGCAGTCGGTTAAGCGTCCGACTTCAGCCAGGTCACGATCTCGCGGCCCGTGAGTTCGAGCCCCGCGTCGGGCTCTGGGCTGATGGCTCAGAGCCTGGAGCCTGTTTCCGATTCTGTGTCTCCCTCTCTCTCTGCCCCTCCCCCGTTCATACTCTGTCTCTCTCTGTCCCAAAAATAAATAAACGTTGAAAAAAAAAAATTAAAAAAAAAAAATGAGGATGTCTATGTATAGACATGGAACATTTTCTAGGACATATTACATGATAAAAAAACAAGGCATCTAATGTAGTTCCTTTTGTGTAAGAAAGGGGGAGACGATAGGGAAAAATATACCAATATTAGTATTTGCAAACAAACTAATAAATCTTTAGAGATGGGGGTAGATTAGCGAATGGGCTGGGAGGAGTGGGCAGAGGTAGGAGCAATAATTCTGTGTAACTTATATGATTTTGACTCTCAAATCATGTAAACGTTTTACCTATTCAAAAATTCATATTAAGTCTTAAAGGATAAGTGGGGTAATATAAGTAAAATATCCCAAACTGTCCATACCAGCACTTTGAACCCCTTAACCTTCATTTCTATAGTTAATGCAAAACATCTCTCACATCGGCCATTTTGTCTTGCTAAAGATAGGCCAGATTTAATTCTACCCATTTTTTTTTTTTTTTTTTTTTTTTAATTAAAGAACTGGAGAGATGAAGTATTTACTCCAATGCCAGGCCTGACACCCCAGGTCCTCTGATGTTCATTCGGTACAGGTTTTTATTTTTTTATTTTTTAAATGTTCATTTCTGAGAGAGAGAGAGAGAGAGAGAGAGAGAGAATGAGAGGGGGAGGGGCAGCGAGGGGGACAGAGGATCCAAAGCAGGCTCTGCGCTGACAGTGGTGAGCCCCATGTGGGGCTCCAACTGAAGGGACCCTGAGATCATTGATGAGGTTTTACGGGGTGTTGGTGGAGTTTGTGGAGTCCAGAGCCGATGGCCAAGGAAGAATTCTTGAGACATCTTTAGCGCAAAAAAGGTGATTTTATTAAAGCACACGACAGGACCGGTGGGTAGAAGAGCTGCCTTGGGACCATGAGGAGAGACTGGTTATATATTATAGTGTTGGGGGAGGTAAAGTCCAGCGGAAGTTTCCAATGAGATTTTCATATGCTAAAGAAGACTCCCAGGACACTGTGGCCCAGGTATTGTCAAGCTAAGGTTGTTTTTCCCTCTAGCAAAGCATTAGCATTAAGATAGTAGGGAGTTCCTGGAGAAACATTTTACTCTGCCAGCCTCAAGTATTTGTAATGGGCTGCAGGTTATAAGGAAATTTAATTTTATCTGCCATTTCCTTTTGCCTTTGTTTCCCACGTCAATCATGACCTGAGCTGAAGTCAGAGGCTTGACTGACTGAACCACCCAGGCACCCAGTACAGGTTTTTAAATGTTTTATTTATTTATTTATTTTTATTAAAATTTTTTTTCAAGTTTATCTTAAAGTTTATTTATTTATTTAGAGCGCTCTCAGAACAGGGGCAGAGAGAGAATCCCAAGGAAGCTCAGCACTGTCAGTGCAGAGCCCAATATGGGGTTCAAACTTACGAACCATGAAATCATGACCTGAGCAGAAGCCGGACACTTAACTGATTGAGCCACACAGGTACCCCTAAATGTTTGATTTTTAAGTAAATTCTACTGCCTCTTCTGTTTCCTTTCTGTGGTAATGACCTACCCCCCACCCCCCCCACCCCCCCCACCCCCACCACACACACACACACACACCCTGCCCCACCATTTCTGTAGTTCACTTCACAGCCTCATTTCTTTGGTCTTTTGTCAGATAATTTCCTTCTTCTCTGCCTCTGCCCCTCTCTCTTTCTCCCTTCCTTCTTCTCTTTCCCCTTCTTTTCTCTCAGGCCCTCACAATGCTCTCAATTCATTCAGTACTATGTTCATTGCTAGGAAAAAATGCCTTCACTTGTTATGATGAACACTGGGTATCGTATGTAAGTGATGAATCACTAAATTCGATGCCTGAAACCAATATTACACTACACATTCGCTCACTAGAATTTAAATAAAAATTTGAAAGAAAGAAAGAAAGAAAAAATGCCATCATATTTACTCACCATCCCTGAAATCGGTCTTCTGTTTGACAATGCCATTTCCCTAGCAATCCCTTGGTTATATTCTGATCTCTCGGCCAGGAACATGAGGTTGGTTTCCTTTGTAGTTTTCAGACTAATGTTCTTAATTTTTCTTCAAAAATCTTCTGTTTAGATCATGGAAAAGAAGGGCCAGTGATGTAGATAAAAGCTCTTCCAAATATAAAAGATAATAATAAAACTTCAGTTATGAAAACAATTTGGCAGGTCCTGACACAGGATACAGATAGATTACAGAATAGGAGTGCGAACATAGAGACAACTTTATATAGGAAAAGACAGATCCTTCAATAAATGGTGTTGAGGAAAACTTCCTAGCCATTTGGAGTATGGAAGGCAAAAAGCAGAAGATTTTAAAAACAGGATGAATGAATTTGAAATATAAAACATATAATCTTTTGCAATGCATGAAGTTCATTAAGAAAGACAAATAGGAGGGGTGCCTGGATGGCTCAGTCTATTAAGCATATGACTCTTGATCTTGGCTCAGGTCATGATCTCAAGGTTCCTGAGTTCGAGCTAAGCCTGGGGCTCTCTGCATTGTCAGTACAGAGCCTGCTTGGGATTCTCTCTCCCTGCCTCTGCTCCTCCCCTGCTCTCACACACGTGCATGCATGCTTTCTCTCAGAATACATAAATAAACTTAAAAAAAAATTTTTTAAATAAGAAAACTGGGAAAATATTTGCAAGACATTTGAAAAAGGACTAGGTTTCTTAATGTGCAAGAACCACATACATCAATAAGAAAGAGATAAATAACCTAACAAAAATAGAGGGAAGGATAAAAATAGCCAGTTCTCAGGAAAAGAAATACAAGTAACTAATGTAGGTAGAAATAATGATTGACTTCCCTTGTAATTAAGAAGTGAAAATAAAAATCGGGGCACCATTTATTTCCCTTATCAGATTGGCAAAGATGGAAAGGTTTGATAACATCCATTGTTGATGAGATTGTGGGGAAACGAAACTTATTCCCCATCATCATTGGGAATGGAAATTGGTGCAGTATGTAAGGTAGGGTAATTCATTTGGCAACAGCCAACAAAATTCCACATGCATATAACTTTTAGACTCAGCAATTTCATGTATGGAAATTCACCCTAAGATTCATTTGCAAAAAGTGAAAGAGGAATGACATATAACAATGTTCATTCTAGATTTCTGGTCAAACCTAATGCTGGAAAAAACCTAAATGTCCACCAAGAGTCTTCAGAAGTCATGGCAAATCCATGCAATGAAACATTATGCAGCTGGTAAAAAGAGCTGAGTAGATCAATATATGTAGATAAGGAAAGATAAGTTATTTAGTGAATAAAAGCAAAGTGCAGAACAGAATATAGTATGGTTCTATTTATGGAACACAAAAAGGAAATGCATTAGTTTGGCTATAATATTTCTGGAAAAGTTCCTGAAACCTGCCTCATGGCCTCATCCTTGCCTCTGAGTCTTCAGTTTCTCCTCGTTGTTCTTGTTGGTTTCCATCCCTCCTTTCTGCTCAGCTTGTACTCATGGTCACTCAACGCAAACATCTCCCATCAGAACCCCCATCCTCTCATATGACAAACCCCAACATTACATTAATCCACCTGTTTGTTTTAAGCAAATTTGCCCCAGATGGCGCAAACAATTGTGTGGATTGATTCTGTCACTTGTTTTGTTTTTACCTTCACTTGGGTGTGCAGAGTTACTTGACAATCTTTCCATTCACCTTACAATTTTTTCTTACATCATTCCTCACAAGAGATCATTGTCCCTTGCATTCTAGCAGGTAATATCACTAAGGAAAGAGGCCAAGAATGAACTCCTTAGACACCTCTCTAGAGTAATTTTAAAACCATCTACTTCAGGGGGCAGCAAACTACAGGCTTTGTGTCAAATCTAGCACTGGCTGTCCGCTAAACATAGTTTTGACATTTTTACAGGATTGTAAAGATGAAGAATATGTGAAAATGTGTCCAGTAAAGCGTAGGGTAGTCACTTTCTGGTCTTTCATAGAAAAAGTTTGCTAAGCCCCAACCTAGACCATCACCCATGTTTCTTTTCTTCCCAATTAGCAGGAGCCCCTTTCTCCTCTCCACAGTTGCCCTGGAAACCTGTGATCTTATCCAATCTCCTCCTGCCTCTACCAGAATGCTCTCTTCCCTGTATCTTCTCCATGGCAAGCTGAAGAAATGTTTTTGATATCACTAGGAATAGCTCAATTTTCCCAGACAGATTGAGCCAATCAGCCAGTTTCATTTGGCCCTGAGTGATGAGGTTGTCTCCTATCTCTCAGAAGTGAGTGCATGTTAGTGGATGGAGGCTATCTGAAACTATTTCCAAGGTGGACTGAAAATGTAATTTGTAGTATAAAAGAATCTGAGATCCTGTGAGCTCAGTTGGACTTGGCCCTGGATGTGGTATAAGGTGTGGACCCAATATTATCTCTTTCCAGATGACCAGCCTGTTGTCTGCTTAAAAAAAATTTTTTTTTCAACGTTTTTATTTATTTTTGGGACAGAGAGAGACAGAGCACGAACGGGGGAGGGACAGAGAGAGAGGGAGACACAGAATCGGAAACAGGCTCCAGGCTCCGAGCCATCAGCCCAGAGCCTGACGCGGGGCTCGAACTCCCGGACCGCGAGATCGTGACCTGGCTGAAGTCGGACGCTTAACCGACTGCGCCACCCAGGCGCCCCTGTTGTCTGCTTTTTAAATGTCCATTCTTCTTATTTATTTATTTATTTATTTATTATTTATTTATTTATTTTATTTATTTATTTATTTATTTATTAGAGAGAACCCCAAGCAGGCTCCATACTGTCAGTGCAGAGCCCCATGTGGGACTGGGGCTTGATCTCACAAACTGTGAGATCATGACCTGAGTCAAAATCAAGAGCTGGCGATCAAACAACTGAGCCACCCAGGTGTCCCTAAATGTCCATTCTTATCCATATATATGGCCTTTATAATTTACTAAATTATTCCATCTTCTCTCTCGTCCTCCATATCCAATCAATCCTCAAACCTTGGCAACTTTACTTCCCCAATAAGTTTCCTATCTAATCACTCCTTGCAAGCTCTAGTCACCAACTGCCCCAGGTCTGCATCATTCCTCTTTTTCCTGGACTGCCTTACTCAGCCTCGTTTTACCCAACAGTCAGTCCTCTCATTTTCCACTTCCCTCCTTTCTTGCTCAGTCTTTCTCCAAGGGTTCTCAGCAGCATCTTTCTAAAATCTGTCCCTTCCCGCCTTTAAACCTTTACACGGCTTCCCGTTGCCTTTAAATTGTTCTCCGAAACACCTGGTTTAACCACCTGCACTCGTGGCTAAGATGGTGTGGGAATGCCGGCAATCCCTCCACACTCGCTGGGCTCGTCGTGCTCCCTCTGCTGGGGACACTCACCTCACTTTTTGGTCCACCCTTCAAAACAGAGCTGAGGTGCCGGCTCCTCTGGCCAACTCCCTCCTCCCAACTACTCGGGTCGAGGCCCCTCTTCTGCGAACCTATAATATTCACTGCTTCCCTCCGTCTCCCTCTGCCCCTGCGACAAAGTACGCGAATATGCACGTGGTGACCGACGGGACTACAAAGCCCCTTGAGGGAGGCTTCGTGTCCGGTAGTATGTCTGGAGGGTCCTCCTCACCGAGAAAAAGCAGGTGCAATGGCACGGAGGCTCCTAAAGGCCTGACGGCTGCGAGCCTCCTAGGGACGAGTCAGTCCGAGCGCGCGTTCAGGCGCTGCCCCAGTGGACCAGCAACCACCGAGACGCACGGACCTCCGAGAGCCCTAGAGAGGAAGCGGAAGGGGCTCTTTCCTCACGCACCTGTCTGACAGCGTCCGCGGCCCACATCCGGTCTCTGAGGGCTCGGGTCGGGTCGTCGTGGCTGAGGGGCTGAGGGTGAGAGCCGTTCTGGGGCGTCGCAGGGCTTCGCGGGGCGGCGGGCCGGCGGCGGATGCGGCGGGTGTGGGGGCCGGCTTTCGGTGCGGCTGCGGGTCGCGGAGGCGTTGGCGGAGGCGGCGGGGCTGACACAGCGGGCGGCGCGTTTCCCCGGAGCTGCCTCCCGCGGCACCGGGGCCCGGCGGGCGCGACCCGGGGGTTCAGGTGGGAGCGACGTTGGTCCCGCCGCGCCTAGGTTACCTCAGCGCGGGGGCGTCCACGAACTCGAGACCTTGAACCGACGCGGATCTCTCTGAAAATCGAAAGTAGTCATTTTAGAGCGAGACGTGGGAGACTCACTTAAAGAATGACTTCTTTTCAAGCCTTCTTTCTCTTCGTGAAGTACCAGGGATGAAAGATGAATGAAGACCTTTCTTGCCTTTAGAGAATCTGGTCGTCGGGGACACGTCGGTTAACATTTGTGCTGTAGTATGGTAATGCGATAGGGGTGTGAAGAAATGCAGTAGCTAGAAAGTCGTGAAAGAGAAATCTCAATAGATGTAGCAAAATGAAAAATGAATCGACTGAAAACGTAAAGTAGGTTTAGGAAGGATGTAGAAGTACACAAACACACAATAGAATATTAAGTAGAAGCTTCGGACGAATCTCCTGCTAGTTGCTTATTCTCTGTTGCATTAAGAGTGGTCTTTCCCTCTAAAAATGGAGCCCCTTCCCCACTTTGGACTCCCAGCCTACATACCCCTCACCTCCAACCCAAGCCCATCATGAAATTAAATAGTACTCATTCTCTAGTCTGGTATAAGCCTCTTCTTCTTCTTTTTTTAAATTTTTATTCATTTTTGAGAGAGAGCTTAAGTGGGGGAGGGGCAGAGAGAGAAGGGGACAGAGGATCCCAAGCAGGCTCTGTGCTGACAGCAGCGCCCGAAAAGGGGCTCCAGTTCATGAACCATGGGATCATGACATGAGCTGAAGTCAGACGCTCCACCGACTGAGCCACCCAGGCGCCCAAACCTTTTTCATGAGTAGTTGAACCTACGTTAACCTTTCTCTCATTTTGACTTCCTGTGTTTCTCATCTGTACCGTATCTTTTGGGAGGCAGAGTTTGGCCAGCCGTCTAACCTCTTACATCTTCAGTGTCGTCTTTGAAAAGTAAGGGGAGTAATACTCCCTATACATAATTGTATGTGTGTGTTCAGAGGCTTTCTAAATGGTAAAGCCTACACAAGTTAAAAGTCTTTTCGTTAATTTTAATGATATATATGTCACTCTGTTGTTTTCAACATGTGACACATGGTCACATCCAAGCCACCAGTAAGTCTTTTGGTTTTACCTCCAAAATATGTCTCGACTCTTTCTGCATCTTTGCCACCATCTTGATCATCTCCTGCTTGGACCACTGTTAAGTGCTGCTTCCCTTCTTTTTCTCTCTAACCTATTCTCTGTTGACATACGCCAGGCAAAATGACCTTTTACGCCAGGCAATGTAAAAACATATAGCTCCCTGCTAAAATAAGAAGATTAAGCCATAATTCTTAGTGTGGCCCATTTCCTGGATAATCTGGTTCTGCCTGCCTCTGTCACTTCTTCTCGTGCGGCTCTGTCCCTCACTTAACTTTGCCAAAGCTTCACTCCCATCGCCTTATTCTCAGACATGTGGAGTAATTTCTGACCTCAAGTCTGGTGCCTGGAAAAATCTCTGAATGACTGGCTCATACTCATCGGTGGGTCTCAGCCTAAGTGTCATCTCTTCAGAAGAGCCTTCTTTAAGTTATTCATCCCCCATTAACAGACCACCCTACACATTTCCTTTCTAGAAGTTATCTCCATTTAATTTTAACTTATTTGCTTGTATTTGTTTTTTTCTGTCTGTTGCACTAGTATATGAGTTTCAAAGGACAGGTGCCTTGTTTGTCTTGTTCTGTATTATATTTCTAGTTTCTGCAGGCCTGGCACATATATTTGTTGAACGTGTTAATTCTTTAAAAAAAAATTTTTTTTTTCAATGTTTATTTATTTTTGGGACAGAGAGAGACAGAGCATGAACGGGGGAGGGGCAGAGAGAGAGGGAGACACAGAATCGGAAACAGGCTCCAGGCTCCGAGCCATCAGCCCAGAGCCTGACGCGGGGCTCGAACTCACGGACCGCGAGATCGTGACCTGGCTGGAGTTGGATGCTTAACCAACTGCGCCACCCAGGCGCCCCTGAACGTGTTAATTCTTACAGTGTTGGAAGAGTAGGCCCTGGTGACTCATCTAATTATAACCTATTTTATATTTTCTGATTTTAGTGTTATCTCCCTAATGAGATCCTACAATGTTTGTGGGGATAAAGTAAACTTTTTACATTTTTCTTCACATACTAGGTGGTTACCAAATACTTACTGAATTGAATTGGCATGATTTTCAGGATATGTGTTTGGTCTTTTGTTCTGCTTCACAGAAACTAATTATGCTCTCCAGCAGAATATCCATTGATGTAGACAAAGAACTGTGATGGACTGACCTTTCCTTGTCTCACTTATGCTGCCATTATTGTTTGTCTGGTCTTCCCAATAGACCCTCAGTCTTCTGGGAGGAGTGTGAAGATGCTAAAGGAGCGTCCAGGGATGGCAGAAGACCCCCAGCAACAGATGGGTGTTCCTGTGGTAAAGCTGGAGAAAGAGTTGCCATGGGCCAGGGGAAGGGAGGACCCTAGTCCTGAGACTTTTCGTCTGAGGTTTCGGCAGTTCCGCTACCAGGAGGCAGCTGGTCCTCAGGAAGCCCTCAGGGAACTCCAGGAACTCTGTCGCCAGTGGCTGAGGCCTGAGCTGCATACCAAGGAGCAGATCATGGAGCTGCTGGTGCTGGAGCAGTTCCTGACCATCCTGCCACGGGAGTTCTATGCCTGGATTCGGGAGCATGGCTTGGAGAGTGGCAAGGCTCTTGTGGCCATGGTGGAGGACTTCACAGAGAGAACGTTGGAGGCCAAGGCGGTGGGTGAGAAGGGGGTATCTGGGTCTTGTTTTGTCGGTATGGGAAGGGGATATTTAAAGAATTGAAAGGTTTGAAGAAGCAGTGGGAGTAGATGAGGTGTACAGTCTCCTTCATCTGCTCCCAGACTCCCTGAGGTACTTTTTGGAAGGCAGTGGAGTTTTCAGCATGAGAAGCCATTCCCAAGGAAGATGCAGGGCCTGTAGAAGAGCTGTTAGCTTCCTTTCTGGTCATCAGGACAAAGGCCTGGCCATATTTCCTTTGTGAGCCCCAGGCCCAAAGAAGGTAGTCGTGACCAATTTGAAGATCCCTCATAGACTCCTTCTCTTTGGGCAGAGATGCATGTGGAAAGTGGGGAATTCCAATTGGATGAATATTATTATTAAGAAGCATTGTCTAAACAGTGCTGTTTCGATATCTGGGACGTTGGCTCAAGTGGCTCACGTTAGTGGTTCTGTGGTGGTGTTCTGGTGACACCGAGTAACTGCATCTCAGATGCTTCCTTGGGACTCTGGCCACATGTTTGTCATTCTGTGGTATAGTCACCTTATTGTTGGCTGGGAAAGAAGAGAGTAGGACTGAACATTACTGTTTTGCTTGCAAGTAATCATCTTTCTTTAGTTTATTCTTCCTTTTCCTACTGCAGTTATTCGTGACTTCCTCTGTAATCCTAAGAATTATTTTTTTATTCCCAATTCATGAGCTTAAAAGTAGACCAAGAAGGGCCTGTTTTTGTGAGTGTATCACAGTGTGAGTTGTCCTGATTTTCCTCGCTGTTTTTAGAGCAAGTTTTTCTCACTAGCTAATTCACTGCTGAATCAAGGCTTTGTATTTTTTACTTTCAGCATTTATAATTGGGGGATTTTTTTCCTAGTAGAGAGCATTTTGGGCTAAAGTTGTCAACCAAACAATATTTAGTCTCTCTGTGATATTATTCCTGGTGGAATTTGGTCAGTATTGAGGCAGGCAGGAGGGATCCTTGTAAAAGGGCAGGGACACATAACTGTTGCTCGGAGCCTGATAAAGAGAGGTTAACCTCTTTTTCACCTTCTCACTGATGTCCTGGGGAAGAGCTGAGCCGGCTTTGTCCTCCTCTTGCAGTTGGAATGGTCCTTTTCTTTGTTCTCTTTTTAGGTTTTAATTCAACTCCCTCACCCAGGCCTCATTCTAATAGGTGTTGGGGACTGTTCTTAGGTTCCATGCCTCGTGCAGGGAGAACGGGAGGAGACAGCACTTTGCAGAGGCCCTTGGGAACCAGGTGTTCACCTGGGGCCAGTGGAGGTCAAGCCTGAGTGGGGGATGCCCCATGGGGAAGGAGTTCAAGGCCTAGACCAAGGCACTGAGGAGCAACTCAGTCAAGACCCTGGAGCTGGGACACAAGCCTTCCAGGAGCAGGGTAAGATGTGAACAGTAAAGAAGTAAGGATGCAGAAAACTGCGCTTTGTGACCCTCCTTTACAAGCCCAGCAATTGATAAATAAGTTATCTGTGAGCTGTAATTAGGAGTTTTCCTGATTACTTCCTTGACTTCAGTAGGAAACAGATGAAGTGAAATTGTTTTCTATACCTTGACTCTCTGATTTTTGCAGGGGATATCTGGGGTTGTGTTCTCTTACCATTTCTTCTCTTCTTTCCCTCACATCCCTTCTAGAAACTTCCTGGAAATATGCAGGTGACATATAGGGGGATTTTTTAAGTGGGCAGACAAACCATATCCCTAAAAGTAATGTATGACTTCATTGTGTTACTGAATCTCAAAGAGGTTCCCAAAGAGTATTCTTTGAGGTTCTCAAAGAGTATTCCCAGAGTGTGACCAGAGAGCATGAATAGCCTTCAAGGGCCAGGGTACATTGGGTCGAGACCATCTGCCCAGTTGAGAAGAGGGTAGGTCTGTGTGGAGTCTCCTTAAGGTTCCTGGGTTCTGTGTGTCAGGCAGTGGACACCTTTGAACAAGCTAACTACAAGACAGCACTAATCTTTCTCATGCTTTTTTTTCCCTTTGCTTAGCTCTGCCAGTTCTTCAGGCTGGTTCTGGCCTCCCTCCAGTGAACACCAGAGACCAAGAGATGGCAGCTGGGTTCCTTTCATCTGGACCCCAGGTGAGCTGTACTTCTGCCTTTCTGACGTTGCTTTGAATGAGATTCACCTTCCCCAAAGTTTCCCTGCACAACAAAGCGCCACCCACACGTTGAATTATTGTACCTTTCTTGTTCTGATGGATATGATAGCTTTGTTTTCTCCACTTTGTCATCCTGATTTGTTGAGTTGAGCCTTATGCCTTAGGGCCCAGGCATGAGGCTCAATTCAGTTGATTTTATTGCTCTGTGACTTTTTTTTTTTAATTGACTCTGTATTTTTACTGAGGAGGAAGACATTATTGATAGAAACCCTATAAGCTTGATCTAGGCAGTGGTGGTCGATCAGGAAATCAATATCCTTTGTAGATCGTCTTTAGGGATACTTTTGCTGCTGCTTTTCCTTGGGATCCTCTCCTCCTCCCGTGTCAGCAGGAATGTAGCTGACTCAGGGTTGGAGACTCCCTGGAACACTGAGCAGAGTGTTCCCTCTGGCCTCTACCCCGACTACACCAAGATTTGGCCTTTTTTGACTTCTTTGCCTGCCACATATGGGGGTAATGAGCACAGTTGGGGCACTCTTGTCATGTCTACTCTGTGTTGAGTGTTACCAGGGAGGTGGGAGATTTCCAGTGTGGCACCTTTTTGAAGGGGACAGTGAGTGTTTTGTTTTTTATTTTGAGAGAGAGAGAGAGAGAGAGAGAGCAGGGAAGGGGCAGAGAGAGAGGGAGAGATTGAGAATCCCAAGCAGGATTCTGCATTCAGTGTGGAGTCCAGCGCAGGGCTCGATGTGGGGCTCAAACACATGAATCATGAGATTGACCTGAGCTGCAATCAAGAGTTGGATGCTTAACCAACTGAACCACCCAGGTGTCCAAGAGACAGTGAGTTTTAAAGTGAAGAGTCCTTATAGAAGGAAGGTAGAAGGAAAGGGGTCATTTGTCAGAAAAAAATAATGACTCAAATCTGGTCTAGCTAAAGCACTGTTTGGGCAAGTTTTATGCCTGTACCATTTCCTGTTTCTGTTTCCCTAGCATGTGTTTTGGAGGAGATGAAGGATGATAGCATGTTTTAATTTTTCCAGACCCTCTTTTTTGCCGTAATAGTTCTTCATGGTGTTGTGGATGATAGTGAATTTATTTTATTTTATTACTGTTTTTTTAAATGTTTATTTTAGAGAGAGACAGAGAATGTGTGTGTGCACAAGCAGGGGAGGGACAGAGAGAGAGGGAGACACAAAATCTGAAGCAGGCTTTGCACTGTCAGCTCAGAGCCTGATGTGGGACTCAAACCCACGACTGTGAGATCATGATCTGAACTGAAGTCAGTTGCTTAACTTACTGAGCCACCCAGGCGCCCAGTACTGAATTTATTTAAAAATTTTTTTTAACGTTTTTTATTTATTTTTGAGACAGAGAGAGACAGAGCATGAACGGGGGAGGGGCAGAGAGAGAGGGAGACACAGAATCGGAAGCAAGCTCAAGGCTCTGAGCCATCAGCCCAGAGCCCGACGCGGGGCTCGAACTCACGGACCGCAAGATCGTGACCTGAGCTGAAGTCGGCTGCTTAACCGACTGAGCCACCCAGGCGCCCCAGAATTTATTTTAATACAGTATTGTTCTTAAGACAAGGCCTGCCCAAATATTTACTTCCCTTTGAGGGAAGATCAGTTTTAGATGAAGGGATAAATAGCTCTGGGTCTTGATCAAGCTTGAGGATTGAGTGGAGGCAATTGAAAAGCAGGAATTACGTGTTGTGGTTGTTAAGGTACAACCTAGGTGTCTGCAGCAGAGACTCGGAAATATAGTAGCTCAGACAAGTCCATTACTTCCCTGTCCTTAAACTACCAAGAGGTAGGGACTTGTGCTCCCAAGACCATCTAGGGGTCTGGTTCCTTCTGTCTCTTGCTCTGTTCTTCCCTAGAGTATTATCCCTGTGTTTGCTTCCGCTTTTAGACTCTTCCTACTTTGGGATTATTTCTTTATCCATAACACTCTTCTGTTGTTTCAGGGGTTGGGACCATTTAAAGATATGACTCTGGCCTTCCCTGAGGAGGAATGGAGACATGTGACCCCAGCCCAGATAGACTGTTTTGGGGAATATGTGGAACCCCAGGACTGTGGGGTCTCACCTCCAGGTAAGACTGTTTCCATCCCAAAGGTAAGAAACTGAGGAGTTGTGAAAGTTACAGGTTGGAGTTCTTGCCCTTGCCCCAGATTTCAGAACCTGGTGCTACCAACAAAAGAAGGCAAGTAAATGGGTCCAAGGAAAGAGTGTGGACCCAGGGTTTAAGGAGCCGGGCATGTGCTTTCCTGTCGGGAGAGGAACCAACGAGGGGGCAAGAAAACACAAGGTAGTTGTACTGGCTGTGATGAGACAGGTTGCTCATTAGGATTCCTGGAGCACCTATTCTGTCTCTGACTGAAGAGTACCCACGCAGGCTTGAAAGCAAAAGACGATCTTGTGTCTCGTTCCCTCAGCAGGGATTTATTGAGTGCCCCTCAGGCACTGGCTCCAACTTTGCAGCTTTGTGTTGGGGCAGGACTAACGGTAGGGCAGCCTTCGGAGCACCAGGCGTGTGTACAGAGAATGCCCAGCTGCTCGATGTGGGCCCCTGTCACAGAGCAAGCAGAGCCTGGGCTGGGTCTGTCTCAGGTGGTGGCTAGGTTTTACCTGGGGTTGGAGCTGGAAGGGTGAGACCATGATGCACATGGAAAGTGCTCACAGGAGGAGGAGCAGCAAGAGAAGGAGGAAGAGTGAGCCTGGCGAAGTACAGGGAGAGGCCCTGGCGGGGAAGCCGGGGAGGGCACTGCAGGGGCTGGAGACTGCCGGAGTGGTGGTATCTCTGCAGGTTGGAGAGGGAGAGGAAAAGAAACGTGAGTGGGAACAACCCTTTCCTCTGTTCCCTCTGCTTTTCTTTTCATAACTTTTTGAGTATGTGCTGACTGCTCATCTGTCCTGACTCCACCCCACCTGGCATTTTTCCATCTTGAAATATGTTGAGGGATAAATGAGAGTATCACTGTACTGCCTTTAGTGCATGAGAGAACCGGTCCTGGCTCCACCACTTACTGTGACCTTTCTGGGCTTCCGTTTCTTCAGTCGCAAAATGGGGACATTCACAGAGCTCTCATGGCGTCGTGAGGATTAAGTGAGATGATAAATCTTAGCATTTGGTGAATATGATAGTGTTAGATACTTTTATTAGCTATACAAATATTATTCCTTTATGAGTCAGTCAACATTCATTTATTCACCCAAAAATATTTATTTGGTATTGTGGCCAGTACTCTGCCAGTCACTATGAAGAGTTAAAGTCCCTTGCCTTTGCGATCTTAGCAGTTCATATGAAGAGTCCAAATGCACGGAATAATGGTCCTTGTGGAGTAGTGTAAGGGGCCCTAGAGGAGGGGCTCAGGAGACCTGGGTCCAGGACAGGGTTGTCACACCATGGCAGTGATGTGAGTGGCCAAAGGATGCCAACATGTGTTACAAAGAGATGTAAGACTTCTTTTTTTATTAAAAACTATTATTAAAAAATGTTTATTTGTTTTTGACAGAGAGAGAGAGAGAGAGAGGGGAGGGGCAGAGAGAAAGGGAGACACAGAATTCGAAGCAGGCTCCAGGCTCTGAGCTGTCAGTACAGAGCCTGACATGGGGCTTGAACCTATGAACTGTGAGATCATGACCAGAGCAGAAGTTGGACGCTTAATCGACTAAGCCATCCAGGCGTCCTGAGATACAAGACTTCTGTAGATGGTAGAGGATGTGGAAACCTTCAGACATAACTATGCGGTTCAGGACCTCTTGCAACACAGCTGAGATGGTGGGGATACCAATATTCTAGTGCCTTGATGCCCCCAGGGACCCTCTGCTGGTGATGCTGCTGTGTGTTGGAATGATTCTGCCCTCTTATTCCAGAGGATTTTTATACCTGCCCTGCCCCCCGTCCCTGCCATCTGACTGTTCTAGAGACTCTGGTTGTATTCTTGTGCTGTTCTCACTGTTTCAAACGACCCAAGCACTTCCATAAGCATTTATGCGGAGTCTGGGTGGGCCAAGGTCCATTTCCCATGCATACTGTCTACTGGCTGTCTGAACCATCAGGTCTTCCTGTGATTTATTCCCATGTACTTGTGGCTCCTGCATTGATAGCTGTTTTGGATTAGGCCCGAGAAACTAGAATTCTATGATACATAATACCTAGCACATACTCACATCTCCCCAGGGTCCAGCTAAGACTCGTGCATTGCATTTAGTGTCAGTTTTACTATTCGTAACACCTGAAAACTGGAAATTACCCAAATGAATATCAGTCAAGTTCATAAATAGATTACAATATATTCTGACAGTGTCATACCAATGAAAAAGAGCATAGTGTAACTATAGCTACATTCCATAATATGGGTGAATCTTACAAGGATAATAATGAGTGGAAGGATCCAGAAACAATATTTGAATCCACTGCACAAAGTTCAAGACCAGGTAAAAGTACTTTATGCTGATAAAAGTTTGAATAGCATGTTAGCCAGGGGGTGGCAGAATATAGTCACTGAAGGGGCTGGGAGAGGGCTTTCTGGATACTGGTAGTTTCTTGAACTGGATGCTTTTTATATAGTTGTGTTCATTATGAAAATTCTTTGAATCCTACAGTTACGTTTTGTGCATCTTTACTTTCATGGAAAGTTTATAGAAGAATCTGTCAGAGGTGACAGCTGTGTCCTTCATATTTGTTTAGGCATGTGATGTTTTCCTTTTTGTGTTTTAACGGCCTTACCTGAAAGGACTCTTTCTGTGCCTAAGTGCTGCTTGTCATTTTTGTCTCTTTCTCTCTCTTTTTTTTTTAAGATTTTATTTTTAAGTAATTTCTATACCCAATGTGGGGCTTGAGCTCACAGCCCTGAGATCAAGAGTCACATGCTATATTGACTGAGCCAGGTTCCCCTCCTCTCTTTTTTTCTGTCTTGGCTCTTTTGCTTCCTAGGGCCTTCCCTTTTGTTCACCTCCCCTTCCGCCTGTTCTGTAAACAATTGTTCTGTTAATTTAGAGAGAGTGAAACAGGGATCAGAGAAAGAACTTCTAGAAGGGTTGAGGCATTTCAGCAGCATTCACGCACATTTCAGTCCGGTAGAAGTCAGTGACAGATCGGATTCATTCATTCATCCAGTAGTTAGTAAGCATGTGACAGTCTCCCAGGAGACTCAGATTAATAAAATCTGGTTAGGTGGAGGGAGGAGCGGGGGCAGGGACCATGTGCTGAGCAAGTGTATGGAGGCTATGGAGAACTCTCAAGTAGCCCACCTGGATGGAATAAGCTGGAATAGGTTTATAATCTCTAGGGCAGGGAGAACACCTTGAGGAATGTAAAATGGCATTTTCAACAAGGTCGTGTATAAATAAGTGCACAATAAACAAAGTGCTAATTCAGTATAAATGTGCTGAAGAGACATAGCTAAGAGAGTAATCAGGGAATGTTTCTTCAAGGAAATCATTGAGTTAGATTTAGAAGGAAATACAAGTCTGAGTTAGAAAATTAACTGAGAGCACATTAAGATTTGGCAGACTATTCTGTAAAAGAGATATGGAGAGTTTTAGCTCAGGTTGCTACAATAGAATATTATAAGCCAGTGGCTTAAAACAACAAACATTTATTTCTCCGAGTTCTGGAGGCTGAGAAGTTCAAGATCAAGGTTCCTGTAGATTCAGTGTCTGGAGAGCGCCCTCCTCCTGGCTTGTAGCTGGCTGCCACCTCACTGTCTTCACATGGCAGACAGAGTAAGATTGTGGGATTGAGGGATCTATCCTGTGTCTTTGCCTCTCCCATCATGAGGGATCATGCTCACATGATTTCTGTGCTAAGAGCTCTGGTTTCCCTTCCTCTTTTTATAAGGACACTGATCCCATCATGGGGGCTCCACCCTAATGACTGTACCTTATAACTTCCTGAACAGCCCATCTCCTGATATCATCATGTTGGAGCTTAGGTTTTCAACCTATGAATTTGGGGAAGACACAAACATTCATTCAGTCAGTAACAAAGTGGGAAAAGGTAAAGTGAAGTCTGGTTTTAGAGTCCATGAAAGAAAACCGTATTGAGGTTATTGGTCAAAGGGAAAAAGAAAGAACTGTTAATGGGACATCTTTAGAAGCCAAGTTCTAACATAGAACTTTACTTTCATAACTGCTACAGAATTAGCTTGTATCTCCTTTGTCCTGTAGGCATTGGGAGCAAGGAAAAGGAGTCTAAAACCCAGCAGGCAGACCTCAAGGGGGCGCTTGCTCGGGTGACGGCAGAGAGGTTTGGGGAAGCCACACTCCAGAGCCCTGAGCTTGGAAGAACCTGTGAGCAGGAGCCCAGTAGCTCTGTGGGAAACATGCCAGGGCCGCCTCCTCCTCAGCATGGTGTCATACCCCTGCCCGATGACCTCAAGACCCACAGCTCCTTTTGGAAGCCTTTTCAGTGCCCCGAGTGTGGAAAAGGCTTCAGTCGGAGCTCAAATCTTGTCAGACACCAGCGAACCCATGAAGAAGAGAAATCCTATGGGTGTGTTGAGTGTGGGAAGGGGTTCACCTTGAGAGAGTACCTCATGAAGCACCAGAGAACCCACCTGGGAAAGAGACCCTATGTGTGCAGTGAGTGCTGGAAAACGTTCAGTCAGAGGCACCACCTCGAGGTCCACCAGAGGAGTCACACAGGGGAGAAGCCTTACAAGTGTGGTGACTGCTGGAAAAGCTTTAGCCGGAGGCAGCATCTGCAGGTGCATCGGAGAACTCACACAGGGGAGAAGCCCTACACTTGTGAGTGCGGCAAGAGCTTCAGCAGGAACGCAAACCTGGCTGTGCACCGGCGAGCCCACACCGGGGAGAAGCCGTATGGGTGTCAGGTGTGTGGGAAGCGGTTCAGTAAAGGGGAGCGATTGGTCAGACACCAGAGGATCCACACTGGGGAGAAGCCCTACCACTGTCCAGCCTGCGGGAGGAGCTTCAACCAGAGGTCCATCCTCAATCGGCATCAGAAAACTCAGCATCGCCAGGAGACCCTGGCACAGTAAGGATGCACCTTTTTTACGAAAGGAAGGTGCTGGAAGGTGTAGGACCTTTCAGAATCGCCAAGTGGAGGGAGATCCCATTGGAGGATGCATTCGTCTTTCCTCACTGAAGGGCTTTGAGGAGGGAGTGGTAGAGTGATAGGGTGCAGAAAGGCACTTTGAACCATTTTCTTTCCATTTGTTGTCAAACAAAAGCAAGGCAATGCCTGATTTATTTTGAGTTTCCAGAGAGCACAGCTCCTCACGTCTCTTATCCAAGTGGTGCAAACTGTTTTTTACTGTCTTTTGGGAAATTATATCCTGAACTTCAGTTCAGGTTGAAGTTTTTCTCCTTCATTGGGATGTCATGTACGCCTCTCGAGCAAGTCTGACAAAGTTTTGTCCCATGTTGGCAAGTTACACCTCATTGAGATGAGGGCTTTATCGACCTGCAAAATCATTAGTTCAGACTCTGCCTCTCTTCTTTTCCACTTAACAAGTATTTATTGAACAGCTACTGTGTCTGGTGCTGGGAGCACAGTGGTGAATGAGGCACATGAGCTGTGAGCCTCCCGGAACTGGTGATTTAGCAGTGGGAACACACACAGAACCATTAATAGCTCCAGACATTCTAAGTTATGTTTGTGGTACGTGCTGTTTGAGAGGGTAGTCTTCTGGTGCTCACTCGTTCTGCCCTGCCACTCAGGTGCTGGATCTTCCCCTCCCTAGTTAGGATCTTTCAGGCAGCCTTGTTTATTTTACTTTATTTTTACCCCCTTTGTCTCTGTAACAGCATACCCTCATTTGTATAGTTTCCCCATTATTCCTTGTACTGTAACAACTATCCACCCATCCAATAGGAAATTAATATTTTGCTATTGATTACCGAATAAACATGAAAGTATTTTAAAAAGTGTTCAGTTCTACATAAAGATCTAATTAAATAAATCTGAAAGATGAACTATTATTTATACACTGTATTTGATGGCATTTTATAGCATATAAGATGCTTTTTTTTCTATTTCCACTTTATCATTCCACACATATTTATTGAGGCCCAACAGTGTGCCAGGAACTCTTAGGTGCTTGCCATATATTAGTAAATAAAATGGGGAAAGTCCCTGACCTCGTGGAGCCTACATTTTAGTGAATATATTTGATCTTCAGAACCTCCTAAGGTGGAACCCATGGGTACTCCCATAAACTCTCTGGACCTGGGATCTGAGCCTTTGTCCTTGGTCCTTGTCAGTGTCTTGCCTTGAAATGCATTCGCCACCTACCTCTTGCTACCGGATAGTCTCTGTCAATACATCTGTCAATACACAGATCCTTGTCATCTGGGAGGCTCTCAGTTGCCAACTGGGACTGATGAGGTGGTAGTGATGTGTTTTACATAAGTGCCGATTCAGGCAAAATAGAGATGTTTGTAGGCATTTAAAAATACTTAATGAGAAGATACAGTATTTGTACTGTTTACACTTTCTTATTTTGCCATCACTAAAAGGTTTCCTTTCTGTTTAAAATTCTGTTTAAAATATCTGTGTAATGAGCATGGACTACAATGCAGTGTTGTTGTAGTGCTATGCTTTCAAATGCTGGATGCTGGGTGAGTTTGTCTTGTTGACATGGTACTATAATTATAAGATGTGATTTGTTTTGTGGTGCCTTTTAATATTAGATTCTTTTACTCTAAGGTTTTTTTCTCCCCATTTTTTATTGTAAATCAGATAAATGATGACTTCAACACAGTTGTATTACTCAGTCTACTTTGAAACACATTATTTTATCACATATTTCTTAGATAACTATGGTAGATAGCCATGATGTTTAATTTTGATTTAGCAGATGATTTCCTGGCCTCTCCACTGTCTCCATGAGCCTCTAGTAGCCAGTCCATAAATATATCTGAGATGTCATCCACTATCTGAGACACTAGGCTGCTTCTCCTTAGCAGTGTTGTGATCCAGATGCAGAATCAGCTCTTTTTTCCCCACTTCCCAGACAAGCTTGGCAAAGCTTGTAGCCAGCTAGCAGCCAAACCCAGGGAAAGGCTTTTCATGAGTCTCTGGCTTCTGGTCTGTAGGACCTGCGGGCTGACCTGGCTTGAGCTTGGCCTTCTCTAGGAGGACCATATTCCAAAGCTAGGTGAGGAGTGTTGGGCCACTACAGGCTGGGAGTTGCTCATCAGTGGTCTTCCTGTTTACCTGAATTAAATGGTTAGATTCTTTTTGATAATATGCTTAGCCAAATAGGACTGTGGGTTTTCAGCCAATTGGAATCCCTTCAGAGAAACTCAGGTAGGAGCCAGGTCTTGCTTTTTTTCTTGGGCACCTGTATCTGCTTTGAGACCAAAGCTCATGGATGATGCCTCAAACAGCCTCAAAAATTTTTTTCCATGGAATTTTAGTAGCATGTATTTTTGTTATGTATTCAAATGTTAAATATTTTTCTGTATTTTTCTATTTAGAGATTTTTTTATAATAGAAAATTTCAGACATATATAATGAATCCCCATGTATTCATTATTTGGCTTTACCCATTGTAAACTCCTAGCCCATCTTGTTTTATGTCTATACCCTTTTTACCTGTCTTCCTACCCTACTGAAGTATTTCAAAACAGCTCCCAAATACTGTCTATAAATATTTCAGTGTGTACCTCTGAAAGATAAGAACTCCTTGAGGGATGCCTGGGTGGCTCAGTCAGTTAAGTGTCCAACTCTTGATTTTGGCTCAGGTCATGACCTCACAATTTGTGAGATCAAGCCCCGCGTTGAGCTCTGTGTTGACAGCGTAGGGCCTGCTTGGGACTCTCTCTTTTCCTCTTTCTCCTGTCTCTGCTCTTTCCCTGCTCGCACTTGCTCTCTCAAAATAAACTCTTTGCAAAAGAAAACCCACAATACTATTATCATACCAATTAAAAATAATTTCATAATTTGCAATTAATGTTTTCTTAAAAAGCACATAATTTTAAAAAGTTTATTTGAATTAGGATCTAAATAAGATGGATAAATTGTAATTGGTTGCTTTGTCTTCTAAGTCTTACAATGTATAATTCCTATTTTTTCTCTTGAAATTCATTCATGGAAGCAACTGCATTATTTATTTATCCTGTAGAATTTCTTGTCTTTGAATTTTGCTGTTTGCATACCCATCACGTTATTTAATATGTTTTTTTGCCCTCTATATTAACCAAAAACTTAAAGGAATAACCAAATTCATTTCTTGTATTTTGGCAAGAACACATTATAGATGATGGCATGTCTGGTTGTTTCTCTCTGATGTTAGGATCCTAGATATATTTATTTCATAAATTCTATAAATGATTCATTTATTAGCTGGAATGCTTCTGTCAGAAATTTTCCCTCATTAACCATTAGGTTTCTTAGATAGAGTTCACAGGAAAGGAAATGCTTGATTCGTCTTTTTGCCTGTTTTCACAATAATGATCTGGTTGCTTTGTTTTCTGTAATTGTGATCAGGTATTTTTTCAATCAGAATACATTCATGGATTTTGGATTTACAGCCAGTCCACTGTACTTCTTGATGCTCAGATCATTTCACTTTTGGTCATTGGGAGCCTTTTCAACTTGCTTCCTGATTCCTTTTGACATAACTCTAGTCATCTTTGATAGCTTCTTTATTTTCTGATAGGATAGGATGTTGCAAACTCCTCTTGTACATTTCCTGCTCCCTTTGAGAGTGAAGAGAAGTGCTATTAATTATGCCAGGACAATATGGTAAAGTGGGACTCCAGGACAGATGGGGATATTTGGTCACCTTATATACAGCCGTCATTGTGTGTGATTGGGTGTCTGTGGTTTCTTCACCCAACTATAATGTTGGGCACTTTCAGGGCTGGCAGGTAGTGTGTCCCATGCTGCTGTGATAATGAAGAGTGCCACTCCAAGGGGTATGACCTTTGTAAGAGAAACCCCTTTTTATACCTTGGGTGGTGACTTTCTGCCCAAGGTCTGTCCTGGGGAGCTATTGCATTAAACATTTGCTTTTCAAAATGTATGCCATGAATGTTATCAGCAGCCTGATTATATTTCAGTACTTCCAGGTCCTCTTTTATTCCAGCCTAGGGGCAATTTGAAGAGCCCTTGTTTCTTAAAAAGTAAGTTGGTTTCAAGTTCATCATGCAACACAGGCTGGCTTTATCTACTTCTGAGGTGAGGAAAGTAACTATCAGGAACATGTTTCTCTAGAGTCTACTTGCCCTTTTATTTTTTTATTTGTATTCTATTTTTAATTTTTTTTTAAGTTTATTTATTTTGAGAGAGAGAGTGTACATGAACGAGCATGTGAGTGGGGGAGTGGCAGAGAGGGGGACTGAGAGAATCCCAACCAGGCTCCACACTGGCATTACAGGGCTGATATGAAATTCAAGATCATGACCTGAACTAAAATCAAGAGTTGGATGCTTAACTGACTGAGCCATCCAAGAGCCCTGCTACTTGTTCTTTTACAATTTAGCCAGTTTCTCAGCCTCTGCACTACTAATATTTTGTGCCAGGTAGTTCTTTGTTTTGGAGGCTGTCCTGGCTGTTTTGTGCATCAACCTACTACATGCTAGTAACACTCCCCAATCATAACAACTAAGGAGGTTTCCAGACATTTCCAAATGTCCCCTGGGTGGCAAAATTGACCCTTGCTGAGAATCACTGCTTGTAACATTCAGGATAATTGCTGTTGCGAATTAGATGTTTTGTTTTTTTCTAATTTAAATTTTAGCCAACATAGAATGCAATATTGATTTCAGGAGTAGAATTTATTGATTCATCACTTAGAGCATGCAGTGCTCATTACAACTGCTCTTCTTAAGTACCCATCATTCATCTAGCCCATCCCCCCCCCCCGCGCGCCCCCCCCCCCCCCCATTAACCCTCAGTTTGTTCTCTATCTTGTTAAGTAGTTGGTTTAGTTAGTGAAAGAAAGGACTGGCATTTCAAGGACTAGAGCTATTTCCTGCTAAGCTTAATACCCCAGCCTCACTGTCTAGAGAACAAAGTTTTACTAGAGATCACTGGGATTAAATGTAGTATTGCCATGTAGGGCCAAGAGCTATTGAGATAGAATCTCAGGATAGAGGCCTGGAAACTCTAAAACCTAGGTGGTTTCTATGCAGGCAACCTGGCTTATTGCTTTGGGTTCTTTTCAGGCAAGCACCTGCCACAGAGCCTCTATATCACAGAGAACTTTTGCTTGGGGCCTAGATTCGCCTTTCCCAGTAAATGCATGTGTGTAGTGAGGGCCACTTAAACTCAATGCAGCCAATGCCAGCCTTTTTTCCTTCATAATAAGGTCCTCAAGGCACACAGTAGACAGTAAATATTTCAATGAAAGGTCTGGATTTCTGCCTTTTTTAGTGGCTAGAATGGTCATAAGAGTGCCTGAGGAAGAAACATGACATCACACTGCCCCTAGTGGCCCCTCTGATATGGCTGACATCTCTAGCTGTTGTGCTACCAACTGCAGTCACATCTAATTCACTTAGAAATGCCATAAGCCAAAGAAATTCACTGGGGCTTCCTACAATTTTGTATTCCTATCTTATTTTTTCCCTTTTATCTCAGTTTCTGAAGGACACATTTCTAAAGATTTATCATGTCCAACCTATCCCCAGTATTGACACATTTCAATAAAACATTTCAGTAAAAATTTGTTCACGACAGGGAGGGCGGGCAACGTTCTCCCTTGTGTTTGTTGCTGGGAATCTGAACTGCTAAGAGTGAGGATGGAGAGGGTTGGGTAAGGCAGGTGTTGTCCCTTGATAAACAGAGGGACTTGGGAGGAGCAATTCCAGTTTCCTGGAAGGGTGAATGGGCTCCAGTAGAATGGCTGCCATTGCTGCCACATGCTGTAGCCATAGCTCTGTCATCTGAGTGGCCAGAGACCAGGAAATGGCCGTACTCCCAAGAGCTCACCTCATATGTTTCCCTTCCTTAGTAAAAACCATAATCTCTGGAAAAGGTAGTAGATTAACCTTTAGATAGATTGGAAACAAAGAGGTGGCACGAGTCTATACCTTGTGACTCCCACCTCTGGTAGCTATTTGAGTATTATGTTATCTCTGTGTCTGTGAAACAGTTGAGGAAAATCTGATTTACATCACCTAGAGATTTCATTGACTCCTGCAAAAGCTCAGCCTGTTGTATGAACAGGAAAAGTACAATGAACAATAAGTGGTTTCTCATCAAGAGCCAGTCTTCTTACTAGGTTTCTCCAGTCTTTAAGGGTTCCTGCTGCCTGAACTGAGGTGCTAATGGAAGGACTGGAAAGTAAGAGATGGAAAAAATCCCAGCAGTTAAAACAGTGTGGAACTCATTCGTAAATAGACCAATGGAATAGCAGGAAAGGTTGAGAAATAGCCCTGGCTCTGTACTGAAGAGGTTATTTTTTTTTAAAGTCACATTGGTATAATTGGATAGCTATTTGGAGAAAGATAAAAATAGACCCACTTCTCACATCATATCCAAGAGTGAACTCCAGATGTATCAGGGATGTAACTAAAAAATGAAACTACCCAAGTACCAGAAGACACTGCGGATGAATTCCTCTAAAACATGGGTTCAGGGAAAAGGCTTTAAAACTATGGCTTAAAATCCAGATGCACTAAAAGAAAAGATTGGTGCATTCCTACATAAAAATTTTGAGAACTTCTGAATGGCAAAAACCATAAGCAAAGACAAATGACAAGTTGGGAGAAAATACTTGCAACATAACGCAAAGTTCCAGTATTTCTAATATATGAAGAACTTTGTAAAAAAAAATGAGTTAACCCCCCAAACAAAACAACCCCACTGAAAAATTGATAAACTAGAGATCACAAAAAAAGATACCAAAATGGCTATTAATGATATAAAAAGATGTTCACCTTCGCTCAAAATAAACTCCAATTAAAACTGCACTGACTGAGAGATTTCTTTTCCATCACATTGGCCAAAATTCCAAAGCTTGACAATACACACTATTGATGAGTTTATGGGGAAACAAACAGGAATTCTTACCCATTGCTAGCAGAATGCAAAATAGTGCAGCCTCATGTGGAGGAGAATTTAGTAATAGCTAACAAAATTATGGATGAATTTACTGTAAAGCTATCCCTCTAACAATATGAAAATACACATGCACAACATTATTCATTACAGCATTCTTACTGCAAAAAATACTGGAAGCTGCATAAATATCCAAGATAGGTGATTGAAAAAATTATGACACATCCACACAATGTAGTATTGTGCAAATTTTAAAAACATTATCATGGGGCACCTAGGTCGCTCAGTCAGTTAAGCATCTGATTCTTGGTGTCGGCTCAGGTTATGATCTCATAGTTTGTGAGTTCAAGCCCCACATTGGGCTCTGCGCTGGCAGCATGGAGCCTCTCTTTCCCTCTCTCTCTGCCCCTCCTCCGCTCCCACTGTCTCTGTCTCTCTCAAAATAAATAAATACACTTTAAAAAAGTAAAAAACATTGGGTCAGTTTTCACAATTGGAATATGAATCTGGCTTAGGTAGAATCATATCAATGTTAAATGTACTAATGTTGATAATTGTGTTGTGGTTATGTAAGAGAATATCCCTGTTCTTAGGAAATACACACTGAAAAATTTAAGGATAAAGGACCATTGTGTATATGTGAGGGGGAGGAAGGAGGAAGAAGAGGGAAGAAAAGAAACAAGGTAAAAATGTTAAGGATAAGTTAATCCAGGTAAAGGGATATATGGATACGTTGTACTATTGTCATTGTAACTTTTATGTAATTATTGAAAATTCTTGAAATTATTTTATTATAAAAATTTCAAGTGTTAAAAAAAAGAAGAACTAACATCATTTACTACTTCTGACCATGGGAGGAAAAGGGTCCCACGTACTTGTCCGATGATAATGGCCCTAAAGTGGGAGCAAGAGGGTGGCACAGCATATAGCTCACAAGATACACCAATTTAATCATACCTCATCTTGCTCAAGAGCTGCAGATTCATTCCCACATTTTTTCACTGTGCATGGTGGGCCAAGCCTCCTTCATGCAGTGAATGAAGCTGGTGTGGCAGCTTTCTTTTCGGTGTCTTCATCCATATTCTTGTTTTTGTGTAGGTGTACTCACAAAATACTTTCCATTCAGCCTTTAGACCGGTCATTTGCTTCAGGCCTTGTGACCTCTACAGGTGCTTTCAGCCACATTATACCTCCTGCCACAAATTAGGGATCATCTTCCCCAAACCTGCTGGCTTTAGCCCATTGCTTCAGGGAGCATCTTTGGTCATTAATGCATGCTCTGGTTGATACATACATACAGGTATCCCTGTGGACATTCAATCTCACAGTGTTTTGGAATTATTTCATAATTTGTAATTTACTTGGTGCTTATGACAGACCTCTATGACAGTACAAAACTGATGGTCAAATAAATGAAATCTGGAGGGTTAACTGGTTTGAACAGCAATGAGTTAAAAGGGAAGAGTAAGCCTCATTGTAGAATTGTTGAATATGAAATAACAGAAGGGTTGTTAGATGTTGGGGACTGGTCTTTAGAAGGCAGGTCAGGGTTGAAAGCCTAGTTTTTTGGTGTGTTTTGTTTTGTTTTTTTTTAGAGTCAGTGGGTATGCCAGAAATTAGGCTTTCTGGGTGCCTATCACACACCCCTAGTATGTGATAGAGTTTACCTACCATCCAGTGACCCTGGGTATACATCTGGAAGCTCCCCCAATGCCAAGCCCTAGCAAACTTTGCAGGACCTCAGCTCCAGCCCACATCTAGTATCTTTACGCACGTTAGATCAGCAAGAGCTGTTATGCCTAGAGACCCATAACATTCCAGTGTCCTCACTGGTCCCTGACTGCTCTGTCACCCCCTACTCCAAATGTGACCCTGATGCCTCTCTGGTAAATCCTACCTGGCTCTGATCATACCTCTACCTTGAAGTACTTTACACTTCAGGAAACTCAGGGAAGGGGAGTAGTGGGACATGTAACTGGATGGTGTGGGGTTGGACTTTAGAAGATCATTTTCTCATAGAATAATGGCATCTGACTCAAAAGATCCAGTGTATTAGATCTAGAAGTTAGTGATCCAGCTCCACTGTCTAAGAACTTTCCCTTGCTTTCCACGCTACTGCAGAGGATACTGCTGCCTCTGGGTGGTAGTCAACACTCAGTAAATCCAGCTATGTCAGCTTGCTGGGGTGTATTCACATCCTTGCTAGTGGTGGAGTTAGCAAGTCTTTGTCATACTTTGTGCTCAAGGTGAAAACTGTCCTTAGGATAGTCCAGATTAGAGGTTTTGTTCTTTATGCTGTTAAGTTAATTAAAAAAGGAGGCCATTAATTTGACTGAGGTAGTTCTAATGCCTTGGCAGCCTACATAAGCAACCCAAAACCTAAGTCTGTAAATGCCTCAAGGTTAAGAAATCAAAACATAAGGACAAACAGTCACAAACAGCCAACTGGGCTTTCTCATACAAGACAAATGTAAGCCCTAGCCAATCAAATGGTTTCCTTGCTTTGCTTCCTATCTTTTTACATGTCATGCCACTACCTCCTGTGGATAGAGTGCTGCTAACCACTTCTGGTTTGATACTGCCTGATTTTTGCTCAAACTTAACGATTTAAAAACGCTTCAGGTTATCTTTTAACAGTGCTTTTCAACAGAGATTCTCAAATTATTATCTGAAGACCACTTGACATCAAAATCACCTGGGGAACTTTTTTTTTTTTTTTTTTTTAACATTTATTCATTTTTGAGAGAGAGAGAGATACAGAGCATGAGTGGGGAAGGGGCAGAGTGAGAGGGAGACATAGAATCAGAAGCAGGCTCCAGGCCCTGAGCTGTCAGCACAGAGCCTGACACGGGGCTCGAACTCACAGACTGAGAGATCATGACCTGAGCCGAAGTCGGACATTTAACTGACTGAACCACCCAGGTGCCCCTTGGGAAACTTTTAAAAACTGTATTTGTGGATGGAGTAGTGGTCCAAAGGGACCTAAGAATCTTCATTTTACCCAACTCCTCAGATGATAATAATGCACATAAACTTTAAGAATGGTAGCTCCATTGAGTAGAACACTGTGGCTTCACCAGAGCGCTCATTCAAACATTGGAACAGATCCTGAAATTTACTCCCACCAGCCCAGAGCAAGTATGAGATGGCTCTAGGAAGGAACAGCAACGCATGACCTTCCATAGCACAATGTTACTGTACTCCTCTCAGGTTGTAGCCATAACACACAAATTTCTTCAACAATACAGGACAGTTACATCCTGATCTCCCACTAGTAAGGTACTTTGTGAACTAACAGAACCAAATCTGTAAGTTGTTCTGAGATCTGTGTTGGTAAAAGATCTTTAACAGTATTCTTTTAAGTAAACTCTTTGTTCTGTATAACTATAGAGGAGGATTCAGAGTGCATTGAGGGCATTGATGGCGAGACCACTGAAATGATACAGGAGAGTTTGAGAAAGAGCACAGCTTCTGTGACTGAGAATCAGTCCTCATCCAGAAGGCGAGTTCAATAGTAGACTGGATTCTAGATCAAGAAAAAAAAAAAAAAAAAAGCCTTCCCTTTTGTTTTTTTTTTTGAATGACGTGTTGTTTCCTCTTATTTTACCTTGACTTCTTAGTAAAATATCTTAAGATGTAATCCTTTTGTGCCTGACTAAAGTGATGTCTTGATTTGTTGAAGGAAAAAGAAGATAAGGGGGAGGAAGATAAGGGAGGGGAAGACTAAGTGCAGGGCCATTTGTAGATCTGGCTGTCACTTTGTTGGAAGAAGCCTTCACAAAGGACACATGTCCTTTATTATGTAGAGGTAGCAAAAATAATTCTCCTTATCTTTCTCATTCCACTGGATCTTTTCTCAGTATTTTGTTATTTTATTTATTTTATTTTATTTTATTTTATTTTATTTTATTTTATTATTTTATTTTATTTTATTATTTTATTTTATTTTACTTTATTTTACTTTATTTTATTTTATTTTATTTTATTTTATTTTATTTTTTATTTTACTTTCCAGTGTAGTTTCAGGTGTACAATTTAGTGATTCAACTATTCCATACAAAAATACAAAATGTTTCACAAATTTGCATGTTATCCTTGTGCAGAGGCCATGCTAATCTTCTCTGTATGGTCCCAATTTTACTATAAGTGCTGTCAAAGTGAGCACTCTTTTCAGTTTTAATATCTATTTCCTTACCACCCTTCCATCCAAACTGTTCCAAACCTACTTTGTTTACGTGGAGCTGACTCTAGGTGTCATCTAAGGGGAGATCCATTCCTATACTGTAATTTCTATAGACCATATCATGGTCAGAATAGCTCCATTCATACAGAACACACTGACATCTCAATATTGGATCATTATTCAATATGTATTATATTACTGCATTTCATTTTCCTTTCCTAATTTAGTAAGTGTAGTAGCAAAAACGAAAAAAAAGTAGTAGACTAACCTCAAGCTAGGGGCACCTGGGTGGCTCATTTGGTTAAGTGTCTGACTTTGGCTCAGATCATGATCTCACCATTTGTGGATATGAGCCCTGTGTCAGGCTCTGTGCTGACAGCTCAGAGCCTGGAGCCTGCTTCTGATTCTATGACTCCCTCTCTCTCTGCCCCTCCCTGGCTCAGCTTGTGCTCTGTCTCTCTCTGTCTCTAAAACATAAATAAACATTAAAAAAGTTTTTTTAGAATAGCCTCAGGCTACAGACAGATAGAAAGACATGCAACTTTTCACCGAAGACGTTTAATAGAGATTTCAAGGTTTGTTTGTTTGTTTGTTTTTATCTCTTAGTTTGAGTGTGGAAAAAATAGAACACTTGTACACTGTTGGTGGGAATATGAAAAGCAAAAGTGCTTTGTAAGACAGTATGGCGTCTCCTCAAAAAATTAAAACTCGAGTTACCATATGATGTAGCAATTCCACTACTGGGTGTAGACTCCAAAGAATTAAAAACAGGGACTGCCATGTTCATAGCAGTGTTATTCACCATAGTCAAAAGGTGGAGGCAACCCAAGTGTCCATCAATGGATGAATGGATAAGCAAAATGTGGTCTTTCCATAAAATGGATTATTCAGCATTAAAAAAGGGAGGACATTCTGACATGCTACAGCATGGATGAACCTTGAAGGCATTGTGCTAAGTGAAATAAAAGGACAAGTGCTGTATGATTCCATTTATATGAAGTACCTAGAGTAGTCAAATTCAGAAAGACAGAAAGTAGAGGAGTGGTTGCCAGGGTCTGGGAGCAGAAGGAATGGGGAGTTGGTATTTAATGGGTGGAGAGTTTCAGTTTTGCAAAGTGAGGAGTTCTATGGAGGGATGATGGTGTGGCTGCACAACAGTGTGAATGTACTGTATGCCACTGAACTGAGCACTTTAAGATGATAAATTTACGTTATATGTATTTTACCACTAAAAAAAAAATGTGCATTGGCTTTATCAACTTAAAGAATCATTGGTGGTATTGGTAAGAGCAGTTTCAGTGGCATGGTGGGGTCGGGGGAAGCGAGATTCCAGGGTGTTTTGAATTCTCCCTTGAGTTCTAACTCATAGATACTGCTACCCACTTTGAAGATCAAATAGGCATCTCAAACTTATCACAAAACCAACCGCTTGGTTTTCTCTCCACCATCCAAACCTCTCTCTCTCTCTCTCTCTCTTTTTTTTTTTCTCATCTTAGTGGATAGACCTTGCATTCCCTCAGTTGCTCAGGCCAAAAAGCCTACAACACTCTCTCATACCCTGAATCCACACCATCAGCAAATTCTGCTGGTTCTCCTTTCAACCCACACACAGTCTGGCAACTTAATATTACCTCCAGCATGTTCAGGTCCGAGCCACCATCTCTCTTGGACTACTTTAACAGCCTTCTGATTAATTTGCATGCTTCTATTCTTTCTTCTTGATAGTCTCTTCACCATATAAAAACCAGACAATCTTTAGAAAATATAAATAAGATTATCTCACTTCTCTGTTCAGAACTTTCCAAAGGCTTCCCTTCTCAGAATAAAAGCCAAAGACCTTACTTAACTAACAGTTCTTCCTGGAGCACATTGACCAACATGCCAGGAATGCTCCCTCTTAGGGCCTATGCTTTTGTTCTCTGTCTGGAACCCATTTTATCAAGACCTTTTGCAACTTTATATCTCTTCTTCATGTGAGTTTCTGTTTTGAAAGACCTTTCCTAACTACCTGTGATATTTTAAAAATGTGTCTGCAAATTCTTTGTCAATTCTTCCCATTAAGAGATAGAGTCTAATTCCTTTCCTCTTGAATATTGACTGACCTTAGTGACTCTTAACAAAATACGGAGGCAGTGAGGCTATGTTACTCCTCAGGGTAGGTCATGAAAAACAGTAGTTGGGATGCTGGCCTTGGAACAGAACCGTCATGCTGTGAAGAAGCCCATGTCACACAGACATGCCACACTCCAGCAACAACAGCCCTAACTGTGGTCCTCACTGACAACCAGCATCAACCGTTAGATACATGAGTGGGGAATCCTTCAGGAGAACTCCAGCCCAAGCTTGTTTGTATACAACTGCATGATGGACCCTGAGGGAGCATTGCTGAGATCAACCCAGTCACCCCCAGAAATATGAGAGAGAAAATAAATGATTGCTGTTACTTTTTAAAGATTGCTTTAACTAACATTTATTGACTATCTATTAGTTATCACAGGTTATTTTATATACAAGAACTTGTTTAACCTCTATAGTAGCCCTGGTGAGATAGGCATTATTTATTTTTTATTGTTTTATTATTTCTTTTAAGTAGGGTCCATGCCCAATGTGGAGCTTGAACTCACCACCCTGAGATTAAGGGTCACATGCTCCACCAACTGAGCCAGCCAGGCACCCCAGTGATTGCTGTTATTTTAAGCCACTAAATTTGGGTGTTTTTTTTCTCAGCAATGGACACTTGAAGCACAGACCCTACCACAATTATACTCCTTATCAGTTGCTAGTTCCTGACCTGAATATGTTTTTCTTTTTCTTTATAGCACTTAGCACTTACAGCTTTTGGACATGTGCATATTTGTTGTTGTTGTTGTTTTTTCCTGTTCTCCTCCCATGCTCTGGAACATTAGCTGCATGAAGGTAGAAACTTTCTTTTGTTTGCTGATATATCAGTACCTATAATATTACCTGGTGCAGAATTGTCATTGGAGCTCAAATTGTATTTGTTAAGTGGATGTAGCTATGGCCCTCTGGTGTGGAAAAGGCATCCACTGTGAACAGGAAGGTATCGGGGTGAAAGGGTTATATAGGACTTGGAAAATGCTATAAAGGAGATATTTATTATTCTCATTATTCTTTTTTTTAAGTTTATTTTCAGAGAGAGAGAGAAAGAGAGAGAGAGAGAACACAAGTTGGGGAGGGGCAGGGAGAGAAGGAGAGAAGGAATCCCAAGCAGGTTCTGCACTGTCAACATAGAGCCCCACCTGGGGCTTGAACTCACAAACTGTAAGATCAGGACCTGAGCTGAAATCAAAGTTGGATGCTTAGCCAACTGAGCCTTCTAGGCACCCCTATTCTCATTCTTTTTTTTTTTTTTTTGTCTTCAAACTTTTATTTAAGGGCAATTACCTACAATGAACTTCAGATCTTATTAAAAGCAGCCATGTCCATGGACTGCACATAGTCCTCTAAAGCAGTGATCCACTCCTCCAGCATATCTGTTCCAACTTTATCATCTTCCACTACACACTGTATTTGAAGTTTTTTGATTCCATACTCCACTGGAACTAGTTTAGAAGAGCCCCAAACCAAGCCGTCTGCTTGAATGCTTCAGAAGCACTCAGTTGCATATCTGTCTCATCGTCCCAAGGTTTCATGTCTAGTAAGATGGAAGACTTGGCAACAAGTGCAGGTTTTTTGGCTTTCTTTGACTCATATTGTGTAAGGCGTTCCTCTCTTAGCTGCTTTGCTTCTTCACTTTCTTCCTCCTCCTCAGAACCAAAGAGATCAATGTCATCATCATCTTTACTATCTGTAGCTCCACTTCCTGTGATGCATTCCACATTAGCAGGGCCATACTTGCCCAAAGTTTTCTTCACTCCTGGAAGGCTGGTCTTTTCCTTTTCGTAAGACTTGATGTGATTATACCAACATAGGACATGATACAAGTTGGCAGGTGGAGGGCCGGAGACTACTTCAAATACTGCCACGTCTGCTTGTGATGGCACATACCCCTCGATGTAGCTCTTGTCTGCAAGGTAGTCGTTGAGCACCTGGAGGCCAGTGGGGGTTTTCAGGTCTCCAAAACCCATGGCGTGAGCTGATCCCAGAACAGGGCTGCAGTGGAGGAAAAGACAAGCGTGGGGAGTGAGCGCCTTGTGCTAAGAGGGAAAAGGGTCTCATTATTCTTGAAGATGCTTCCACTTTACTACTGGTGGTACTTAATAATGCTATTTAAAAAAATGTGGATCCTAGAACTATTTTTTCCTTTCTTCTTGAATACCTTATTTATTATTAATTTTAAAATATAATTTATTGTCAAGTTAGCTAACACAGTGTTTACACTGTGCTCTTGGCTTCGGGAGTAGATTCCCATGATTCATTGCTTACATACAACACGCAGTGCTTATCCCAACAAGTGCCCTCCTCAATGCCTATCACCCATTTTCTCCTTTCCCCCAGCCCCCATCAACCCTCAGTTTGTTCTCTGTATTTGAGTCTCTTATGGTTTGCCTCCCTCTCTGTTTGAAACTATTTTTTCCCCTTCCCTTCCCCCATGGTCTTCTGTTAAGTTTCTCAAATTCGCATGTGAGTGAAAACATAGGATATCTGTCTTTCTCTGACTGACTTGTTTCACTTAGCATAATACTCTCCAGTTCCATCCATGTTGTTGCAAATGGCAAGATTTAATTCTTTCTCATTGCCAAGTAGTATTCCATTGTATATATAAACCATATCTTTATCCATTCATCAGTTGATGGACATTTGGGCTCCTTCCATAATTTGGCTATTGTTGATAGTGCTGCTATAAATATTGGGGTACGTGTGCCCCTATGAATCAGCACTTTTGTCTCCTTTGGATAAATTCCTGGTAGTGCTATTGCTAGGTCTTGGGGTAGTTCTATTTTTAGTTTTTGGGGAACCTCCACACTGTTTTCCAGCAACTGCACCAGTTTGCATTCCCACCAACAGCACAAGAGGGTTCCTGTTTCTCCACATCTGCGCCAGCATCTGTTGTTTCCTGAGTTGTTAATTTTAGCCACTCTGACGGTGTGAGGTGGTATCTCAGTGTGGTTTTAATTTGTATTTCCCTGATGACGAGTGATGTTGAGCATTTTTTCATGTGTCAGTTGGCCATCTGGATGTCTTCTTTGGAAAAGTGTCTGTTCATGTCTTCTACCTATTTCTTCACTGTATTATTTGTTTTCTGGGTGCTGAGTTTGGTAAGTTCTTTATAGATTTTGGATACTAACCCTGGATATGTCATTTGCAAATATCTTCTCCCATTCAGTCAGTTGCCTTTTAGTTTTGTTGATTGTTTCTGTTGCAGTGCAGAAGCTTTTTATCTTGATGATGTACCAATAGTTCATTTTTGCTTTTAATTCTCTTGCCTTTAGAGACATGTTGAGCAAGAAATTGCTGCGGCTGAGGTCAAAGAGGTTGTTGCCTGTTTTCTCCTCTAGGGTTTTGATGGTTTCCTGTCTAACATTTAGGTCTTTCATTCACCTTGAGTTTATTTTTGTGTATGGCATAAGAATTTAACACTTTATTTTTTAAATAGAAATTAACAGTCTGATAAGTTCACAGAATTAGGTTTATGCTGCCAAGACTGTAAAGGTGGCTGGGCTTCTGAACTTTTTATAGTTGACCTCTGTGTAGGATGAGGAAGAGAACATCCTTTTCCACTTGCCCCTCAGCAAGCAGTCTCTGGGCCAGGAATAGAGCCAGTCTGCAAAGGTGTTTGCTATGAGAGGAGGATTATCTCATCCTGTGCCCTTCCTTGGAAGAGAGGCCTCTGAGCCAGAGAGCCTTCTCACAGCAGTGAGAAAGGTCAGTTGAAGGTCTTTCATATTTATTCAGCACTGCCCCTCTTTTTTTTTTCTTGTTCACTTTTTTTTTTAACCTTGGGTCCAAACCATTGTATTATTCACCATTGTAGCAAAACCATATTAAAGGAAGACCTCCCCTCCATGTTGACATCGGCTTTTCTTCACATCATTTTTATAGGTTTGAGGTGAGATTTTCTTGCTGTTATTGTGGTTTTATGGTCAGAGACCCAAGAAAGCCTAAATCCTTTCCTGCCAAATCATTACAACTCTTGAAGTTTCCCAAGGAAACACTATGCTCAAAGGACAATAGCAAACTTTGAGCCAGAGTACCACTTTGTGGGTGTCTGAGTTATACTCAGTAACCTCCATCGTGGACTCAGTGATCAAAAGTGAGCTGGAAAATAGTATGGGCCTACCTGCTTCCTACTCTTAGCCCCAAATCTGAATTGAGGATCGTGTGCTCGGGCATGGTGTGGAGAGAGAGAGAGAGAGGGGTGACTGGGCTTCAAGTGGGGATTCCAGGAAGACCACAAATAGAAGAGGACTAACCAGGGGCCAGGCTAGAAGGAGGGGACTTCATTCCTGGATGCTAACCCTCTAGGGTATATTGCCCTTTATAAAATATGCACCAGTGAACTCCTTAGGCTCTGACCTCCCAGATTGGTAGCTCTTTTACCTTGAAAGGGGAGAGGAAGATATAAAACATATTGGTTAAGACTAAATCATGGGGAGAAAGGATGTAAATGTTTTTTTTCCCAGTGTTTGCCACCATTGTCATGGTCATCATTAGCATCTATTAGCAGCATACTTTTATTGAGTCATTATTTAAAAAACTTTTTTAAATGTCTTATTTATTTTTAAGAGAGAGAGAGAGACAGAGCAGGAGCAGGTGAGTGGCAGAGCGAGAGAGGGACACAGAATCTGAAGCAGGCTCCAGGCTCTGAGCTGTCTGCACAGAGCCCGACTCGGGGCTTGAACTCATAGACTGCAAGATCATGACCTCAGCCGAAGTCGGACACTTAACCAACTAAGCCACCCAGGTGCCCCGAGTCATTATTTTAAACCAGGCACTTGATAAAGTCTTCTGAGGATGAGTTTCTTAAGATAAATAGGAGCTTTTATAAAATTTAAAAATGACCCAACCATCCTGTTTGGAGTGGAGTTGTGGTGAACACGAATCATGCAAAGCCAGATATGAAAGGGTTGAACAGCATTACAATTATATGGTGTTCCAGGAGACAGAAAATTCTCTCAGCTGGGGAGACTTGAGGTGGCTTCATGAAGGGTATGGTATTTTATCTGAGCCTGAAGGACACCTGGAAATTTGATAGAAATGGGCAAGTTGACTCTACTGGAACAGCAAAAGTAGAGACTAAAAAAGCACAGTGTGTTTGGTAGAATGGTGAATTTCAGATGGACTGGAGTCAAATGGCCAGTAACTATGGGGCCAGGACCAGAAGTCAGTGGTTAGGACTTTCTGTGTAATGCTCTATCAAGTTCTACCATACCCCTTGCAGCCTGTCTAGGTGTTCAGCTGTGATATCACTGTAAGCATCCCTAATGCGAGTATACAGAGCTATGGAACCCTACCCAGCAGCATCCAAGGCCAAGAGTGGGATGGCTTTGAGGGCAATCAAGTCTGTCCCCAGAGCTAGATTCAACCCAGAATGTGGGGATGATGGTTGAGGAAGTGGGGATACAGCAGAAGAGTTTAGAAATTGGGATGCATGAAGGTTAAGGATTTGAGGAACAGAGGGTGCATGGGAGCTCTGAGAGGGCATCCCTTTGGCACAGGCTATCAGCACAGGCCACAGATTCTTTTTTCACATGGACTTCTCTGGAAGGTCTGCAGACAAAGCTAATTTGCATCTGTTTATGTGGTTCTGTCTTTAGGGGAGAGGTTATGCCCCTCACCATGTTTGGGCAGTTTGAGCAAAGCCCAAGAAGGAACTTGCAAATTACTTATGGAGAAATGAGAGGACTTCCTGGCCATGGTGACCCAGGACAATTAAGTCTATGTTTCTCTAGCCCTCTATATGTGGAGCCTGTCTCTAATTCATCCCCTTCCCAGCACAAATGCCGTAAGAGGGGTCTTTGCTGTCACAGCCCACAGGATAAAGCCTTTATACTGAACAGTTTTCTTGTGGCTCCCTTCATGTCCTTGTTTCTCAGGCAGTAAATGAAGGGGTTCAGCATGGGTGTGACCACCATATACATCACTGAAGCCAGTGAATCCTTGTCAGTTGAATGGGATGATGAGGGACTCAAGTAGACCCCCGTGATAGTCCCATAGAAGAGGGTGACTACAGCAAGATGAGAACCACAGGTAGAAAAGGCCTTTTGTTTGCCCTGGGTAGATGGGACCTTAAGCACAGCAGACACAATGTGGGTGTAGGACACAAGAATGGTGAGGAAAGGAATGAGGACAATCAAACCCCCCACCAGCAGAATCATGAGCTGGTTGAGCTGTGTATTGGAACAGGATAGCTGGAGCAGGGGAATGAGGTCACAAAAGAAGTAAGGGATGACGTTGCTGGCACAGAACTCCAGCCGAGCCATGAGGACAGTGTGTAGCAGGGAGTGGAGGCTGGCAATGAGCCAGAAGCTCCCCAGCATCAGGGCACAGATTTGCAGACTCATCATGGTGGAATAGTGAAGGGGGTGGCAGATGGCCACATAACGGTCATAAGCCATTGCCATCAGGAGAAAGTTGTCCATGTTGGCAAGCAAAATGCAGAAGTAGATCTGGGTTAGGCAGCCACAATAAGAAATGGACTGAGTCTGCATCTGGATGTTCATAAGCATCTTAGGGACTGTAGAGGAGATGAAGCAGAAATCCACAAGGGAAAGGTTGCTGAGGAAGAAGTACATGGGTGTGTGGAGGTGGGAGTCTGAACCAATGGCCAGGATGATGAGCAAGTTCCCTGCTGCCCCGACCAGGTACATGACAAGGAAGAGCCCAAAGATCAGATCTTGCCTTTCGGGCTGGCTGGAGAGCCCTAGGAGGATGAACTCAGAGGCACTCGTGTAGTTTTCTTCCTCCATGGTTGCCTGGTCCTGCTGGGAGATAAGATCAGGCACAGGCTATATGGAGCAGGGGGTGGCACCTGTGCCTCCCTTTTTTTCCTCATATAACTCCTCAGCTCACCTCTGGCCAACTCACATCTCTGTTCATTTGGTACAAACTCCAAAGAAAGCTCTCCACCTACCATAGGAAAAGCTTCAACCAGGGAGTCTTATGGTCCCAACAGATCCCAAAGTCAGGGTTTTAATTACTCACTAGCAAAATGCTGCTAATCTGGAATGGTACAAAGCCCCATCTGCCATCCCTCAAAAGAGAATCCTTGTGACATATGGCCAGGTACTCAGTGGTGCCCCCCAAATTTCTGTCATACTCATTTTTTGATCTGAGCAACTGATGTTACCTCACTATTAAATAAATAACCATAGGGGTTCTTTGGGTTCTTTGGGTGGCTCAGTCGGTTAAGCATCTGACTTCAGCTCAGGTCATGATCATGTAGCTCGTGGGTTCGAGCCACACGTCAGGCTCTGTGCTGACAGCTCAGATCCTGGGGCCTGCTTCAGATTTTCTGTCTCCCTCTCTCTATGCCCCTCCCCTACTCCTGCTCTGTCTCTCAAAAATAAACATTTATTATTTTTTTTAATTAAATTTTATTTTTTTAGTGTTTATTTCTGAGACAGAGACAGAGCATGAACGGGGGAGGAAGAGAGAGAGAGGGAGACACAGAATCTGAAGCAGGCTCCCGGCTCTGAGCTGTCAGCACAGAGCCTGATGCGGGGCTCGAACTTCCAGACTGTGAGATCGTGACCTGAGCTGAAGTCGGTCACTCAACCGACTGAGCCACCCAGGTGCCCCTCAAAAATAAACGTTTAAGGGGCGCCTGGGTGGCGCAGTCAGTTAAGCGTCCGACTTCAGCCAGGTCACGATCTCGCGGTCCGTGAGTTCGAGCCCCGCGTCGGGCTCTGGGCTGATGGCTCAGAGCCTGGAGCCTGTTTCCGATTCTGTGTCTCCCTCTCTCTCTGCCCCTCCCCGTTCATGCTCTGTCTCTCTCTGTCCCAAAAATAAATAAACGTTGAAAAAAAAATTTTTTTTAAATAAACATTTAAAAATTAAAAAAAAAAGAACTATGAAAACACAGTTTCTTCTTATTCCCAATAAGGTTGCCACCTGAAGGCCCTTCCTCTACAGAATTCTGGAACCACAATGGCGCATATATAGAACCAGAGGGTATTATTTGTACATACCTTCCTTCCCCTCAAATACTTTGTCTTCCTTTGTTCCTCCAGTCAAGTATAGCCTGGGGCTTAGGGTGCCCTGGCTGATTTGTCACCGGCTCTGGGTCACCTTGGTCCTGGTGATGATGTGGATGGAGTACATCAGGACAAACCTGGACAAAAGAGCCTGCTGACTGGGACAGCTCAGCCAGCCCTTTTGCCTGGGCTTATCCAGGAAGGGACTTGCTCTGGTGAGTGAGAGTTGCCCCTGCAGATAACAAAGAGAAACTTCTACAAGTGTGACATTGCCCAAAGGAATAAAGTTGATGGAAAGGAAACAGAAGGACACCACTAAACAGTGTGAGCTCAGTTGAAGTTTCATTAGATATAATATTAATTATTTCCCACTGCTTCACAAGACATAGTTGGGATTTACGGTCCTATGAGAACGTAAATCACAAAAAGGGAGAGAGGATACTTGAGTCGGTGTCTTGACTGGGGATGGGGGAAGAGCTGATGAGGGAAATCAGTCTGGAAAAGCTTGGGGGTAGTGTTGTGGTCCACTGGGGGAACTGGGTAGGGAGTGACAGGGGGAAGCTGTCTTGGGAGGTTGCCTTCATCCATGCCTCCACTTTGCTGAGGCAGAGCCTGCTAGGAGCAAAGGAACTTACCAGTGCAGCTGAGGAGGGTAAAGGAGGGATGGAGATTTTGGTCTGCTGCAGATCTCAGTTGAGTTCTTGGCCTGTGTTGAGAGAGCTGTTCCTTAGTGTGGAAGCTAAATGTCCTCCTTCAATTTCACTGCTTTGATTTTCTCCAAAAGATCAAAAAAGCACTACCAGGTGAACTTAGACTTGGGGCATTTGGGTCAGGGCCTCCTGGAATGGCCAGCACTGGGGCAGGAGAAGAGGTATGTTGAGCAGCTTGGTGGGGCAGGGGCATGGTGGGGAGAATCATCTGTACTGGGTGTACTGAGAGAAATCTCCTCTGAGACTGGGACCAGCAGTGTGTGTAGTGGCAAAAGCTCTATCCCTTCCTTGTGTAATACTCCTTTCAAACCATAGTGGCACCATCCTATTTTCCTTCTAAGCCTCCACTTCCCCAGAGATGTGGGAGAAAAAAAAAATTCCTGTTACAACTTCCCACTTGTTAGGAAGGTACTCTTCCCAAGTGCTCCTATTTGAAGAAAACTGAAGTTAAGAGAGTCTAACTTAAAATGAAAAGGGTTTTTCTCCTAGCTTCTGAATCATTCCTGTCAGCATGCAGACATCACCCAGTTTTAAAAATCCACTCTTGACCCACATTCCCTCCATCCTTTGGGCTATCAGGTTACCTTTCTACTCCCCCTTTCCACAAAAGTCCTCAAACTGTGGCCAGGATACATTCCCCATTCCCTTCTTCCCATTCACTCATGAAGCCCCCTTCTCAGGCTTCCCCACAATCCACAAAACATCCTTGGTCAAGGCCACCATTGCCACATCTCACGTTGGTTCTCAGGCTCCATCTTACTAAATGAAAAAGCCATAGTTGGCATGGTTGGTCACTCCCACCATCTGGAAATATGCTCTCCACTGGGTTTCAAAGCACAGTTTTGAAACTCCTGCCTCACTGGTTTCTTGCTTAATGTCCTTCTCATCCTTCTGACCTGCATCAATTGGGATGTGCCATTGACTCCTCAAGCCCCATCTCTTCTCTGTACACTCATGCCTGAAGTGGTCTCAGTAGTCCCAAAGCTTCAAATGCCATCCAAATTTCTATTTCCAGTTTGGGATTTTCCCCCTTGAACTTCAAACCTAGGTATGTCTAACTGCCTACTCCTCATGTCCATTTAGGTGTCCAATAGGCATCTCAGATTGTCCAAAACCGTGCCGTTGGTCTTCCCTTCTTCCAGCCCGCTGCCACTTCGTTCATCCTCATCTTACTATTTTAATTGCTCAAGCCAAAACCTCAGCACCACCTCTCACTCCTCTTTTGTTTTACTGTCCTTTTCCAGTGTGTTGGCAAATTCTGTCATCTCTAACTTTGAAATATATCCAATGGTACTTTTTCTCTCTGTTCCCTGCTACTTTCATAGCCCAAACAATCATTATTTCCATCCAGATTATTAAAAATAGTTTCTTAGCTGGGTTCTGTTTCTATCCTTACCCTACCCTCGACATTGTTTCTACAAGGCAACCAGAGGGAAAATTAAGAAATATGAGTCAGATTGTTATTTCTCTGTTCAAAATCCTCCAATGGCTCCCCATCTCACTTGGGACAAAACCCACAGTCGTTGCCAAATCCTCAGGGCTATGCATGACCCAGACCTTTGCCCTTCCCCTGATCTCACCTCCTTCTGTTGCCCCCTCACTTTCCATAGGCTGGCCATCAGGGCCTTCTCACCCAACCTGAACATGTCAAACATGTCCCTACCTCAGGGCCCTTGTACTTGTTATACAACTGCCTGGAATTCTCTTCCTTCAGTCCTTTACTTCATTCCAATTTCTGCTCAGATGTGATCTCTGCTCAGGGTTCCCGCAACCACCTATCTAAAATAGTGCCCCTTTCTGTCTTCACCCTTGTTTTGCTTTGTTTTTATTCTCAGCATCATTTATTGTGTATCTATCTATCTATCTATCTATCTATCTATCTATCTATCTATCATCCATCTATCATTCTGTTTCTCTAGTATATAAGCCAATGAGGGCAGGAACTTTATTTTTATGTATTATTGTATCCTCAGTTTCTAGAACCATGCCTGGACTAAAGGAGACACTCAGTTGTTTTTATGTAGTTGTTGAATGAAGGGATAACTGTTCTTAATGTTCCCCTTTGTGACCATATGTCCTTGAGATTGGGTGAGACCTTAAATATAGTCCTCCTTCACCTGATATCAACCTCCTATCTCTCAGACGTCACTCATATTAACTTATCACCTGTATTGTTTCCTTAATACTGTTATTTAACTCACTAATTTTGTTAAGTGGAATTCATTTATTAAAAATGAAAATTTGCACTCCATGATACAGAAGAAAACAATATCACTTGCTGAATTTTAGCTAGATGCTATTACCTGTAGAGAGTTCTGAGTCTGAAACCTACCTTTTCTTGGTTAAAAAAGGAGAATGTAAAGTCCTAGGGAGGAGTTAAAGAAATGGCACTTGAGTATTTCTCAGAGAGGTAGTCTGAAGGGTTGAGGGAGAACTCAAAAAGGAATCAATTTCTCACCATGTGATTTGATACTATTTGTCTCCATCTTTGTAAGCCACCGAATGCCAAACCCTCAGACCCCTGTAGATACAGGCTCCACACTGCAGGACACACTGCCCTGCATACCTAGACTCATACATCTATTCACTTAGGTCACTCATCCATACATACCTAGACTCATACATCTATTCACTGAGGTCTGGTCCTTGGGCAGCCAGCACACAGAATGGCTTGAATCTCTCTCTGGTGACCACAGCAGCTCTGAGGTTTGTGTTGGCTTCAATACCAGACCTGTTTTGTGAGAGCCCAAGGGTTGGAGAAAGTGCTTGTCTTTGACTTTGGAGTCCTCATGTTTAATTTTATCCAGTGATTGAACCATAGTGAACTTTGCTTAAATAATTTAGAAGGGGAAACAAGTTAAAATACAGATAATAAAACTAAAAACAAATGATGCAGAAAAAGAATTTAAGCAGAAGTCTTTTAATTGATTCTTTGAAAAAGAATTGATAAAAAAAGAATTGATAAACAATGTCAATTTTGACAAACAAATGAGAATGAAAATTAGAATGAAGCCATGTTAATGGCTAGTGCAAAAGATTTACATTTAGGTGCTCCTGGGTGACTCAGTTGATTATGCCCCACATTGGGCTCCATGCTGACAGCATGGAGCCTGCTTGGGATTCTCTCTCTCACTTTCTCTCTACCCCTCCCCCGCTTGTACCCTTTCCCTGTCAAAAAAAATAAGTAAATAGACATTAAAAAAAAAAAGAAAAAAAAAGGTTCATATTTAAGTGGACTATTATTTTCAATTAGAGGCTAACATATCTTATCAAATAAAGTAGATGGCTACCTACATATATACAGTAGCCCCAAAGATGCAAAAATAATTAGAGAGCATGCATATAATAAGAACAGAGAAAGGAATACAAAGTTATTAAATATAGGAGCTTCTGACTCCGATGAAGAAACTGTGCTTTCTTTTTCTTTTTTTTTATTTTTGAGAGAGAGAGAGAGAGAGAGAGAGAGAGAGAATATATCTTAAGCAGGCTCCATGCTCAGTGCAGTGCCTGACATGGTGGCTCTTATCTCTCGACTGTGAGATCATGCCTGAGCTGAAACCAAGAATCAGATGCTTAGCCAATTGAGCCACTCAGGCACCCTGACAAATGGTGTATTTAAAAACAAGAGCTGGGTCTCCTGGGTGGCTCAATTGCTTAAGCGTCTGACTTCAGCTCAGGTCATGATCTCGCAGTTCATGAGTTCAAGCCCCGCATCGGGCTCTGTACTGACAGCTCAGAGCCTGGAACCTGCTTCAGATTCTGTGTCTCCCTCTCTCTGCCTCTTCTCCACTCACACTCTGTCTGTCTGTCTGTCTCTAAAGTAAATAAACATTAAAATAAAATAGAATAAAAATGAGTCAACATTATGTTCATTCAAGACTTACACTTTTTCCTTAAAAAGAACAAAATGTGGATGTTCTCTGTTTTCATTCCTTATTTAATATTTAGCTAAAAATGCTGGCAATGGCTATCAGAAAAGAAAAAAAAACATACCTTTTTTTTTTCAAAATATCTAATAGCTAAGCTATTAAAAGAAATGAAGTCAGTGATGAAAATAAAGTTAGCTGAACAAAGTTGCAGAGTATAATGTCACACAAAAATTGGTAAATTGCTAACTGACATAGCAACAATAAATAAACACCAAAAAAAAAGATGAAAAGGTGATTTCATTCCCACCAATGATGAATTTGAATATTTGGATTTTAATTCAATTTGGGAAATGAAATATTTGTTCAAAGAAAATTATAATGGATAAAGTAAAGGAACATATAGAAGGAAATTGAAGAAGACACAAAGAAATGGAAAAATATTCCATGCTCATGGATTGGAAGAATAAATATTGTTAAAATGTCAGTACTGTGCAAAGCAATCTACACATTCAGTGCAATCCCAATCAAAATTATACTGGCATTCTTCTCGAAGCTAGAACAAGCAATCCTAAAATTTGTATGGAACCACAAAAGACCCCAAATAGCCAAAGTAATGTTGAAAAAGAAAACCAAAGCAGGAGGCATCACAATCCCAGACTTTAGCCTCTACTACAAACCTGTAATCATCAAGACGGTATGGTATTGGTACAAAAACAGACACATAGATCAATGGCATAGAATAGAGAAGACAGAATTGGACCCATAAATGTACGGCCAACTAATCTTTGACAAAGCAGGAAAGAGTATCCAATGGAAAAAAGACAGTCTCTTTAACAAATGGTGCTGGGAGAACTGGACAGCAACATGCAGAAGAATGAAACTAGGCCACTTTCTTACACCATACACAAAAATAAACTCAAGATGGATGAAAGACCTAAATGTGAGACAGGAAACCATCAAAACCCTAGAGGAGAAAAAGGAAACAACCTCTCTGACCTCATCTGGGGCAATTTCTTGCTTGACACATCTCCAAAGGCAAGGGAATTAAAAGCAAAATGAACTATTGGGACCACATCAAGATAAAAAGCTTCTGCACCACAAAGGAAACAATCAACAAAACTAAAAGGCAACTGACTGAATGGGAGAAGATATTTGCAAATGGCATATCCAGGGTTAGTATCCAAAATCTATAAAGAACTTACCAAACTCAACACCTGAAAAAAAACCAAATAAACAGTGAAGAAGTGGGCAGAAGACATGAATAGACGCTTTTCCAGAGAAGACATCCAGATGGCCAACAGGCACATGAAAAGATGCTCAATGTCATCAGCATCAGGGAAATACAAATCAAAACCACACTGAGGTACTATCTCACACCATCAGAGTGGCTAAAATTAACAACTAAGGAAACAACAGATGCTGGCGCAGATGTGGAGAAACAGGAACCCTCTTGCGCTGTTGGCGGAAATGCAAACTGGTGCAGCTGCTCTGGAAAACAGTATGGAGGTTCCCCAAAAATTTTAAAATAGAACTACCCTATGACCTAGCAATAACACTACTAGGAATTTATCCAAAAGAGACAGGAGTGTTGATTCATAGGGACACATATACCCCAATGTTTATAGCAGCACTTTCAACAATAGCCAAATTATGGAAAGAGCCTAAATGTCCAACTGATGAATGGTTAAGGAAGATGTGGTTTATATATACAATGGAATACTACTTGGCAATTAGAAAAAATGAAATCACACCATTTGCAGCAATGTGGATGGAACTGGAGAGTATTAAGCTAAGTGAAATAAGTCAGTCAGAGAAAGACAGATATCATATGTTTTCACTCATATGTGGAACTTGAGAAACTTGACAGAAGACCATGGGGGAAGGGAAGGGGAAAAGATAGTTACAGAGAGGGAGAGAGGCAAACCATAGGAGACTATTAAATACAGAGAACAAACTGAGGGTTGATGGGGCAAGTTGGGGAGAGGGGAAATTCGGTGATGAGCATTGAGGAGGGCCCTTGTTGGGATGAGCACTGGGTGTTGTATGTAAGCGATGAATCACGGGAATCTACCCCCAAAACCAAGAGCACACTGTACATACTGTATGTTAGCCAATTTGACAATAAATTATGTTAAAAAAATAAAAATAAATAATTTTTTTGAGTCACTCTAAAAAAAAACATACGAAATAGAAATCTATTCTAATTGAAAGGTTTTAATTAATTCGGTTGATCATGCTTCTAAGTAAGTATATAGATATGTTATTAATAATAGTTGATCATGCTTCTAAGTAAGTATATAGATATGTTATTAATAATAAATTAATATATACTCTATAGCAGGCACTGTACCAAGTGCTTAAACATTAGTTTTTAATTTTTAACCCAAAGTCTATAGCTTTGCAACTGTGATGTCAATGCAAGAAAATATCAGACAGGTATTAACAGTGAAAAAAATGTGTCAATTGCTGGATATTTGTTTATGACATAAGCCTTAAAAGCAGACCATAAGATAGCATGTACATACAGACAACATTTATGTACATCTGCCAACAAAAATAAGATATTAATTTGGAGGGTGATGGGAATAGTTTGAGGTTTAATTTCTGTTAGTTTTTTCCCTGCTAAATTGCTTACATTAAAGATGATGTGAGAATTAGGCCATTGTAGGCAGTCACTTGCTCTGCTTCTGAGATTGTCTTGGTGCCAGCAAACATTTTCAGATGTCTCTGCCAAGGATAAGCATTAGAAGAGGTTGGATAGTTGGGAATGAGAGTGGGGTTGAGATAGGTTGTCCAGGAATCTAATTCTATTTGATTTTGGGAAGTCTGTACTCTACTTTGTTGTCTGTAAAGTTATGGGCTTGGATCCTTGCATGGTTTCCAAGGTTCCTACAGGTCTCTGATTCTACTTGTCTTTGAGAAGTGGAGGAGTAGTAGTCTTTAGCCTTACATATTTTGGGGCATTGAGAGAGGAGTGTCTTCTCCCATTGTCACTGACCTGTTCAGCTGGTCTGATTTCTGCCAAACCCACCCAAGGAAGCCACCTCCTCCTGAGTTACTTCTCGCTAAAGAGGGACAGATGGCTCACAGCAGCCTAGAGCTGGAGACCCAAGCCTGGGCCCCATTAGAAGTAAGATGAGGAACAAGCATGTGGGTGGAAAGTGAGTTGAGCAAGGAGGCTGAGAGCAGGGCTTATTCCCTGATTCTTGGGCCAAGGAGAGATGTATGGGGCTCATACCTGGATTATTTGCAGGGCTGCTCTTGGCCTCTTTGGGAGCAATACTCAGTGGGCATTGTTAAAAAACAAATGTTCAATAATTACCTTGGGTTTGGCTGGGCCCAGTTCTCCTGGATTCCAGACACAGCATCTCCTTAGGGTTTTTATACTGGAAAATTATTACTTCCAATGGTTTAATTTGTTACTTTTGTCTACAGGAAAAGTCTTAACATTTTTCTTACTTTTTATCATGAGTCCAGGGAATTTTTCTTGTTTATTCAATAAGATCAGAACTTAATGTTCATGTTGATAGTCACTTAAAAAAAATTATGATGAAATGCACATAACATCAAATTTACCATCTTAACCATTTTTAAAAAAGACTTTATTTTTATTCTGTGTCTCCCTCTCTGCCCCACCCCTGCTCATGCTCTGTCCTTCTCTTTCTCTCAAAAATAAATAAACATTAAAAGACTTTGTTTTTTAAAAATAATCTATACACCCAAACTGGGGCTCAAACTTACAACCCTGAGATCAAGAGTCGCATCCTTTATGGGGCACCTGGGTGGTTCAGTTGGTTGAGCATCTGACTCTGGATTTTGGCTGAGGTCATGATCCCAGGGTTATAAGATCAAGCCTCATACCAGGCTCTGTGCTGAGTGTGGAGATTCTCTGCTTGGGATTCTCTTTGGCCCTCTCCCTCTGCCCCTCCCCCACTCACATGTATGTGTGTGCTTTCTCTCTTTCTCTCTCTCTCTCAAAAAAAAAAAGTGTCACATACTCTACTGGCTGAGCCAGCTGGGTGCCCCCATCTTAACCATTTTTGTGTGTGTGCATTTCAGTAGTGTTAAGTACATTCATATTGTGTGTAACTAATCTCCAGAATTCTTTTCATCTTCTCAAGCTGAAACCCTGTACCCATTAAATAATTCCCCATTCTTCCCTTTCCCAGCCCCCTGGCAACCACCACAGTACTTTCTGTCTCTGTGAATTTGCCTACTCTAGGTACCTCATATAAGTAGAATCATATAGAATTGATCCTTTTGTGACTGGCTTATTTTACTTAGTATAATCTCCTCAAGGTCCATCAATGTTGCAGCATGTATCAGGATTTTCTTCCTTTTTAAGGTGGAATAATTTTCCATTATACAATATACATATAGCCCATTTTCTTTATCTGTTGATGGACACTTGGTTTGCTTCTGTGTTTTGGCGATTGTGAACAGTACTGCCATGAACATGGGTGTACAAATATCTCCTTGAGATACTGCTTTCAGTTCTTTTGGGTATATACCCAGAAATAGAATTTATGGATCATGCAGTAGTTTGATTCTTAATTTTTTGAGGAATCTCCATACTGTTTTTCCATAGCAGATGCACCATTTTACATTCCCAACAGTGTACAAAGTTTCCATTTTCTTCATATTCTCATCAACACTTATTTTCTGTCCCACCCCCACTTATTAAAGTTTATTAGGAACAAATAAATGAATCTGCAGAGGAAACATCAGTAAACATAAAATACATGTGCAACACTGAGGGAATCACAGATAACAGTGTTAGCAAGTATATGTGAGTATGGGAGGGGTGCTGTAACTTAGATACTTCTACATATGAACTTATGGTCAAGAGACTAAAACTTGTCAGAGGGAACTCAGGCATCAGCACAAGTTTAAATGGCATGAATTTAGTGGTGGTAGGTCTCAAGGAGAGATGTGATACCATATTCCTGAGATTTCTCCCTAATTATGATTTTTGGTTTTTGTTTGTTTCTTCCCTCTGTGCATGAATAATTTTATTTTTAATTTCTATCCCAGAGGTGTAGAACATGAATGTATAAACACCTCCTCAGGGAAGATAGTTTATTCTAAGGTAGAATTGCTTCTGTCTCCTAAGGACCTTTCCTTATTTATTTTTTAATTTTTTAGGGAAATTGCATATTTTTTATTAACAGATACACATGATTGTTTATACGTTTATTCCTTTATTTTTTGTATTACATATAATTTATTGTCAAATTGGTTTCTATACAACACCCAGTGCTCATCACAACAGGTGCCCTCCTCAATGCCCATCACCCACTTTCCCCTTTCCCCCACCCCCTATCAACCCTCAGTTTGTTCTCAGTATTTAAGATTCTTTTATGGTTTGCCTCCTTCCCCGTCTGTAACTTTTTTTCCCTCTTCCCCTCCCCCATGGACTTCAGTTAAGTTTCTCAAGATCCACATATGAGTGAAAACATATGATATCTGTCTTTCTCTGACTGACTTATTTCACTTAGCATAATACTCTCCAGTTCCATCCACGTTGCTACAAATGGCCAGATTTCATTCTTTCTCATTGCCAAGTAGCATTCCATTGTATATATAAACCACATCTTCTTTATCCATTTGTCAGTTGATGGACATGTAGGCTCTTTCCATAATTTGGCTATTGTTGAAAGTGCTGCTATAAACATTGGAGTACCAGTGCCCCTGTGCATCAGCACTCCTGTATCCCTTGGGTAAATTCCTCGCAGTGCTATTGCTGGGTCATAGGGTAGATCTATTTTTAATTTTTTGAGGAACCTCCACACTGTCTTCCAGAGTGGCTGAACCAGTTTGCATTCCCACCAGCAGTGCAAGAGGGTTCCCGTTTCTCCACTTCCTCGCCAGCATCTATAGTTTCCTTATTCGTTCACTTTAGCCACTCTGACTGGCATGACCTGGTATTTCAGTGTGGTTTTGATTTGTATTTCCCTCATGAGGAGTGATGTTGAGCATCTTTTCATGTGCCTGTTGGCCATGTGGATGTCTTCTTTAGAGAAGTGTCTATTCATGTTTTCTGCCCATTTCTTCACTGGATTATTTGTTTTTCAGGTGTGGAGTTTGGTGAGTTCTTTGTATATTTTGGATACTAGCCCTTTGTCCTATATGTCATTTGCAAATACCTGTTCCCATTCCGTTGGTTGCCTTTTAGTTTTGTTGATTATTTCCTTTGCAGTGCAGAAGCTTTTTATCTTGATGTGGTCCCAATAGTTCATTTTTGCTTTTAATTCCCTTGCCTTTGGAGATGTGTCAAGCAAGAAATTGTCCCAGCTGAGGTCAGAGAGGTTGTTTCCTTTTTTCTCCTCTAGGGTTTTGATGGTTTCCTGTCTCACATTTAGGTCTTTCATCCATCTTGAGTTTATTTTTGTGTATGGTATAAGAAAGTGGCCTAGTTTCATTCTTCTGCATGTTGCTGTCCAGTTCTCCCAGCACCATTTGTTAAAGAGACTGTCTTTTTTCCATTGGATGTTCTTTCCTGCTTTGTCAAAGATGAGTTGGCCATACGTTTGTGGGTCTAGTTCTGGGGTTTCTATTCTATTCCATTGGTCTATGTGTCTGTTTTTGTGCCAATACCATGCTGTCTTGATGATTACAGCTTTGTAGTAGAGGCTAAAGTCCGGGATTGTGATGCCTCCTGCTTTGGTCTTCTTCTTCAAAATTACTTTGGCTATTCGGGGCCTTTTGTGGTTCCATATGAATTTTAGGATTGCTTGTTCTAGCTTTGAGAAGAATGCTGGTGCAATTTTGATTGGGATTGCATTGAATGTGTAGATAGCTTTGGGTAGTATTGACATTTTGACAATATTTATTCTTCCAATCCATGAGCAGGGAATGTCTTTCCATTTCTTTATATCTTTAATTTCCTTCATAAGCTTTCTACAGTTTTCAGCATGCAGATCTTTTACATCTTTGGTTAGATTTATTCCTAGGTATTTTATGCTTCTTGGTGCAATTGTGAATGGGATCAGTTTCTTTATTTGTCTTTCTGTTGCTTCATTATTAGTGTATAAGAATGCAACTGATCTGTACATTGATTTTGTATCCTGCAACTTTGCTGAATTCATGTATCAGTTCTAGCAGACTTTTGGTGGAGTCTATCGGATTTTCCATGTATAGCATCATGTCATCTGCAAAAAGTGAAAGCTTGACTTTATCTTTGCCAATTTTGATGCCTTTCATTTCCTTTTGTTGTCTGATTGCTGATGCTAGCACTTCCAACACTATGTTAAACAACAGCGGTGAGAGTGGACATCCCTGTTGTGTTCCTGATCTCAGGGGAAAAGCTCTCAGCTTTTCCCCGTTGAGGATGATGTTAGCTGTGGGCTTTTCATAAATGGCTTTTATGATCTTTAAGTATGTTCCTTCTATCCCGACTTTCTCAAGGGTTTTTATTAAGAAAGGGTGCTGGATTTTGTCAAAGGCCTTTTCTGCATCAAATGACAGGATCATATGGTTCTTCTCTTTTTTGTTTTTTGTTAATGTGATGTATCACGTTGATTGATTTGCGAATGTTGAACCAGCCCTGCATCCCAGGAATGAATCCCACTTGATCATGGTGAATAATTCTTTTTATATGCCGTTGAATTCGATTTGCTAGTATCTTGTTGAGAATTTCTGCATCCATATTCATCAGGGATATTGGCCTGTAGTTCTCTTCTTTTTACTGGGTCTCTGTCTGGTTTGGGAATCAAAGTAATACTGGCTTCATAGAATGAGTCTGGAAGTTTTCCTTCCCTTTCTAGTTTTTGGAACAGCTTGAGAAGGATAGGTATTACCTCTACTTTAAATGTCTGGTAGAATTCCCCAGGGAAGTCACCTGGTCCTGGACTCTTATTTGTTAGATTTTTGATAACTGATTCAATTTCTTCACTAGTTATGTCTGTTCAAATTTTCTATTTCTTCTTGTTTGAGTTTTGGAAGTGTGTGGGTGCTTAGGAATTTATGTGTTTCTTCCAGGTTGTGCAGTTTGTTGGCATATAATTTTTCATAGTATTCCTTCATAATTGCTTGTATTTCTGAGGGATTGGTTGTAATAATTCCATTTTCATTCATGATTTTATCTATTTGGGTCCTCTCTCTTTTCTTTTTGAGAAGCCTGGCTAGAGTTTATCAATTTTGTTTATTTTTTAAAAAAAACCAACTCTTGGTTTCATTGATCTGCTCTACACTTTTTTTGATTCTATATTGTTTATTTCTGCTCTGATCTTTATTGTTTCTCTTCTTCTGCTGGGTTTGGGGTGTCTTTGCTGTTCTGCTTCTAGTTCCTTTAGGTGTGCTGTTAGATTTTGTATTGGGGATTTTTCTTGTTTCTTGAGATAGGCCTGGATTGCAATGTATTTTCCTCTCAGGAGTGCCTTCGCTGCATTTCAAAGCGTTTGGATTGTTGTATTTTCATTTTCGTTTGTTTCCATATATTTTTTAATTTCTTCTCTAATTGTCTGGTTGACCTATTCATTCTTTGGTAGGATGCTCTTCAACTTCCAAGCTTTTGGAGGTCTTCTAGACTTTTTCCTGTGGTTGATTTCAAGTTTCATAGCATTGTGGTCTGAAAGTGTGCATGGTATGATCTCAATTTTTTTATACTTATGAAGGGGCTGTTTTGTTACCCAGTACGTGATCTATCTTGGAGAATGTTCCATGTGCACTCAAGAAGAAAGTATATTTTGTTGCTTTGGGATGCAGAGTTCTAAATATATCTGTCAAGCCCATCTGATCCGATGTATCATTCAGGGCCCTTGTTTCTTTACTGATCCTATGTCTAGATGATCTATCCATTGTTTTAAGTGGAGCATTAAAGTCCCCTGCAATTACCACATTCTTATCAATAAGGTTGCTTATGTTTGTGATTAATTGTTATATATATTTGGGGGCTCCTGTATTCAGTGCATAGACATTTATAATTGTTAGCTCTTCCTGATGGATAGACCCTGTTATTATTATATAATGCTCTTCTTCATCTCTTGTTACAGCCTTTAAAGTCTAGTTTGTCTGATACAAGTATGGCTACTCCAGCTTTCTTTTGACTTCCAGTAGCATGATAGTTCTCCATCCCCTCACTTTCAATCTGAAGGTGTCCTCAGGTCTAAAATGAGTCTCTTGTAGACAGAAAATAGATGGGTCTTGTTTTTTTAAATTAAATTAAATTAAATTTATTATTTTTTATTTTTTCAAAATTTACATCGAAATTAGTTAGCATATAGTACCACAGTGATTTCAGGAGTAGATTCCTTGATGCCCTTACCTATTTAGCCCATCCCCCACCCACAACCCCTCCAGTAACCCTCAGTTTGTTCTCCATATTTATGCATCTCTTCTGTTTTGTCTCCCTCCCTGTTTTTATATTATTTTTGTTTCCCTTCCCTTATGTTCATCTGTTTTGTCTATTAAAGTCCTCATATGAGTAAAGTCATATGATTTTTGTCTTTCTGTGACTGACTGATTTCACTTAGCATAATACCCTCCAGTTCCATCCACGTAGTTGCAAATGGCAAGATTTCATTCTTTTTGATTGCCGGGTAGTACTCCATTGTATAGATATACCACATTTTCTTTATCCATTCATCCATCGATGGACATTTGGGCTCTTTCCATACTTTGGCTATTGTTGATAGTGCTGCTATAAACATGGGGGTGCATGTGTCCCTTCAAAACAGCACACCTGTATCCTGTGGATAAATGCCTAGTAGTGCAATTGCTGCGTCATAGGGTAGTTCTATTTTTAGTTTTTTGAGAAACCTCCATACTGTTTTCCAGAGTGGCTGCACCAGCTTGCATTCCCACCAACAATGCAAAAGAGATCCTCTTTCTTTGCATCTTCCTCAACATCTGTTGTTGCCTGAGTTGTTAATGTTAGCCATTCTGACAGGTGTAAAGTGGTATCTCATTGTGGTTTTGATTTGATGGGTCTTGTTTTTTTTAATCCATTCTGACATTCTATGTCTTTTGTTTGGAGCATTTAGTCTTTTTACATTCAGTGTTATTATTGAAAGATATGGGTTTAGAGTCATTGTGATATCTGTAGGTTTCATGCTTGTAGTATAGTCTCTGGTACTTTGTGATCCTTGTAACATTTCACTTACAGAGTCCCCCTTAGGATCTCTTACAGGGCTGGTTTAGTGGTGATAAATTCATTCAGGGTTTGTTTGTTTGGGAAAACTTTTATCTTTCCTTCTATTCTGAATGACAGACTTTCTGGGTAAAGGATTCTTGGCTGCATATTTTCCTTGTCCATCACATTGAAGATTTTCTGCCATTCCTTTCTGGCCTGCCAAGTTTCAGTAGATAGGTCTGCTACTACCCTTATGTGTCTACCTTTGTATGTTAAGGCCCGTTTATCTCTAGCTGCTTTCGGAATTCTCTCTTTATCCTTGTATTTTGCCAGTTTCAATATGATATGTCATGCAGAAGATCAATTCAAGTTACGTTTGAAGGGAGTTAGTTCTCTGTGCCTCTTGGATTTCAATGCCTGTTTCCTTCCCCAGATCAGAGAAGTTCTCAGCTATGATTTATTCAAGTACACCATCAGCTCCTTTCTCTCTCTCTCTTCTTCTTCTGGAATTCCTATGATACTGATATTGTTCTGTTTGATCACATCAACTTAGTTCTCTAATTCTCTCCTTGTACTCATGGATTTTTTTTTATCTCTCTTTTTCTCAGCTTCCTCTTTTTCCATAATTTTATCTTCTGATTCACCTATTCTCCCCTCTGCCTCTTCAATCTGTACTGTGGCCACCTCCATTTTATTTTGCACCTCACTTATAGCATTTTTTAATTCATCATGACTATTTTTTAGTCCCTTGATCTCTGTAGCAATAGATTCTCTGCTTGTCCTCTATGCTTTTTTCAATCCCAGCAATTAATTTTATGACTATCATTCTAAATTCTTGTTAAATTATATTGCTTAAATCAGTTCTGATCAATTCTTTAGCTGTCTCTACTTCCTGGAATTTCTTTTGAGGAGAATTCTTCCGTTTCATCATTTTGGTTAGTTTTCTGTCCCTTATGCATTTTAAAAGCTTGCTGTGTGCTTTGCACCTGCAAGCACTTCTGTATTAAAGGAGGGCCATACACTGTCCAGGGCCTGGCCCTTCAGGAGGTGTTTTTCTGGAGATTGTTACTTGCTCTCTGTTGTTGTGACTTTGGTTATTTTATTACCTTACTCATAGTGATATTTTGGACCCTCCACCAGGTGCTCTTTGATTTGTTCCTTGGAGTAGCGCTGTAAAGGAAAACAGATAGACAAACAGGAGACAAAAACACACAAACATACAAACAGGTAACACAAACAAGCAAATAAACAAAAAGAAAAAAACTAAAGACTAAAAACCAAACCCCCCCAAAAACCAACTGTGAGTAAAGAAGGGGGGTGGAGTCAGTGCTGATGGAAGAGCACATACAAAGAGATAAATGATAGGAGTGGGGAGGGGGGAGGGGAGAAAAAATAAACATTGACTAGGCAGAGAGAGTAAAAGTCTTAAACCAGAGAGAGAGAAAGGAAAATAAAGAAGGAGGTGGGGAAAACGAAACGAAGATAAAGTTACCCAGACAGAGAAACTATATGGCTTGATTATTCTGGAGAGAGAGAAAGGAGTGTAAAGAAGGAGGTGTAGAACATGTGTCAAGACAATGGATTAAATATGTCTGTTTAGACAAACCAATAACCAGAATAACCAGCCTAGGGGCGGGAAGAGATAAGGAGGAAAAATGGGGGGGGGGAATCTATCTATCTATCTATCTATCTATCTATTATCTATCTATCTATCTATCCATCCATCCATCCAGAATTGACCTAGAGTTAATCCAAGCAATGCTGCAGTGCTTGTCGGGATGAGTTGTCTGCAGGGTCTGTGCCCCTCTGCTCTGGTGGACACGCAGTTACCCAGTGCAAAGGGGCATGGTTTTGTGTAGTCTGGGCCCACCTCCACTATGGGACCTGGGAATGATCCCTGAGGCCCCTCCTTGGTGGTCGTGGTAGGGGGGGGCAAATGGTGATCCCCAGTCTCTTCTCCATGGAGCCGGACCCGGTGGACTCCATTTGAGTTGGCCTCACTGTGCCGCGGGCACAGACAGGGCAGTCCTTCTCGCTCTGCCAACTCCCTTGACCCTGCGCTTGGCTAGGATTCAAAGTCCCGCTCTGTGCGCTCTGGAACTGGGGAAGTGGCTCTCAGTGTGGCCAGATATGTGGTCTCTGCTGGCTTTGGCTATGTGGCTGCACTTCAGGGGGGACCGCTTTCTACTGTGTGCTGAGCCGCCACCCTCGCAGATGCAGGCAGACACAGGCCGTCTTTGTCTTTTCCCACAGCACTCCAGGGAGGGGACCACTTTCTTCTACTATAGACTACGCTGCTACCTCACTGTGAGCCCCCCGGGGTGG